>NC_064568.1:74915514-75537076 GCF_937001465.1 Orcinus orca | reverse complement strand
AGAGCTCATGGAACTTGCTTAGAGGGAATTAATCAATGAAGTGAACTAAGATAAAAAGTGTTATTTTCACATATAAAAAAAAAAATCCTTGGTGAAAACACTCAGATGTGTCACATAGTAGCAACAAAAGGAAGTTCCAAGGGGGACCCTCCCTTGTTCTGTGCAGAGTTCCATGGATCCTTGAAGAGGATGGTGAGGGCCATGCTGCACTGACAGGCTCCCTGCTTCACAGGATTTTATTTTAAAGGTGCCAGACTTTCCCACTATATAAGTGAAGCCAGCCTGCGTTCAGTATGTGTGTTGGACTGCTTGACAATTTGATTTTGACTAAATCAAAGTGGAAAGGTCTGCAGCTCTCACTCAAGATTAAAGAGAAAGTATGAATTAAATTTTGTGCAATAGTTGCTTTATATACATATTTTCCAGTTGTAAAGTTTTACCCTAAATGACCAAAATATTTAACTGTATCCTTGTACATTTGCTAGACTCCAAAGTTATGTCGACTCATCTGGATATTACATAAACCTATGAGAATTTTTAGGACTATTATTCAGAATACCTAAAGAGCCTACATACATTAACCTGGTATGTTCACTTTTTGGATATACAGCCAAATAGAAACCACAAAAAAGGGTTATAGCACCCTCAGTCAGGAACATAAAAAAGAAGTCAGTCTTCTATCACTTTAAAGAACTAGTTTGGGCAGAAACACATAACTTTTTATAGTATTTGCCAACTTAGTTATTACAGAGCATGTTTACAATTTCAGAAAAACATCAGTAAAAATTAGTACTAATACTATGTGAGGGTTTACAACTAAACATGGGATTAGGTTGTTTGGTACTAAGTTATTGGAAAAAAGTGATACTTTTCTTAGCACACATTTTATCCCAAGACAGGAAATATTTTATTGGGAACAATTCTCCCCACTACTAGCTTAATAAATTCAGATTAAAAAATTTGAAGCAGGCATTACCCCAATTTGAAGTGTAGTATTTTGATTTTTAATAACAACTGTATTTTCCTTATATAACCAATCATGCTCATTCTTCATAGTTTAAAATATATAGAAAAGAAAAAAACTCCTGTGTTAACATTAATATATTTAGACCCAAAGAGTAGTATAGACCCAAAAAAATCCAATATTTTGAAACAACTCTATTATGAACTAATGTCACAAATATCCTTTTGTGTATTTCTCAATCACTGATGCTTTGTACTTGCTGAGAATTACTCACTTATTTTTAGCACAAAATTCCTTTTAAATCCCTTGAATGTTCTCCTAGAGTCTACAGCTATTTCCTTGGGAAACTTCATGTAGCTATTACAATACATCCTTAATACCTTGGACACATAAAACTGGGGGATTATAAAAATCCCTCTGGGGGAGCAAATCAACACCAACGGAAACCTTGATTTTTAGGCTAGGAAATATATTGTATTTTTATTCAGTTAGAAAATTCTGGATCAAACCTAAATGAACTTTTGATTTCAAGATTACATCAGTCAGAATTCCGAGTTGGCTCCCTTAACATTGCAGTAACATTCTCCTTTCTCTCCCTCTTTCACTATATCTCACTGAGAACATATATCCAAGCCTCTGCTATCTCTCTGTGATTTTCTGCCTCTTGAGTAACCACTTTGATTATTTTACTGCATTTGGACATTTATTTAATGACCTTCTGTAAGTCAAACAAGATTTCTTTACTTTCAAAAATCTTTTCTTTCCTGATTGTAATTCAGTTAAGAAAAAAAATTTTAATTACTGCAATGTGTACCTGAAAAAGTAAAAGTTCCCTATAATGTTACCCCCGAGATTAATACTATTAAAAGCATAATGTATATACTTCCAGATGTTTGCATACGTGTATGTATGTCTCATGTGCACGCTTGTGTGTTTAAACGTAAATGGGATCAAGGTACCTACATTCTGATTCTCAACTTGCTTTTTTCAGTTAATAATGCATTCTCGCAGCTATAATCTCTGAGGGGAGACAGAAGTAGGACACACAGAAAAGTGCAGGGGTATGATATTATCTAGAAGAACATGTATGATTCGGAAGAGAGGAATCAATGTGACCTGGAATCTTGAGGGGAAAGTTGCTAGAGGAGGTGGTACTTATGCTGAAAGGGAACGAGTTAAATTACCATGGGGATGGAAGTGGGGGTGTCCAGCACAATCATGAGGGAGGGGCAGGGGACAGCAAAATATGGCAGATGTGACAGAGAGTAACCTTTGTGCCAAGGTCTTTTCTCTTTGTTTTTACTTAAAGTAATTGTACCCAGATGGGTTGGGAGAGTTCAGATATTTGGAAGGAACCAGCAGAAACCTGTTGCAGTACTCCAGGCCCAAAATGGTGAGCACTGCAGTGGGCATTAAAAGCAGGGGAAGCTACCACATGTTTTGAGGGAGACTCACCTAACTCTTGGGTAGGGGAATCTAGTAAATTACAAACTGACCCAGCAAGCCGAGCCGACACTCACCTGCGTACCGGGTTGCCTCTGCGATGATCCAGATAAACCCTAAAACTTTTTGGACCTCAGCTTCCTTATCTACAGTGAGTCGGAGGTGTATGAGGGTTCCAGGGTGCTTCAGCATTCTGTCGCGTTTACTCATCTGTGAGTATCCTTCTGCTGTGGACCACAGCATACATGAACATACATAAACATTCCACAGTTCACATGTTGTCACGTTGCTGGATGCTGCTGCAGCCACTCTGTATGAAGTTTTCAAGTTCAGCAACCATTTCCTGCCTCACGTGAGGTATTTGGTAGATTACCATTGACATTTGGCCTTTTCCATGCAGAAAAGACTTTGCATTTCAATTGTAAGGCTTCTAGGTGTAATCAAAATAAGATTTTTTTTAAAATTCAAGGTGGAAGTGAAAGCAGATGAAAACTTTCATCTTGGTTTCAAAGTTATGTTCTATGATTCTGTGTTGCTGAAGAAAGTCATGTGTCTTGAGAAGCTGCCAAGAGATACGCCAGCACATAGTTTCTATAACCTCTACGTATGCTTCAGTGAAAGCATGCAGAGAATTTAAATGAAACTGCATGCTGCAGAAGTAATCCAGCCTCATACCTCAAACTGATATAGGCAGGGCAAATGGTGATTGTCACTGCTGTCCTTGAAAGTATTTTTCAAAGACACGGCAATTTCACATCCACTGACATAAAAACTTATCACTAAAAATTTAAATTAACAGTTATATACTGACAGACTGTTGTGTTCAGGTATTGAACAAACAAATTATACTACATACTGCATTTGTAGGGATATTTGCTCCCCTGGTTTCATTTAGGTAAGACCCAGAAAGTAAGTTTATCTGACACAGAATTGTGCCTTCTGTTTTGCAATAACCAGAAAGACCTGTAACCTTGATAATGAGATGAATGACTATAGCATAACTATTCTCTATTACCTTTTTTTGGAAATTATTTCAATTAAATTTTGAAATATTGTTGGGTATTTGGAAAATGTTAGGAATAATTCTTTCATCCATGTATGCCACTACATGGTAATACTTTGCTATGTTGTAGTATCAGTAAGGTTCAATTTCAGAGACGCCTCTGAGTTATTAGCATATTCTTAGGAGCGTTCAGAAGCACTGCTGATACCTAAAGAAAGCCACGAGTGGGTAGAAGCACCAGATTAAGCAGAAGACGAACTGGACTTGCAGATGCAAAAGCATGAGTAATCCAGAGATGACCTGACATTTATGTGGCAGTCTGCGATCATCCTCATGTGAGGATGTTCAGGAAGAATAAAAGCTGTGATTAACCTGATATGATTATTTAGTGATACACCTCAGAATAGGTCATTCAAGAGCAACCCAAGTTTTACTTCTCACTTTGCCTCTTTATTAACTATATACTTTAAATTTTTTTTCTTTTTTTTACTTCTCTACATCTGAGTGTGCTCAAGCTCAACTTCTAAAATGGAGCTATGAAAAAAAACTGTTTATCTTAAAGGTTATTGTGCTGCTCTATGTAAAGAGTAGACATTGTTATTCTGGTCATGCTATTTTATTAGGCTTATGATTTTTTTCCTGCTTGAATCTTTTTCCAGAGATTTCTTAAAGTTCCAGGAATAGAAAAGGACGGCCACTGTGTACTTTAGTGTGAATTACAGAGGGTGATCTGAAGAGAGGCAGAAGGGAGATGGATTTAGGACAACACAGAAAATAAGAGCCAGCCTCAGTTCATTGTTGGCCAGTGTCTTGTTTTTTATGGGTCTTTGGCTTAAAAAACTGTCTACCCTCTCTGGAATTTGTACAGTTTGATTACAAATATTACAGTTCCTGTTTTGAGATCAGCCATCAAGGATTTATATGCATTTCTTCTGCCTCAGTCTACCCATCCATCTACCCCAGTCATCAGCCGGCCAGCAGATGTTTACCGAGGCCCAGGTAAATCCAAGCTAAGAAATCTCAGCCAGCACTGAGATTATAGAAGCAACATATAGTTACTATGTTTGAAGAATACATAGTCCATGAAGATTAGGTATTTTCTGACTTTCCCGGTATTTAAGGTGATAGTGTAAGATCAGGAGAGAATGTAATCAGATGCTGAATGATTTGGATGCTTTTATGAGACCAAATTTGTCCCATTTTTTTGGTTATTTGAAACAAGTCCTGGGGAAGAGAGAGGAGTAAACAAAAATTAGCATGAGGAGCGGATCTGAACCATCCTCCTCATCATCAAGTCCCAGTTAGTGTCTCTGATTGCCTGTTGAGCGCACTTGACCGTGCTGTGAATAGCATGCATGGCCGGTGACATGCAGTGTATATTCTGAGGACATTAGTAGGAGTGCTTCCCAACCTCTTTTATGTCATGGCACGCATAGAAAATGCTAACATTTACCAGCCTGGGGTTTCTGCTGCCTCAGCCTTGTGAGGCATCCAGAAGGTTGAGGGGAAACAGTATCCCACCTGTGACGTGTTTGCAGCACCCCCGTGTACTGTCAGGTACATTACAGCTTGTACACTCTGTACTAGGCTGTCCCCAGATCTGCCTTCTTTGCTGATCCAGGGCCTCACTAATTTCATTTTCTCGTGAACGGTTTGGGCATGTTAATTACAGCGGCTCCATAATACCTTTTAGTAAGATAATGCAGAGTTTAGAGGATCCCAAAGAAAAATATTGCAGTAAACAATTACTGTATGTTCGAGACAGCGCTTTATAATGAAAACAGGCTTCCTCAAGGAATTGAGAGTCCAGGCTTCAGTTCTACCTTGGTCGCCTTCCACAGATCATTTCCCTCCGAACCTTCATTTCCTTATCTTTAGAAGAGAGAGATTGAACAAGATGAACGTTATGCTGCTCTCTAGCCGTGATTTTGTGCTGCCTATAAATCTTTGCTGTTGAGTCAACTGCTTCACATTGTGTGTTTGCTGTATGCTAGGCGCCTGGTGAATAATTTCTTCGCATACCCTAGTAGCTTCACGGGGCTCCCGAGATCAAAGGTTACTGCGTAGAGGCTAGAGGACTTAAAATACATCAACTTACCATAACGATGGATACATGTCATATATTTGTCCAAACTCACAGAGTGTACAACACCAAGGGTGAACCACAATGTAACCTGTGGATTTGGGGTGATAACGATGTGGCAGTGTAGGTTCATCAGTTGTAACAAGCGCACCACTCTGCTGGGGGTGTTGATAATGGGGGGGCTGTGCGCGTGGGGGAGCATGGGGTATTTGGGCGCTGTCTGTACCTCCTTCTTAATTTTACTGTGAACCTAAAACTACTCTAAAAAATAAATCTTTAAATATGAAAAAATAAATAAATAAAATAAAATACATCAACCATCTAAGCTATCTAAGAATGTATACAGAAGCCAAATCTTGAATGTCCATTTTTTGGAGGAAAGTTAGTATTAAGAATCTCCTTAGGAACCTTCTTTTTCCGTAGTCGTCTGGTTCCTTTCTGTCTAGCATGTGTTTGGTGGATGAGGCTGCCTAGCTGGAGAGTAGCAGAGAAGACCTGGAGGAACACATGGATAATGAAGGATTTGGCTGCACTATAGCCATTTGCCTGCATCATAGACCAAGATGGTAGCATTCGTTTATTCCACAGATGTTTTATTGCCCATTTACCATGTGTCAGATATTTCTTAGGAGCTAGAAATTCAAACCTGAGAGATTCCTGCTATAGTCAGACACAGACAGTCAGATGCACATACAGACATGCATACGTAATATGTACATACATTAAAGATATCAGTCTCAGAGGTTTTTTGTTTTAATAAACACATTAGTAACTGATTTGTCATGTTCAAAACACATAAATTATCCCTTCCTTACTTCCTGTTTTCCATTAGCAAACATTTATTGAGTCAAGTATCAGATACATTAAAAAGGACAAAACTAAATCATGCATTCATATATCAAAAAATACTTTTGAGTACATAAAAATTTATCCAGTAATATACCCTTAAGGAAACATGATGTTTCAGATACACACACAACAGGATGCATGTACACATACAACACATACATATACCTGCACGTGTGTGGGAGTAATATTTACTTGTACGTGTTCAAAAAGGATACTTGAACCTAGAGAATAAATAAACAAGAGAAGTCTGGGTTTGTGTCAACACATATTTGTGTTTGTGAATATGTGTGGAGGAGGTTAGGAGGGAAAAGGTGGAGGGGAGAGAAGGAAGGGAAAAAATAATCAGTGGTCTTAGCAGGAACCACAGTAGTTAGTAAATTTTGCCTTAATTCCCACCCCCCATCTATCTTTTCTCTATGGAACTGCAGCTAGTGTGCCATTATTCATTCAACTGATAGATCATTGGAATTAAATTGTCTACTCACCCAAATCAAACAAGATGAAAAAGAATAATTTCAGTTTTAAAAAAATACAAAAAGATCCGTAGACGTTAGAAGTGGTACTTATGTGTTCCACCAACTGTGATAAAGAAAACTTGCTGAAAGTCCTTCCAAAGCAGAAAAAAATTTTAAATCTCAGGGAATTTTTTTTTCTTTACTGGCCAGGAACTCATTCCAAGAAGTACCAGCCTGTCTCATTTCAAAATGCTTCCCTTGCCAAGGAAGCGGAAGCGGTCATATTCTTTCCCACCAAACTATGGGTGAATTATAATTATCCTACCTCTTGTGGGACAATGAAGCAGCAAACATCTGCTATACTGAATCCAAAAACCCACGAATGAAACTATACCAAACTGTGAATCATACCTGGACTCAGATTAAAGGATTTGTTGTGTTTACCTTTTTCTTTATTTTCTTTGCAATTTAAAATATGGATTTGTTAGCTCTGGCTCTATGTTCTAACTGAGGGGAAATATATGGATTCCATTCGTTGACTCCTATTTTAACATTGAAAAATCCCAGCTTTAAGGCAGATAGGCAATAAGAGTTCATAACAAATTTTCTGTTTGATTTGTTACACCTCACAGTTTTCTTTTTCTTCAAGAGTGTGGTACAGTTAAAGAAAATTTAGAAGTGCACAGTCTTAAGAAGTGAGGTCCTTTAGTTTTTTCTTCCACTGTAATAAAAATAACAGAGGACTGGAAAATGGTTTTAAAACTTTATTTCCAAGAGAAACAAGCTTCAAAACTACTGTTATCACAATTTTATGTATCATGGTATTTATGGTGGTACTAAACTCTTCACCTAGAGTAAGAAAAGGAAATGGAACTTCAGTTCTGGGTTTTAGCTGTGAAAACATAAAAGTCTACTTGCTTTAAAAATTGTGTGTCTTTTTATTTTTATCTATTAGAGAGCAGAAAGACAAACTCGAATTATGGATTCAGCTCAATATGCAGAATTCTGTGAAAGTCGACAGTTAAGTTTCTGTAAGTAAGCATTTAACTTTGCTTCATTATACTTTTGAGATTATGTGTTACAGATACACTAAAGTACAGCAACATCTGTGTTCCTTAGAAATTGGCGAGTTTAATACATATATGCATAGTTATAACTATTATGGAAACAGCCTCTGCATTGTAGGGGAGCCTATAAAAGGTTTTACCCCACTCTGCTGTTTTGCAGTTAATAGTGTTAAGAGGTTTTTAAGGGTGCTGGTAATACACAGAAAGCCATGTTAATTATTCACGTTACTTTTAGTCAGAAAAATTCCAATTTTTGTAATATTCCCATTTAAATTTCTTTTTTGGTTTCTTAGTCATTTTTACACTAGCATTGCTGATTGTACTTGACCCATAATGGACTGTAGTAGTACAGTCATGACATTTAAAAGCCCCTAATAGTAATAAACACCAAACTTTCCCTTCATGTGTACATTCTCATATTACCACAATAGAACATATTAACATAAACAGTCTCTTCCATCTTTGTCTGTAAGCTCCTGCTGTGGCGTGCATTCCACGTTAGCAAATTCATTAGTCCACGCTCTTGTACCTATGGCAAAATGAGTGCTGTCCCACCCCTGCACACAGCTTACTAAGAATAAAGGCTCTTGATAAATAGTGGGCTAGATTGTGTACAAAACATCCTTACAGCAACAGTTCAGTGATGACTAAGACTCTCGGGGTGATGGTCAAAGCGTAAGTGTGATGAAAAGTCCAGTTAAAAATATGACAAAGTAGCACATGACCCTAATCTGGGGGATCATGGACACAATGGTGTCTTTAAACGAAAAGCTATTATGTGGTCACAATAACAATGTATTTGATTTGGAAAAAGAAAATGAGAGCTTCATTTATAGATCATAAAGTGCAAATAAATGACACATTTCAAGTACTGCCTCATGTAAATGTCAGTAAAATATAGGAAAACATGTTTGGGAAGATTTTTTTTCCTAACTAAATATACTTTGCAGCCTGACTAACAATTTGGCATCATACATCTGTGAAGCATTAAGTAAATGACACTTCAGATCATGGCAATTTCAGCAAATGAGAGGTTTTTGTATTGTAAATTTTAGGTTTAAAAATGGCATTCAAGTCTTTTATAAGCATAAATCTCCATTTTATAAAGTAACATTTGGTGCTATTGAACTATTTTTTTAAATCATATTTTAAATTTAATTTATTTAAAGGAACAGAAGTGCTATTTCACACTAAAACATGTAGTCATTGACGCGTCCTAATACATCTTTTGTTTAAAAATCTGATTTTTATAACAATTTTTTGATTCATAACTTAGTAGATTAAAAATTAATACATTCCATTTCTGTATAAAATAATTGTAGTATAAAGAGTATCTTGTGCTTAGTTTTTTTTTCTTTAAAGAAGAGGAATTTGTGCATTTAAAAATATTTCTTTATATGGTACCCATAAGTGCTTCATCATGAAACCTTCGTGGAAGAATCTGTTTTATTATATGCCACAATACTGTCGTTGGGAATGCTCAGTCCAAGGGGGTCAGCAATTCCAGAACCAGACTCTTTGCATTCCTTACCTGATAGATTACCAAGATATAGGAATTGTGATCCAGCCATTTGTGTCTTTTTAAATATCTGATCATAGCACTCACTAGTTGAGACTACTGGTGCACTTTAAAATAACATGTCTATAACTTTATAGGCTGAGGGTAAAACCAGGACACTGATCATGTTCACCAGTGTTTTGTTTTTACATTTATGTAAGTCAGATAGTCATTTCCCTTAAAGTCTTTTAAAATCTGATATTAATTCACAAAGCTTTAATTTAGTTATAATTTGATAAACCTGTTTCCAGTCCTTTCAACCTGTTATGTGTGGATTTTGTAAACAAATGCCTAAATTTTCTTTTTAGTTAATCTGAGAGTCTCTTTGTATTTTAATTGATGAGTTTAATTTATATGTATTTAATTACTTATACATTTGGGTTTATATATGCTGTCTTATTTTGTTTTCAATTTACTGTGCTTTTTTATTTGGTTTTCCTCCTTTTCTTTGGATTGATTGGGTTTTCTTCATTCCATTTTTCATCAACCAGTTTGTATATTATATATTCTGTTGCTGTTATTTTAGTTGCTATCCTTAATTTTTCTAAAGTACACCCTGACTTAAAATTTTTTAAGTTGGTAACTACAGACATACCTCGTTTTATTGCTCTTTGCTTTATTGTGCTTCACAGATAGTGTGTTTTTTTTAGGAATTGAAGGTTTGTGGCAGCCCTGCATCAAGCAAGTCTATTGGTGCCATTTTTCAAACAGGATTATTTTTAATTAAGCTATTTTTTTAGACATAATGTTATTTTACACTTAGTAGACTACAGTATAGTGTATATATAGCTTTTATATGCACTGGAAAACCAAAAAATATGTGTAACTCACTTTATTGCAATATTTGATTTATTGTGGTGGTCTGGAACCAAACCCACAGTATCTCTGAGGTATGCCTGTATCTAAACTTCCCTTCTCAGCCTAATTTTGTTTTTCCCAAGCCTCCGTAAGTGCTTAAAGCACTCATTTTTGTCTTAAAAATGGCTTTATTTTGCCCTCATACTTAAATGATAGTTTAGTTAAGTAGGAAATTGCAGACTAATAGTTATTGGTTAAAACATGATTCCATTGTCTTTTAGCCTCTGTCGTTGGTTAGAAATCTGATGTCTACTTGTTTTATGTTTTCCCTGTGGGAGAAAGAAAGAGAATGAAGATATACCCTCAGGTATATGGGGAAATGAACAGGCTGGCAATCAGTAGCCGATCAATAAATATGTATAAAAGAAAAGAAAGAAGGAACCCCTACTATAGAAGTTTCCAGGGAAAACCATGCCCTCTGAGGAAGGTTATTTTCGATTTATTCAAAGAACAGTGATTGTGAAGAGATAGAAGTTGCAGAAGGTTTTCTTCGAAGTGGAATGAGCATTACAGAGGGCTTTGCGGGAAGGATCAGGAATGGAAAGGCTGGCGAGAAGGGATGTGGTAGAAATAATTAAATAGTGTGCAGGGGTGAGAGGATGGAATATTGAGAGGAACCTGAATTTTGCCATTGATCACTGATGAGAAAGGTAAAGTGTATGAGAATTGACAACCTTAAATTTCCATATGAAATTATTAAGTAAAGTAGTTTTATTTCCAGCACAGGCTGAAAACTCAGGTTGTGTCAGAAAGAGGATAATCCCAGGAATTTTTGACCTTTGGTCAAGGTTCTATTTAGACTGTTGATCAATTTCCAGGATTACCCTTTCTCCTGATATATTGAGAAGAGGGGTGAAGGAAAAGGAACTCATTCACTTTCATGCCCCCTTACTTCTGGTGAAAACAAACTATCATAACTAAGAGTATCTGTGCCTCTTCTTTTTGGAACCAGCGTCACCCTGGAAAGGTCCATCTCTGAAACAGTCCTCCACGTGACAGGGAGGGAATTAGCTCAGAGAACCCTCACCTGGCAGATTGCTGGCATAGTAGTAACCCAAGTGGTCTTATGCATCTTTTTTGGTGTATGGAAAAGTTTGGACCCTACCCTTTTATTAAAGGAATATCTTTCATTTATTCATTCATTCATTCATTTCTTCCTTCTAGAAATATTTATGGTGAGTGTGCTAATGTCAGGCACTATTCTGGGTGCTGGGATACCATGGTGGACCCATGGTCCTCACCTCTGCATTCTCAGTACGTAAGATCTAGTGAGAAAGCTGACGATTCTGTTGCTTAGGTAGGCAGATCTGACAGAATACCAAGAACTCTTCTTTCCCTTACTTTTAAAATAAAGTGTTTAGAGCACAGTCACAAAATACCTGTTTCCATGTTGCTGTCTGCAAAGGGAGAAGTGAATAGGGTACGTTTTACTGATCTTGCCAAATTGCTGCCTGTTGACTTGAACTTCAGAAGTATCCCACAGATGTTAACCAAGTGTTTGTGAGCTATTGCAGCTTACTAGTTAGATGGAATGTTGCATGTCAGAGAGCATTGGGAAGATTGGTTACTTTAGGGAGATAGCTTTAAGCGGGATTATCATAATTCTGCCACAGCTGACAGCTTTGGATATGTGCTTCGATAGCAGGACTTAATGTCTCCTGTGATTTATTTCACAGAAAACTCTTCTGTATGTGGAATCCATGAAGACTTTATCTATAAGGATCAAAACATCATGCTTGGAGTTACTGTTAAGTGTTTTATAGACCTGTGGGACCAGATTAATCAGAAGAATAATCATTGGATTTTTAAAAAGATGATTATGTTATAGATATGATAAAATCTTCACCATCAATCTTTTCCCTCTGGGTCACTAGTTAAATTAGTAATATCTAATGAAGGACCTATGTCAAGTTAGATTCTGCTTAGCACTGTGGTGGTTTAGAGATATTTACCAGAAGGTTCCATATATGCTTGGTACTGTTAGGTATGCAGAGAGACATGACGCATGGTGTTGGTCCACAAAAAACTTGTAATGTGGCTTGAGAAATTATAAGCAGATGCAAAAGGATCTCTGATGATATAGGTTTTCAGTAAATGACTAGAGTTGAGGATGTATACCTTTGGCTTGTATGGGCAGGATTCATATGAATGAAACAGAGTGATAGAGAATCCCATGCAGGGGTGAACACAGAGGATTATACTCAAGGCCAGTGCCATTTTAATAGGGAATAATATAAAGGCAGGTTGGAATCAGTCTGGGTGGTTGTGAGAGTCAGGCTGAAGCATTTGGACATCTTTGCAATCAGGAAAATGTAACTAGAGATTTAGATCAGGCCAGATATCAGTTTATTCTATTTAAGTCTAAATTCACAACTTTGAGCCTATTCAAGTAATAGACACATTTTGAAAGATATTAAAAATACAATTTCTATATGTTCCTTTTTTATCACAGGTTCTTTCTTGCAGGATTTTCTTTCCACAAGAATAAATTAAAGTTACATCAAGCAAGTAATTCTCTGACTACTGTTATAACATAAGCTATGGCCAATGATAACTTATTCTGACACATTGTAAGAAGTGCTAAACATTAAGTGGTTTAGTATACAGTGTTATGTAGCAGAGATACTAAAGACGCAAATGTATAAGGGATTTTGGGGGGGCTAGAATATAAGTTCAAAAACGTTGCATATTATATGCATTGTTTTTCATATGCAATTTTCAATAGAAATGTTTTTCATTCTGTGATAATAATATGCAGTATTAAAACACTTCCAAAGCTAAATTTTCTATACTTTTTTTTTTAATGGCTAGCCAAAAAAGCCTCCAAATTTCGAGACTGGTTGGACTGCAGCAGTTTGGAGATAAAGCCCAATGTTGTCGCTATGGAAATTTTAGCATATTTAGCGTACGAAACTGTGGCACAGGTAAGAATTCTAATCTGTCATATCAGGCCATATATAGCTCCTTTCTCCCTATCCCTGTCCATCATCAATTCTTCTTCCACCTGCTGCTCTACCAGGAATGAGAACAGCCATGAGTTCTCTCCTATGATAATCTCATCATTTTCTAAAATTTAGTTCAGTTATGTTTCTTTGCATCCTCAGCCCCGGTGGGTGTTAGGCTAAAAGTGACTGTTTCTTGCAACTTTAGCCAAACCAGAAATGGAATACTTGCATACTTTTCCTCAACACTGAATTCTAAGTACACATCTCTCTTGTTTAGAGATTATTTTTGAGCTTTGAAAAGCAGCTTTCTAGAAATGTACAGTCTACTGAGTGCTTACCAAAATCTGAGTCTGGAATCACTGCCCTCTAGTTTCTCAGAGCATGGTTCTTAGACTACGAGCATCAGCATCTCCTTGGTTCTTGTTTAAAATGTAAATTTCTCAGCTACACCCCAGAGCAGACCTACTGAATTAGAATCTTGGAGCTTGGAACCCAGAAATATGTATTTTAAAATGTTTCCCAGGTTTTCCCTGGTGGTCCAGTGGTTAAGAATCTGCCTTCCAGTGCAGGGGACACAGGTTCGATCCCTGGTTGGGGAACTAAGATCCCACATGCCACGGGGCAACTAAGCACCTGTGCCACAACTACAGAGCCCATGTACTCTGGAGCCCACACACCACAACTAGAGAGCCCTGGCACCACAACTAGAGAGAAGCCCCCGCCGCAGTGAAAGATCCCATGGGCTGCAACTAAGACCTGACTAAGCCAAAAATAAATAAATTAATTAATTAAAAAAATTAAATAAAATGTTTCCCTAGTGATTACAAACTTTGAGAACCACACCACTAGGAGGTCAGAATATATCATTTATGTTCATGGGTAGGTCCATTTGCCAGCCAATGAAAGCATATGTTCATGTCCACAATACAGATTTTTAGGCAGACAGTATTATCAATAACGTTTGGGATATATTGCTTTTAGCTTTACCATTTCAGTGACACTGATGATTATTTCCATTTGTGTGACTTTAGTTTCATTGCTCTGATCTTCTAGTTAGTGGATCTGGCTCTTCTTGTGAGGCAGGACATGGTAACCAAGGCAGGAGACCCCTTCAGCCATGCCATTTCTGCGACCTTCATTCAGTATCACAGCTCTGCTGAGGTAAGTATTAAAAAAATCTGTCTTTGACCCATCTGTGGATTTTTTTCTCACGTCTGGTATTTACATGTAGTTCTAAGAAAAAGATTGTGTAGGAATATATAGCCTTCAGTCAAAGAATCTTAATACATTCAGCATTCAAACAAATACGTACTATGTACCAGGCCCTAACAATCTGGCCCTAAAACACCTGGTTTAGGTAATTGAATAACATTGAGAAAAGTTATTTCTTTTTGCTTCAAAGATGAGAGAATCATTATTATTCGTGTAATAATAATTCCTGGCATTTATTGATAGTTTTACTTTCCAGTTATTGATTTATCTCTAAACATGATTTAAAGAAGCATGGCTCCGTTTATCCTTTGTGTTTCAATTGGCCCTATCATATGATAATCACATCCTTTCTGATGCCATTTATGTTGCTGGGATCCCCACCTGTGGGGACTATAAATTCATCTTGCCAACTTTAAGACTTTGTGTAATAACTGTGTATCATTTTGGGCATAAAAAATATTCTCTTTAAGCAGCATGTGCCTAAAAACCAGAAATGTAATATCTATTTAATGAATTTGCCAATAATTCGACTTTTTTTTACTAACATAAACATCAGTTTCATATAATTCAACCTAATAATCATAGAGAAGGAAGCAAGGAGGTTAAGTTAACATCTGCATGTATAATTGTGAAGTGAACTTTGGATCAAGTTGGGTGAAACATATAACCTGAAAATGGCTAAGCCATTCAAAGAATCTGAAGAAAACTGTAAATCCTTTCTCCGTAAAGACATTTGCAAATTTTGTACACAGTTTCAGGGTGTTGAGAGACCTTCTGAAACCATTCTGCAGATGTAAGGGATCTGTGAACCCAGTAAACTCCAAATTTAGGTATATCTCTGCTCTAGGATACATATAAAATATATAAAGATATATGCCTATATCTTATTACATGCCGAAAGTTTGACATCTTTTTATGCCCCTTGTAGAACCAGATTGGCTTAGAACTAAAGTAAGAATTAAAATGTTTATGCTCATTAAAAATCCATTTTTGTCTTGGAAAAGGTCATACATTATTATCAGCGAATATACTTTAAAAGTCCCTAAGGCTTACCCAGTTGATTAAACACTATTTGTTTTCTTTATGTTACAAACCCAAATTATGATGTCAAAGAACACCCTTTAAACTGTCTTTGATACATGTTCACTTTATGAATATGTGTATAAGTATGCTTTTCATTAACATCAGACAAATTCGTTGTAACATTTCTAATTGAAGAAATTTACAGTTAACATAACAAGCCTAGTTTTCCCTTAACGTTCAAGGGGTTGCTTACGTGGCTAGGAAAACTCTTTATGTCCCTCCCACTTTCTCGGTTCTCCAGGGTGGCCAAGCTGCCCTGGGCAACTGCTCAGCAACCACAGCTGCTATTCCCAGCTACCCGGCCGTTAAGAAAGATGGCTTATGTGTGCTGAATTTCCTGGGCTCTCTGGGAGGTGGGAGCATGAGTGTCCGGAAGTATCCTGGCTAAATATGTTAGTACAAGCCTCAAGCTTTTCCCTGACTTGCCAGACACCCCTCCTTCAACGTGACTGGTGGTCAGAATGAACATTCGGAGAGACTGGAAGTCTTTCTGCCCTTTATTACCTGACACGACACAAAAAGAATGGCCACTCTAGAGAAGGAATCTTACACATCAACATTGCAAATCAGCAACCACTATCAAGGGCCTGCTTTAAGGACTTTACCAAATTAGGTACAAATGGGGGCTCTGAGACTAATATGATCTGTATTTAGGGAGATAGAACATTCTGTAAAACAACCAAGGAAGTAAATTAACGAGCAAACAAACAGTTCAAGATTGCATGTACTAATTTCCAAATGAGTGGCATAGACAGAAATTTCAGAGATTAAAAACAACTCCCTAATTACCATGAAAGAAGACTTCAGAGAGGAAGTTGGGTGTTGAAGGAAAAATAAGACTTTTATGAGATGGTAAAAGCGGGGAAGATACTCTAGGCCTCAGAGGCAGCGTAAGTGTAATTGTACTGGGGGGAGAAACTGTGATTAAAATATTCAAGCCAAGAATTCATTGAGAAGGGGTAGTGGGGAGTTAGATTAGAAAATAAAGGCCTTAGACGCTTAGAGTTATTAAGGAAGAATTGAAAAGTTTCTTGGCTAAAGGTTGATGAGTTCAAAAGGGTATTTTAAGAAGATCCAGATGGAGGTGCTATGTACAGTAGCTTGGAATTGGAAACTCAAGGCATGGAGTTCACACAGTGTATTCTATTTTAATAATTATCGTTCTTGAATACTAACTATATAAGGAACTGAGCTAGTTAAGCTTGGGTTTCTCAGATTATCAAGGTTAATTTTAATTAATTTTCTAGATTTTGTTTTCTAATATATGGTTCACATACTGGAAGCAATGATCTCTAGGAGTTACCTTGTTTTTTCTAAGAACAACTCATGCCACATTAGGTTTATTCCTTCTTGTTTGATGTTTCTAGGCAAGAAGATCAAAGAAATACTATTGAAAACAATATCTGAATTTCAGCAAAACATTTTACCAAGCCTAACATAATTTTTAAAATACATTACAGAGAATTGTAGGCCAGTAGATAGTATGAGGATAATGTAGAATTAACAATACCATACATGAAAAAGACTTAGAAACTTTTATTTGCCTATACACTTCTTAGGAGCCAATATTGTGATGTTACTGAAAAGAAAATGTTTTTTGTTTTGTTTCAATGTTTAGGCACCATCCTGTAGGATGGATATTGACAAAGTAAAGGATGTCTAAAGGAGAGTAATGGGCGGGAGGAGGAACCTGAAAGCATGTCTCATAATAAGTGGTGAAAGGAACTTGAGGTGTTTGACCTATAGAAGAGAAGAGGCTGTGAAATAAACAGTCTTCAGTATTTGAAGTGCTTCCACATGGAAGAGAGAACAGACTTGCAGTCATAACCAAAGAAAGCAGGTAGATAGGAGGCATATTCTGAATGAAGGAAGGAACTAGGTGTTGGAGGAGCTAGAGATCTATCTACAGTGACCCTAAAGCACTGAGTTTGAGTTACTAGGCGAAGGCTGGTCACCATGTTACAACGAATGTCTGGAAGGCATCCTGTTTGGGGGAAAAGTTTAGAACTTCCTTTTGAGTAAGTTTGAAACACTGACAAAACTTCTCAGTAAAAATATCTCTATTTGACAAAATCAGCAGAAATTTTGGAAGCTGTATCTGAGGAATCCTGATTTTTATCTAAATGATCAGACAGGTTAAAAATTAATATATTTAGACCCTTAGGGGTAAGATGGTGGCATCATTTCTGTGGACTGGATAATAATAAACTGTGTTTTTGTAACTTTCAAATATTACTGAATTCATGAGATGTTAAACAAACTCAAATGTTAGTAGAAGTTCTGGTTGCTTGATTTCAAAGCCACATCTCTTTGGACAGGGGTCTTGCCTAAGGTCCTACCCAGACTCTCCTGAGAACACACCTCCTCCTACACCGAGCGCTCCATCATCTGGATCACAGCTCTCAGGGAGAACCACATCAGGATCCCTAGGGAATGGGAGTGCTGGACAAGACTCAGCTAAAACCAAACAAAGGAAGAGAAAGAAGGTCAGTGATATTTTTTCTTTTTTTTTTTTTTTCCTTTCTTTTTTCTTTTTTGGTGCAGAATGGAGAGGTCTTGTTGAGTATGGAAAATGTGTTCTATTTTTCTCATAAATCTAATTTTTAGAAGCAGCCAGTTTACAGCAAGATAATTGAGTTTTTCTAATATAAAAATTTTCAAACACAAAATAGTTAAAAGAATTGTAGAGCGAATACCATATATCTACCATCTAGATTCTACAATTAACATTTTTTAAGGTATTTTTTTTTGAGTAGTGGTATCTCAATGTGTTTTTTTTGTTTTGTTTTGTTTGTTTTTTTATTTACTTTTGGCGGTGTTGGGTCTTCGCTGCTGCACTCGGGCTTCCTCTAGTTGCGGCGAGTGGGGGGCTACTCTTCGTTGCAGTGCGCGGGCTTCTCATTGCGGTGTCTTCTCTTATTGCGGAGCACGGGCTCTAGGTGCACAGGCTTCAGTAGTTGTGGCACGTGGGCTCAGTAGTTGTGGCTCACAGGCTCTAGAGTACAGGCTCAGTAGTTGTGGCGCACGGACTTAGTTGCTCCATGGCATGTGGGATCTTCCCGGACCATGGCTCAAACCCATGTCCCCTGCGTTGGCAGGCGGATTCTTAATCCCTGTGCCACCAGGGAAGCCTACAGTTAACATTTTACTATATTTAATATATTAACTATATATTTACTATATTTGCATTTACTATATATATGCATCCAGTTGTTCTTTAATCCATCCATCTGTTCATTTTTTTTAATACATTGAAAAAAGTAAGCTGCATACATCAGCTTACTTTTCATTCCTAAACACTTCATTATGTATAATTTGTTTATGGTTCCTTTTTTTTAAAGGTAACATTTATATTCAGTATACCACTCAATTCTTAAGTATACCATTTGATGAATTTTGACAAATGTATAAATTTGTTGTTTTCTAATCCCCTCTCAAGATAAAAAACATTACCATCAGTTCAGAAAGTTCCTTCATACCTCCTCCAGACAATCCTGTCCCCATCCTCAGAAAGGCAAACACTGTTCTGTTTTTTTCATCATACATTAGTTTTTTCCATTCTAGAACCTCATATAAAGAGAATATAGTATGTATACTCTTATGTGTGAAATTTCTTTCAGGACACTTTTGAAGTTTATGTTTTTCAGTATAAGTATAATTTATTCTTTTTTATTGATGAGTAAGTTGCTTGTATATATCTGTTTACTCATTCTCATTTTTGGTGGACACCTAGGCTATTTCCAGTTTTTGAGGTATTATGAATAAACCTGTTATGAGCATTATTGTACAAGTCTTTATGGACACATGCTTTCATTTCTCTTAGGTAGATAGCTAGGAATGAAATTACCGGGTGATAGAGTAGCTACGTGTTCAGTTTTTAAAGAAACTGCAAGAACTTTTTTCCCAAATGGTTGTATCATTTTATACTTTCTTAGCAATATATGAGAATTTCAGTTGCTCCACACGCTCATCAACATTTGGTGTTGTCATTGTTTTTACTTTTAACCATTCTGATGGGTATTTAATAATAATTCACTATAGTTTGAGTTTGTATTTTCCTGGTGACTGATAATGCTGAGCATTTTTTCATGTGCCAATTGGCCATTCATATATCTTCCTCAAGAAGGAGTCTCTTCAAATATTTTACACATTTTTGAGGTAGGGTTGTCTCTTGTTACAATTTGTAGGAGTTCTTTATATATTCTGTATAACAATCCTATGTCAAATATATGTTTTTCACATATTTTCTCTCTGTTTGTAGTTCACCTGTTCATTGTCTTAATGGTGTATTTTGTTGAGCAGAAGTTTTGAACTTCTAATGAAGTCTAATTTATCCAATTTTCTCTTTTGTTTATTGTTTTCTGTGTTCTGTCTAAGAAAGCTTTGGCTACTCCCAATTCATGATGATGTTCTCCTGTGTTTTCTTCTGGAAGCTTTTTAGCTTTACCTTTTATGTTAAGTTCCATTAACCGAGTCAGATTAAGTTTTGTGTCTTTTATGAGTTGAGGCCATGTTCACTTTTTTACATATATCTAGTTATCGCAGAACCATTTGTTGAAGACTCTTTTCTCCCATTGGATTGCTTTGGTGGCTTTGTTGAAATTCAAATGACCGTATATCTGTGTTGATTTATTTCTAGGATTTCAATTTTGTTTTATTGACTTGTCAGTTCTTTTGTCATTGTCATCTGCCTTGATTACTGTAGCTTATAGTAGGTCTCAAAGTCAGGTAGTGTAGGTCCTCAAACTTTATTTTTCAGGTTTAATATGGATATGTTGTATCCTTGCATTTCTATGTAAATTTTAGAATTAAAATTTAGTTTCTACCCAGAAAAAGAAAGAAAGAGAGGGAGATATAGAAAGAGAGAAAGAAAAAGGAAAAGCCTAGTGAGATTTTGAAGGGGTTTGGATTGAAATCTTACATCAATTTGAGGATATAAATGTCTTCACAATACCAAGTCTTATAATCCATGAACATGGCATATCTCTCCATTTACTTATCTTTATGAAATCTCTCTTTTCATCACTGGAATACTATCCATCTTGAACTGTTTTATCTGATTAATATAGCTATTCCAGCCTTCTTATGCTATTTAAATGATATATGTTTTTCTCTCCATTTCCTTTCAGTATATCTGTATGTTTAATATTTAAAGTACATCTCTTGTAAACAAAAAATTGTTGGCTCTTCTTTTTCCTTTCTTTCTGTATCTTTTAATTTTAGTCTTTAAATCTGTGATGCTTAATGTGTGTATTGACATGGTTCAGATATAGGTCAGTTATTTGCTACTTGTTTTCTCTATTTTTTTTCTGTTTTTCTTTCCTATCTTCCTTTGGGTTTAATTATACACTCCTTTAGAAATCCATTTTAATGTATCTACTGATTTCTTAGTGATATCTCTTTGCATCATTTTTTAGTGGCTATGCTAAGGACTACAATATAGATCCTTAAATTTTCAATGTACCTAGAGTTGTTATTGTACTGTTTTACTCACATGAAATGTAAGACTTTTATATTTATATAGGTTTATCTACTTTAGTCTTGTTCTTTATGCTATAGTTGATATACATCTTACGTTGACATGTTATAAACAATAACAGTTTTTGCCTTAAGTAATCAAATGACTTTAACATTTACCGTTTCCACTGTCCCTCTATTTCTTTTCGATGATCAGACTTTCCTTCTGGTATCATTTTCCTTTTTTGTTCTACTAAATTTTATTTAGCACTTGTTATAGCACATGCTGGCTGGTGGTGGTTTCTCTTAATTTTCATTTTTCTGAAAATATCTTTACTTTTCCTTCATTTCTGGAAGATATTTTCTCTGGCTATAGAATTCTGGATTGGCAGTTTCATTTTCAGTACTTTAATTATATCATTCCACTGTTTTCTAGCATCCTTTTTCTTTTAATCACGTCAGTAGATTTTGT
Source organism: Orcinus orca (assembly GCF_937001465.1). NCBI lineage: Eukaryota > Metazoa > Chordata > Mammalia > Artiodactyla > Delphinidae > Orcinus > Orcinus orca. The sequence continues at coordinate 75,515,627 of NC_064568.1, read as the reverse complement.
AGTTTTGTTTCTGTGTATGTAATGTATTATTTTTCTCTGGATGCTTTCAAAATTGTATCTTTATTTTTGGTTTTCAGCAGTTTGGCCATGATATCCATAGAAATGGTTTTCTTTTGTATTTATTCTGCTTAGGATTCACTGAGCTTCTTGAAAATGAAATATTTTTAAATTTGGGGGGGATTATCAGCAATTATTTCTTAAGATATTTTGTCTGCCTCATGCTCCCTCTTCTCCCCTTCTGAGACTCCCAGTACATATTCGTTAGTTACTCGGATATTGTTCCACATATCCCTGAAGCTCTGTTTAATTTCTCTTTCAATCTTTTCTCTCTGTTCTTCAGATTGGATGACTTCTATTGATCTTCCTTTATGTTCCAAACTCTGTCTACTGTCAGCTTCAATCTTAACACTCATCCAGTAATGTATTAGTTCTGATATTTTATTTTATAGTTGTATAATTTCCTTTTGATTTCTTTTTGTAGTTTACATTTTTCTACTATTTATTTTTTTAACATCTTTATTGGGGTATAATTGCTTTACAATGGTGTGTTAGTTTCTACTTTATAACAAAGTGAATCAGTTATACATATACATATGTTCCCATATCTGTTCCCTCTTGCATCTCCCACCCTCCCTATCCCACCCCTCCAGGTGGTCACAAAGCATCGAGCTGATCTCCCTGTGCTATTATTTTTTATCATTTATTACAAGTTTATTTTATTTCATAATAGCTGCTTTAAAATCCTTGTATGATAAATTAAATACCTGGATTATTTTAGTCTCCATTGAGTATAAGTCACAGTTTCTTGTATTGTTGCATGTCTAGTAATTTTAAGTTATATCCTGGACATTGTGAGTAATATATTGTAGAGATTTCAGATTCTGTTACATTCCTATGAAGAGAGTTGGTGGTGGTGGTGGTGTGTGCATATGTGTGCTAAGCAGGCAGTTTACTTTTCTAGATTGAACTCTAAAGTCCAAACTCAAATTCCTCTTCAGCAGCTAGATTCTCTCTTCACTTCACTTCACTTTACCTGATTACCTGGGTTTTTTGGATTTGGTACCACAAAGGAATAGTTAAGAAGTTAGTCAAAGACTGGGTAAAATTTATACACTGAATTTGGAACTTCCCTTCTTTGATTCTGTCCTTTTTGGGATTTTCTTTTTCACTTTACACATACTATGGTTGCCCTGAACTCTGGCCTATAGTTCTTCATGCCTCTAAGGTCATGTCCTCCCTATACTGACTGGAGCCTACCCTTGGGCTAAAACAGTAAAAACAGAAAACTCAACCCACAGCCATTCCCTTCTTCTAAATATGGGTACGCCGCCTTTCAGTTTCTGCCTGTGTTAGATCAGTCTCTTTTGCTTTCAGATACTTGTTTTTTATAATTTGTCCAAACTTTATGCTTTTATCTACAAGTTCATTGGCACAATAGGAACCATTTGCCGTTACTAGTAGTGGAGCTATGCCAAGATATAATTTTATAACTGATAGTAAGCAGATTTAAATTTCATCCTCACATCTGAACTCCCCCTTTTGTTTTCAAAATGACAGAGCTCACTGATCATTTATAAAGGGAAACTCTGAACTATAAGGAACTTCTATATTATAAAGTAGTTTTAAAGATTTTCAGCTGTAATGCTCTCCAACTCATTCAATAAATAAAACTAGGCTAATAAAGTGTTACCTAAAAGACCTCTTCAGTGGATTTTCTTTACAAAGTATGTAGGAAGTTGTAATTAACCTGGTTATTATGCATACATAAAATAATTAATTTTTTCTCTATTTACTCATCCACATCTTTCTACATTCAAGCTCTTGCTATATTTTGATTTTTACTCACTGGAAACCTCAGCTATGTTGGTAACATGGTACAGTTCATTCTACGTAAAATAATAAAGCCTCTATTATATACTAGCTATGTGTACTAGAAGCCAAGGGATTTGATGTATAACCATATCTTAATACTATCATTTTAATCATGGGAGTGTCCCTTATCTTCACTCTCTCATCTATAACGTAGGGAAGGAGTTGGAGAAGTTTAGAATAGATAATATAGTGTGTTTTTCTCTAAATTTTATAATTATGAATCCTTGAATTTGGTGATTCTTTCTTGTCTTCTCTTCAATACCTTTTTTAGTTTTAATTTCCTTCGTTAAAAAAAAATCTCTTCCTAGTTATATAGAATGACAAATTTAACATCTCAATTAAGTTTTGAAATGAGAAAATTAACTGTATTATACTATAGCCTTTGGCCAAAGAATGGCCCAACTTCATCTGAAAAGAAATCCTCTATAGACACAAAGCACTGAGAGAGCTCTATGTACGAGAGTGAGGAGAAAGAAGTCATACATCAACCCATGTGGTCGGTGAGTGACAGAAGTCAGTAATAGTGCTACTAACCTTTCACTTGCTCTAACCTGAGATACGTATTACTTCCTCTGTAAAATCTAATGTTTCAAGTTTAACAAAAGATCTAGTCCACCATTATGGATGTGAAAAGAATAAGAGGCAATTATCTGAGATTCCAGATCCTTCTTAAATATTAGATTACCGGCAAGGGGAAGGCTGAGAAAGGATAAAATTTCTTTAAAAGCTGTTTCTTCCCAACAACTCTTAAGTTCAGAAGAAAAGAGTCAGGAGAGGTACAGACTTTTGTAAGAGATCCTGGGGCAACCAAAGTTTCAATGTAACTTCTTGTACCACAGTTGAGAGTTCAAGCTGTTGGGGAATTTTATTCAATACAAGCCAGCAAGTACAAGCAGAGGGACAATACTCAAATGTGGGAAGCATGGAGGACTCTATATGATACTTCAGCTTCCAATACCCAGCAGCAGTTTCTGAATAAAAAGACATAAATAAAAATGAAATGGAAGAATACAAGAATGGAGTATGAATGCAGCCAAGAGGAAGAGTACCTGACATATGAAGAACTTTATGAAGCACCTTGTACTTTACTTTAGGAAATAAAGAGTTTAGTCCCCACAGAGATTTTGACAAACACACTATAGACAACAGCACTCAGTATTTTATCAAACATGTGGGTTTCATTTTTGAAAACTTAAAAAATATTCTATAATGTGGGCACAAGCAGAATGAGAAAGCTGAATTGGTACATAAATGTAATATTCTTTATATGTATTTATAACATATAATATTTTTATATTAGGTAGCAAATACACAAATTTAATGCTAATCCTGTAACAATTTTGAAGACTCTTACAAGATTTATGAAGTCACTGCTGAAGTAAAAATTCTAAACTTAATATGAATTTTGAATTTAAACAGATTTCGAGTACCTTGGTGAGGGACTAGATATTTACAGAAATGAGAAGATACTTATTGCGGTAGAAACCATATTGCAAATACAACATTTTAGATTTAAAGGTTTCCTTCCAAAGAACTCAATAGGCAAATCAGGAAAGTGTAGAAGTGCACATAGTAACTTATGCTGATGTTTGCAGTTGCTTAATTATAGCAGGTAAACCTGAAACTGGCAAGATAGGAATTTTAATGACATTTTTCACAGAAGTGAATATTTTTATTTTTATGTAGGTTAGCTTCTTTTTAGCAGCGATAACATGATTCAAACAGGCCTGGCTTACGTGTTACCACTTCTTACAAATAGCAACCACAAGTAGTTTCTAACTTATGCTTCCTACTTCAGTGTGCTCAAGTCCCATTGGATCGCCATGCCAGAGGTTCTTAGAGATTTTGACCAAAATGTTCTACACCAGAACCAAATTTATTGGGGAAAGTAGAGGAAGAGTAGACTCTCCATTGGCCATGGAGAAAAGAAATGAAAAATAAATCCAATTTTCAAGCAGAAAGGAGCTTCCACAGAAGAATGCGCTGGAAGGACTCCCCACCCACTTAGTCTGCAGGTTATTGACCCTCTTGATGTCCCCCTTTTGTGTTTCCACTTGAGTTTCCACTGGAAAACTTAACTTTAGATTCCAAATCCAGCTAATTATTTGCATTCATTTCCACAAATGAGTAGAATGCCTCGACTTCACAAGTATCTGTTATCCCTAGCAGATAATGAGTCTGTATTAGTCATGTTCACATCTTGGAGCCAAGTGGACTTCACAGAAGAGTCTTTAGCCTTACTGGGTACCTGATAATTGCATTTATTCTAATATATTCCAACTGAAACAAAGTATTTGGAATGAGAATCAGGAAAGCACAATTTAAAAAAAAAGAAAGAAAGAGAAAAAGAAAAAACTCTGTGCACTTCTATATGAGTGCCAAAGTGAGGGGTTAAGATAACTTAATCCTTGTTATTGTGGGCATAGCTGATATGTTATTTAGGGTATTGTTGGAATGAAATTGAGAAAGATAGCCTAGAGTAAATTCCTATCTGGCTTATTTCAAATCTTGTTAAAATAATAAAAATAATCAAGATCTGTTTTGTTTTATATTTTAAGTCTTATTTCAGGTTCAGCTTGGATAATTAGCTGATGCTCTTCATAGGAATTTTTACAATTATTTTACTAGTTTATAATAGAAGAAGCACAAAAAGTATATTTAAAAGGTACAGAAGGATATACAATGAAAAATATTTCCTCTAACCCATGTCCTCCAGACACCCACCTATACTACAAGAGATAAGCACTGTTACTGATTTTTGGGGTACCTTTGTGGAAATATTCTAAGCTTAAATGAGCATATAATGTTCAGCTTTTTTTAAAAAAACAGCTGGTTAACATAGTTATCCAATTGGTCACCTAGTATTTTTTCAAACAGTGTATCTTAGAGATACCTCCACAGGAATGTGTATGGGACTGCTTCATGCTTTTTGGTGTTGCTGTGGTTTCTGTTGCACTGAATGAATGTATCATAATTGACTTCATTGTTCTCTCGTTGATGAACATTTGCTTCATGAATTCAGATAGCACAGCGGTGAATATCTACCTATCCATCTATCTATCTATCTATTATTTTGTACCGTGTAATGTGTCCGTAGGATAAATTCTTAGAGGTGAAATTATTGCGTCAAAAAGGGTTGTGTTTTTTCATTTTGATAAGATTTGCCAAATTGCTATCCCTAGAGGTTGTACTAGATATACTCCTATAAGGAATTCTGAGAGTGGTACCTCTAGACCAGAGTTATAGTAACACACAGGCTACTATTTCTTTCTCTTGATTCTTTAATGTTGATGACCTGGCATCTGGTATCCACTGCACTTTTAAGTAAATTAGCTTATCATTTCAAGAACATGGAGGTTCCATTTTTAATGTAAATAATAGCCTAATGTTGTTAATAGCTAACGTGTCAGGCACCGTTCTAAGTGGTTTACACATATCAACTCATTTAATTTTCACAGCAACCCTATAGAGCAATTATAATTATTATCTAGTTTACAGATGAGGAAACTAAAGTGCAGAGATATTACATAACTTGACAGAACTGGTAACTGATATGGCTGGGATCTGGACCCAGGTATTTGGGAAGCCAGAGCCTACAACTGAATCATGAGACTATAATGCCCCTATTTTATTTTTTTTAAATCATGTTGCAAACATTTCTTGAGTTGATATCCATAGTCTTATTGCAAATAATCTTTCTGTTTCTTGTGTTTCTTTGTACTTTCAAACCTGCCTTTTGCAGATGAGGCAGATTAAAATAGAAAGTTTTTGTTTTATTTTGTTTCTGCATGGAGGATACCTAGAAAACTAGGAACCAAGTTGAAATGATCTTTTATGACGGTCCACAGTATTATAAATAAATATATAGCAATTTTACATTTTTAATTTTAAAATTGATGACCCTCAAGTTATTTCAGAAATATGTCCAACAGGCTCCCAAGAAACATTTATAATAATAAATGTTTAAATGTTTTTTAAAAAAATAGTTTCCTGTGGTTCTTTCAGCAAGCCCCTATGACACTTTTCATCTGCACGCAAGTGGCTGTATTCTTCTGTACCTTGACATGTAGGCCTAGGTGAAATATTGGGGGCATAAAAATTGCATTTGGTTGGTCTGCTAGGAAGGGGTCATGTAAAAGTCATCTTTGATTTGTTAATGGAATTTTTTTTTAGATGTAGTATATGGCAGCAATGATGTGCATCCTAAGGGAAAAAACCGTCCATTTTATGAAAGTTTATTTTCATATTTTATACACTGTAGTTCTGTTGTGTGTTTTTGATTTAGTAACAATTTATGTGTTTTTCTGTCGCAGAGCACTGCGGCCTGTGGTGTTGAGGCTCACAGCGATGCCATCCAGCCCTGCCACATCAGAGAGGCCGTTCGACGCTACGGCCACAAGATTGGCCCCCTTTCCCCATTCACAGTACGTAATAACAGAGTTATAAAAAGTTATATTTATAATCTGAAAGAATTTTGATTTTCAAGTGGTCAAATGAAGCAGCAGTGGAATTGTTGAAAGCAATTTGTGGTGACTGTAATTTTGTTGTATAAAAGTGGCATAATTCTCTTGGGAAATAAAAGTTAGTCATTTCTGTCTCTTTTTGGAAGGACAACTTTTTTTCTACAAAATATTATTTTCTTTCAATTACAAATTATGCTTTTTTTGTTGGGGCTTATATTTTCTATTTTTTAAAGCTTAGGTTTATAAAACTTTTTTTGTCAAATTATATGTATCCAAATATTGCTAGAAACACTTTATATTTTAAAATTGGTTAGATTGGCAATACCACTTCTATCAGATGTTCTGCTCCTAAACATACTTTGAGTTGGAAGAAGAAGAAATGATTTCTTTACTGGCTTTGAAGTAGGCTGAAAGGCAGACAGTCTTCCACATCTTCAAATGGTTTTAAAGCTTATAATCAAGGTTTGTTTTGTTTTTTTTTTAATGGAGAATTAAAGACTTTATATTTCAACAGCCTAAAGAAAGTGTGTGTATCCATGTGTGTGTGTCTGTGTGTGTGTGTGTGTTTTAATTAAGTGCTCATCTTGTGGCCCTTTTTAAAAAAATCTTTATTCATGTCAGTATAACTTTCTCCAAGTCCTTCTCTGTTTATAAGGAATTGGTTTGATTTTCAGAAAGTTAGGTTTGATTTATGACTAACGAACAGTAGAATTTACCATTTGTTTGTTTTTTTGTTTTTTTTTTAATTTTTTTGTCTGCATTGGGTCTCAGTTGCTGCACACGGGCTTTCTCTAGTTGCAGCGAACGGGGGCTACTCTTCGTTGTGGTGTGCGGGCTTCTCATTGCAGTGGCTTCTCTTGTTGTGGAGCATGGGCTCTAGGCACACGGACTTCCTTAGTTGTGGCTCACGGGCTCTAGAGCGCAGGCTCAGTAATTGTGGCACATGGGCTTAGTTGCTCCACGGCATGTGGGATCTTCCCGGACCAGGGCTCGAACCCGTGTCCCCTGCGTTGGCAGGCGGATTCTCAACCACTGCGCCACCAGGGAAGCCCTGTTAGGTTTTTTTTTGGACTCACATCTGCTTTAACATACTAAAGCAGAATATATATGTATAATATTACACATACATATGTACATAAAATAATATGTGTTTTTTCCGAAGAGTGGATTTTACTATTATCTGTTGATAGGAGTCATGAGTTCTTCTAAATTATAACATCTCCTTTTTTCTTATGTTTCAGTTAAAGAGAATGCTTTCTTACCATTCTTTGTTTTCATTGTTATTGTTAATTGTATGCATTCTCCGTGTGACAGCAAGAATGTGTCAAAGCTTTTTATATATGTCTCTAGAAGCTTTTTGTAATGGTGACAATTATTTTTACTTCTGACTAATATCTTAAATTTGTCATATATTATAAGAACGTGATTTATCTTATTTATATTAATCATATGTTGCTGATTAAGCAATATATCCTTTTGCATGAATGGTTTTAGATTATTACAATTGAAAACAATGAAATCAATATCTCTTGTTTTATTTTTTCCTACATGACAGGTGAGGCTATTTAAAGCAATAAGCCAAAAGAGATGAAATTTAGAAAAATATGAGATGATTGGAAGAATTTAAGAACCAACTGAAGTTGAAAGAACCAATTTATAACAAAGGATTAAAAATATCAAATCCATAGATACGAGCCAAATAATGACTAATAGGCTGAGGCAGTGGAGCAGAGAGAGAAGAAAAAGACAGAGTCGATAATATCTAGACGTAGTTAAAGGGTAGCAAGGGGAAACAGGATTTTTGAGAAATAACCTAAAATGATAACTAAAAGTAATGGATAAAATTAAATAAAGGAAAATATATCTAATGTAAGGGGAAAATCTAATCATGAAGTCTGTGATGTTTCCTCAAAAGGAAGTGGTGGCAGTGGTAGCTGTTTAATTCTTCAAGTTTTTTTATTTTTAAAAAGACTGGACAGATCACTTGAGAACCATCGTGGTTGATGACGTGTGTGTATGTGTGTGTGTGTGTATGTGTGTGTGTGTGTGTGTGTGTACATGTGTATTCATTCTTCCATGTCTAACCTGATGCTCTATTACTCATGTATTATTGCTTTTATAATCTAAGATTGTAGTATATGGTCAGGAAATATACTTGAAATATTCAGAATATATATATTCAGATATAGTTTAAGCTAATTTTTGTCTAACAAACATATAACCAATATGGTTTTTAAAACTAATAATGCAATTTTAAAATGCTTAGTTTAAATAGATCTGGAAAATAGAACAAATAAGCCATGGTCTTGAAGGTTCACTTAGCTGCTACCAGAGCAGACGAGCAAAATCAACAGCAGATGCGAAAGAACTCCACCACAGAAGGACACTGAGTTTTCATCACTCCTCGGAAAGGACCCACCTTGAAAGGTCTACTCCATTACCTGGAGTTATAAGAATTTGCCCAGCCTACAGGGCCGAATATACCTATTCCATTTTATGTCATGAGTAGTAGGATGAGGCAGACACAGTTTCTTGGTATATATTACAATACTTAAATCTGCCTTTTAAAGTTAAAAATTCTCTTTAAAGTAGAATAGATTTGCAGACTGTGTATGTTAACAGTGTGAACACCCGTCCTGGATCCCTCCTACCTTCAGTGCTAAAAGGAGGTGCTCCTGATGCTGGGGAGATGCTGATGCTGAGTTCCCTGGTGCCCACTCCCTGAGACGATACTTTATGCTGCACTGGGGGCACTTTGCTTCCTAGGCTTTGAGCTGCGGCTCCTGAGAGGAGGCATGTGGGCTGTGTCTATAGCAATCATAGACTGAGACTGAATTTTTATACAGAAAGGCTGAACTAACTTACCTCCAGTATAAAATTTCCTTTGTAAACTAAAATGGCCATGAATAACTAGTTTACATTTTTGAAACAGAGATTTTGTCTTTGCAGCATTTCATTCTAAATCTCAAGTGCTTGTCTAATGTATATATAAATGAGATGTCTAATTTAGAATATCTGTAACTTGATTGATATATAGCTAATTCCCAATAATTTGAAATTGATTTGGAGAATTAAAATGACTGAACCGGTAGGTTACATGGCAGCTGAATTCCAACATCAATCAATAAGCCAAGAAAAATTTGCTTTTGGTGAGGCGTCATTCTGTCTTCTACTGTATGACTTTCGATGATCAAATTCAGGAATACAATTTATTGTATAAAGAATTGTAAGTGAGTTCTTCCCCTTGGGAATTAGTTGAAATGATAGAAGAAAGGAATAATTAAAGCCACATTAGGTGGAGGGGAGAAAAGAGTACAAACAATGCTTTGCACTGAGTAGCTGCTGGAGTAGAGAGAGAAGGGGACTCATGGCGGAAACATCAGTTTCCTGCCACTCATATGAGGACTATGGAGACACTTATAAACTACCCATCCCCACTCAACCAATTATAACTATGCTGTCTTTGGCATGTTGGTTTTAATCGATGGCTTATTTCTTTTCTGTGTTCTTATTTATTCTTAATCCTATGCAGAAGATCAGAAGAGAGTATCATACCTAGAAGATTAAAGTAATTTTCCTGACATTAAGCTCTTCATTAGATTTTTTTGCAACTGTTCCCACCCCTGTATTCCTGATCTTCCATATACACATGCTAAAGAACATTTAAAGAGACTAGTTTACCTTTTGCTTATTATTTATTTTTTCCTAAATAATGCTGAAAATCGCTTCAGTCTGTAATGTGTAGTCATTACTTTAGAGTACTTATGCAAACTGGGGGTGTCCTACGTCATTTTGATGCTTGTCATCTTATCTTGTCCTTTTACTCATCGTGGTTGGCGTTACGTGAGGTTATATTGTGTGGTGATTAAGACTGTTGATTCTAGAGCCAAATTGCCCAGATTCAGATCCCAGCTCTGCACCTACTAGCAAAGTAGCGTAAGGAAGTTTCTTAACCTGTCTCTGGTAGAATAGAACCTACCTCATGATAGAATCCAACGAGTACTATGAACTTGAGTGGTAAGCTCTTAATGTATTATATTAATAATAGTGGAAGTCATCATAGCACTAGTAGCTGTAGTATATTTTCTAAAAGGTTTGGATAAGGATACCAACGGACTAAAGTAGAAACCATTCCCCCCCCCACCAACCACACAGACATACAAACAAACACAGAGGCCTCACTTTGTAATGCTAGAAGAAACTGAAACTCGAATTATAATGTGATTTCTTTACAGACCTACAATTTATACCATTAAAACTTAAGTACTATTTAAAGATTATTGTTCCTGGGAATAAATTAATGTTCATTTTCACTTTTTGAATTAATCGTGGTTGAGGAGCTTTAACGGATTTTTTTTATCACCACTGTCATGTTACAAAATAAGGTCTCGGCAACTGAGTGTACATAGTTGCCACTGGCTTTCTGCACACTAGCTCCCGTGGGATAGAAGTCTAAGGAACAAACGGCGCGGCCTCAGATTCATAAAGCTGCATCACATTCAGTTTATACGAATTTATGTATTTGTGTAAGTTACTAGAAAAGGTTTTCAGAGACTGATGTGTATATCAAAGTTGGTGATAATTTTTTAAACATTAATTATTACCGGCCTCATTTTTCTCAGTTTTTAAAATTTCCTCATTTTACTGATTATGAAAGTAATGCTAGGATGTTAGAAAATTAAGAAAATATAGAAAAATAAAGGATAAACTAAAACTTACATTAAAAAGAGCTTCAGGGCCCAAAAAAAACGTTTAGCGAAAGCTTTAAATGAATTGTCCTATCAGACAGTTAACTGGTATTTAATTGTTTTAATTGAATTTAATTATTGAACTGAAGAGTATTTTCTTGCAGCCTAAAAATTCAAATGCTTTTGGTAATGGTTTTTTTAAAAAAAATTCTTATAATTATGTGGGTCTAGAAGGAAGAAGCATTTAAAAATTTTGAGAATGAAGTAGACTTTTATAGTTAGAGCATTTTGTTTTTTCTCTCAGAGAAAATACCCCCAAAGAGTAACCCAGTGGACTGTGTTGTCCATCATGAAAAAGATGGTCAGACATGTGTTTTATCTGGATCCTTGCTGTGTACAAGCAGTGGGTGGTGCCCATGGTTACCTACTCTGAAGCCCAATCCCAGCACTCAGCGAGAAGTGCTGGAAATGGCTGATAGAAAACCAGGTCTATAATTTTGAAAGCCAGAGAAAGCAAACTGTGTACACCAAATGGGATGACATAATCCCGTGTGTAATGCCTAAATATATTTTAGTTTCTCCTGAGTGATATTCACAGTAGAAAAATATCTCACCCCCCCTAAGCTTACATATTATCAGGTGTCTTTCTATTGAAGTAGAATAGCAAAACAATAAAATATCTCATTTAAGCATGGTCATTCATCTAAATGGTACCTTAAATGCATCCCTAGAAGTGAGTGGCTTCAAAATACACTCAACTGTATTAAATTGTGAGACAGCTGGCTAAGACTTGAGAAAATCAGTTAAACTCAGTCTCAGAGATGCTTTGCCTTGTACCCAGTGGCACCTTGTAAGTGAATGCCGGGGATGACCCTGGAATCCAGCCTCCTGACTCTCAGCTGACTGCTCTTCCACTGTGGCCATTTAGCTTGATGTATATATGTCTATTAGGGGTGCTAGGGATGCTCTCATATCGTTGGTCCTTCAGAAGTGTTCACAATAGACAAATAAGGATCAAAATAAAAAATTTCCTTTAAGAATCCCTCACATTAAACTTTTCAAAACGAAAATGGCATAGCAGATTGCTTTGACTATTTTGATCTAGAATTTCACATTCATGAATAATTCTTATGTCTTGAGTGTATTAGATTTTGTCTGCATTTTATGTGTTCAACCTGGAAAATTAAATGTCACAAAATATTAGAGTACTTTTCAAATGTAAATACCAAGTAGAAACTGGGTATGAATTCTTAAATATTTTTTAAGAATTTTGTTTTTTACTGGAAGTAAGAATTTCTCAATAAATTTTTTGGAAGTACTAAGTCTATCGTTATAGGTTGGAACCGAGTACTTTTTCATAGTTATGGGCCACTGGTTCTCAGAAAAAAATTAACGTGGTATATTTATCATATAAGAATACCCTAAAAGTGGGCCTTCTCTAGAAAAAAATGTAAATATTGTAATTTAGTTGTTTTTAATTTTAAAATAAGGTGGGGCGGAAATTACAGTTACAAAACTTATTCTGTCAAATTACATAAAATAACAGTTTCCCTAGGTCATAAACAGTTGAGTATCAGAAATTTTATATGGTTCAACTAACACAGTGTTCAATTTAGAATTAGGGATAGAATGTTTGAAATGTGGTAATAAAAACATTAGAAGAATTTGGGAGAGAAAATCATTAGAATCCGAGAAAAGTGTTGGGTGATCAAATAACAACTTATATAATATTTTTAAAGAAACTTTTCACCTGCATTGTGTTATTCTTATAAGACAGCAAGATGAGTGTTGTTATCCCCACTTTGTAGATGAGAAAACGGATATTTAGAGAAAAATCAAGTAACCAGCTGAAGGTTACATTGTAAGTGCCAGAGCTCTATCTGTGGACAGGAGCTAAATACTCTGTGGTCGACTGGGGCCACAGGCTTCAATGAATTCTCACTAATCCTCCTCATTAAACTCCATCTTTGCAGACTGGCCTCTATTCTTAACTGTTTAAGCAATCTTATCCTGAAAATGTGAGATAGCATTTCCTAAACTACATTGCGTAGAAGACAAGTGTTGCAAGAGGTATTAAACCTCCATAAGAGAAGTGTTTCTTTATCAAATATTCCAGCAACTCTGTACGTAGAAGATCCACTCTTAAAATCTCATTCAATACGAATAGTGAAGGTGTTTGAAAATCAAAGTTATGATGTAATGTTATATTCATCACAGTATCTACTTTATTTCCATATTGTATTTTATTTACTCACTTCTCTTTATTTGAGAAGTTTTCACTCACAGATACAGCAGTTTTTAATAACGATCTACACAGACCTCCAATAGTCTTGGCTCAAAAGAGAAATAGTAAGAATTTTTTTTGCTCAAAAGTTGTTTCACTAACAGTATCTAACAAGTGCTCACATTTTTAAACTGATAATGTTTAAAGGGAGTCAATATATGGATTTCTTATCCAGTATATAACTCTTCATGGTTTTCTGGAAATAGTTTTAAGGTATCTTAAAAACACTATAAGCTATTCAAAGATGTCATAAAGAAAATCTCAGTCACCTGAAAAACCTTCCCTGAAAAATACTTGTTTAAAGTTTCAGGGTCATGTTTATTTTGCTTTGCCTGTGGAATCCAAATTTGCTGAATTCATTACTGATACTTTTTTCTGCTGTTGTAAGCACAGCATCATAATTCTGTGTTGGCATAATCATGTTGCATTGTAAAACTGTTTAGTTAATGCTTTTTAATCATCAGGCAGAATGCAGGGAGAAGGGGAGAGAGATCTTATGTCATTTGAACTTTCTGCAGCAACACCTTAAATTGGGACAGTGAATTTGTTTACAAAGAGTTATCCAGTTCCATTTTAAAAAATTATGATGTTATTAACAGCTGGTTTGTCTCTTCAGTAAACAGGGACTATTCAAACACATCTTGCTTTTTTCTGCCTTCACTTTTATATCAGCAGTAAAGACCTCACATTCAGTTCAGCATGGGCTACACACTCTAAGGTGACGTACTCACTTGCACAGTTTTACATAGAGGATTTATTTGGGCTGCTTTAAATACCAAACAACAAAACTAACAGGCCAGAATTCCAAGACATAATTTCCTAAACAACAAAACATTTACAGGAAGTTCAATATAAAACAGAAGATGACAGAACCTTTATTTCGAGTAGCACAAAAAGTTGGAAATGGACATTCTCGTCAAACATCTATGAGGCCCCTAAAAGTCCTGCAGAGAATCCTAGAATTTTCAGGAATATAATTTGAAAAGGAGACAATCAGTGTTCTCTAATGGGGGACATGAATTTGAAGTTGTTCAAGAAGGTAACATATCTCTATGCATTGTAAACGGCAGGCTGTATCATGGAGAACAGAGGAATTTGAACATGAGTACAAGGAAAGGAGTAGTTGACAACTAAGAGAAACTTTTTGAGCAAAATATTCTAAAAGGACCACATCTTGAGATTTGAATGTGTTATTATGGTTTCTAGGTTTTTGCAGTCTTCTGAGGGAATGAAGATAGAATAGAGAAATATTTTGAGTGACTCCCGAAAGGAAATTGTTTTTTCTTAAAAAAAAAAAAAAAATCACAGGACTCTTTTAACTCACAAATTCATGAAAGCAGCAAGAAGATTAGTTGGGAGGAACTAAACTAAGCTGAGATATTTCTAAACTTAAAAATTATGCTCTGCAAATGGCAAGAAATTTTCCTTTTAAGTCTATAAATAAGATTGTAAACACTGAGTTAGACATAAACTCAATACATTACATTGGTCAGGTTCACCTAGCAAAAATACCATTTAAATTTTTCAATTAACATTTTATATCTAAACTAGATGAATATTAGAAAAGAACACAATGGTTTTATTGGGATAGATTCTTTATTAACCATTGCCAGAAACATCTAACAGTCATAAGCATGTTTTGTTTAAGTGAAACATTTGGGTACTGTTTTATTGATAGTGTGACAAAAAGTCCCTCCAAACAGCCATGATGAGAGCCTGTTGAACTGGAGATGATTTACTTTTTGATGATTTCTTAAATAGTGTTATACACTTTAGTCACACAAATATAATCATTGAACTGTCATTTAATTTACTGATGTAGTTGCAGAGTTAATCCTACAACATAATAAGTGGATTGTTTTAAGTGGAAAGTTTACACCTTCCAAAAACGAAATTGATACCTAGCTGTTATTGTGCCCAACATATATTTAAGGCTGTATCCAAGGTAGGAAAAAAAACGCAGGAAAAAAATAATTATGCCTTGTTTTCCTGACGGGTGTTTTAATTATGATTTGATTTAAACCAAATCCCCTTGGCTCTGTATGTGCAGATCAAATATTCCACTCCCACACACCACCTCTGCATGACCCCAAGCTGTGAGAGGAGAAAATTCATAGCCCATATGTCAGTCAGATGTTAATTCTTGCCCTGGCACCTGGATAGGCTCTCCCACCTGACTGGAGTGCATTTGCAGTTCTGGGCATATACCCAAAATGCGGAGTAGGCTCTCCAGATCTGGAAATACTTTGGCTGATTAGTTGGCAGAGGTCACGCGGGCAGAGCCCAGTGTCAGTGTCTGAATTTGCCCAGGTGCATTCAAGGTGACAGTTGGGCAGCTGTGCCGCTGCTGGAAATACCAGGGAAGGAGTATCTGAGTTGCCTCTCAGGCTCCTGAAGCTCACAGCCTGGCCCACAGGTTCCTGTCGATTCCAATGCAAACACTTGTGCAGGTTTTATAGTTTCCAGGAGAGAAGTTAGAGACTATATTTCTGGCTCCGATTTAATTCTACATTCCTGATCTAACCTAAAACACCCACGCCCGTATTCTGGACTAATTAGGTAAGAGCCTAATAAGTAAATAAGTTATAGTTGACAACATTGCTCATTGAAGCAAACTTTTGGTGTTTAAAAAAGCGGGGGAGGGGATGGTGGGGGAGAAGAGGAGAAAAAAGAGAGGAGAGGAGAGGAGGAAGAAAACCAGCCTAGGCTCCACACTGTGCTTTTCTCTGAAGCCACTGTCTAAAGAAGACAGCATTAGGGATTGATCCTCATGTGGGTAAACTAACTACACTTCCGTTTTTGGTGGCAGCAGTATCTTTCACCCACACAACCAGCTCACAAAGGATTAAGAGAAAAAATGAATAAGGAGGCAAGGCAAGACCATACTGCTCCAAGTCAGTCTGTCCCCTGCAGCTGCCGAAAAACCGTGCAAAGTACCTGCCTTCCTGAGAGATGGAGACACCCTTCACATACAAAGGACAGCACTTGCTTTCTGAGGTTGGACTAGGTAATGACAGTCCATGTGGCCGAATCCTCATTGGTAAGATTGAAGTAGACATGATTTAGAAGTGGAAGGACGGTGGTGACATCCCTACGTGGCCTAAGATCCTTATAGCTCTGGTATCTCCGTTTATTAATTCAATGAACAATTGCCAAGCGTTGTTTTAGAAATCTGTTGAAAGGGGGCTATGGGATATGGAGATGAGTAGCTGGGTGTTCCGGTCTAGTGAAGGAGATGTGTGTATAAGCACTGCCGTGTGGTTGGCACTGTAACTGCGGGGGGGGGGGGGGGGGGGGGGCGGGACACAGTGCCTCTGGCGCAGGGGAGACCGAGATCTGCCTGAGGAAGTCAAGGAAGCTTCCTCAGATCACTGACGTTTGAACTGAGTTTACGAGACAGAGGTGAGGGAAATGAGTGAGAACTGCGAAAAAATAATTCAGGCAGAAAGAAGAGGGGGGGAAATGCAGGAAAGCAGAGTGGCTGTTTGGGCCAAGGTGAGGAACCGAGGAGTCCACTGAGGGGAGGTGAAGCATCAAAGGGAGGCTGATGACAATGTGAGCGGGACTTGGAGTCACGTGGCCTTCATGACGCAGGCCAGCAGTTATCTAACCGTGCTCCGCAGAAACCCGGACTTACTTTACAGGTATTCTGCAAAATAATAAAGAGTTTTCCCTAATTAATACAGATCAATTTTTATCTCTGATAAATACTGAGTTTTCAGTAAGATGTAGTTTGGAAAATTTCTTTTTAAACAACGGATACGGTCATCAAGGAGTGATTTTAGAGTTTTTGAACAAGGGATTGATATGAACAAATTTGTATTCTAAAAAAATAACTCAGCTGATGGGATGGAGGAGGGACTGGAGTTAGGAGATGTAATTGGCAGAGCGATCAGTCGGGTGGCCGCCGCAGTATTGCAGGCAAGAGGGCAGAAAAGCCTCTGTTGAGGCGGTGATGTTGAGACCAGAGAAGATGGAATGTATTCAAGTGATACTTGGCATAAAGAATAAGTAGAACAAGATCCTGAACGAAAGACGAATAGTAGATGACAAGTTGGTAATTTGGGTCAATGCATAAAACAGATAATTAGAAGTAGTCTCAAGAATAAATTCATTACTCAGATGCTTACAGAGAATTTGCATGAAGTTTAAAGATTCAACAAGAGAACTAATTTCAAGAGGACTTCCTTGGGGGAAGGGGGGAAAGCTCAATGCATAGTTCAGCTGAACCTAAAAAAGGAAACAAACACAGACATTCTAGCTTTCTGTTTGAACTTCTGGGAGTGTTTAGATATATGACCAGAAAGTCCCACAAATTATTATGCTGTTTGGATGAGCAAATTGACTTTCTAATCCATTAATGAATTTGGTCACGCATTCCTGAAAGATGACTATAAGCTAGGCAGATTTTGAAAATATTTTCATCATTAAAGCCATGCCTCCAATAGCTTTGTGCTGGTGTAAGTTCCAAAGCATCGTTTTTCTAAACTTTGATTAGTGGCTTTCATCTCTGTGTGAACCCAGTATCTCTTCCCCACTCCACCCCCAAAAAAAGAAACTCTAAGGGAAGTAATGGGAGCAGCACTGACTCAGTCACCAGATTTCGGAGGACTGATGAAATGATATGTCATTAGCATTTTCCCCTTGTTTTAACAGAAATCCAGTCTTACTGATGGTAGTGATGCTTCCAAATGGAGACGCGCTATGCGCAGTTCATCCTCACCCTACACTCCCTCCTCAACAACACGTCCATCTGTTAGAAGCACAGTCTCAATTTCAGACTTTCTGCCCTTCCCTGCTATGACTCCCTCCTTCAGATTTATGAAAGAAAACATTTCTTTCTGTGAAAGGTTTTTGTACACCCGCATCTGGAAGTGTTTATTTCAGTGGCATGTAAGCTATCTGTGGATTTAGTTAGCACCAGACCCCCTTTTGTGTACTCCTGACTTAAAAATTTTATAAATGATCTTATTGAATTTGCGCCAGCGTACACGTGGTTTGGCTGATTGCTGCGTATATCCTTTACCTGCCAGTCACCTTTGATTTATGCTCCTTCTGCTAAGCTTTTACTTTCCAAAAATGGTGCCACTGAACTGTCCTCTAAATCATCTTACTGGTTAAATTACTCCAAGACGAGCTGGTATGTTTGGGGTTGCCTACAGACAGATGAATTTATGTTTTTCTGCCCTTACCCACTTCTAGTAAAGCCACTTATAGAGGAGGATTGGGCATGTTATGTCATCGATCTCTTTATTCCAAATGAATACCATCTGAAACACTGTGCCAAGACCAAAGTGACAAAGAAGTGTTCTTTAGCATCCCCTTCTGTTCTGAGACCTTCTTTTACACATAAGTCTGTGCCTTGAGCTGAATCTGATGTGAGGACTTTTCATTGCTCAGAGAAGGGGAAATAAAGTCTCTCAAACAAAATAAGTAAACTTCATCAGAAAGACTGAGACTTTGTAAAGTCTTTTGTTAACTTGTGAGTTTTATGATGTTTCCTGGAGAAAAGCAGGTGGCTTGGCAGTTATTTTAAATGTTGGCTATTTGTGGTAGTGGTTTCGAGGGGTTTCGTGTTTCTGAAGAGACATCCTGAAAAGCTAATTCTTAAGAGTGTTTGACAAAATGATGCATCATTTTGAACTAATTTTCCAGGAGTTCTTTGGTCACTGAACATGCCGTTTAACTTGATCTTGCAGGTTACCAGCTATCACCACAGGGGGTAACCTTAATACTTACGGTGAATTTGCTGACTAGGAAGCCAGTACTGTGCTGACAGAGCAAAGCAATACTGATAGAATTTTTAAAATAGCTTTTAGACATGCAAATATCTCACTTAAGAAAGCTTTGCAAAGAGCTGCTCTTTTTCTGTTCCATGTGGTGATAGGGGAGTATTTTTAAATTTCATGATTGTACTTGAAATGATGTGGAAGCATTTCAAATACTTGGATTACACAGATCTCAGTGTCATAGTTCACAAACTACTGGAAGCAAAGGGTAGAGCTTCTAGGCTACTTTGCCGTGGTCCCACCAAGCCTGGAGGTATTTATTCCAAAACACTCAGGAGTCTTCATTTATACTTCTAAAACTTTGGGCGGGGCTCCCTGTCTTCTGCCAAGGTGAAAGATGTCTCAGGAGTATGTCAGTCACATTTGCACAGCTTAGTCAGTCATCCTCCTGGCGTGCTTTTCAGAGACGTGGGGGACTGCGGTTGTTAGGAAATCAGCACCAGATATGTGAGCAATGTCTTTCCATTAACATGTCACTTTGATTAAAAAATATACATGTGTGTATATATAGTGTTTTAGATAGGTATAATTTATATATGTATGTGTATGTATACACATACACACATATATAGTCTCATTTAAAAAGATTGTCTTGGGACTTCCCTGGTGGTGCAGTGGTTAAGATTCACCCTGCCAGTGCAGGGGACACGGGTTCGAGCCCTAGTCCGGGAAGATATCACATGCCGCAGAGCAACTTAAGCCTGTGCACAACTACTGAGCCTGCTCTCTAGAGCCTGCGAGCCACAACTACTGAAGCCCGCGCGCCTAGAGCCTGTGCTCTGCAACAAGAGAAGGCACAGCAATGAGAAGCCCGCGCACCGCAATGAAGAGTAGCCCCCGCTCGCCGCAGCTAGAGAAAGCCCACGCACAGCAGCGAAGACCCAACGCAGCCAAAAGTAAATAAATAAATTTATTTTAAAAATATAAATAAAAAGATTGTCTTCTAAGGGTGTTAAATGTATGATATCATTTAATCGTTACAACAACCTAGAAGATAGCATGATTATTAGTATCCTAAATAAATAAATATTAAAAGATTGTTTTAAATGAACCGGAAATTTCACTGATGCTGTTTCATGTAAATCACTGTTTAACATTCTACTGTCTTTGATGGTTAGAGTCAGATGACTTGCCTGAGCCTCAGTTTAATCATTCGTAAAATATAAGCGATTTTTAGCAAATATCAATATTTAGTAATAACACTTGAAAGCTCCTAGCACTGTGCCTAAAATATAGAACATGAAAATGCAAACACAGTGTTTTCTTTTAAAATGATTATCATCTGAACAAAACTCGAGTAGAGATGACAAGGCTAGTTTCCCAACAGTGCCCTTCTGAGAACTGCAGAGGGAGGCCCAGTCTGATATGTGAGTTTGGGGTGGAGACCCACACCCACTGATTGGCTTTCTTTGTAGCCTTCAGAGAATTCCTACTGTTTTTGTGTCCAGTTGCACATGTATAAAATGGGTAATAACGTGTTCTTTATAGTTTCAGAGTACCTTGAGATTCATGACCGCTGGACTCCTTTCCTGCCCCATATTTCTGCCCTTGTGTGGGCAAACAGGCCCATGCTGAGGACCATTTTACTTCCGGTGGTGGTGGCATTACTGACCACCTATGGGAAGTGAGGCTTAGATGCAGAAAGAGTATGGTAAAAAGATGAAAAGCTACAGAAATTGTGGGTTGCAAAAAGTGACTGCCAAAAGCTTTTCCAGGAATGAGAGCTTAGAGAGGTTGGAAGATTTAGATTGAAAGGAAAGAATCAAATGTATAGCACATTGCAAACTGATTTTAATTATGTTTCCAACTTGAGGATCAGGGAAGGACCCTTACCTAGAAAAGTTCCTACTCCTGCTTTCACTGATTCCTAAACTTCTACTAGGAGAGTCATTGACTTCTCTTAAAAATATATTTTGTATCCATGTGAAGATTTAACTTCAGATATCTAGGTGAAAGGATTCATAATTCAACAAAATTGTTTGGTGATGATACTTTAGGTTTAGTAACCAGTATGGTCTTGGTGCGTTCTCTCAGTCCATTTCGGTAGGATCTTATTTAAGTTATTCAAGATAAATGAGAATTTATACTGTTTCCAAAACCCTCCTAAATATTTAGCTGTGAAATCTCTATTCCCAGGTTATTCCAGTATCTAATGCTTACACACTTTTCTTCCAACTTAAATTGAAAATTTTTCTCTATTTCTCCTTCGTGGAAAGAGAAATACTATAATATAATATGAACAAACTCTCTGAGGCCCTTTCTAATTTTGGTAGCAGTATTTCTCACACTTGCTTGGAAGAATTTTGTCACTGTCTCCACTTTAATCTCGAGACAGCTTCTGTACACCCATACTTTTAGAGGTTGGGGTCTAGAGGAGGAAACCTTTCCAGACTTGCAAAGATCTAAGCCCAGGGAGCTCCTGGTGATTCAGGGCGTGGTAGAAAGAGTCAAGTCCCATCTCTTTCTTATTTCCTTGACTCTCTCTGAAATGTTTTCTCCTTTAGAGCCAAATTCTAAACTTTGACCCACTTTCCTCCAAGATACTTTGTATTTCCCAGTCTGATCAAAACCTACTGAGGACCTATCCGCAGTAGACCAAGCGACCATGTTTTAACCATCTTGTATCTCCCTCAGTAAAGTACAATGCTTTTTGCTTAATTGGAGCTCAGCATAAAAGAAGGATATATGGATGGACAGATGGACGAAATGATGGTCTGAAGAGAGAACAACCTTCCAATGGACAAAGTCCAATCTTAATCTCCCTGATCAGTTTTAGGCCCCCTGAACTTGGTATAGCCTATAAATGTGGATACTCCACTACCTTTGATTAAACAGTTTATAGATCACTGCAGGGCAGTAAAAAGAATAATATGGTTGCTTCATTATTACTATCCAGCATTAATCATTGATTCCTCTGGAATCTAAGGCAAAATAATGCCCAAGTTATCTCATCAGCAGTATCTATTTTAAAATTAATTTGTTCGATGGGTAGTTATGTACCAGTCATATTGAAGAATTCTTAGGTATTGGGAAAGTGTGAAGCTCAGCTCCTAGCATCATGTTGGAGCCATAATCAGAGCTAACATACACCTGTTTAATTGATTGACCTTTGCACTCTGCACCTTGATCAGCAATGAGGAACAAAGCTCCACATAACCAATAAGAAGGAGTTTTGCTGTCGGTCGTAAGGCTGCAAGGATTTTCTTTTAACATCACTCTTCAGTCATTTTGCAGAGTGGTTTTAGGAAATTAGATAATATATATAAAACATCCAGTCCTCACAGTTGTTATTTTTTATCACAGAAGCTAATCTTGTTTACATAATTGTTATTTTTTTTAATTTATTTACTATTTTTGGCTGCATTGGGTCTTCGTTGCTGCGCGCGGGCTTTCTCTAGTTGTGGAGAGCGGGGGCTGCTCTTTGTTGCTGTGTGTAGGCTTCTCATTGCAGTGGCTTCTCTTTGTTGTGGAGCAGGGGCTCTAGAGCACAGGCTCGGCAGCCGTGGCACACAGGCCCAGTCGCTCCGCGGCATGTGGGATCCTCCTGGACCAGGGCTCAAACCCATGTCCCCTGCATTGGCAGGCGGATTCTTAAGCACCGCGCCACCAGGGAAGCCCTACATAATTGTTCTTGATGGCAAGATTTATATATATATATATATATATATATATATCTCCAGGAAAGCAATGCCCAATTATTGGGCTCTAGAAGTAGCCTTGTTATAGAAAATTCTTCTTTGTAGATGAAGTCAGATTTTACTGGTATGGCTATTTTATGAGCTATTAAACTGATAACATTTAAGGAGGACTAAAGTTGATAGTTAATAGGTTGGTTTTTTTAATAACAATTATAAATATGGAACTATACCCTGGTAGAGGTGGCATGAAACATCGCTATCCATTCAGGAAGCTTTCGGCTGAAAAATTACAGGCACCAGAAATAACCACTCAGGAAATAAGATGTGAAGAACCCAAAAATAACAGAATTATTTGGATATTAAGATACATCTGTTTGTTAGATGATTATGAATTCCCATAGACACAGCCTAACGTTTTTGATAAAAGTGCCTTTGTTAGTGGTATGCTCCTGTACAGTTTCAGACACATTTTTATGATACATTTTTATGCATGGCCATCAATTAGGAAAAGAGTCTAGACATCTTGTTTTCAAATTTGGAAGAACTGTTTTCTCATTGGGTAACAGCTTCGCATGCTACCATGAACTATGTCAGGTTCCCACACAGACTGTAGTTGTCTGCATTCTTAGTGATCAGCTTTTCTCTCGCCCCATTAAGAAATACATTCCCAGCAGATAATAGTTTGTGCTAGAAGACTAAAGAAAATCACTGGACAGCTACAGTTTGAAGATGAAGCTTCACATTTCCTCACTGGAGAATTCATCTTTCTTTTTATGCCAAAGAAAAGCAGACATCCACAGGGATGCTGTGATTCTGCTTTGGGAGAAATCGAATTCTCAGGATTGTAACAAAGGAAGAATAGCGCAAAGGAGTATATGTCCTGATGTACACTGTCAACTGGAAGGATGGTGATTCTGTTCCAAAGGCAGATGGAGATAAGACTTGGGAAGGAAAAGAAATCACCCCTCCTGCATATAATTAGGAAACCCAGTTCTCTGCGCCCTCTGTCTTTTTCCTGACAGGTATGTTTGTTCGACTTTTCTCACCGGGCAGGGAAATCAGTTCCCCTGATAGGCAGGGAAGAATAAAGGTCATGAGTAATTCACATATTTTGTTAGGAAGAAATCATTTTCCATTTAATTGATTCATCAGCTATAGTTTTGAATTCCTGGTAATGTGGTTAGTGCCCTGTTAGACACTGGTGAAGAGAGGAAGGAAAAAAATGAACATCTCCTGAGAGCCATCACCTAGTGCGGGAACGGGCAGGCTGAGAGCCAGCCTTCACTTCCTTCTCTGTTAACTACCAGCACCAACGCCTGGGAATGGAAAGAGAGCTTGAAGTTCAGTTGGGGGTGGGGAGGGGCAACAGTAACTCTGTAGATAAATATTACACTTTACTTCATTGATTGCAGGTGCTTTAGGAATTCAGAGGGAAACATACAGCTGGATTAATCAAGAATCTCCATCAGTGATTTTTGTGGGGTAGCAGTACTCTCCCTAAACCCTGGTGGGAAGGCCTCCTGCCTTAGACCCCACATTGTGTGGAGAACCTCCTATCACAAACACTGCTCAGGCCCCCTTCTCCATACCATGCCCTTAATCAAAAGGCAAGCGCTAATGGATGAGTAAACAAATGTGGTGTATGCATACAGTGGACTATCATTCAGCCGTGAACCTTGGAAACATGCTAAGTGAAATAAACCAGACACAAAAGGACATATCTTATGTGGTTTCATTTATGTGAGATATCTAGAAAAGGCAAATTCATAGAGACAGAAGGTAGATTAGAAGTTTCCAGGGGTGGAGGAGAGGGAGAATTATTGTTTAATGGGTACAGAGCTTTTGTTTGGAGTGATGAAAAATTTGGGGAAATAGTGGTGATAGTTGTACAATGCTGTAAATATAATTAATGCCACTGAATTATGCACTTAAAACTGGTTAAAAAGGCAATTTTTTGGTTATATCTATTTTTCACTCTCCCCACCCCCAAAAACGGCAGCCGCTGCTGAATGCCATGAAGGTCTGGGGATTGTGCTGCTGCCAGAGTCTTGGGGGGATGTTGCGTAAGTCAGAGTAAGAGGAGGGTTTGAGCTGCAGAAGCTTTTAATAAGAGAAAAGGCAAATTAACTCCTCAAATCCTTCTCCTCTTCATGTTCTAGTTCAAGATTCAGTATATACTCGTAAATTAAAACAGTATCCACAGTGGTTGCGTGTGTTGGCTGAAAAGCAGTATGACTCATATTACTCTTAAATTCGTTGTTATATTTGTAGGTCTAGATAATAAGTGCATGAAGTTTAGTAGTCATTCTTTATATTGGCAACTAGATGGGCATTAAACATTCACATTGCAAATATATTTATCTTAATAACAATATATAATGATTCCATTAAATTTTCAAAAAATTAAAACAGAAATTTAAATTTTATTTAAATAATTTAAAAACATGTCAAGGGCAAGGCCATCACAATGGTATTAACACAGCTAGTAAAGGAAAAAGGTATACGTGACAGAATTTTGGAAAAATGCCCATAGTATTTTTTTATGCTTTGCGCAATGCATAGTCTTTTGAATTTGTTACTGGAAGTTGTCACGACTCTGCAAGTAACAGTGACATTCTTTGGAACAATTTGAAGGTTACTTATGATATTTTCTGGATCTACCCAAAGAAAGAACATCTTGATGAAATAGATATCAAATTTGACCTCGCAATCACCGTCAAACACATGGTGGGAATGCTGACTAAAAACAGTTAAAATGATTCTATTTAATGATCGAATGATAATGAGAAGATACAAGATGCACCAGAAAGAGAATGACAGAAGTTTCTCAAATCAAGAATAAACCAAGGTCTTTGGAGGAAAAAGAAATCCATTTTAAATTGTGCTATCCACAAGTTACTTGGTATGAACTATTGATAATTGTGAATAATGGTAGCAAAGCTTACCAAAAAATTATATCTAAGTTTGGCTAATTCACTTATAAAAGAAGTTAACTTTTTTTTTAATTTAAAAGAAAATAGTTTTCTAAATCAAAGGTAAATTCAAACAAGGAAATGAAAATATTTGCCTAATTATGAAGGAGAATTTTCACAAACAAATAATCTTACAATTAATTTCTGTAGAAAATGTTTTCTGTTTATTATAGATCAAGGTATATTATTCTAAGAAAATCATTTCAATGAATCTCTTATCACTTTATTTGTTTTGTTGTTATTTCTGGAAAAGTTACTTAAATTCTATGGGGTGAGTAAGGGGATAGGCATCGTTTGAAAAAGTTTATCATTTAATTTTAATTTGGAGAACAATATTAATTTTGAAGTATAAACTATATGAAATAAACAGTTGTCTCCAGCAGAATATGTGGTGGAGAAGCTTTGGAAGATAACCAGATTGGGAAAGGGGTAGAGGCACGTAAGAATGAGAAGCTAATGTGAAAGGTTGGGAAACAGGGGAGGTGGGAATTCAGTGAGGCCTTCACAGCCCTAGGATTCAGAGTCTGAGGGAAAAGAGGCAGGAAGGAGAAGGAAGAGGCAGGGAGATTCTGCACATAGGGGAGAGATGAGCCATGGCTCCAGGCACTCAGAAGACAGGGAGGAAACAGGCCCAACTGCAGCAAAGGATCTGAGGTCACAGTGGAGGGAAGTGTAGCCTGTGGCCCAGAAATCCCAGTAGCAGTTTTCTTTTTCCTCTAAAACATTTTAAGACCTCTGGTATGTATCGCCCAAATGCATTCTAAAAGGGCTATGCCAGTTTACTCTGCCACCAGCAATTTGTGAGAGTTCAAATTTCGCTGTGTTCATGCCAGTATTATTGTAAGTTTTAAACTTCATTAAAAGTTGAATAATTTGATAGTCTGCCAACATTTCTAAAATGTAGCATGACACTAAAACTAAAACCATCCCTGTCTGTAAAATGTTCCTTGGAGAATCACAGTGCACACTGCCTATGGTATGGGGGGAAGAACCCTCGCCCCCCAGCCATGAGGACAAGTCCACGAGCCTCTCTCTCCATCTGTAATGTGAGTCATAATATAGGTCCTGCTGAGTCCCAGAGTGGTTAAGAAGATTAAAGGACATGATAAAAGTGAATATTCGTAAATAGTAAAATGCTAGATAAATGTAAATTTTAAGATAATTGGTATATATTATATTAGCATAGCATATGGTAGAACTTAACCTGAGTACCTACTTTATAGGATTGTGTGAGACATAAATAAAGATACATCACTTCTGACCCCAATTTTTAAAATCCAAGTTTGAAGTGGGGGATGGACTAAATAGGCAATCCTAAAGTTCATATAGAAAATCAAATAGGTAAGAATAGCCGGGAAAATCCTCAAAAAATATAATCGGGGGAGGGAGTATTAATTAGCCAGGCCAAATATTAAAACATAGTACAAAGCTATAGTAATTCAAAGTTTGATGTTGGTGCATATATAGATTAATTGAGAAGCCTGGAAAGACCAAAAATATACCCAAATATGGATGGTGAATTTAACACATGATAAAGATAGAAAAATCATCTCCAAAAATATGTTTGTAACTGAACCAAAACAACCACCAAAAAAACCTAAGATATAAAGCAACAGAAAGGTATATTCTGTTATTATTTATATTAAGAGGAGTAATTGAGGAGAATATCTGTCTATACGAATATGTCTCTGTCTATACACATATGCTTGTATATGCAAAGAATTATCTGGAAGGTAAAAGTGGTTGTCAGTGAGTGAGTTCAGAGATGAGAGGGAGGCGTACTATTTAATGTTACCCTTTGCTATAGTTTGAAGTTTTTAAACCAATTTCAAGTATTACCTATTTTTAAATATTTTAAAGAAAATAGTAGCTCAGAGTAAGGCAGAGCCAGTGGGAAATTTTACAAAGGAAATATCTTGATGATTTTTTTCACTTTTCCTCGGGTATTTTAGTGTATTGGTATTTAATGTATCAGGAGTTGTATAAGCCTACCTTTCTGCAATTCTTTGCATAGTCCCGGGCACAGAGTTGGCTTGTAGTGAAGAGTTTCTGGAGCGTGAAGGTAACTTTCCTTTACTATGGAATGGGTCTAGTTTAAGAAGCAGGGTTGCAGAGTTGGCAGTCCTCTTAAATACTTTCCCCATAGTACCAGTGTGAAATATCAAACTTTTGGCAGGCAGGCGAGTTCCATGAATTCATGTGTAGCATTTCTTTTCTGTTTAGAATTGAGATCCAATGCCCAGTGCTTAGTTTTTAAATTATCTTTCTGAAAACCTTGCTACATTTTTGCACTGGTTGAAATGAAGCCCTTTGAACACATGGGAAGTTGTTAAGTTGTCTTCCTTTGGGAAGTCACTTCTGACTGGATTTCTGCGGAGGGAGTTGTTTCTTGCCGCTCTTTCAAATTCTCCTTGTTGTTTTTGGTCCTTCCTCACTCCCCTACAGTCAGAGCCATGACATCACAACTTATCTTCAAAAAGTAAACTCAGCATTTTCTCTTTTTTAAAGCTTAACATTGGAGAAAATACAGATAAACATACATTACCAGTAACTGTATCAAGTTGGGAATTTTGCAAGCCCATGAAGTCAGCATCTCAGAAAATGGAGACAGCCATGTTGTATATATGATCATCTTGAAAAATATCACTTCCCAAAATAATAATGCCTATAACAACCAAATATAAATCAGGATGTAATGATGTAACTGCTGACTTTTTGGCCAACTGTGATCATTAACAGTAGTAGGGTCTGTAATAACTGAAGGAATGATGGTGGTTTATGGGTGATAAGAGAATCACAGGAAGCTGTTGCATGCTCTCAAGGTTGGCAACAGTATTCATTATCTGCTGTATCATATCTGTAATATCTGTAACAACCCCAGAACTTAGTGTCTTAAAACAACAGTGATCATTTAATATCACATAATTATTGTGGGCTAGGAATTTGGGAGCAGCATGGTTGAGCAGTTTTGGCTTGTGGTTTCCCATGAGATTGCAGTCAGGTGTCAGCCAGGTGCTTGCTGAGGCCAGACCGTCCACTTCTAAGGTGACTCACTTACATGGCTAACATGGTTAGTGCTGCCCATTGGCTGAGACCGCAGTTCTCCATGAGACTAATTAAGTGTCCTCATTGCATAGCAGCTGGCTTATTCAAGAGCTGGCAACCCAAGGGAGCGTGGTGGGAATCACAGGGCCTTCTGCGGCCTAGTCCGAAGGTCACATACTGTTACTTTCACCAACCCTGATTCAGTGTGGGAGGGAGCTACACAAGGGCAGGAATGCCAGGGGGCAAGAATTACCCAGCGCTGTCTTGGAAGATGGCTACCATAGCAACCCAAGCAGGATATAGTCTTTAGGAAAAGAGCAATTTGGGCTCAGTTTAAAAAACAACAACAACAACAAAAAATGCGACACAAAGTCAGAAGCTTCATCTCATCACCAGAAGTACAAGTGCTGAAGATTAGGCCATATTACATCCAATAACTAGTGATTTTAAAGGAGGACATTTCTATTGAGTGAAGGACCACAGCCAAGAATTGCTGAATGGGTTCAGTTTTCCCCCCACTAAATTTTAAGTGAACATTTTTCTATCATTAGATTTCTGTAGGATGACTAATGGACTGTAGGGTAATTCAGCCATTGTTTTTAAAAATCCATCTTGGCAAAGAAAGCTGACATTCTGCTGAAAGAGTTGAGGCTAACCCCCACTCTTTGAAAAGTACTGAAGGGCCTGTGTGTCTTCTCCACAGAGAAAAGGCTCCGTTCTCCATGACTAGCCCAAACCCCACACTACCTAATCTGCCTGGCCTTCAGTTTCTCCTGTTTCGTAGGACCTTGGGCTGAGTCAACACAACTGGGATTTGGAATCTTGACGCCAGAAAGTCTGCATTTTTTAAACCTCAGGCTCAGCCATTCTCTGATTTTAAAGCTAATAACATTTTAAGTTCTATATTCTAAGGTAGATTTAGCATTAAATGAGATAGTGTACATAAGATGCTTTGGCACAGTGACCTAAAGAGAATCAGGTTGTGATAAATAAGGTGGTGTCAGAGTCATCCTAGTTGTGTTGTCCTTATCACTATCATACACTTGACCTTGACCTTCTGTCCAGCTGTACTACATGCTGACTTTGAGGTATCCTGAGTTTTCTAACCTGTTTTTTAAAAAGTAGAAGACAGCTCTTCGGACTTTTCTACTCTAGAGAAATGTAAGTGAAAGACTATTATGAAAATTACTTAGAGAAAAGCAAAATAGGAAAGAGGTGCTTTTAAAAGTCCACTAGGATAAGATGTAGGAAGGTTCAGTGGTTTCAGTTAACAAGCTCTTTTGTGAACCTTAGATGCCTCATATTTACAGTCAGAGTTTAAGACTAGATGGTCATAAAGATCCCTTTCGTCCCTCATCATCTGATTGATTTTGTATTTGGTCTCACAGCAACCCTATGGAATAAGAGTTATCTTTGAGCAGATTACTCCATGACTCAGTTTCCTTATGTAGAAAATGTGACTAATAATAGTACCTTCTCATGGGCTTGTTAAGGATTAAGTGAGTTAAAATGTGTAAAGCCCTTAGAACAGTGCCTGGAATGTAGTAAGAACTCCATAAGTCTTAGCAATGGTGATGCTGATGATGTTATGCTTTTGCAGATGAGGAAGCTGAGATTCATGAAAGTTAATTTTTTCTGCGCTCACACAGTAGTAGAGCTGGAACTTGAATTCAGGTCTTCTTTTTTTTTTTTTTTTTTTTTGCGGTATGCGGGCCTCTCACTGTTGTGGCCTCTCCCGTTGCGGAGCACAGGCTCTGAACGCGTAGGCCCAGCGGCCATGGCTCACAGGCCCAGCCCCTCTGCGGCATGTGGTATCCTCCCTGACCGGGGCACGAACCCGTGTCCCCTGCATCGGCAGGCGGACTCTCAACCACTGTGCCACCAGGGAAGCCCCAGTTCTTCTTTTAAACCACATTACTTGTGCATGTATCTTTCAGACCTTGTTGTCTATTTTTTAAATATAGAATTGATTCTCACAGCATCTAAACAGCTCCGCCAAGATTGTCTTACAGAAGAAGGTAAGGAATGAGAAGATGGGGTGTTTTTTGTCCCTAGGATTCTGAGTCTGTGGGACATATGGCAATGCCTCCTTTAAAACTAAGTCCCACCAGGGCATCGCCACCTAGGAAGGTGGAAGAGAATCCTACTTAGTTTCCAAGGACTATTTGAGCTGCCTCAGTTGCACTAACACTGCCTGTGAGGTAATCACTCATTTTACCCTACCTCAGTTACGTCTTCACATTTCTCACTTATTTGGATAAGGAGGATGCGTTTCATTGTAGACTGTACAGCCCATTAAAGCAGTAAATAATGGTTTGGTTTTAAAATAGATTCTTTGTTCTCCAATTCTCCAGTCTTTTCCACTAACCGTGATTCTGCTTTGGGTGAATGCTTGAAAAGCAAGATCTCATTGTCTTCAATGCAGTTATTGCCTTAGGAGTGGACCACAGCCCCAGACAATGCAAACATCATTCTAGCCACGTTAAAAAGGCAGGGGAGGCTAGAAGCAATCTGACTAGTTTTATTATTCTTGTTGTTTGTTTTGTTTTCAAATATAACCAGAGCATTATTGCTCAGAGGCTGTGTCTTTCAAAACTAAATGTCCTTGAATAGCTCTCCAGTTCCAAACAGTGCTGCCTTTACTCAAAATAGTTTTGAAATTACTCTTTGGTAATTATCTTCAGAGCTTGCAACACATTCTTTTGAAAAGATTCAGTGGTGACGAATCAGTTATTTTATTAGCACACCATATAGTTGTAGATTCAAACTACTGCTGACATAAATATGAAAAGAAAAATTATGGAATGGATTGTCTTGTGGCTCAATTCAGTAGCTGTGTATAGTGAAACTAAGTTGATGCAGAAAATTAAAAAAATGTTAAAGAAAAAATTTTAAATATCAACTGGTAATAATAGATTATTACCATTTCTGGACGTCACTGGCATATTTCCACAGTATCCACATCATTAAGAATATTTATCTTCACACACTCCAGTTTACCTAGTGGAAAAGTTAAATAAAATGTTCTGTAAGAACTTTTTTTAAAAAAATAATGTTCAAATATTATACTGTTCAATTTTTATATTTTATATTATTTTTAAAAGTTATAAAAACGTATTCTTTTATTGCCCTATAAAACACACAAGCTCATTAACCTGGTTTTCTTGGTCTGTTTATGAGAGTGTTTTATCAAATGGATATTTTAAATGTTGTAAAGATGTAATACTGTGCTAAATTAGACTATAAATGATTAATTTGGAAAACGAATACGTTGTATTATTTTTCTAGAATGCCTTTGTATGTTATATAGGCGACTCTTGGGAAGTAAGATGCCTTCCAATGCACACGCGTGCTATAGGCGACTCTTGGGAAGTAAGATGCCTTCCAATGCACACGCGTGCTATAGGCGACTCTTGGGAAGTAAGATGCCTTCCAATGCACACGCGTGCTATAGGCGACTCTTGGGAAGTAAGATGCCTTCCAATGCACACGCGTGCTATAGGCGACTCTTGGGAAGTAAGATGCCTTCCAATGCACACGCGTGCTATAGGCGACTCTTGGGAAGTAAGATGCCTTCCAATGCACACGCGTGCTATCTTTGGGCACACAGGCCTCTGCTGTCAATGAATAATTGAGTCACCATTTGTCCAAATTTAAATGTTTTTGCATGTATACTTATCTTTTGTGTACTCACTTTTATTTGTTCAGAAGACTTTGCTCTAGTTTTTATTCTGTGTGAGTAAATTGATTTGCAATAAAAAAAATAAGAGTAGAGAGAAAAGTACAAAGTCAGAAAAATGGAGCTAAATTCTTGAAATAGATTTCAGTAAAAGGAAAGAAATTAGATTTTTGGCTGCTAACACTTGGCTCAAGGGGTTTGATTTACTGAAGCTGTGTGGTGTGGTGAAAAGAGCAGAAGTCAAGAGGCTTGGGCTTAAAATCCTTGGCTCTGCCACTAATCTTTCAGAAGGATCTCAGATGAATCACTTGACCTCTTTGAGCTTCTGTTTCCTCGTCTGTAAAATGAGAGTTTTGACGACATGGTTGCTGAAACCTCTTCCAGCTACAACATTCCATCATTCTAATTCTGAATGTACTGATTCAGATCTTCTCCCTCTGTGTTAATTGCATGCAGACTACTTAAATATCCACAGATGGTTAAGTTCCAGGCTTTGTATTAGTCAGCTCAGGCTGCCATTACAGAATACCATAGACTGAGTGGCTTAAACAACAGATGTTTATTTTCTTACAGTTCTGGAGTCCAAGATCCAGGTGCTGGCCAATTTGGTCCCTGATGATAGCTCTCTTTCTGGCTTGCAAATGGCCAGTTTCTTGTTATCACCTCACATGGTCTTTTCTCAGTGGGAGAAATCCCCCTCTTCCTCTTATAAAGCCACCAATCCTATGAGGTTAGGACCCCACCCTTCTGACTTCATTTAACCTTAATTACTTCCTAAAAGTTCTGCCTCCAAGTAGAGTCACACTGGGCTTAGGGCTTCAACATAGGAATTTTGAGGGGGAAACACAGTTTAATCGATAGCAGTTCCTCTCGATATTTCCCTCTAGACCTTCTCTGCATTCCAGGTGGTTTGTACTCACCATCCTCCTTTTTAGGTTAAGAAGAAAAAACATAAAATTTCACAAGCTTCCAAAATCAGAGAAATAATGAATATACCATCAACAAATGTGTAAAAGAAATAGAAGTGGAAATGACTTTTTGATGAACCTGTTCCCCAACATCACTATGGAAACTTTGTAACATAAAACACACAGGCTTACAGAAAAGTTGATAGAATTTTATGGTAAGCACCCATATACCCACCGCCTGTATCCACAGTTAATATTTTACTCTTCTTGTTTTGTTGCAAATCTGTCCGTCTTCCATTCATTCGTCAACCATCTCTTTATTTTAAGCATTTCAAAGTAAGTTCCAGACATCAGTACTTAAGCATGCATATTATTTGCTAATGTTCAATTTTTTTTCTTTTAGATCACCATTTTAAATCGTGCTATGTTGTATATACATGTTAACTGAAAGAGTTAATGTTATGAGAAAAGAGACACTGCTCCATTAGTAGAAGCTATTTATAACTTATACTAGTCTTTGAAAGCATCATTATTTCAATCACCAAAAAGGACCAAGCTGGGAAGTAGGAGAATGAAAAATGTCAAAATTATTTTTTAAATAAGAGGCAAATTTGGCAGGTGATTAGGAAAAAACAGGTTACAGGCATTTGAGTGCTTTTTACATACATATATAAATAATTTGCTTTCTGCCTTTGCTTTGATTTGTAAATGTGAAGATAGGGAAATGGAAAAAAGATGTTGTTTCTCCTTGTACTCTTATCCCTAGAAATTCTTTCTCAACCAAGAGAGAATCTCAAATGTTTCCTAACACGTGGCTGTCACCTTGTAAAGATGGATAGATGAATGAGTGAAAATGAATGAGTGACCGTCGTGAGCAGTCAGAGAGTCCTTTCTAGGGACTCCTTAACTGATGGCTGTGAGATAATTATGATTATCTTCTGATGGATCATGCACTGCCCTTTCTAAAACTGTGAGAGTAAGGGATTCCAGGCAGGTTAGAAAAGGGCTTTATCATTCATAGGCATGCATAATTGGCTTAGCTTTGTTGCTTTTATATACAGTAATACATATAACATAAATAATACAGCTATATGTAACATACATAGATTTGTAGTTATATACAGACACACGTTGTCTGAGCATACTAGGAGTAGTCATCAACGGGCCTCTTTTGCTAGTCCCTGAATTAGTTGTAGATTCCTCAGAACAGTTGCAGTTTAAAGTCTGTCTGAATCTGCTGGCGTCTTAGTTGCTCTTAGTGGTTTATATCTCAGCTCTTTGTTCACCACTCAGAGCTCACCACTGTCTTAATGAGTCATCCCAGCATTTAGCAGCATCCAGGGCTATTTTTCTGCAAAGTCACTTGAAGTGAACTCCAAAGCACTGGAAGGAGTTGTTTGTATAGGCGACAGTTGGTAAAGGACTTTTTTGGAATTGCCACAGTCCTTGGGGTGTGATATGCTATTCCAAGCAGGCACTCTTAGAGGGGAGGAAAAAAGACAAACCAGCATATTCTCAATGTGGAGAATTGTTTACTTCTGATGTTTGGACAAGAGCTGGCACTGCTAGAGAGGGTCTGCCTTTTTAAGCACTGCTCATGCCATCCACAGGGACACGAAGTCTCATCAACACTCTCATCCTACTGCTGATGGCTTCACATTGTAGAAGTGGGTAATGGAAATGTCGGTGACATTTGGTTCTTTTATTCAGAGCAATCCAGAGTGACAGAGAGAAGCCAGAGTCAGCAAGTAGGTCCGCCATCTGGGGTGGTATAGACAGTTACCAAGGAAGTCGTCATCACAGAAGCCTTGCCTTGAGGCCAAAGCACGGGGATCAAGGATTGCACCAATCGGTCTGCAGTTGTGGACCTCAGACAAAAAGCAGCACTGGGGATCTATGACTGGGTGACAAGGAATCTATCCTATCAGGAGGTTGGGGCACAGGAAGCTGTGGCTGGGGTGAAGTGCAAGAACTAAGGAGCTCCAAAGATAGGGACACAGGCTGGGGTCAGTAGGTATGGGAATGCCCATGGCAGAAAGGACAGCTAACAGGATGCCAGCAGTGGAGTCCCAGTGGGAATGGTGGAGCAGGGTGGGTGGCCCAGCAGCTGCACAGTCAGTGGAGTGGCAAAGTGCACAGGGCAGGGGCCGAGCAGAGAAAGTCACCTACTCACAAATGATTTTCTTGTCATCCTGCAAGACAGAAGCATTGTGGGACGCCTCATCTAGGCAGGCAGGTGGTGACATCATCCTTAAAAGGCTGAAATGGATGGTTCCATGCTTAAGAGTTTTTTCTTTAAAAAGTATAATTACTGGGGCAAGAAAAAAACGTTTTGAACTTGGTTTTTAAATTTTACTTTACATTTTCTTGGGGTTTAGTTCTATTTGCTTCCAGCACGATCCAAATACCTACTTCAAAGCAAGCATTCTAACAAGAACTTGTTAAAAGGAAGGGAAACCAGCTCCTGTGGCTTCTTGTACACCAGCTATGGAGGCGCTCACAGAACCACGTTTGTGAGTTGAGTGTAAATGAATCCGAAACCTACAAATTAGATTTCCCTTGAAATACACATGGGTTTAAAACCTTAACGGGAAAAGAACTTGGCAAGTCAAACCTGACCATATTCAGTGAAACCTCACTAATTTGCACTAATGATCAGGAGATCCATTGAGAATTACTGATTTTTTGTATGTTAGCATGGGAACAAATACCAAAACAGGGGTGCGGGGATGAGGGGGTATGGAGCATGGAGCAAGCGTGGGAGGGGGAGAATCAAAGTTGCAGCATCAAACAAATACACTTTCTGGTACAATGAAGAATGTATTTGAACAGTTCCTGGAATGAAACTCACTAGCTTAATGAGGGCCTGGCTGTGGCCAGTCTGCCAGCTGCAGGGGCAGCCGTGTCATCCAGCCTGCCTGAGCAGTTAACGTGCACTTAGGTTAAGAGGCTTCTGCTTTCTCGCAGGTTGGGGGGTTGTGGTTTTTGCAGGGGTGTGAACCAATGAGATTCTGCCACGTGTCACACACGTGTGTGACATGGGCTTGCACAGACAAGCTGTGATTGCAAATCGGCATTGGGGTGGGATTGCTTATCACCACTTAAAAGCAAAACAAAACAAAACAAAACACCAAGAGGTTGCCAGAAGAGATAGCAAGGGTGGTTGGAATTCTGACTAGCTGAATCTTCCTTAGATGTTAGTGAACCATACTTGTAGTGGAAGATATTTAATTTCAATTTTTCTGAGTTGAAGATTGACTATTTAGTAGACGTTTATCTTGATGTGTTTTTATTTCACTAAAAATAAAAGTTGTGTCTTCCTTTATAAGCAACTATCTAAAAAGTTCTTTGAAGATTTAATTATCTGTGGCCCGAATTTCAGTAATTATAGTGACTTTTTAATTCATTTCATTTGAGGAATAGAATACTTTCTTCCAGTTGTAACTATTTAACAATTACAGTTAAAGGACAGTGATGATGCTTCCTTTGACTTTCCTCTCCATAGTATCTAAGAATATATAGGGTTTGGGTATTCTTTGCACCTGAGGAATTTCTCTTAACTAAATGTTCTATTCCTCTGACTTAAGAGCAGCCCAGGTAATGATTTGTGTTTGTACTGATTTCAATCGCTCCTTCCTACTTGCCTGACTGGGAGCTAATGTTTTACCAGCTGAAGAATAATTTAGAACTTCCACTCAAGCAGCCATGGAAGGCTGTGGGGAATAATAAATACATGTAGCCAGAGCTTTCTTTAGGACCTATGTTGAGCAAACAGTTTCAAGTCTTCTCGTGCTTCCCCTGGACCAGAAAAGGAGTTGTCACCCCAGCTGGTACAGAAAAAGACTGAACCTCACTTAACTTACACTAAAACCTTCTGCTTTCATCATTTTTAATCTTTTCCTTCATCCCAACTACCCAGTTCAACAATAAAACACGATTCATGCAGACCTTTTGTGCCATCTCCCCTTAAGTCAGGGGCGGGGAAGTATGGACACTTGAAGAGTTTATATGTCATTAGCATCCCCAATAGGAACTATACCAAACTGACAACTCTTCCCAAGCCCCCAGGTTTGCCCCCATGACTCTCAGGCGGGTGATTTGCTTTGCTTTAAAAAAAAAAAAAAAAAAAAAAGGAAACCCAAGGCCAAATGTAGGCTTTCTAAATTACTTTCTTCTCCACCTCAAAATTTCTGTAGTTTAATTTCTTTTTTCTTTCTTGGACCTGTTTCTGAGGAAGAAGTACTCACTGCTTTGTCAAGCAGGAAGCCTGAACTCCCCTCCCCTTGTCTTGAGTTCTGTTTTTGACATTTCAGTTTACTATTACTATGACTGCCCTTTTCCAACAGAACTCCTTAGAAGGTTGGAGAACATTCTACTTCATGTGTGTGATGTGCTCCAGGTCTTCCCTCTAATGCCCTACATGAACTTGCCCCTGACAACCTCTCCTCACTCATCTCCCATCCCCACCCTCCTGCTCATTCTGCTGCAGCCACGCCAGCCTGTCTCCTGTGCCTCAGATGCTCCACTTTGTCTCCTACCTCAGGGTCTTTTCACCTGTAATTCTCTCTACCTAGATTGCTCTTTTGTCCTATATGTGCATGGCTTACTCCCTCATTTCCTTTTGGTCTCCGATCAAATGTTAGCTGAGCTGACAGGCCTTTCCTTAGTCACATGTAAGAGTAACTCCATCCCCTCTTCAGGGTCCCCATTGCCTTTTCCCAACTTAACATTTTCCCATAGCGCTTATCACCCTATCATACCATGTGTGTATTGTTTGTGTGTTGTGTATTTCTTCCACTGTAATATGTTGCATAAGGGCATGGACTTTGCCTATATTACTCACAGATGCATTCCCAACACCAAGCAGAGTGCTGGTGACTAGTGGGTACTTGATAAATAATTAACGAATGGTTGGCTACAAGGTATAATAGAGATATATTATAAATACTCTACAAATACATACTGACCCTTTCTCTGGTTAACTTTTATTATTTTGGTTTTGGTTTTTAATTAATGATTTTTTTTCCAGTTTTTTTCTTTGAGGAAAGACTTTAAAACAGTTTTTAAATAGAGTGCTGTTCTCTCTGACTGAACCTTCCTACTGCTTCATAACAAACAGATAAAATAATAGTCAAATCCTTGTCGAGACTCATTTCTTCATTAGCTTGGAAATAGGATTTTCACAACAAGAGAATAAGCTGTGCATTTTCAAGGGCTTTTTCAGAATTTTTTTTTTTTGGCTGCATTGGGTCTTCTTTGCTGCACGGGAGGTTTCTTTATTTTTAGTTGCGGGGAGCAGGAGCTACTCTTTTTTTTTCACTTTATTTTATTTTTTTATACAGCAGGTTCTTATTAGTCATCCATTTTATACACATCAGTGTATACATGTCAATCCCAATTGCCCAATTCATCACACCGCCACCCCCACCCACCGCGGCTTTCCCCCTTTGGTGTCCATACGTTTGTTCTCTACATCTGTGTTTCAATTTCTGCCCTGCAATCCGGTTCATCTGTACCATTTTTCTAGGTTCCACATATATGCATTAATACATGTTATTTGTTTTTCTCTTCCTGATTTACTTCACTCTGTATGACAGTCTCTAGATGCATCCACATCTCTACAAATGACCCAATTTTGTTCGTTTTTATGACTGAGTAATATTCCATTGTATATATGTACCACATCTTCTTTATCCATTCGTCTGTCGATGGACACTTAGGTTGCTTCCATGACCTGGCTGTTGTAAATAGTGCTGCAGTGAACATTGGGGAGCATGTGTCTTTATGAATCCTGGTTTTCTCTGGGTATATGCCCAGTAGTGGGATTCCTGGGTCATATGGTAATTCTATTTTTAGTTTTTTAAGGAACCTCCATACTGTTCTCCGTAGTGGTTGTATCAATTTACATTCCCACCAACAGTGCAAGAGGGTTCCCTTTTCTCCACACCCTCTCCAGCATTTGTTGTTTGTAGATTTTCTGATGATACCCATTCTAACCAGTGTGAGGTGATACCTCATTGTAGTTTTGATTTGCATTTCTCTAACTATGAGTGATGTTGAAGAGCTTTTCATGTGCTTCTTGGCCATCTGTATGTCTTCTTTGGAGAAATGTCTATTTAAGTCTTCTGCCCATTTTTGGATTGGGTTGTTTTTTTAATATTGAGCTGCATGAGCTGTTTATATATTTTGGAGATAAATCCTTTGTCCGTTGATTTCTTTGCAAATACTTTCTCCCATTCTGAGGGTTGTCTTTTCTTCTTGCTTATGTTTTCCTTTGCTGTGCAAAAACTTTTAAGTTTCATTAGGTCCAATTTGTTTATTTTTGTTTTTATTTCCATTACTCTAGGAGATAGATCAGAAAATATCTTGCTGTGATTTATGTCAAAGAGTGTTCTTCCTATGTTTTCCTCTAAGAGTTTTATAGTGTCCGCTCTTACATTTAGGTCTCTAATCCATTTTGAGTTTATTTTTGTGTATGATGTTAGGGAGTGTTCTAACTTCATTCTTTTACATGTAGCTGTCTTGTTTTCCCAGCACCACTTATTGAAGAGACTGTCTTTTCTCCATGATATATCATTGGCTCCTTTGTCATAGATTAGTTGACCATAGGTGCGAGGGTTTGTCTCTGGGCTTTCTATCCTGTTCCATTGATCTATATCTCTGTTTTGGTACCAATACCGTATTGTCTTGATTACTATAGCTTTGTAGTATAGTCTGAAGTCAGGGAGTCTGATTTCTCCAGCTCCGTATTTTTCCCTCAAGACTGCTGTGGCTATTCGGGGTCTTTTGTGTCTCCATACAAATTTTAAGATGTTTTGTTCTAGCTCTGTAAAAAATGCCATTGGTAGTTTGATGGGATTGCATTGAATCTGTAGATTGCTTTGGGTAGTATAGTCATTTTCACAGTATTGATTCTTCTAATCCAAGAACATGGTATATCTCTCCATCTGTTGGTATCATCTTTAATTTCTTTCATCAGTGTCTTATAGTTTTCTGCATACAGGTCTTTTGTCTCCCTAGGTAGGTTTATTCCTAGGTATTTATTCTTTTTGTTGCAATGGTAAATGGGAGTGTTTCCTTACTTTCTCTTTCACATTTTTCATCATTAGTATAGGAATGCAAGAGAATTCTGTGCATTAATTTTGTATCCTGCAACTTTACCAGATTCACTGATTAGCTCTAGTAGTTTTCTGGTGGCATCTTCAGGATTCTTTATGTATAGTATCATGTCACCTGCAAACAGTGACAGTTTTACTTCTTCTTTTCCAGTTTGTATTCCTTTCATTTCTTATTCTTCTCTGATTGCCGTGGCT
Source organism: Orcinus orca (assembly GCF_937001465.1). Classification (NCBI taxonomy): domain Eukaryota; kingdom Metazoa; phylum Chordata; class Mammalia; order Artiodactyla; family Delphinidae; genus Orcinus; species Orcinus orca. Next base: position 75,474,976 of record NC_064568.1, on the reverse strand, counting down.
AAGACTTCCAAAACTATGTTGAATAATAGGTGTGAGAGTGGACATCCTTGTCTTGTTCCTGATCTTAGAGGAAATGCTTTCAGTTTTTCACCATTGAGAACGATGTTTGCTGGGGGTTTGTCATATATGGCCTTTATTATGTTGAGGTAGGTTCCCTCTATGCCCACTTTCTGGAGAGTTTTTATCATAAATGGGTGTTGAATTTTGTCCAAAGCTTTTTCTGCATCTATTGAGATGATCATGTGGTTTTTATTCTTCAGTTTGTTAATATGCTGTAACACATTGATTGATTTGCATATGTTGAAGAATCCTTGCATCCCTGGGATAAATCCCACTTGATCATGGTGTATGATCCTTTTAATGTGTTGTTGGATTCTGTTTGCTAGTATTTTGTTGAGGATTTTTTGCATCTATATTCATCAGTGATATTGGTCTGTAATTTTCTTTTTTTGTAGTATCTTTGTCTGGTTTTGGCATCAGGGTGATGGTGGCCTCATAGAATGAGATTGGGAGTGTTCCTTCCTCTGCAATTTTTTGGAAGAGGTTGAGAAGGATGGGTGTTAGCTCTTCTCTAAATGTTTGATAGAATTCACCTGTGAAGCCATCTGGTCCTGGACTTTTGAGTGTTGGAAGATTTTTAATCACAGTTTCAATTTCATTACTTGTGATTGGTCTGTTCATATTTTCTATTTCTTCCTGGTTCAGTCTTGGAACGTTATACCTTTCTAAGAATTTGTCCATTTCTTCCAGGTTGTCCATTTTATTGGCATAGAGTTGCTTGTAGTTGTCTCTTAGGATGCTTTGTATTTGTGCGGTGCCTGTTGTAACTTCTCCTTTTTCATTTCTAATTTTATTGATTTGAGTTCTCTCCCTCTTTTTCTTGATCAGTCTGGCTAATGGTTTATCGATTTTATCTTCTCAAAGAACCAGCTTTTAGTTTTATTGATCTTTGCTATTGTTTTCTTTGTGTCTAGTTCATTTTTTTCTGCTCTGATCTTGATGATTTCTTTCCTTCTGCTGACTTTGGGTTTTGTTTGTTCTTCTTTCTCTAGTTCCTTTAGGTGTAACGTTAGATTGTTTACTTGAGATTTTTCTTGTTTCTTGAGGTAGGCTTCTATAGCTGTAAACTTCCCTCTTAAGCCTGCTTTTGCTGCATCCCATAGATTTTGGACTGTTGTGTTTTCATCGTCATTCGTCTCTAGGTATTTTTTTATTTCCTCTTTGATCTCTTTAGTGATCTCTTGGTTATTTAGTAATGTATTGTTTATCCTCCATGTGTTTGTGTTTTTTACATTTTTTCCCTGTAATTGATTTCTAATCTCATAGCGTTGTGGTCAGAAAAGATGCTTGATATGATTTCAGTTTTCTTAAATTTACTGAGGCTTGATTTGTGACCCAAGATGTGATCTGTCCTGGGGAATGTTCCGTGCGCAATTGAGAAGAAAGCGTAATCTGCTGTTTTTGGATGGAATGTCCTATAAATATCAATTAAATCTCTCCGGTCTATTGTGTCATTTAAAGCTTGTGTTTCCTTATTAATCTTCTGTTTGGTTGATCTGTCCATTGGTGTAAGTGTGGTGTTAAAGTCCCCCACTCTTATTGTGTTACTGTCGATTTCCTCTTTTAGAACTGTTAGCAGTTGCCTTATGTATTGAGGTTCTCCTATGTTGGGTGCATATATATTTATAATTGTTATATCTTCTCCTTGGATTGATCCCTTGATCATTATGTAGTGTCCTTCCTTGTCTCCTGTAACATTCTTTATTTTAAAGTCTATTTTATCTGATACGAGTTTTGCTACTCCAGCTTTCTTCTGATTTCCATTTGCATGGAATATCTTTTTCCATCCCCTCACTTTCAGTCTGTATGTGTCCCTAGGTCTGAAGTGGGCCTCTTGTAGGCAGCATATATATGAGTCTTGTTTTCGTATCCATTCAGCAAGCCTGTGTCTTTGGTTGGAGCATTTAATCCATTCACATTTAAGGTAATTATCAATATGTATGTTCCTATTACCATTTTCTTAATTGTTTTGGGTTTGCTTTTGTAGGTCCTTTTCTTCTCTTGTGTTTCCCACTTAGAGAAGTTTCTTTAGCATTGGTTGTAGAGCTGGTTTGGTGGTGCTGAATTCTCTTAGCTTTTGCTTGTGTGTAAAGCTTTTGATTTCTCCATCGAATCTGAATGAGATTCTTGATGGGTAGAGTAATCTGGGTTGTAGGTTCTCCCTTTCATCACTTTAAGTATATCATGCCACTCCCTTCTGGCTTGTAGAGTTTCTGCTGAGAAACTGTTAACCTTATGGGAGTTCCTTTGTATGTTATTTGTCGTTTTTCCCTTGCTGCTTTCAATAATTTTTCTTTGTCTTCAATTTTTGCAAATTTGATTACTATGTGTCTCGGCATGTTCCTCCTTGGGTTTATCCTGTGTGGGACTCTCTGCGCTTCATGGACTTGGGTAGCTATTTCCTTTCCTGTGTTAGGGAAGTTTTCAACTATAATCTCTTCAGATATTTTCTCGGGTCTTTTCTCTCTCTCTTCTCCTTCTGGGACCCCTGTAACGCGAATGTTGTTGTGTTTAATGTTGTTCCAGAGGTCTCTTAGGCTGTCTTCATTTCTTTTCATTCTTTTTTCTTTATTCTGTTCCGCGGCAGTGAATTCCACCATTCTGTCTTCCAGGTCACTTATCCATTCTTCTGCCTCAGTTATTCTGCTGTTGATTCCTTCTAGTGTATTTTTCCTTTTAGTTATTGTATCGTTCATCTCCGTTTCTTTGTTCTTTAATTCTCCTAGATCTTTGTTAAACATTTCTTGCATCTTCTCGATCTTTGCCTCCATTCTTTTTCCGAGGTTCTGGATCATCTTCACTATCATTATTCTGAATTCTTTTTCTGGAAGATTGCCTATCTCTGTTTCATTTAGTTGTTTTTCTGGGGTTTTATCTTGTTCCTTCATCTGGTGCATAGCCCTCTGCCTTTTCATCTTGTCTATCTTTCTGTGAATGTGGTTTTTGTTCCACAGGCTGCAGGATTGTAGTTCATCTTGCTTCTGCTCAAGCAGGGGCTACTCTTCGTTGTGGTGTGTGGGCTTCTCATTGTGGTGGCTTCTCTTGTTGTGGAGCAAAGGCTCTAGGCATGCGGGCTTCAGTAGTTGTGGCACATGAGCTTCAGTAGTTGTGGCTTGAGGGCTCTTGAGCACAGGCTTAGTAGTTTTGGTGCGTGGGCTTAGTTGCTCTGCGGCATGTGGGATCTTTCCAGACCAGGGTTCGAACCCATGTCCTCTGTATTGGTAGGCAGATTCTCAACCACTGTGCCACCAGGGAAGCCCCAGCATTTTTGAAATTAAAATTTTTTGTTCAAGTTCAGGATTTTTTTTATTCCCTTTCAATGACTTTATTGAACTTTTAGGCACTAATAATTTAACAAATGTAGAAGAGAAAGGCTTTTCTCAGAAGATGTTTATAGCCCAGTTGAAAGAGACAGTGTAGAATTACATGATTTCATTATAATGTTTAATTACTGTGATAATCCATCATGGGACCAAATGGGAGCAAGTTTGGCTGTTCAGAGAAGGCTTCATAGAGGAAGGATCGCCTGAGCTGAAGTTTGAAGAGTAAGAGGAGTTTAGCCAAGCAGAGGGACGAGATGCAGAGGGAACATGAGCAAAAGTAGAGATCCAAGGAGGTATGAAACAGCATTGCATGGTCAGGAAATGACCAACAGTTTGAAAATATTAGCACATGGAATACATGGTGGGAATGGCTGGAGATGAGGAAAAGAGGGGAGATGGGGGCTGAGGCATGGAGAATGCTGTATTTAGGAGCTTGGACTATATCCTTGATGGGGTGTAGTTGCAGGACCTTTAAGCTGGGGAGTGAATATCAAAGTTAGAAGGAATATTGTAGTGCTTTAACTTTTTGGTGGTTTTGAAACTTTACCACATAACTTGTTTTTCAAACAAAATCTTACATATTAACTTAATATCAAAATCAGATCAAAGCGGAGCTGCGCAGTTGAGGTTGGGGTGGAAAACTCAGAGCTTCCTAGCTTGGTCCCCCCTCACTCTTCTCCTGGCCCCTTTGCCAGCTCCTAGGGCACCGTCATAGAACCTCCATGGCTTTTCTGAGCACACTTTAAAACAAAAAACCTTTCAGTTTATAGACTAGAAAACTGGGGCTCAGGATGTTAGAGTATCTAAACTATTGATAATTCATGGAAGAGCCCAGAATAGAACCATGTCTCTTGATTCCAAATTTAGTGGGGTTTTTTCAGTACAACATACTATCATTGGAGAAAAATTTACTATTTCATATAACAGAAATTCCTCGCTCCTGTTATGCAGATGCAATATATGAGACAAAGAAAAATATCAATAATTGTCCAAGTTAGAGTTAATTTTCTACATTTAGTACATGCTTATTAATTTTATGCAGGTTTTTTTTAAACATTTTAGATTGTTTTAGAACTGGATCCAGTTTATACAGTTCCCTTTGCCTTTTCATGCTGAGAAAGTACCAAGTTATCCGTCAACTTGAATTTGTAGGAATTAGATACAGGGAGTTTACTGTTAAGGCCTCTTGTTATTGGAATCCCCCCCCATTAAGTGTTGATAGTGCCTGGGTTTACCAACCTTGTCTAAATAGTATGTCATGGCTGAAGCCTGTTCTAATGGCAGAAGCAGTGGAATAAGAGTCAGGAGACCTGGTTACTCCCAGTCCAGCTATTAACTGGCTGAATAACATTTGGAAAAGTCACTCAAGCTCAACTGTACAATGGGAAGATTGAACTAAATTACCTCAAAGGCCCATTGCAGCTCCTGCAGTCTGTGATTCTAATTACGGCACATGTTGTGTTTTATCTTTGAGAATGCTAATGTTTTATAGACTGCCATAAGCTGTCATTTTTGGTGGTCCTAAAGACTCAAGACAGTTGGGTACATGAAGCAGCTGATTATGAATATCTTGTAAAAGAAGTGGGCATCTACTCATTCACTCATCAGGCAAAGGATATATGCTAATGAAATGAGTTAATTTTATTTGCAACTATGTTCCCAATCTGGGAATTTGAGTGGCTTCACTGAAATTCTAGTAATACATTCCCTGTGACCTTATCAATGGACAACTCAGCCTTGGACAGCCCACATAGCAGGTAGGAGGATGTTTACGAAAAGCTCTGCTTATCTCTGTGAAAATCATGGTATATAAACTCTTTCAGGACTCAGAATTGTAGAAGTCCTTCAGAGTCCTTCTCTGAACTGCCCCTTCTGTTTTTGATTCCCCAATCTCATTTTTCTGCATGAGCCCTTCCTCAGTGTGCTATTTAAAGTCCTTTCACATCAAGCCCTACTACTTTAAGAATAAGTGTGATGTAACAAACAATGACATTATTATAGTGTAAGGACAAGAAATAGGGGGTGAGTTATAAAGCAGAACATTTTTATTTACACAGCAGTGTTTTAATAACCAGTAAAATTTTGGAAGAGAACTAGAAAAATAGTTAAAAGATAAATGGACTTATGTTTCAATGTTATGATTTTTCACATACACTAAAGTTCATTTTTACTTTCTTTTTTTAAATCCCTGAATTTCGGACAGGACCCTGGGAGAGTTGTTGGCATCCTTTGGTCAACATATTTGTCAGGGTATTTTTTTTCAATGTCCTTCTATGGTCCTATTAAGCAATAACCTCATTAGCAACACATTCTGAGTGGTATAGTGTGATAGCTTTACTACAAAGGGGTTCTGTATTTCAGTTGCCAGGATATAACACTCTTATGACAGGGGAGAAAAAGAAAACTTGCTATGAAGGGGAAGCTTAGACATTATTTACTCTAAATATCGAAGCTTTCCATTTGAAAGTTTACAGAGGCTGAAGAATTGTTGAATTTGGAGATTTCGAAATAAAAATCTCCAGCGAACTTTAAAAATGTTTCCACCTTGAAAACAAATTCTATTCCCTCCTGTGAGCATTTGCCTTACAGAGTTTGGGACTAGCCTATAAATTATTTTCATCACAAATACCTTTCACTAAGAGACACAGTATCACCCTCTTCTGGAGTGAAACAAATAAAACATTCCTATTCAGGGCTGGGCAACTTGAGAACAGACTGTCAGTTGTACTGAGTTACACAGAACTCAAAAAAAGGTAGACTTTTTTTTTTTTTTTAACCTCTTTATATCAAGTCCATTTTTTAGGCCACACCAGGTTGGAGCAATGCAGGCTCCACAAGGCCCAATCCAAATTAACCCTGGCAGTATTCCAGAAGTGCTGGAAATGAGCAGATTTAAATAATTTTCAACTCCAGATTCTTTTTGTTCTTTTACCTTTGGCTTTATGTCATCGTATATGAGTTAAAACTATGGAAAAACATGTTGTTACTGATTTTACGCCTTTTCTGGGCCCTTGGCTTGGTCTACATAGGCAGAATGTATCATGACCAATGTCATTGTTCACAGGCAAAGAGATCATTAAGTCTCAGACAACCGCAGAAACAAGGCTCTGTTGACACAGTTTAAAAGAATCCTATGCATAAATGCTTTCTGTGGTCCCTATCATGTACCTGTCACTCTCCAGCATGACAGTACATAGGACTGTGGTGTTTCCCCAGCTGTGGGTGAATGGGGTGGCGCCCATGGATGAAGACTAAGCTATAGCTGAACTCCATACGTGAGGTCAGAGCATATGAAATTGCCATATTTGTAAGTCAAACCCAATTGAAAGTCAACAGTTTCATGTGGTTCAACCTAATAATTATTTTGATCTGTTTCATTTCAACTTTGTTCCCAGCCTATTAGCTAAATTCACCTCAATTGACAAGGATTTCCAAAACAAAGCAACTCAGAAAGATGCAGAAAGTTCTCTGTTTCTTCATCTATAAAATGGGGATGGTCATGATACCTGCCTTGTAGGATCACTGTGAACATTGAATGGAAAGGGCTTAGGAGAACAGTGCTTGGCACACGATAAGCGCTCAATAAATTTAGCCTTTATAAAGCATTGTCGTCATTCTCAGCATCTTACTGATGTATCTGTTCAACAGATATTTATTGGTATTTGACTGCATGGGAGGCTGAGTGTCTGGTGCTGGGACCAAATTTCTGAAGAGGCTGTATTCCCTACCCTAAGGAGCTTACAAGCATGTCTGTGGCAATTATAATGGAGTGTGGTAAATGCCTACTGTAGGGTCAGCATGTGCTGGGGACACACGTAGGTGAATCCTATCTCTGTCATAACGGTCAGGGAAGATTCTGAAACCCAAAGGACTAGTGGAAGTTAGTCAAGGAAAACCAGAAAGATCAGTCTCATCAGCATGAGTAAAAAGTATAGAGGCCTGAGGAAGAGGAAGCATCATGTGTTCGGAGACCCGCAAGTCGTTAAATGTGGCCCCGAGCAGGGAACGAAAGGTGAGGTCACTGATTCCCTCCTGCTTCGCTCTCGTTACCCCATCCATCAGCAGGTTTCATCTGTTGCCACCGCAACAGAAACGTATATGATTTCTACCCATCTGATCAAGAGCTTATTGCCAGTTGCCAATTCGGATAGCTTGAGAGCTCTTACCAAGGGATTCTAACTATAATGTTTTTGTGCTGTACAGAAGTGGCTACGTGTATAAAGGTGTTTTTATATAGCAAAGGTCCTAGGTAGGAAAAATAGACTAAGAAAAACTGACCTCTGGAATAAAAAAAGGACTTTGAAAGAAAATCTGTTCAGAATGCCACATAATAATAGCAATAGTAGTAAGATTGTAGAAGCTGGATGACCCATTCATCTGAATAATCAACAGGCACATTTTTTTAAAAACAAAGCCAGTTAACATTGAGCTAAACATGGCCTTTAAAAACACGGACATCAACCTGACTGATCTGGATTTTTTCTTCTCTTGAACAGAGTAAACCAGTGAATGCAAAAGATTGCTGTAGTCAGGTCCCTTCCAGTGAGACTGTTCCCCCAAACAGACCATCCCTTTCCTTCACCAAACCCATCTGCGTTCAGAGGATATGTTTTTCTTTCTCCTTTTGTCCTCTTACTGAGGTAGAACTTGAATGTGCATTATGGTACTTTATGTTTGATACTGATATTGTAAGTGATGTCTTACTTTTCTATTGTATTTTCAGAATATCTATTTTAGAAAGATTAAAAAGGTAATTAGTGTGGAAGAAGCAAAACATAGACAATAAAAATGAAAAAGGTAATTTACCCATCCGTATTCCATTGAGCACCTGAATATTTAAGAGAGGGATGTATTTCTTTCAATCTAAAAAGACTGCTTACCGTTCAGCCTAGATGTTTTAGGTTAGTTTATGATATAGAAAATTGATTGAATTGAAATGTGTATCTTTCCCCCGTATAATAACATTCCTAACTCTATACTCATAAATGCTACAGTCCCCAAGATTTCTTTATTACAGATTTTATTCTCATTCATGAGCTCCATGTTAAACTGTTAAATTAACAGAATCATCACCTTAGCCTTAAATTAGCATAGCACATCATTAGGGAAAGCAATGCTGTACATTTAATTGCTGTTTTTAAAAGTTATATCATGTTGTCGTGCCCTGCGTTTGTGTTCATATGTTACCGTGTTTAATTTACAAGGAGTTTGTTTAATTTACAACAAGCTTCTGGGCTGCTTCCTGTTGTTTGCTAGCTCCCTCCAAGTGCAGCTATTTGGTAATAACTGTGGCTATTGCTACGTGAATATTTGAAATATAGTGAAACTCAAGTGATATAGGATAAGAGGACAAATGTTAGAGAATTGGAAAAATAGAAAAACAGTGCAGCATGAAATGTCAAACCACATTTTAGGGCACTTTTACTCTGTTTCCATAAATGCATGCGGGAATTATGTTGCAAATACTTGAAACTGTTTGTTTTCATTTTTGGCCTGATTTTCTAGCATTGAAGAAACCATGTCTAATGATCTTGAGTGTTCTTAAAGAAAAAGAAATTATATTTTACATAATGGTTTGCATGTGTGAGTTCCCTCTGGCAGCAGCACTATAATTAGGGTGTCGTCTCTCCGAGGAGAGACTCTCTGTCTTAAAGATGCCATGGCCACATCTGACTGCCGGAGCTGAGTGCAGAACATCATGATTTTGTTAAAAGATAAACACCGTCTCTTTTCGCTTATTCATTCCTTCTCCTTCCTGCTTCTTTGGCTCAAGCTGAAGAAGCAAAGGACAGCTGAGTACAAACCGTTTTCTTCCTTCCTCATTCAGCAAACCATGGAGAAAGATCTTGGCTTCTTGACATTAATAACTTTGCTTCAACTCTACTTGGAACTATTTGGGCAGCTTTTCAAAAATGAAAAAGGTACAATAAAAGAGGACTGAACTTCCTGTTTTACTCCTAAAGTAGCAGATTCAGCGAAGTCTTGCTGTCTTATGGGACTGACCATATTCTTCCCTGGGGACCCACGATTGTAGAATATTATTTCCTTGCACAACTTCCATTGAAACTATTAAAAGGCAATCAGCTTGAGTAGGCCTAGTGGCAGACAGTAGGAAGCTCTTCAGTCTTCTTATTAAATAAGTGTAACGGTCATATAAATGTCGGACTGCCTTTTAGACAGTCAGAAATGTCCCTGATCATAGGAAGGAGGGGGAAACCTAAAGGCTGTTCCTCAACCTAAATAGAAAAAAAAATGCGAACACTTATATAAGGGGTGTGTATAATGTATGAATATATTTGACATCTATCTGCCTTATATACACATGCTCACAAGATCGTGCACACACCACCTCTGTCACAGTGACCATTGCTGTATATTAATTTTTGATTCCCTGCAGTATTTGAGAAACTGGAATTGTCCAGGGGTCAAATACAGCACATTTCAGGTCAATACCTGTGGCTGCACAGTAGGAGGAATGGCAAGATGTGAAGAAGCCATTCTGTGACTAAAAATGACAGTTTCATTAGGAGAGCAAAATAAGAAAAACCGTGCCTTCTGATTCTGTTTTACATTAGTTTGCATTTGTTTCTGAGCGCCCTAGAGACAGGATGTCTGCTACCCCTTATCTGTTACAGTGTGGGCCATCAAGCCCGGGAGATGAAAAACTGCTGTCTCAGTAGAAGCATCCGCCAGTCAAAACTGGCCAACCCAAGAGATGGGGCTCAAGCCCATCAGCAGCCCCCTCCTCCACGGTAGAGAGATCCAGGTGGTGGCGGGCAGAGTTCAGCGTGCAGTGTCCTATGACCCTCTCAAGAAAGCGCAATGTGTTTAGATGCAATTCCGTGTGATGGAAAGAGCCTAAGCTTTGAAATCAGAAAACATGCGTTCCTCCTTCAGGCCTGACTGTTCTGTGATAACCCAAGAACTGCAAGTCGCAGAACTGAGTGGAAAAGAACGAACTCTATGGTTGTTTTCATTCTAACATGTACCTCATCAGGAATACATTTTGTGCTTCCTCCTTTACATTTTTATCTTTCAGATAAGGAAATACTGTTTCTATCTCTGGGGGGTTTCTTGAAACTTAAGGGATACAGCTAATCCTGTTTCATAAGCTAGATCTTCAGGTATTTGAAGACAGCTATCCTGTTCCCAGATTCTGTTCGAAAATCTTTAGAAGATAAAAGAATTATCTAAATGGTAAATGAGTTTCTTTTTATCTTTTCTATGAATAATGTTTTTAAATCACCCTTTAGATATATTTTAAATGCTTGCACTTTTGCTTTAGTGTGTTTTTGGTCATGAGCAGAGACAGGAACAGGGCGCAGAGAGAGGCTGGCAAAAGCAGGTTGGAGCCAGGTCTACAGAGGCATAAAGAGAAGAAAGGGGGACTCTAGCTGGGGGGAGGTAGCACATGGGGACAGGGGAGGAACCTCTGCAGAGGGAAGCTATTCAGTGATATCGACCCCACTACGCAGTCCCACTACGTAGGAGCCAGGTTCAACCAAGGACCAAATGACTCACAGTATCTACTGTTCGGTATTCGTTTTTCCTGACTGACTGATTGCTTCTTTTCAAAGTAGATGATACAGGGTCGCTGACTGCTGTGAAGAGAGTGTCCCATAGGCCAGAAGAAAAGCAGGGAGACGAGTTCAGAGGTTATTGTAAGAGTCCACAGAGAGATGTTGGTACAGTGTATTTTGCTCTGGGAAAGTTGATTTCAGCCAGTTCTTTTTTTGCCTGTTACTGCCATTTCTGCATTCACTTTTATTCCCCTACTTGGGGCCACCTCTGTCTTTACTTTTGTAATTTGCCCTACGTGCATTTCCCAGCCCCAGGCATTGTGTAACTATTCACTTGTTGAAATGACCACATGCCATGCCAGTGATGTCTGTGCCTCGTTCAGTCATTCTTCTATCTCTAGTGCGCAGCCCAAGGTTAGGGATAGATTCGACGCTCGGCATGCGTTTATTACATGCATGCATTCAGTGAGTGCATGTTTCTGAGATGATTTTAGAGCTTCCTGAGGGTGTCAGTGGTTCAAGGCCAGTATGAAATACAGCTTGAGAACATGGGCTCTGGAGCAACTGCCTAGGTTCACATCATGGCTCCACCACTTAGTGGCTATGGGACCTTGGGCACGTTATATAGCCTTCCTAACAGCACCCACCTCCTAGAGTTGTTGTCAGAATTACGTGTGTTAATATGACTAAAGTACTTAGGACAGTGCCTGGCACAAAGGAGACACAGTATGTTAGCCTTTATAATTATCATAAAGAAACAAAAGCTTATTTCTCTTTTATCTCCAGAAGAGCAAGGCAGCCACTAGGTGAAATACTTCGACAGCCACTAGGACGTTGTTTAGAAATGTTTAAGATATCACTTTAAACCTTTCTGTTTAGAACAGTTTTGAACTGGGTAGTGGAATGGAAGCTCCCTAAGACAAAGGGTGAAACTCCATTGTTGGGCAGTGAGATGATGCTCCAGCACCCCTTCCCTCTGCCTCTCCTAAGGTCAGCTCACAAAGAAAAATACTTAAGATGCAGCATTCACTTTACGCAAATTAACTACGAGTTTTGTGGGGGAACAGGACTCTATGTGTGCTGATAGTCACTAATAAAACACTAAAAGGTAAAAAATATAGAGAATTTACCATAACCGTTCTTCTGTGAAAATAATCTCCAAATTAGAAGAATAGGTAAACATAGCATAACTTTTAAAATGTTTTCATTCTGTTCTGATGTTCATGAGTACTGTTTATTGTGGAGTGGTTGGAAGGGGGCATAGTGAGAGGAAGAGGCATAAGAGAAGAGAGGGTTCCTTCTCCACTCAGTTTTTCAAAAGATTCAATAGCCTTACAATCAGAAGTTTAAGTAAAAATGCAACATGGAAGCCTTGCTAAAACTCGACCTCTAAAGCTGTTTTAAGGTGGGTGCCGTATTATAGCCTCACAGCTCCATGGTGTAGCTTTCAGGATAGTTAATGAAGCTGACCAAAGTCTAAGCATGTCACAGCCAAGCACAGTGCATAACTAGGGGAAAAATAGAAGAGTGGAATTAGTTGAAAGGTGAAAGAAAGCAAAATGGAAAAAGTGACTGTAGTGGGGCGTTTGTCTAGTGTCATCAATAATTACTTTTCCTCAGGTGCCCATTTTCCTATTCTGGCTTAACGACTTCTAAATAGTTGGTTCTGAGCCTCTTCCTTCCTCACTAGAATACAATAAAAATTAGAAGCAAAGGTCTTTCGAGTTTCCCTAGGCTGGAAAATAGGAGATATGGTATCATTACCATGAATTGGTCTTCAGATGTCAGAGGATGATGGATTTTCCATTTCCTTTGGCATCCAAATTTATAGGAAATGCCTGTGGGCCCCTCTTCTTTAAACAAGGAGTCAATCTTCATCCCTTTGGCAGGTTAAGTTCCCGGAAAAGACCTGACAAGTCAAAATGGTATGAGTCAATCTTAAAATTTCCCATAGAAAGTGTTCAGTAGGAGTTTATATTCTTCACCAAGGGCTTGATGCCCAGCTTTTTATAGAAGTAACTCCAGACACCAAGATTTCATCAACTAAATCAATTAAAGAAGGGGCTCTGGTGTTCCAAAACTTAAGACTTTTATGTATTTTTACTGTAAGGTCATAGTAGACCATATGGAATCTTTTAAAAAATTATTTCTATCACATTTTTATTTTAAGGAACTAGAAGGCGACAATATGTCTACCTTAGTATGGAAATTTAAAAGGCTGTTTGGAGAATATTTTGACAAGTTTCTTCAAGGAGATGTAGGGCCACTGAATGATGGCTCTTTGATAAAGAAGTCACACTCTTCTCATTGCTAATTCCATTATAACCAGCACAGGTTTTAGAAAATGAGTGCTTTGGTGGAGGAATTTGAGGTCCGATTCATTTCCTCATAATTGCCTTATAAGTCTATCTGTACTACCAGCCGTAACTGCTGCGGATACTAACACAGGCCTGCTCATTGCCCTGAGTCACATCTGTGTCCCTCCAAGATTTCCTGTTTACCAATGAAAGAGAATCTCTTGTATCCCCTCGTTCCACTCATCCCAGCCAGTTTGGGAAACTCTCTTTATTCCTTAGATATTAGTGTGGCTTTATCCTACTCTTGTATTTAGGTAAATTTTATATGTAAATTCTTCAAAAAATATATCTATTGATAAAAAGCCTCATGGAAAGATGTCATTCAGAATGATTGGAACCATTCCAATGAGGAAAGCTAACAGCTATTCCCTTCCTATGGTCTCTGCACGTGGACAAGTCTTCACGTCTTGATGCTCATATCTAGAATTCCATCCCATAAACAACATTCGGGGTTCATTTTATATCACCTGCCAGTGGTCACAGACTCCTCATTAAATCTTGATCTCCCAAAAAGGGGAAGACTTATTCTATGGGTGTGATCCCTTCGCTAGCAAATCTTGAACGTAATCTGAATCTGTAACGCTAGATGAATCAGTAGCTTATTATGAACATGTGATTGTTCAAGAGGTAACTGAAAACCATGATAAGTGGTGATTCCACAGCACCTGTACGTGTGTTGTATATACACACCAATACAGATGCATTTAGATAGATAGATGGATAGTATATTAAACCAATAACAAAATAAGCCCAGCTTCCCCAGACTCTGACAAAGAACAAGATAATTGAAAAAAGAGAGTTCAGTATTTCAGTCGTAAATTTCCAAGACTCATTTCTATTTGAGAATGTTTTTGTCTTGCTAACCACAGAGAACAGTTGGAGTGAGTGGGTCATTTTCTTTCGATTGCTTCTCCAGCACTGACCCTGGGGGGACAGATCTGATGATCTAATAGGTCATTTCCACCCCTAATATCTATCATTTTGGCTACTCTGTGGCAGCTTCTTATTGCTTTAAATAAGCCATCTTAATTCAAAAAACATACATCTGGATTTGACCTGCCTAATATATGTCAAGAAGTGTGTGTCCCACCAAAGCCCCACCAGGAACTCTCTGAGAGACTAAAGAAACTGAAAAGAAGCAAAAAAATGAGCAGGGAGAAGTGGGGAGACTGAGTCAAACAACTTTCTGTTTATTTTATGTAAGTTTTTATTTTTCAAGAATGAGATCGACCCTTAGGCCTCTTTAAATCTTTTTTTTGTTCTGTTAAAATCTAATCTGAACATTCATACATCTTATTTTAGTAATTTTTAAAAACAGTTGATTCATTTTCTTAGAAGTTGTCCTATCACAAACTAGCATTTTGATGCTCAGATCATCTCTGGCCAATTCTTGGCCTCATATCCACTTTGCAACTTCTCAGACTGAAATGCCTGAAGAGGAAGTGGCATCTGTGCACGGCTCTAGATGTCAGCCAGTTGTGGTCCTCTGGCCAGGTGTGTTGGGAGCTTTATTACAAATACATAATAACTATCTTCTCCCCAGCTAAATACATCACCAACACTCTGAATTAGCTTTTATGAATGTATGAATACGCAGCCTCTATAGTTGTACTTCAGGTCATAGATCTGGTTGACCGGCCAGAATAGCTATCCTTTATTCTTCCTGCACAGTGATTTTCATTTAATATGTAGCTTTTTATAAGCTGTTGTCAGCTAATATTTTCTCCTGCACACATTTAGTTACTTCCTATAGAGAACCGTGTCTGTGTGTCTTATTGTCCATTAGTCTGCCTCTGTCTTCCTGCAAGATTAATTCAGCCTCCGTGCTGAATTACTTTTTCTGACCCTTTCTCCAGATCATTAGGGTTATAGGCAGATCAAACCAAGATGAAACTTGGGATTCATTTGGAGTGCTTATCTCTACAGCTGTTCTCTATAGAAAGGTCGCATCCATTGCCAGAGGTAAGTAGGATTTTGCATTTATTCAGTCAACAAATATTTGTTGGCCTCATGCTATATTCCAGGAACCTCATTCAATTACATTAAACTGATTCCATATACGGCACCCAGTGCTTCAGCTATAACCTATCCTCTAATATCACATTTGAAATGAAATGAGTCACAAGATAACAAGAAAGTCATCGCTCACTCACCTCTATTCTCCTTCAAAGGAAGGTCGGGTGGCATGAAATCACGGCATTTGTGCTGGGTTGGGAGTTAGATGTCCTGGCTTCTAGTCCTGCCTGTGTCTGTGCCCTAGTCCTTCCTGAACTCTGAGATTTAGACAAGTCATTTAATTTCCCTGAGCCAGTTTTCTGATGTAAAATGGGCATAATAATCCCGCCTGCTTTCCAGAATTATGGTGAGGTGCACATGAGCTAATTCTTATAGAAGGACCTTGTCAATCATAAACCATTGTGCAAACATGGACATAAAACGTTGGTGCCAGCTAAAACTAAATGATGAAGAGAAATCAAGGAAAATGTCTCAAAAGCAAGCAGTTTGGACTTCTTTAACATCTAATGGAAAAAGTTCACTTATAAGCCAACCGACAGGAAAACCCTGATGAGTAGAGGCCAGTTGCAGATATTCACACAACAGTGTACACGGAATATAACTGTAATATTATTTGTGTTTAATCACCAGGAATTCAGGCAGCAGGGAATTAAAACTCAGAATGAGCCTGAAAGACAAAAGAGGATTTAATTGTTTTTCCCCTATGTCAGTGGTTCTCCACCCTGATTGAATGTTGGAATTGATGCCCCTGCCCCACTTCCAGAAATCCATGATCTGGGGTGCCGTCTGGGCCTTAGGATTTTTATAAGATTCCAAGGTGGTTCTAATGTAGAGTCAGCTGGTAGTGAGAAAAATCACTGTGCTAGAGAGAGTTAAAAAAAAAAATCTCTAAAAGTCTAGTTATAAAGATGAAATTTATGGACACAAAGAGGTAACTGTCAGCAGTAGAAGAATATATGTGTCTTATGACTGTAGAGAAAATTGCTGGGACCCATAGGCCTCCAACAGTAGTCTTACAGGAGCTCAGCTGGCATCTCCCCAGGTGGAAATAAGGGCAGGAGAAGAAAAGACAGAGGGAGTTATAAAAAATCTTCTCAGAATTGTTCAAGTTTCCATTTGAAAAATGAGTTTCCAGCCAGTAATATGATAGCTATAGAGTAAGTCAAGTGGCAATAGGTATACGTAAACATGAGCATTAAGTGTTATTTTCACAATTCTTGTTTCCTCTAGTAAATATTTATGTAACGGCTAATCTGAGTTGTTATAACTAATCATGGCCCGTTCCCTTTAATGCACAGACACTTTGCTTGTGACCAGACTTGTAGTCTCAGGTCATTTACAGAAATGCCAAAAAAGAGTCTTTCCTCAAGAAAGACAGCGGCATTTTATGCTTAGCAAAGTAACTGTATCAGCATTTGGAAAAGTATATAGTAGTTAGCACAGTCCCAAAATAAAATGCAAGAAACAAAGTATTAGCCTTTCATTGTGGTGCTCACAGGCCAGTTCCCAGAGCATTGTCCTGATTTATGCCCAAGGGTTCAATCTGATCCTTAACGTCAGTTACCGGGAAAAAGTTACATTTATGTGTTTTCAAGTTCTGTTTTTAAACACAGAAAAAGCCAATAAAGTCAAAGAAATTGTAATGCTTAAAACTCCATTCCTTTAAAAAATATTTTCATTTGGGAAAAGACAAAAATATTCGGAAGGGCCAGGCTTCCCATGTTCTCTGCAAAGACCCTTCTCAGTTTCCCTGTAGTATATACACGCCTGTCTCCATCTTACCTCCTTTCCCCAGTTTTCCCGAATTCTAAAAGCTCTCTTTGTTTCTTTTGCTGTCTGCTCCACGTGGTTTATTGTTGGGCACTGAAGTTCCTCCCCAAGGCTTTTTGGTGTCTATACTACTCCGGAGCCAGCCTCTTGTCACTGTCATCTGTGGTTCGCTTGTTGGGATATTTGGAAGTCTAGCTCTTGAAGAGATCAGAGAACCCAACTGCTTGTATTTTTAACTAGCCTTTTGCATTAAGTTGAGGAAAAGCTCATGATTGTCAAGTCAAAAATTATAGTGCAGAAAGGAGCAAAGTTGGAGAGCCAGTTGGTGAAAAGCACCAAGGGTCAGAGATGGTCCAAAACAATTTTTCAAAGCCTGCTGCTTCATACACTTTCTATCAAAGGACAGTTCTCCAGAATTGGATTTCAGGCACTCCACCAAGCAGTACCATTTCAGGGCATTTTACTGATTGCTAATAATTTCCACTGATAGGGTGTGAATGGATGGCTTAGATCTGCTACATGTGAGTCCCTGGAGATGCTTTTTATGCCTCATCTGTTTTCCTCCCACATGGTACCTCAGCCAGTGCCTGATACATAGTAGGCATTCAATTAATGTTTGCCAAATTGAATTGATTTTATAAATATATACACATTTAACTTTGGTTTTAACAAAGTAATTGTAGCCACATATTTTTTCTATTCAACTAGACCTTTCTAATGAAAACATACAATGCTGCCTTGGAAACTTACTAAGTGTCGTCTTTCATTTCCTAACACTGTTCAAGTCCGAATATTCTTCGTGCCTGTGATGTAGATATCCTGACCATCCCCAGAAAAGCATATTTATTTGTTTTTTGTTGTTGTTGTTTTACTGAAGTATAATTTACATACAATAAAATTCACTCTTTAAAAGTATATAGTTTGATGTGCTTTGACAACTGTACATGGTCATATAACCACCATCACAATTAAGATACAAAGAATTTCCACTGCTGGGGGAAAAAAAAAATCTTCATGCCCCTTTAAAATCAGTCTTCTCCCCTCCCATCCCTAGCCTTGTCAACTACTGATCTGTTTTCTGACCCTATAGTTTTGCCTTTAGAATGTCGTATAAATATGGAATCATACATTTGTACCCATTTGAGTCTGACTTCTTTCATTTAGCATAATGCATCCAAAACCCATCCATTCTTTACCTATGTATTAATAGACGTTTTGAGTTATTTCCAATTTAGGGCAATTATGAATAAAGTTTACATTAAAATATGTAAACATTCACACATAAGTCTTTATGTGGGCATGTTTTCGTTTCTCTTGAATCTGTAAGTTTTGAAGAAGTCCAAGTTGTCAGTTTTTCTCTTTGTGTATAAGTATTAGCTAAGAAATCTTTGCTTATCGTAAGGTCACAAAGATTTTCCCCTTTGTTCTTCTAGACGTTTTATAGTTTCTAATGTTTGGGTCTGTGATTCATTTCTAGTTAATACCGTTGACCTTTAAACAATAGGGTTTTGAACTGTGTGGGTCCATTTATATGCAGTTTTTTCAATAAATATACAGTGGCCCTCTATATTTTCCAGTTTCGCATCTGAGGACTCAACGCACCAAAGATCAAAATTTCCATCTGAGGTTGGTTGAATCCACTGATGTGGAACCCGTGGATACAAAGGGTCAACTGTGGAACTTGAGTGTCCTCAGATTTTGGTATACTCAGGGGCTCCTGGTACAATCCCCAACAGATACCAAGGAATGACTATTTGTATAGGGTGTGAGGTAAGGATCAAGGGTTTGTGGCGGGGGGGGGGGGGCTGCATATGGATGTTCAATTGTTTGAGTTTTATCTTTTGAAAAGATTATTCTTTCCTCCATTGAATTATCTTGGCACCTTTGTTGAAAATAAGTGCACCATATACATGTGGCTCTGACACTCTCGCATCTGTTCCATCTACATCTTTATGTGTATGCTGTTACCACACTGACTTGATTACTTTAGCTTCCTACTAAGTTTTGAGATCAGGTAGTGTATGTCCTCCAACTTCATTCTTTTTCAGGGTTTTTTGACTGTTTAAAGTCCTTTGCCTTTTCATTTAGAATCAGCTTGTCACTTTCTACAGAAAAGCCTGGTGGGATTTAGAAAGGAATTGCACTGAATCTATAGATAAGTTTGTGGAGAAGAATATCTTAGCAATACTGCTTTGTGATCCACGAACATGGTATATAGCTCTTCATTTATTTAGATCTTTTTAAATTTTTCTCATTAACATTTGGTAATTTTCATTGTACAGGTCTTAGATGTATTTTGTTAAAATTTTCCCTAAGTATATCATGTTTTTTCATGCTTTTGTAATTTCTTAATTTCATTTTCTACTTGTTCATAGCTAGAATACGTAAATAAAATTGATTTTTACATTGACCTCATTCTGAAACCTTGCTAAACTCATTAGTTCTACTATCTATTTTTTAGGTTCTTTGTTGTTTTCTGTGTAGACAATTGTGTTGTCTGTAAATAGAGGCAGTTTTATTGCAGTATTTCTAATTTGTATATTTCTGTTTTATTGACTTATTTCACTGGTATTGATAGTGAATAGGAATGATGAGAGTAGATATCTTGCTTTATTTCTGATCTTATGAGGAATGTGTTCAAATTTTCACAATTAAAATTGATGTTAGCTGTGGATTTTTCATAGATGTTCTTTATCAGATTAAGAAACACTGTAGTTTTTAGTCTGTCTTTTTCTGTGTATATGTGTATGCCTCATTTGGAATTTCTAAGTCTTTTTTATGTATGTCATTAGGGTGCTAATACAAAAGAGCTTGTAATTCTACCACCAAGGAGACTTTTGTTATCATGCCAAAGTGTATCTGTCCTGAAACTAGACTTTTAGTTGTTAATATTTCTAAAATGTCTGTCAGTATTGGATACTTTCTTATCTAATCCGTCTTGTTATCTAGGTGGCCACAGTGTGCCCAGGTAACAATATCCTTCCACGTAGCAATTTGTTTCTTTTCAAAAGTCAGTGGACTTGAGTCTTTTTCATCGAGCAATGTCTCTTTGTTCCCACCAAAAGCAAGTGACATCATTGAACATTTGAAATGATTCATTCTGATGTGAGCATTTATTCACAGCCACTACCATAACCTTTGCTGATATACGGTAATATGATACATGGTCCCCTCGTATCTTACAGGAAACTGGATAAGCAAGCCTGTCTGTTACCACACAGTGATCATATCTCCTTGTGTGAAAGCGCTGACCATCAAACTGCTCTTATTATATCACTATCATTTAAAAAATTTTTTCTTATCTTTGTATATCTTCTTATATACTTTTCTAATATATATATATATATGATTTTTAAATAGGTATATGAAAGCATGGGAAGCCTTTGAATGATTTATGGCTGGTAATATCTGTCTCTTTCTAGTCATTTCCTTATATTGAAATAATCCCAATTGGGCAGCACTGAGCAGCCTCATGATCTCGTGTTCTCACAGATTTCTTATTAAACTGATACTAGTTACCCATTTTTCTATAGGAAGCAGAACTTTCACATTTATTTGTAAGCCCAAGGTACTTTAGATAGGACTTCAGCTATCCATGCCCTAGCATTCTCAACAGTTACTAAAACCCCCAGTGTCTCCTATTGAAAGAGTTTGTATTAGTTGCTGTGGATCAATGAGCTCTCTATGAGACCTCAAAATTAAAGAAATGGCAGGTCATGCATAATGTATGATGTACTTTGAGTTCCTGGTAAAAGTGATATTTGTAGGCTGGTCTATCTGAGTCAGAGCTGTAAGTAAGTGCCCCAGATATACACCATCTCTTCCTCCCAGATGACTTCACAGTGGAGATGAGATCAGGGCACATTTTCCTTCTTGGCATGTTGATGTTCCCATGCTGTGTGGCACTGGTTGGTTTAAAGGACTTTGTGAGGGAAAGGTATCACTAAAAATCTAACCATCTCTGGGGAAAGATATGTTAACTGCTTGAATTGTATTGAGAGATTTTTTTCATTAAAAATTATTTGGAAGGTGGTTTCTTTCTCATTTGCAAATATGTTACTAGAGAGCTCACACTCAGCCCTTGCCAATGAGCATTAGAACAAACTCCTGAAAAACAACCAGTTTGTTTTTGTTTTTTTAAATTTGAACCTATGACTCTGTCACTCACATGGGACTGAGCCAGGCTGTAACCAACCTTCTAGAAAAGGTTGTGTCTCATAGTTTATTTGTGCGAGTGCATGTGCATACACACACAGGCATACACATATACATCTAAGTGACTTCCCCCCTCTCCTTTCCCCCTGACCCAGAGCAGGATCCTAGTAAGAAGAGCCATGATTGGATCACTGCTTCAAATCCTCAGAGCCTACCAGGTGCCTTTCACGCAGGATATACACAAGAAAACACTGAAAGGAAGATAAGATATTTTCAGCGTTACCATTTTCATACGAAGGTTTCCCTTTCAAATATGATTTCTCTTATGCCCCCCACACACTGCTGCTATGATTCATAGGCCATCTGCACTTTGGTGTCTGCACGGCTTCCCTCCCTTACTTCATTCGGGCCTCTGAATGTCACCTTATCAAAGAGGCAACACTTCCACCCCATCTCTGTCTGTCCCCTCCCCCTACCTTATTTGTTTTCATAGCACTTATCACCACTGTCATAGTATGTATGTATGTATGTATTTATTGACTTACCTACTAGAAAGTCAGATTTAGTATATTCATGACGTGCCTCACAGCACTTAGAACACTACATGACATGTCGTAGGCACTCAGTAAATACTTGTAAATGAATAAATAAACAAATGTAAGCCGGGGGGACCATTTTCAAACCTGTGAACCTAAGTTCCCCAAGAGCCTTATAGTTAGAATGGGACATCCCCAGACCCAAAGGCGTAAGTGCTGTCTATAAAGTGGCTACCTGAAATACAACTCCCATGTGTGTTTTAAATTTTTTTAAGTGTTTCCCCATACACAAATTTTTTCACCATAATATATGTTTTTAATATTCTCTTATATGTTATAAAGATGGGAATTACTGATCATAGGCTTCACTAGGTCAAAAATAAAGTAACTTGGGGGCTTCCCTGGTGGCGCAGTGGTTGAGAGTCCGCCTGCCGATGCAGGGGATGCGGGTTCGTGCCCTGGTCCGGGAGGATCCCACATGCCGCGGAGCGGCTGGGCCCGTGAGCCATGGCCGCTGAGCCTGCGTGTCCGGAGCCTGTGCTCCGCAACGGGAGAGGCCACAACAGTGAGAGGCACGCGTACCGCAAAAAAAAATAAAAATAAAAAAATAATAAAATAAATAATAAAAAATAAATAAATAAAGTCACTCAATCTTAGTTATTAGGTTAGCCTTGAAGCAGAGGACTATGGTACAGTGGCCATTATCAGGAACTTAGCTTTAAAAATATCTCAGACTTCTTTCTTTAAAGGCCAATACCTTGATATTCTCTTTTCTTATACTTTTACACAGTGTTTGAGATGAAAATGCCACAGTTTTGAAGATATCACTTTAAGTTCTTTCCCCCCCCAGATTTATTATGTAGGAAAGACTTGCTTAAAAATACATTTTGTTTCAAGTGGCCGTGGCACCCCTTTACCTGCTGTGAAAGCCAAAGATAAAAGTCTGGCCAAGTGGAAGCAGAGCTGATCTCATTTGACCCTCTCAGCCCAGAAAAGTAGTGGTTTGTTTTTTTTTTCTTGCAAAAGCAGCTGTTTCTACTTCTTAGACGGAAAGGATTTCAGCAATGGCCTTAGTTTCCAGACTGTTTGTTTAAAACCATACTGATCTATAAAAGAAAATAGTGGATGTACGTGAGTTACCTTAGTTTTTTAAGACTGCTGTATAACAAAGTACTACAAACTGGGTGGCTTGAAACAACAGAAATTTATCATCTCAGAGCCCTAGAGGCTAGAAGTCCGAAATCAAGGTGTCAGCAGGGCTGGTTCCTTCTGAGGGCTCTGAGGGAGAATCTGTTCCGGGCCTCTCCTAGTTTTTGGTGATGACCAGTAATTCTTGGTGTTTTTTGGTTTGTACATGCATCTCTCCAATCTCTACTTCTGTCTTCACATGGTGTCCTCTCTGTGTGTCTATCTCTTCTTTAAAGGTCACCATGTTGGGTTAAGGAACACCTTAATGATCTCATCTTAACCTGATTACATCTGCAAAGACCCTATTTCAAGTAAGGTCACAGTCACTGTTGCTGGGAGTTAGGACTTCACCTTTTCTTTTTGGAGGATGCAATCTAACCAGTAACACCTTCTCCTTACCATTATGTCAAGATGGTAATTGTAAACAAAATTAGTCTCAGCATAAAAGCCATAGAAATGGCTTTGCTGATTTTATTATGGTGAAACAAATAATGAGAAGAAGAAGGAGAAGAAATTTAACATGGAACATTAAAATGAGGGGTAAACAAATTTACCATCATTACCTCTCCATTGTTAATAAGAATTTTCAAAATGACTGAAACAATATCAGTACAACCTAACTCTAGAACAATGCAATCCTGGAATACCTTCCCTCCACCTGCTCATTTATAGTCGAGAATGGTCTTTGATATTGATATCCTCTCATCACACCTTTCAGCCTCAGCACAGAGCACACTCAGGTGGCCTTAGGATCTGAGTCCAGATTGGAGGTTTTAGGAGCTGGTCACTCAGCCTAATCAAGGAACCAGCTCTCCCAAGTTCCCTCTGCCCTTGAATGCCAGGACCCTGCCATTTCTTGCCATACCCTACGTGGATGGCCCATCCATGGGCCATGGAGCATGGCTCATCCATGTTCATGGCCCGTCCAGCTCTCCCAAGTTCCCTCTGCCCTTGAATGCCAGGACCCTGCCATTTCTTGCCATACCCTACCTGGATGGCCCATCCATGCTCTGGGGCAAGGCCACTGATTCCCAACTATTTGTAGTATTAGGACTTCACATAAATATATTTTATGGATACCTACCTCCTTCCCCATAATAGCAGTTGTACAACCCTTTATTTAGGAAAATTTACTCTGCATTTTGTTTTATTAATCACAAATATAAAGTAGTATATGTTTGAGAAGTTAAAATTTTCAATTTATGAACTAAATCATTTTGCAAATACAAGTGCCCACCTATATTGGTTTTCTTTACATGAGGACTACCCAAGTTTAAATAGGCTTTTTCTTATTTACCAAATATTTATTGAGCATCCAAATGTAAGGCATTATGAGATCTATAATAATGGCCAAAACAGAGCTCGAAAGGTAGAAGTTATTAATTAATTAATATATTGAATTAACATTTTCATGTAGAAATATGTATTATTAGAGAATTATAATCAAAGTGCTTCCAGAGTTGAGAATATGCATTTCAGTGAATACGCATTTGTTTAAAAAATTCTCCAAGCTTATGGTTTGATTATATATCATTATAACTATAACTGAGATAATAGTACATACTGTATACAAATCCAAACACCCTACCCTTATACAGGGCCTCGCATTTTATCGAATACTTGCATGTGCCTTATCATAGCCAAAACTTCTAAATCTCTCTTCTCCAAAGTTAGATTGCAACATCATATTTTAAGGCCTTACAACCTTACTTGACTTTTTTTCATTATAAGTTTGACTCTTTAATATCACCATATAATTATGTTTACATGAAGAATTGGAAAGGAGGCATAGAGTCTCCATATGTTCATTTCAGCCTGGGTGGCTAAATGGCTTATAACAGTCAATGCATGAAAATGGTCTAGATTGAATAAATTAGCAAAATCACAAAAGGAAACCACTGTAGGAAATAGTTTTACACATGTAATTGCTCAAATCCTCTAGTGAATGTGTCAATCTGTACTAACTAAATAAATTTGTTTATAGACATGTTCTGTATTAGCTTCCACTCTTTCACAGCCCTTTGCCAAACAAAATCCCACTAGAAGTAGGATGTTCACACCCGAGTAGGAGTTTCTTGGATAAATATTTTTACTATATTGAGACCAAAACCACTTCTACAAATTTCAGACTTTGATTGAAATACTATATTTCTTTAGCTTTTTTTCCCTTCCATCTTTTCTGCTGGCAGCCATTCATGCCTTAGCTTACCTCCCCTCACCTCCCACGGCTGTGGTGTACAAGAAGAGGCGGGCTGCATGTGCAGGGAGCCAGTGGACCCTGGGAATGACGGGACCTGCCCATTCAATCGCTCCTACCACCACATGGACTAGACAGACAGAGAGAGACTCGTGTACAAAAGAGCTTTCCCTTCCCTTTCCTAAAACCTGGTTGAAATGATTCATTGAATTAATTTCAAAGTAAAGATTACACATCCTGAGGCTATGCTTTATAGAATGCCTGCTTACATTCCATTTGAGTTCTCCATGAATAGAATACATAAAGGTAGAATTCACGCAGCCCTTCCTAAAGAAATCAGGGTAAGAGTTCTTGAAATACAACAGCCACATTCTTTCAGAAGGATGTCTCTGATCTCAGCTTTCACCAACAAGAATCTCAACTGATTTCTTAGTTCCCTGGTCCATGATTGGTGCTGAATTTTTCATAGGCCTTTTGAAGATCTATTTTTTAATTTTTCTGGTGACTAATAAAATATTTCAAAAGAAAGTATTTTTAATAGTAATAACTCTGTTAAAAGTGAAATTAAGAACATTGCTTTTTAACGTGCTAAATCTAAACCTTCTCAGTGTTTTTGAGAGACAGAATAACCAGTAAACAGTAGACTCAAACAACAGTGGAATAGGGGTGATCTGAGCCAGTGCAGTATCCTAGTTACCATGACCCGAATAGCCCAACTTTTAGGGTTAATTAGCATAATGCCCAATAACATGAGCACTGTCACTGCTGTAGAAATAATATATCTGACGTGGAGTGATTCCATACTTCAGGAGATTTAGTCATTTAATATGATACCTCTGTTCAAATTAATCTTTCACACTGGAGAACACACTTTGGTTATTTACGATACTTGCAGGTAAATTTTTTTAATGGCTAAGGCAGATTGTAAATGTCTGTGGCAAATTCCATTAAAACAACTCTGTTACAGAAATAGAGGTGTATAATATGTACAAAAATGTGTTCATAGTGCCTCAAGAACACTTAATTAGGGAAGGAGACACAAAGGCATGGAGGAGGCATGCCTGTCATTGTCAGTCAGTACACAGCAGTTTAGTTTTTTTATACTTTTTTAATTGACGTATAGTTGATTTACAGTGTTTTTCAGGTACACAGCAAAGTGATCCAGTTACATTCTTTTTCAGATTCTTTTCCGTTATAGGTTATTACAAGATATTGAATGTAGTTCCCTGTACTGTACAATATATCCTTGTTGTTTATCTATTTTATTTTTAGTGGTGTGTATCTGTTAATCTCAGATTCCTAATTTAACTCTCCCTTCTTTCCCCTTTGGTAACCGTAAGTTTGTTTTCTATGTCTGTGAGTCTAGTTCTGTTTTGTAAATAAGTTCATTTGTATCATTTTTTTTTAGGTTCCACATATAAGTGATATCATATGACAGTTGTCTTTCTCTGTCTGACTTACTTCACTTAGTATGATAATCTCTGGTTCCATCCATGTTGCTGCAAATGACATGATTTCATTCTTTTTTATGGCTGAGTAGTATTCCATTGTATATATGTGCCACATCTTCTTTATCCATTCATCTGTCAGTGGACCTTTAGGTTGCTTCCATGTCTTGGCTACTGTAAATAGTGCTGCTGTGAACATTGGGGTGCATGTATCTTTTCCATTAAAGTTTTCTCCTTTTCCAGATGTATACCCAGGAGTGGGATTTCTGGATCATACAGCAACTCTATTTTTAGTTTTGTGTTTGTTTTTTTTTTTTTTGCGGTACGCAGGCCTCTCACCGCTGTGGCCTCTCCCGTCACAGAGCACAGGCTCCGGACGAGCAGGCTCAGCGGGCACAGCTCACGGGCCCAGCTGCTCTGCAGCACGTGGGATCGTCCCAGACCAGGGCACGAACCTGCACCCCCTGCATCGGCAGGCGGACTCCCAACCACTGTGCCACCAGGGAAGCCCTATTTTTAGTTTTTTAAGGAACCTCTATACTGTTCTTCATGGTGGCTACACCAATTTACATTCCCACCAACAGTGTAGGAGGATTTCCTTTTCTCCACACCCCTTCCAGCATTTATCATTTGTAGACTTTTTGATGATGGCCATTCTGACTGGTGTCAGTTTTGATTGTAGTTTTGATTTGCATTTCTCTAATAATTAGCAGTGTTGAGCATCTTTTCATATGCCTGTTGGCCATCTCTATGTCTTCTTTGGAAAAATATCTATTTAGATCTGCCCATTTTTTGACTGGGTTGTTAGTTTTTCTGATAATGAGCTGTATAAGCTGTTTGTGTATTTTGGAAATTAATCTCTTGTTGGTCACATCATTTCTCAAATATTTTCTCTCATTCCATAGGTTGTCTTTTTGTTTTGTGTATGGTTTCCTTTGCTGTGCAAAAACTTTTAAGTTTAATTAGATCCCATTTGTTTATTTTTTATTTTGTTTCCATTACTCTAGGAGATGAATCCAGAAAAATATGTTGCTGCAATTTATGTCAGAGTGTTTTGCCTTTATTTTCTTCTAGGAGTATCCAGTCTTACATTTAGGTCTTTAATCCATTTTGAGTTTGTTTCTGTATATGGTGTTAGAGAATGTTCTAATTTCATTCTTTCACATGTAGCTGTCCAGTTTTCCCAGCACCACTCACTGAAGAGACTGTCTTTTCTCCATTGCATATCCTTGCCTCCTTTGGCATAGCTTAATTGACCATACGTCCTTGGATTTATTTCTGGGCTTTCTATTCTGTTCCATTGATCTGTGTCCTTTTTTGTGCCAGTACCATACTGTTTTGATTATGGTATAGCTTTGTAGTATAGTCTGAAGTCAGGGAGCATGATTCCTCCAGCTCCGTTCTTTCTCAAGATTGTTTTGGCTATTCAGGGTCTTTTGTGTTTCCATACAAATTTTAAATTTTTAGTTCCTGTTCTGTGAAAAATGCCATTGGTAATTTGATAGGGATTGCATTGAATCTGTAGATTGCCTTGGGTGGTATGGTCATTTTAACAATATTTAGGTCCAATCCAAGAACACAGGATATCTTTCCATCTGTTTTGGTGGTCTTCAGTTTCTTTCATCAGTGTCTTATAGTTTTCAGAGTACAAGTCTTTTGACTCCTTAGGTAGGGTTATTCCTAGGTATTTTATCCTTTTTGGTGTGATAGTAAATGGGATTGTTTCCTTAATTTCTCTTTCTGATATTTTGCTGTTAGTGTATAGAAATGCAACAGATTTCTGTATATTAATTTTGTATCCTGCAACTTTACCGAATTCATTGGTGAGCTCTACTAGTTTTCTCTTGGCGTCTTTAGGATTTTCTCTGTATAGTATCATGTCATCTGCAAACAGTGACAGTTTTACTACTTCCTTTCCAATTTGGATTCCTTTTATTTCTTTTTCTTCTCTGATTGCTGTGGCTAAAGCTTCCAAAACTATGTTGAATAAAAGTGGCGAGAGTGGGCATCCTTGTCTTGTTCCTGATCTTAGAGGGAATGCTTTCAGCTTTTCGCTGTTCAGTATGATGTTAGCTGTGGGTTTGTCACATATGGCCTTTATTATGTTGAGGTATGTTCCCTGTATGCCCATTTTCTGGAGAGTTTTTATCATAAATGAATGTTGAATTTTATCAAAAGCTTTTCCTGCATCTATTGAGATGATCATATGGTTTTTATTCTTCAATTTGTTAATGTGATGAATCACACTGATTGATTTGCAGATACTGAAAAATCCTTGTATCCCTGGGATAAATCCCACTTGATCATGGTGTAATCATGTATTTTAATGTATTGTTGGATTCAGTTTGCTAGTAATTTATTGAGATTTTCTGCATCTTATTATTTCTATTCTTAATTTGCTCTTTTTTTTTCTTGTTTCCTAATGTGGAAGCTTAAATGAATGACTTTAGATCTTTCTTATTTTCTAATATGTGCATTCAGTGCTTTAAATTTTCTTCTAGACATTGCTTTTGCTGCATGCCACAGTGTTATGAGATGTTATGTTTTCAGTTTTACTTAGTTCAAAATCTTTTAAAATTTCTCTTAAGATTGCTTCTTTGACCCATATGTTGTTTAGAAGTGTGTTGTTTAACTTACAAATACCTTGGGATTTTCCAGCTATCTTTCCAGTATTGATTTCTGGTTTAATTCCATTATGGTCTGACATTGTATGATTTTCATGCTTTTAAATTTGTTAGGATATGTCTTATGCCCTCAAATGTGGTCTATTTTGATGAATGTCCCATGTGAGCTTGAGAAGAATTTATAATCTATGATTGTTCGATGAGTAGTCTAAAGACGTCCATTATGTCCACTTAATTGGTGATTTTGTAGAGTTCCATGTCTTTAGTGATTTTGTGCCTGCTGGACCTGTTTGTTTCTCAGAGGGGTGTTGAAGTCTCCATCTACAATAGTGGGTTCATCTCTTCTCCTTGAAGTTCTGCCACTTCTTACTTCATGTATTTTGATGCTGTATTGTTAGCCATATATCTGTTGAGGATTGTTACATCATCTTGGGAAATTGACCCCTTATCATTATGTGATGGCCTTCTGTCTCTGATATCTTTCTTGCTGTAAAGTTGGCTCTGTCTGAGTTTAATATAGCTACTCCAGCTTTCTTTTGATTAGTGTTAGCATGGCACATCTTTCTCCATTTGCTTTTAATCTATATGTGTCTTTATATTTAAAGTGGGTTTCTTTTTTTTTATAAAGCAGGTTCTTATTAGTTATCCATTTTATACATATTAGTGTATATATGTCAATCCCAATCTCCCAATTCATCACAGCACCACCACCACTACCCCCTCTGCTTTCCCCCCTTGGTGTCCATACATTTGTTCTCTGAATCTGTGTCTCAATTTCTGTCCTTCAAACAGGTTCATCTGTACCATTTTTCTAGGTTCCGCATATATGCGTTAATATATGATATTTGCTTTTCTCTTTCTGACTTACTTCACTCTCTATGAAAGTCTCTAGATTCATCCACATCTCTACAAATGACCCAATTGCGTTCCTTTTTGTGGCTGAGTAATATACCATTATGTGTGTGTGTGTGTGTGTGTGTGTGTGTGTGTGTGTGTGTGTGTGTGTGTGTGTGTGTGTGTGTGTGTGTATATACCACATCTTCTTTATCCATTCGTCTGTCATTGGGCATTTAGGTTGCTTCCATGACCTAGCTATTGTAAATAGTGCTGCAGTGAACATTGGGGTGCATGTGTCTTTTTGAATTATGGTTTTCTCTGGGTATATGCCCAGTAGTGGGATTGCTGGGTCATCTGGTAATGCTATTTTTAGTTTTCTAAGGAACCTCCCTACTCTTCTCCATAGTGGCTGTATCAATTTACATTGACCTCTAATCAAAGTCCACTTTCCAGTAATACTTCACCACTTCACAGATACTATTAGTACCTTATAAGAACAAAATAATATTGATTCCTTCCTCCTGTCCCTTCTATTGTCACTGCAATTCGTTTCACTTATACATAAATATACAGAAACATGGGTATATATGCAATGTAATTGAATACATTATTACTATTATTTTGAACAAACCATTATCTATTAGATCAATTAGGAATAAAAGTTTTTATTTTACCTTCACTTATTCCTCCTCCAGTGGTCTTCCTTTTTTTATGTATATCCAGGTTTCTGAACTATATCTAATGAACTTCCTTTAACATTTTCCTGCAAGCAGGGCTACTAGCAAAAAAAAACTTCCCTCAATTTTTGTTTGTCTGAGAAAATCTTTATTTCTCTTTCACCTTTAAATGATTACATCACAGAGCGCAGAATTCTGGGTTGGTAGATTTTTTTCTCTCAACACTTTAAATATTTCACTCCACTTTTTGCTTGCTTACATGGTTTCGGAGAAGTTAGGTGTGATTTTTGTCTTTGCTCCTTTATAGGTAAGGTGTTATTTTTCTCTGGCATCTTTTAATTTTTTTCATTTTTCTGTAGTTTGAATATGATATGCCTAGGTGTAGTTTGGTTTTTGTATTTATTCTGTTTGGTGTTCTCGGAGCTCCCTGGATCTGTGGTCTGGTGTCTGACATTAATTTGGGAAAATTCTCAGATGTTGTTTTTTAAAATATTTCTTCTGTTCCTTTCTCTTTTTCTTCTTCTGGTATTCCCATTTTACATATGTTATACTATTTGTAGCTATCTTACAGTTTTGGGATATTTTATTCCATCTTTTCTGGTTTTTTTACTCTTTGCTTTTCAGTTTTGGAGGTTCCTAGAGAACAGTTCTTGGATATTCTGTTCTTTTTTTCCAGTCTTTTTGCTCTTTGCTTTTCAGTTTTGGAGGTTTATAGTGCAGTATCCTCAAGCTCAGAGTTTATTTCCTCAGCCATATCCAGTCTACTAACAAACCCAAAACCCATCAGAGGCATTCTTTATTTCTGTTACAGTGGTTTTTTATCTCTAGCATTTCTTTTTGATTTTTTCTTAAAATTTCCATCTCTTTGCTTACATTGCCCATCTGTTCTTGCATGCTGTTTACTGTATCCATTAGAGCCTTTAGCATCCTAATCATAGTTGTTATAAATTCCCAGTCTGTTAATTCCAACATACCTGTCATAAATGGGTCTGGTTCTGATGCTTGCTGTGTCTTTTCAAACTGTTTTTTGCCTTATAATATACCTTGTAATTTTGTCTTAATACCCAGACATGATATACTGGGTAAAAGGAACAACTATAAGTAGGTCTTTATTAATATGGTGGTAAGATGTGGGAGGAGGGGACGCATTCTATACAACTATGATTAGGTCTTAGTCTATTAGTGAGCTTGTGCCTCTGAACTGTGACCTTCACAAGTGCTTCTTAGTGTCCCACCCACCAGCCTGTTAGTCAAGGTGGCTACAGTGGACTGAAGTTGGGTATTTGCCTTTTCCCAGGTCAGGTAGGCTCTTAGAAAACCTCTGCAGGTTAAGCTCTGGTTAAATAGTTCGTCCTGTAGGTAGACCTTGTTAAGAAGAACAGTATGCTTTGGTGTATTTCAAAATGCTTTTTACCCCTCTCCCTGCCCAAAGCATGAGGAGAGTTTTCTGTGATACTCACTTTGAGAACCTGGTAGAGCTCCAGGAGGTAAAACTCGGAAGAGTGTGGTCCCCTTCCCCATCCCCCATGATTGCGTCCCCCTGGAGTTTTATCTCCCAGGTTTGTCCACACTACAGACCTAGCAGTTTGTCAGTTACAGTTCAGCTTTCCCTGCCCCAGCACTGGTCCCCACAGAGGTTTTTGCTTGTAGATTTGTGCTCCATTACATTGTGACTCTATTTGCCTGTCTGTCTCTCTGATTTTAAGGGCATTGGTTTTCCCTGTCATTTCGCTTCTCCTTTGGATCTAAGAAGAATTTTTGATTTTTCTGTTTGTCCAACTTTTACTTGTTAGGACAGAGCGGCACCTTCCAAGCCTCTTACGTGCTACCTCAGAAACGAGAAGTCCTCCGGTTATTCTAATTTAATATAAGGAGTTTATATCAGGCTCTAAAGTAATGATTCAAAAGAACCGGTTGAATGTTTATATAACATGAGCATTTCTTGCCTGAATTTTGATAAACCCTTCAGTGGTAAATGATGTGGGTTGGTGTCTTGGATTTAATATTTATTGTGACAAGCATAGCCTGTAGACTGGCATTTGGGAATAGGATAAGTCAGGCTCTCTCTCCTCTGGGTCTTACCTAGAACATTTTTCTGTCCTGCTACGCATTCCCCTCCCATCCCCAATTCGGGCCTCAGCTGAGTGTCTTTTCCTTCAAGAAGCCTCCTTGATCACCACCACCCACCTCAACTATCCCCTTATATGGTCCCATTACACTCTATTCTCACTTTGTAATTCCCATTACTTTTGTCATTTCTTATTCAGTATGTCTCCCCCACTAGACTGTTCAACATATGAAGGGTAGGAACCGCTTCTGTGATCACTGCTGTGATCACCACTGCACCTCACAGCCTATATTATTAAATGAATGAATGAATGACAGTAGCTTCATACAGAAATACACCTTCTCAGGTGGCTACCTCAGTGATTGATATTAACTACTGTGTCCTGATAGTTCTGTGTCATAATTTTATTATTCACTGTCTTCCAAAAATTCTTAAATATCTTAATTATAATTTATTTACTCTTCTAAATTGGTGTCTTGACCATGGGTAAACAGCTGTTGCTATTCGTGTTCTTATTCTCATGTTGTATTTTTTGACGTGGCAAAGGCCATTGAGGCAGTATTTTCTTTTAATTTTTATTGTATCATTGTTGACAACTTTGAAAATAGGAAATACAATTGAGTAACATTGCCACCCAACCACGATTGTTAAAAAATTATTTTATACTACTATAAACTTTTCAGTAACAGAATATTGGAACTTAAAATGTTTAGATGCCACAAAACAATTTAACAGTGTTGTTTTAGATGACTTGGATTTTTTTTTTCTGGCAAACAATGCAGTTGGCTCCATAGATGCAGAAGTTTTTACTCTTGGCAGAAAAGAGTAATGAGAAGCCCAGAAATGCTCCCATTGGGAGCTGTGAACTAACATCAGAGTAACCCTTTGCTTTGCTGCATTGCTTATGATTGAATTATTAAGGTCACTAATTTATTTTTCTTAACAATTGCTGCTGACGGTTATCTGGTGAAATGATAAGTGTGTGGTCTAAACCTAATTTTTCAAAGCTGAGAATACCCCAGCTCCTGCTCTCATGGTGAACACATGTTAGCATTTCTCGTTGTCCGGAGGGAACTAAGGTACTTGCAAGTCAAATGCATTCATTCATTAGATGTTTGTTTATTGAGCACCTACTTAGGTGCTGTGCATTGGGTTGCACCCTGGACATACAGAGATAAATAAAATAGCAACTTCCTGGGGCTTCCCTGGTGGCGCAGTGGTTGAGAGTCCGCCTGCCGATGCAGGGGACACGGGTTCATGCCCCGGTCTGGGAAGATCCCACATGCCGCGGAGTGGCTGGGCCCGTGAGCCATGGCCGCTGAGCCTGCGCGTCCGGAGCCTGTGCTCCGCAACGGGAGAGGCCACAACAGTGAGGGGCCCACATACCGCAAAAAAATAATAATAATAATAGCAACTTTCTGCCTTCTGGAGAGCTTTGGGTCAAACAAGAAAAATGAGAATTAACTGTTGTTATACTAAACTGCCCCCCCAAAAATGGAGATTTTGATTACTAACTCCTGCCAGTTTGGCACTGTTTATACATATACTTATATGTGCTTGCAGCTTGGAACAGTTCGGACATCTGTGTTGTTTACAGTATAGGTAGCTGAAGAAAAGTTTAATATTATTGCCATTAAATTATTATTACCACAGATGTATTTAAGTGCATACAATATCATGGAAAGAATAGTTTAAACATAGAAATGGCACACTTTTAGTTAGACTCATGTAAAGTTGCTAAAAATGACATTCACAAAAAACTTTTCTCTAAAATGCAATGCTATTTGTATCAACCACATAATTATTTTTCTCAGCAACAACAAGAAATTAATACATCTCTCATATAATTTGATTGCAATGACTTGGGCAATTAGAAATGGTAATTTTTAATAATTAAATTTTAATTTAGAGATGTTTATATTCAGAATCCTGAAATAACTTATAAGAAGAATATGATACAGACTTAGAGAAAAGCATGCATAAAATGACACGTTCCTCAAGATTTATAGGCTCCAGTTACTTGGAATAGAACGGGAGTTAATGCTATGTCTTTTTCCTATTCTGCCAGCCAGAGAAGACCTCTTATTAAAGGGCAGGGCTCCCTCCACTGTCTTAAATCAAGGCTCTGCTGTCTGACAAGCTGCCCTCCATGATTTTCACTGGATATTTATAACATGCGGAAGTACACAAAAAAGGAAAATGTTTAATGAAGAGCTTTGCATGTTACAATGCTATATACATCATATGGTTCAATTTAGATTCTCTGAAATATCAGAGTTAGAATGAAATTATCAAAAAGGGGAAAGTCACATGGCATTGGTACAAACAAGATGTGCCTATTTGTATTTATGTTTGCTAATGAATTTCAGCCATGATCCCCACTTTGATTTTAAGAGTCTCAGACCACCATTCGGTTTTATTCATTGTAATTAAATCTCTTGCCCACACGCAGACACAAGGGCAGCAAGAAAAGGGGGCATATTTTATCTTTTCAAAAGCTATTACGTAGCTTTGATATGAAGCTCCAGAGGTCCAAAGATTTATAGTATTAAAGCAAAACAGTATGTCTCTCAGGGCACTGTCACCTCCTTCAGCAAATGGAGGAGCCGAGAGAGGGCTTGGACTCTGAATCCAGTGACCCCACAGAGGGCAGGGCTGAATTTGTGCTTACGGGAGCAGTGGAATTTGAGGCAACTTGGTGTAGTCTCCGATGTTGCTACCGAAAGAGAGGTAGAAAAAGGCCAGATAAAAGCACAGCTGGTTTCACGTAACTTGGGAGTGAGTTGGGGCAGAGAGGAGGGCTAATTCATCTGTCTTGTGGAACAGCATTTATACGTGAGATGCAGAGATGTACATACCTTCCCAACCCCAGCCAACCGAGTGTTCCAACAAATAGAACACTTAGGCTAACTTAATTAGTAAGGACTAGGGAAAGACTGTTGCTTTCGGTTACTCTCCAACCTCCCTCACCTTTTCCTTCCAGCAAAGCCAAGCCAGTAGCTGTAGAACCTCTGCCCTCTGTGCCCTCTTCATCCCTGTGGAGTGGAAAAGAGCTTTTGGGAAACCACCAGGCCCTTGGTAACCAGGGCGGCTCCTGTGGCCCACAAATCATCCAAAATGCAGAGAGTCTACCCTACACTTAGTTAATTGGGAGTTAACGGTAGTTTGGGACAGGGTGAATGTATGCTCCAAATCTTTTCCTTGTCCTTCTTCTACTGGATTTAACCCAAATTCGGCAACTCCAGACAGACCTAGGCAGGCCACATTATTTGCTTGGCCCTGAAGCAGACACTGAGCACAGCCTTAGTAAGACTTCAGCATGAACAAATGGTACGTCGTTCCCTTGAAGGTTCTAAAGGTGCATACTTTTGCCACAGAACCTTTCAGCCAAGTTTATCTTAATTAGTTTGCTGTTTCATCCATTTATCAAAATTATAATTTGGGGCACTCAGGGATATTAGGTGATTCTCTAAGGGAGAGCTAATCATATAGCAGAAGAGGCAGAAGTAGAACTAAAAGCTCATGATCGCTGCCTTGTTCTAACTACTCAGCTGTCCTGTTTTGGACATCATGAAGTCCCTCCCTTCGCCCAGTCTCTTCACTTTTGTTCTGCTCCCAAGGGTACTTTATCTGGAAAAATGATTTTTTCCCCCTACATCTGTTTTCCCCATTAAGGTCAGAGAAGCTGAACACACAGCTTTGGGCAGAATGAGAACCATCCTGGGTTCTCTCCACATGACCATGGATGTGTCTCTCTTTCTCCCTGGGCAATGGTTTTTTCAGTTGTTAAATTAGGAATTGGGCTAGAGGAGTTCACAAAGATACTTTCCAATTCCGAAATTTTATTGTTCCTTGATTTTAGATGTAAGCAAAAGGTTTGTTCAACTTGGTTTAGTAGGCTCAATTTCCAAATCCCTTTGTCATTATGGAATTAAACGCGGTGTGGCGGTCTGAAGGACCGTGCTGCCTAACAGCAGCATCCCAGCATCTGGGAAGGAGAAAAACAATGGCTAGTGTACAGATGACCCACAAGTAAGAAACGTGAGAGGTAACAGGTAACCCGTCTGCTGTCTGCGTAAAAGGCACGGTCCAAAAACCTAATTTCTGTTTCTTCTGTATTAAATTAAATGGTAAGATTAGGATTCCATTATGAAATATTGTTCACTGTATAATCATGACAGACTCTGAGAGGGTTCCATTTATTGATCAAACCATGTTGGGATCCTGTTAATGGTGTACTCACCTATTCCACCACCATTCCCAGCCCTCACCTGCATCCAGGTCACTGGGATTGCTTCTCAAACATTCCAAACTCGAACTCCACTCAGACCAATTGACTTTAAAGAAGTGAAGCCAGAGGATCTGTTATTTTTGTAAAGCGCCCCAAGTTATTTGGGTGCACAGTGTTTTTTATTATACACTATTCTTTAAATTAGTCTGGAAAATAAGCGCCAGTTGAGAGTGCCTCCAAACTGAAGATGACTTAGATTCAGGTCCCGTCTTTGCACTCTGAAGGATTGTGCCAGACTAATCTAGTTCATTTTAACTACTTCAAGTGATCTTTAGCAAGAATTGAGTTTATGAGGACTAGGAGAATATGTATATCTATAGTAATCAGGATGGAAGAAATTAGGTCAGATTTCAGGGGGTTTTTTGTTTTCTTTTGTTTAATGTAAGACAGTGTGGTATAATAAAAAGAGTACCGGCCCTGGGTTTTGAATCATAAATCTACTCATCACCCACTAGACATGTCACTTTAAAAAGGAGAATAACAAGACCTTTTTTTTTTTTTTTTGCTAGTCGTGGTAAGGCTAAATTAGATATGGACATGAAAGTATTGTACTTCATAAACCATTTTTTTAAAATTGTAGTATTTTTTAATATT
This sequence comes from Orcinus orca, assembly GCF_937001465.1. NCBI lineage: Eukaryota > Metazoa > Chordata > Mammalia > Artiodactyla > Delphinidae > Orcinus > Orcinus orca. Next base: position 75,437,315 of record NC_064568.1, on the reverse strand, counting down.
TGCCCCCCGCTTTAAGAAATATACAATCTCATGCCCTTTTAAATGTTATTCGAAATTAAATATTATGATTAAAAGGAAAAGAGAAAACAAAAAGGCTGTCTTATTTTTTCTCTTTCCCACCCTTGAAAATGACCTCTCAATGCATTTTACTTGTGGTGGTTAAACCAGTAGCATTAAATTGGAAGCTTTAGTGACTGCAGGGACTGTGTTACTTATCCTTGTGTCCTTTGCACCTCCAAGCACAAGTGCTAGTGCAAGCAAGCACCACCAAGCACCAAGCTGGAACTCTAAATAAAGAGTTGCTAAAATCCAATTCTGCAAATTTATAGGAATTCAGACAACAGAACCAAAATCTTCTGTCTTAGGCCTTTGAGGAATGAAGTATTTGTAAGTGAATTTGAGGCCTGCTATAATGAAATTTTCCCCCTTTTTTTCCAGCTTTATTGAGGGATAATTGAAATATATAAGGTTATATAATATATAAGGTTTGGTTTATTTAAAATCTTCCGTTTTAAAAAAAATTTTTATTGGCGTATAGTTGATTTACAATGTGGTGGTAGTTTCAGGTGTACAGCAAAGTGGTTCAGTTATACATATACATATATCCACTCTTTTTTTTTTAAGATTCTTTTCCCATATAGGTCATTACAGAGTATTGAGTGTTACCTGTGCTAGACAGCATGTTCTTATTAGTTATCTATTTTAGTAGTAGTGTGTATATGTGTGTGTATACGCCAGTCCCAGTCTCCCAATCTATCCCTCCCTCTGCTTATCCCCTGGTAACCATAAGTTTGTTTTCTACATCCATGACTCTATTTCTGTTTTGTAAATAAGTTCATTTGTACCCTTTTCTTTTAGATTCCACATATAAGCGATATCATATGGTATTTGTCTTTCTGTGTCTGACTTACTTCACTCAGTATATAATCGCTAGGTCCATCCATGTTGCTGCAAATGGCATTATTTTCTTCTTTTTTCTGGCTGAGCAATCTTCCATTCTATATATGTGCCACATCCTCTTTATCCATTCCTCTGTTGATGGACATTTAGGCTGCTTCCATGTCCTGGCTATTGTAAATAGTGCTGCAGTGAACACTGGGGTGCATGTATCTTTTTGAATCATGGTTTTCTCAGGGTATATGCCCAGGAGCAGGATTGCTGGATCATATGGTAATTCTATTTTTAGTTTTTTAAGGAACCTTCATACTGTTCTCCATAGTGGCTGTACCAATTTACATTCCCACCAACAGTGTAGGAGGGTTCCCTTTTCTCCACACCCTCTCCAGCATTTATTGTTTATAGATTTTTTTGGTGATGGTTATTCTGACCAGTGTGAGGTGATACCACATTGTAGTTTTATTTTGCATTTCTCTAATAATTATTGATGTTGAGCATCTTTTCATGTGCTTTTCGGCTATGTGCATGTCTTCTTTGGAGAAATGTCTATTTAGATCTTCCGCCCATTTTTTGATCGGATTGTTTGGGGTTTTCTTTATATTGAGCTGCATGAGCTGTTTTGTATATTTTGGAGATTAATCCCTTGTCAGTTGTTCCATTTGCAAATATTTTCTCCCATTCTGAGGGTTGTCTTTTTGTTTTGTTCATGGTTTCCTTTGCTGTGCAAAAGCTTTTAAGTTTAATTAGGTCCCATTTGTTTATTTTTCTTTTTATTTTCATTACTCTAAGAGGTGGATCAAAAAGGATCTTGCTGTGATGTATGTCACAGAGTGTTCTGCCTATGTTTTCCTCTAAGAGTTTTATAGTGTCCAGCCTTACAATTAGGTCTTTAATCCATTTTGAGTTTATTTTTGTGTATGGTGTTAGGGAGTCTTCTAATTTCATTCTTTTAGGTGTAGCTGTCCAGTTTTCCCAGCACCACTTATTGAAGAGACTGTCTTTTCACCATTGTATATTCTTGCCTCCTTTGTCATAGGTTAGGTGACCATAGGTGCGTAAAATCTTCATTTTTTCTTAACGTAGGCATTTATCACTATAAACTTGCCTCTTAGAACTGCTTTTGCTGTATCCTTTTGTTTCATCTTGAAGAACTCCAGTTAGCATTTCTTGTAAGGCAGGTCTAGTGGTGATAAATTCCCTCAGCTTCTGTTTGTCTGGGAAAGTCTTTATCTCTACACAGGAACTACTTTCCTGGGTAAAGTGTTCTTGAATTGGCAGGTTTTTTTCTTTGAACACTTTGACTATATCATCCCTTTCTCTCCTGGCCTGCAAGGTTTCTTCTGAGAAATCTGCTGATAACCTTATCTGGGTTTGCTTGTATGTGATGACTCTTTTTAAACTCTTGCTGCTTTCAAAATTCTCTTTTTGTCAGTGATTTTTAAGAGTTTGACTATAATATGTCTCAGCGAATAGCTCTTTGGGCTAAATCTATATGGGAATTCCTGAGCTTCATGTTTCTGGATGGTCATATCTCTCCCCAGATATCAGAACTTATTTCTTCACATGAGTTTTCTGACCGTTTCTCGCTCTTCTACTTCTAGGACTCCCATAAATCAAATACAGTCATCCCTCAGTATCTGTGGGGGATTAGTTCCAGGACCCGCCATGGATACCAAAATTTGCAGATGTTCAAGTCTCTTATACAAAATGACATAGTTTTTGCATGTGACCTCTGTAAATCCTCCCATATATATTTTAAATCATCTCTAGTTTACATATAATAACTAAATCAATGTAAATGCTATGCAAATAGTTGTAAATACAATGTAAATGCTATGTAAATAGTTGCCAGCTCACAGCAAATTCAAGTTTTGCTTTTTGGAACTTTCTGGAATTTTTTTTCCAAGTATTTTTGGTTGGTTGAATCTGCAGGTGTGGAATCAGTAGATACAGAGGGCTGACTGCATTATATATTTCACTTAATGGTGTCCCCTAATTTTACACAGACTTTTTTCACCCTTTTTTCATTCTTATTTCTTTTCTCCTCTTAATGGATAATATCAAGAAATCTGTCTTCAAGTTTGCACATTCTTTCTTCTGCTTGATTCTGTTTTTGAAGCTCTCTCTTGCATTTTAGTTCCAAAATTTTTGTTTAGTTCTTTTTTATGACTTCTGTCTCTTTGCTGAATTCCTCATTTTGTTCATGCATTGTTTTCTTGAGTTCATTGAGTTGTCTGTCAGTTATCTTAATCTCACTGTGCTTTCTTAAAATAATTATTTTGAATTCTTTTCCAGGTAACTCACAGATATCCATTTCTTTATGGTTAGTTACTGGAAAATTATTGAGTTCCTTTGGTGGTGATACGTTTCCTTGCTTTTCCACGTTTCCAGTAGCTTTGCACATTTGAGGGAGCAGTCAACTCTTCCAGCCTTTTCAGACTGACTCTGGAGGGGAAAGACTTTCACCTGAAGGTGTCTGTGAGGGCTCTGGCAGGGTGGGATTCAGCAGCTCTGATTCTGGGGAAAGCACAGTGGCATAATCTCTGTGCAGCTCCATCAGCTGAGGTCAACTTGGGCCAAGACTGCAGGGGCCCAGACTGCAGAGGTCCTGCAAGTGGCAGTGATACCTAGGGCTGTTGGGGTCCCCGATGGCAGAGGCTGCTGCTGGGGTCTTTCTTTTTTGCCTGTGAAAGGAAGTTCTAGCCAAGGGGATCCATTTTGGTACAAGGTTTAGTGAGCTGGCACTCAGTGGCAGTGGAGCCGGGGTTCTAGGATCAGGCACGTGTGGAACTACCTTGGTCCTGGGGCACAGGTGCACTTGCAGTGATGGTAGTGCCAGTGTCTGAGGTGCAGGCATGTGCATATCTTCCAAGGACCCAGGGTCTGAGTTCTTGGGGCTTACCACAGTGATTTGGGCCCCAGGGTGGGGAGAACAGCAGTGGCACAAGCTGGGGGGTGACAGGGTACAGTAGTGGCTTGAGCTCAGGGTGCAGCAACAGTACATCCTGGGGATGGTGGGTCAAAGTCCTAACTCTGGTCCTAACAGCTCAGCCTCAGTGATGCCAAAATTAATCAGGAAATGTGGTAGTAAGAATAAAATACAGGTCTGAACTGAGGGGCGTGGTTTTATCTATAATTAAAGCCTTACTAATTAGGCTAATGGCATAAATAACACATATATAATTATATTCAAACTGCAGGATATGTTTTATAGCATATTTATCTTCTTTTGCTTAAAATAAATATTAACCTTTTGCTTTTTAATATTAATTTGCATTCCTTAAAATGTGTAATTTATGATGCACCATAAAAAAGCAGAAGTAAACCAGTTTGGGATTTAAATGTTTTCTCTAGCTTGTTCATTGTCCATATGATTTTTTTAAGCCATATTTTTAAAGTACACCCTTAATTAGTTAATTTCCCCACCAGTGCCCAGTGCAGCAAGTAGAATCTATGTCTGTTTATCCAGGTAGATTGAGATTCCAGTAAAAGGTCATAATTTTGAACTGAATGAATAAAAGAATGTCAAAAATGGGGAGCTAGCTTGATACTCAATTAAAAAAAAAAGCCTAAGAACTACAATTGGCCCTTTAAAATATATATATATATATATATCATCTTTGCTGGTAACTTTGGGAGATGCTAAAATATCTGAGCTGTTCAATGCATTTACATAGGAGCCAACAGTAGTTGAGAACAGAGCTCTATTAAGTAAGAAGTAAAGCTTAAGTGGTATATAGCAGTAAGAGCTGGTTTGGGGGGGGCGAGGTCTGTGTTATTGATTAATTTATACTTTTCAGTAGTTGGGGAGGTCCTGGCTTTTGCTGGTCAAGGTCTGGGTTTTACTAACTAGGGGTGTCTGTGAATCGTTCATAGGCTCTGACAGTAGAGAGTGAGTTGAATACAGAATGTTTCATGAGAACGTGGCCTCTGGAAGGCCCTCACACCAAGCAATGTTTAAATTTAGTTTCAGCATTCGCAACACAAATAGAGAGAAATTCACAGTTGACACAAAGATGAGTTGTCTTCATCCATCTTCCTTTCAAGTTGCTTACTCTGGAAGGGATGCCAAATTTGGGACATTCCCATAATTACCCTACACAGACAGACAACATACATCCTTTATACATAAAAAGGAAAAAGCAGTGACTCAGGGTGGAGGACCCTAGGGGATTGGTTTGCTGAAATTGCTCTTCACTAATTACACATGCTCGTTTGTTTCTTCTTTACTTTAGAATTAGAAGAACTTATTCCAGAAATCTGGGTCAGCTCTAAACTTTGGTTTTCTCATTAAACTTGGCTACTTGAGTGTCTATGTTATTAAATAAGCCCGTCATCTTTTACTTGTTTGCAAACAATGGTAATCAGTTATCTGTGAAGGTGACTAGATTTTTGAAAAGTGACCTTTTCAATACTGGAGCAAACCATTTCATATCGCCCACCCTGGAAAGATTTAATGTGGTAATTTCTCAGGTGAGTTCAGCCAGGACTCAGTCTTCTCCCGAGCCAAGACTGCTGTTTCAAGGAAGGCTCACCTCAGCCATTTACCTTTAAGAGGAACCCAGCTTTATTCCTAGGTCCATTTATCTCCATGTAAACCATCCCTGTGCTTTCAATATTATGTTATGTTAAAGGTTGTCACTGTGGTTGTAAACTGTAAAATATCAAGGTTAAGAAGCTGAAAGTATTACTTTGGCGTGAGCCTCTCGAAGGCGGCTGTGGTGGAAGGGGCTGTTTCAAGGCCTGAGGCTCCCCTGCCTGTAGTTGTGGGAAGACACCTTACCCGTTCCTGCAACTTATTTGTGGCTCTCCAAGGAGCTCACTTAACCACTGTTCTCCGGTGCACGATCTTAGGAGCTAGAGCTGGAATTTTCTAGCCTTTGTTAGAATGTTTGCTTCAATCTGAAAGTGCCCTGTGGCACAAAGAGTCCAATGGTGAGGTGGAGCTCCCAGAGATCCCTGAGAAAGGAAACTTGGAATCTGCCACTGTTTTCTCATCCTTGCTATGCTGATCTGGAGTGAACTGTGTAACAGCATAACCCACCGATGAAATTTCAGCCAGGGCGCCAAAGCCTGACAACCATAGTAAATCCTGTGTAAGCAGGAGATTTGAAGGGAAGGGTTTTGAAGTTAATTGAATTTTATGATTAACAGAAAGTTATCTGGAAAACCATTTTTGTTTCACCTCATAGTGGTAGAAGTCTTTCTAAAAAGCTTGGGTCCACTTTCCTTTTTTTTTTTTTTTTTTTTTGATATAATTAAAAATAATCATGTTTTTAGAATAAAACTCTCAGCACCTTCATAACATTATCTTAACCATAAAAGCTTATTCTGTATTTCCTATAATATGGCTACTGAAGGTAAATTTATTGGACCGAAAGTTTACAGACTCCAGAACAGCCCAGAGTTACTAGCTTAAAGGAAAAAAAGATCCCTGATATGAGATTTTGTCATTTTTTCCATTTTTCTGAAAACAGATTATAGAAAAATTCCATTTAATTGAGGGTTATGAATTCTCTGAACGTTGCTGTTCCTAGTTTAAATAATGAAAACTATGGTGGTGAAAAGGGGTATTTTATTCCTAAATCCCGGATTTTAATTCTGCTTCACTCTGGGTCTCATTGTGAGAATCAGGACGAGTCACAGAGGCCCTGTATGGCCCAACTCTTCCGACTCTGAAATGCAGAATATATCTCTTGGGGTGAGAAATCACGCCATTTTACTTTCTTTACTGGAATATATTGCATTATCGCCATTAGTATCTATTTTCCCATTTTTCTTTTATGGGAGTATTTTTATCCCATCATGAATATCCATTTATACATCTATATGTACATGAACGTATATAAAATTATGTAAGATTCAGGTTTTCTGTAATGTCTATAATGTACAGAACTGCTTAGAGATCACCATATTTGGGGGGGGGGGGGCTCTGTTAGTATCTGTTCCCATAGCTTTTCGCTGAGACTGTAAATTAGGCCTGGGAAGGATATAATGAGTCAGTAATTTACAGACTATTAAGAGACTTAGTTAGAAGTGATTCTGGGGCATGTCCAATAGAGAGCACATGTTTATAAAGGACAAACAGATTCAACACAACATGTCTCTGGCCTAACCAAGCCCAATCAATTAACAAAATGGGATGTCTTATTTTAGGTATCTCCCACTCCCCCAAAATAGAATCACTAACCACTTGTTAACCACACTGACTTTTTAACAAAGTGGCTGCTAGAGCTTTGCCACCAGAAATGTTCAGATTAAGCACCCTATTAGATTGCAGCCAGCAGAGTCTACAAAACAGGAAGAAAGTTCTGTTTGCTCTTTTGCTTCCTTTCCTGGTTTGACTTCATGTGATAATTCACTGCAGATTTCTTTTTCTTTGACAGAGTGCCTACCGCAGGAATGGGATGGCTTTTCTGGCCTGCTGATGTGACTGTGACTGAGACAACAGGAAAGGCAGTGTTATATTAAGGTGATTTCTGTTCCCCTCCTTGGGCAAAATAAAAGACAAGTTTACCTTCTCCGCATCTTTGGGAGTGGGTTGGTTTGTTGTGACTATCAACTGGCTGACTCCAGCCCTTTTCCAGCCCCCTCAACGCTTAGTCTTGTTTACTAGATGGGCCATTTAGCCAATTAATGGCAGGATGTTTGGGATGGTGTGTAGGTGGACAAGAATGCACATCACACAGTTTTGAGATTTTAATTTGGAATAGATTTACTGCTCTCAGCTCACATAACTTAAAAGCAGTGACTTTTTTTTTCTCAGTGTTTAGTCTATGTTTTATTTGATGCATTTTGTAATCCAGGTTTAGGACAAAGGAAACAAAATTAAAAGAACAGTCAGTTTTCCCCTTGGACTGTCCCACCAACTCTACCTTCTGACATTTGATGTCTAGAGCTACATGTATTTTACAGACAAATGTCCATCTTATAAACTCACACTAATCAAAGACCTAATTGGCCTGATGAACTGTCTGTTCCCATCTTCTCTTCCCTTCACCCCACGTGTAGTATATGTGTCATTTTCATGGCCTCTTCCCAACTTCCTGAGTATCTACCTATCGTGTGTTTTTCCCCTCGTAGGCCCTCTTCCCCATCTTCATTTTTCTCCTTCCCCTGTCCCTCCGATCCCCAGGCCCAGCCCTCACACACACGCTGTACCCATTTAGAAGCAAAGCGGTTAGAATCAATGGATGGGGAGCCAAGTGATCTGCTTTCTCCCTCCAAAGCACTAACACCTAGACTGAAATGTGGGCTGGGCAGTTTCTTGCTGGTAGCAGCTGAGTTATCCTTCTGGCATCTGTACTTTCTCCAGTAAACGAGGAACTGTAACGAAGCGAACCAAAATACAGCAGTTATATACAGTTCTTGATTGAACTTGAATTGCAAAGGAGGAAGTTGTTTCTTTAATTCTTTAGGAGTTTTGTATAATTTTACTTTTATCATGGTTTCTACACACACTGAGATAGCCTTTGTAAAGAATTAATAAAAACAGAAATGAGAAGCATGCAAGGTTTTCCTCCTGTGACCAAATCGTAGTGAGGCTCAGTTAGCGTGATTGTGCCATATTTTCACATTTGTTAACTATCACTTACCTGTTCTATGTTAGTCCTTCTGGAAAAAATCTTCATGTCAAGAACAAAAAAACGCAGATATATAATATCAAAAAATTGCCAAAGGGTTTTGATGTTCCATCTGCGCTTGGTGAAATGTATGATTAAACTTTTCTTTTTATCATCATTCTTATTTTTCTTGGCATCCCTAATCATGGAAAATTACAAGCTTGCAGTAAACATCCTAACTTGTAAAACGACAGCATTTATTGTATTTGGTTTCTATGCCAGGCTTATAGATGTGTAAAATTTTCAGGAGCCGATTTTTCACATCGAAATTCCTCCTCTCCCACATTATACATTTTAAAGTATGCACAAGGCAGAAAATATAGGGTTTAGATTTTTTTCCCTTCATTTTATTCTACCTGATCTCCTTATAGTCCCAGAGAAGGAAGACTCAATGTACATTTCTCTCAGAAATATGACAGGTCTGTGTTTTTGTTGGTCTGGCGTATGTTTGTCTATCTTGAACAGTCTGACAGGTAATTATTTATAAAATCTGGTTTTGCCCAGTAAGTCCATATAATAACCTTTCACTTTTCATCATAAGCCAGTGAGCTGAATTTAGAATAAAACAAGGTCATTTATGTCTGTCCCAAACCAGCCTAGATGTCCCCGTAATGGCTCAATATTAATATTTGTAATTCTTTTTTTTTCTTTTCTACACTTAGGTTCTTTTTCTGACTCTTTCCACAACACTAAATTTGAAGTGAAATAAAATTTCCTTAAGCAGTGAGTATAGGGGGAAAAAAATTTATAAAGGGAAAGTTTCAGAAAATGTGACTTAAATAAATTTCTTTAAAGATTAAATTGTTATGTAGAATCATAAGCTGTCAGAGTGGAAGATGGTCTTAAAGATCATTGGAAACAACCACTCATTTTACAGATGGAAAATGATGGCCTGGAGAGGGAAACTGACTTTACCAAGGTCACTCAGCAATGCTATGACAGACCAGAGACCAGACCATGGACCCTAATTATCAGTCTATCTAGTCTTATACTCCACCATACTGGGTTTGCATTAGATATTACCAAGACACGTCAGGGTTTTATGGCATGTTTATCTTAGACAATAACCTAGATTTATTTTTTAAATGATTCTAATTATGGACACATCCTGAAGCATAAGCGTTATATTAAAATCTTCTTCAGAGGGACTGTGATGTTAATTAAATATGTGTTATATGCCAGTTATACATCAATTTTAAAAAAGAGGTCTGTAAGCAGGGGAGAGAGGAATTAACATACTTTGAGCACCTACTTTGTGTCAGGAACCTTACCGTTGGTAGTTCATTTATCTTCCCAATGACTTCGTGATGTTGATGCTAGAACAATGAAAATAAAAACAAAAATAAACAAATGGGACCTAACTAAACTTAAAAGCTTTTGCACAGCAAAGGAAACCATAAACAGAAATACAACCCACAGAATGGGAGAAAATGTTTGCAAACAAAGCAACTGACAAGGGATTAATCTCCAAAATATACAAACAGCTCTTGCAGCTCAGTATAAAAAAAAAAACCCAAATAACCTAATCAAAAAATGGACAGAAGATCTAAATAGACATTTCTCCAAAGAAGACATACAGATGGCCAAAAAGCAAGTGAAAAGATGCTCAACATCAATAATTGTTAGAGAAATGCAAATCAAAACTGCAATCACCTCACACCGGTCAGAATGGCCATCATCAAAAAGTCTATGGGGCTTCCCTGGTGGCGCAGTGGTTGAGAGTCCGCCTGCCGATGCAGGGGACAGAGGTTCGTGCCCCGGTCCAGGAAGATCCCACATGCCGCGGAGCGGCTGGGCCCGTGAGCCGTGGCTGCTGAGCCTGCGCATCCGGAGCCTGTGCTCCGCAACGGGAGAGCCCACAACAGGGAGAGGCCCGCGTACCGCAAAAAAAAAAAAAAAAAAGTCTATGAACAATAAATGCTAGAGGGGGTATGGAGAAAAGGGAACCCTCCTACATTGTTGGTGGGAATGTAAATTGGTACAACCACTATGGAGAACAGTATGGAGGTTCCTTAAAAAACTAAAAGTAGGGACATCCCTGGAGGTCCAGTGGTTAAGACTCCGCACTGCCAATGCAGGGGGCGCAGTTTTGATCCTTGGTCGGGGAGCTAAGATCCCACCAGCTGCACAGCGCAGCGAAAAATTGAAAAAAATCAAAAAAATTTTAAAAATTAAAAGTAGAGCTATCATATGATCCAGCAATCCCACTCCAGGGCATATATCTGGAGAAAACCATACTTCAAAAAGATACATGCAACCCCAGTGTTCATTGCAGCACTATTTATAATAGCCAAGACATGGAAGCATCCTAAATGTCCATCGATACATGAATGGATAAAGAAGATGTGGTACTTATATACCACATAAAAATATATGGAATATTACTCAGCCATAAAAAACAATGAAATAATGCCATTTGAGGCAACATGGATGGACCTAGAGATTATCACACTAAGTGAAGTCAAAGACCAATATTATATGATATCACTTATATGTGGAATCTAAAAAATGATACAAATGAACTTATTTACAAAACAGAACAGACTCGCAGGCTTAGAAAACAAACTTATGGTTACCAAAGGGGAAAGGTGGGGGAGGGGTGGTAAATTAGGAGGATGGGATTAACATACACACATTACTGTATATAAAATCAACAAGGACCTACTGCATAGCACAGGGAACTCTACCCAATACTCTGTGATAACCTATATGGGAAAAGAATCTGAAAGAGAATAGGTATATGTGTAGGTATAACTAAATCACTTTGCTGTACACCTGAAACTAACACAACATTGTAAATCAACTATACTTCAATATAAAATTAAAATTTTAAATAAATAAACAAAACAAAAATAAAAAGGTTTAATTGTAAGTCAAATGTGAATGCACAAAATAGTTTCTATTTCCGTAGGCCTGTGTTTGGGAGATGGAATTTGAAAATACATAAGTAAATAAATAACTTCTCTTATGGGAAATTGGCACTGCCTTATAGACTTGAGGATAAAGGAAACAGAAATATACTTCTCCCTTCACCTGAATTTGGAAGTGCAACTTTCTAAACATGCCATTTTGAGGATATGTCATTAACCTTCTGCCTTCACATATTGCAATAGTTGAGATTCAAAAATAATGTTCCAGTTTTAGAACCAAGAGTTGTTATTTAAAAACCATCAGAAGCACAGATATTTTTTAATGGTGTATATACTTCCTGTATCCGGGGAGGATTCTTCATTTATTACTGCATGTTCTTTGTTCCTATAAAATAAACAATCCACGTTTAATGCTTTTACCACGTAGAAGACAAATAAACATAACTTGTGATTCTTGGTCTGAAAGAAAACAATTTTACTTGCCTATAAATTATAAAATTTAATTTTATGAAAAAAATTCTGTATAGTTCCCAAATCAGGTATTTCTTTCCAGTTCATATAACCCCTTATGTAAAACTGAGTCACTACAGAGAAAGTATTTCCTCATCTGCCCTCCTGGAATTTAGATAGAACCTTCCCAAGTTGCATTTAAAATTCTACCATCAACCATGTATACATCTCATAAAATATTTTATAGTCTCCTGTACGCTCTGGCTGAACATTTCATAGTACATAAACACTTCTGCAAATAATATAAGGGCATCGAGTTGAATATGTCATAGCAGTGGCAGCCACATAAAGCTGATTCTCCCTCGATTTACTTTCTTACTTTTATCTTCTTATTTGAAATGCAAGGTGAAACTTTCTGTGCTCTTCTTGTACAGTTGGTTGGGGGCAGGGAAGGGGGGCAGACCAGGGGACTCCAGCAGTTTCAGTGGGGTCGTGTTCATTAAAGCAAAGGCTCTCTGCAGAGGGCATCAAGCCAAGCTTAAACAGCAGAACCATGCCTGCAGAAATTGGATGTAAATGTGATGGTTAAATAAGGGCCAGATGCCTTTAAAAGCTCAAATATTAAAAAGTCATATCTCTTAAAGTAAGTTTCTAGTGTCGTGACTAGGATAGTGATACTATAGCACTTTAGAAGAAGAAGAAGAAGAAACAAAGAAAGAGACTTACATTTGTCTTCTGGAAGAAAATATCAAATATTCAGCCTGTCATAAGTCATGGGAATTTTGGCAATTGAAGCATATTTTAAAACAATCAATTCCTACAAAGTCATGAGAAACCCAGATACAGTATTTCATTGTTGGAAACCACTGTAACTCTGTATACAGTATTATATTCATGTTCCCTTTTCTGCTCATCACCACCACTCATTCACTGTTCCCTTTTATTCAAAGGAAGATAAAAATAGAAAAAGGTATAGGAAAAATCAAGAAGCAAGAGGATTGCTTATATAATATAACCGTAACTTATAACTGCTTAAGTAACTTGCTATCAAAAATGATGATTTATTGTATCAGTATTTTAATAATAAGTTTTACATAATAATTGTAGGACACCGTGTGCCACCCTTTATACTAAGCACTTTGTGTGGCTATCTCATTAAATCCTCACAACCCCACTGTGAGACATGCATGGTCATTCTCCCTGTTGCCCAGAGGTGACAGAACGCAAATTTAAGAACAGAAGCTTCACTGCCTTATGCAGAAGTGCCCAAGATGGCGCTAGCATTTGTACCCAGCACTTTGACCCCAGAGCTCGTGCTCTTAACCACAGTTGTGCAGCACACATTGTACTAAAGAGTTCTGATAACATATTAAAGAGAATTGCTGCCCTGAACCTAGAAGCACTTCTCTACTAAAAATACTTGATTACAAGAAAATTTCATTTTAACTTAACATTCCTTCCCTAAGGCCAAGTATTATGTATATAATAGAATATCATGTAATGTATAATAGACTATAATTATATAGAATGATGCCAAGTCCTCTGTAAACCTTAAGATAAATACATATGATCAATGCACATACTGAGAATCCCTGTACAACTTATGAGAAAAACTTCCTCAAAAATCCATGTGTACAAAGCCTCTCCTTTGTGGAGACCAGATTTCTCCAGAAGGCCCTTATTACATAGGCTACTATTTTATGCTTTCATACAAGGTATTTATCTCATGTTATAAAGTAATCCTCAACTTGTGTACATGTGTTTGCAGTGGCAGATACAGAAGTACGTATGGCAACCCCTTGCGACTTTATAAAAATGTCCCTTTTAGATGTTTGCTTGTTAGTTGTGACATAGTCATTGTTTCTTCTAGCCCAGGATGTGTGTGTGCTTGGTGGGAGTGGTGGACAGAGAAAGGAAGAAAGTGGAAAGAAAGTTGCTGAAAACAATTTGAGTTAGAAATGATGGTTTTCATAATTCAAAAAGACACATGCACCCCAGTGTTCATTGCAGCACTGTTTACAATAGCCAGGTCATGAAAGCAACCTAAATGCCCATCGACAGACAAATGGATAAAGAAGATGTGGTACATATATACGATGGAATATTACTCAGCCCTAAAAAGGAACGAAACTGGGTCATTTGTAGAGACGTGGATGGACCTAGAGACTTTCATACAGAGTGAAGTAAGTCAGAAAGAGAAAAACAAATATCGTGTAGAAAAATGGTACAGATGAACCAGTTTGCAAGGCAGAAATAGAGACACAGATGTAGAGGACAAACGTATGGACACCAAGGGGGGAGGGGAGGTGGGATAAATTGGAAGATTGGGATTGACATGTATCCACTAATATGTAGGAAATAGATAACTAATGAGAACCTGCTGTATAGCACAGGGGACTCTACTTCACTTTGCTGTACAGTAGAAACTAACACAACATTGTAAAACAACTATACCCCAATAAAAAGAAAGAAAGAAAGAAAGAAATGATGGTTTTCCTCCCTCATCAGTGATTAGCAGCTTCTTTAATTCAACCCTAGGTCTGTTCTGCCTCAGAACAAGTCGCTTTCTGATTTTTGTTTGTTAAGATGCCAACTAGCAGTACTGCAGCCTGTTGTACTACGTACCTGTAGCTTTCTCCTCTGAATGGCGTTGATTTACTTCTTCCAGTCACTTTACTTGGGAAAAGTTAATCACTCCTTCCAGACCTGTATGTGCCAATCCATCGAGCAGTCTCTAAGCAGCAGTGACTCCTGCACGTTGGCCAGCCACACTTCCATAGGTTTGGCCTGGGCGGAAACAGTGAGCCCAGATGGTGCAGGGAGTTTGTGACTTACAGGGCAGCCTAAGCAAGATCAGCATGGTGTCAACTTTCCATGGTCCTAATCCCAAAGGAATATACCAAATCTAGGGTCCAGATGACAGAAGACCAGAGTGATGGGTCACTGTGTCATGGAGGTACCAACGCTAAACCACAGTCAAGCAGTTTTCCAGCTTTCGTCCATACCTAAAAGGAGGTCGAGGTGGAAAATCCCATGTCTCTCCAGAGCCAGGGAGGCAGATGATCCTTGTGGCAGCTCCTCCCAAGACTGGCTGTCTTGCTGCATCCCTCGGATGATCACAGAGTGAAGTGGAACCTTGCCTACGTGATCCAGATGGAGACATGCAAGGTCACTTAGGGTGCCTTTCCCCTGCAATATACAGAGTCATGTGTCTCTGTGAACCATACGAAAAATCCATCTGCCTCTTCCTCCCTAGGTTTTCAAGGTGCTCTCCTTCTCTAGCTCTTTTCCATAAAGCTTCTGCCTATCAGGGCAGAGTGCCTTCTGCATCCTCTGAATTTTTATGCCCCTGTTGGTCTCTATACTTCCTATTTTCTGTCCCTAATCATCTCTCCGTGTGCTTTGTAGCCTGCCTCAAGAAATTAACAATTTCTGGAGGGCGAGTCTTAAATCTGTACCTCTTTGTAATCGCCGCATGCACATATTAGGTGTTCAATAAACATTTTTTGGTTGTTTAACAAACATGAGCACAAAATTCTTTCTTTTTCTTTCTTTCTGGTTTTTTTTTTTTTTTTTTGGTTAAGTCTTTGTTTAATCTCTTATTGATGCTTGTTCGACTTATTTGGCTGCAAATCTCAAGAACTATAGATGATCACAGCCTTTTTCTTAAAGACAATAATACAGTGTCTCAGAGAAAGCAATTCAAAGCAGGCCATGAGTCAGATTTCTTGTGGCCTTTATGAGTAGGTAGCTCTGACTACAGTCTTATTTGAAGGGGTTAATGACCTCAGGGAGGGAGGTAACCTTAGTCACATTGGTACACTACTAAAGACCTAAGAACCTTTGTGTCCTACTGGAATCTATACAAACTTGAAAAAGACTTAGAGACATACTCCATTTTTGTTTATAGCAGCATCTTTGAAAGCCTGCTAGGCCTCCCACTAGTTCACTTTAAAGACAACAAGCTATTTTAGGATGAGATTTCCCTAAAGGTAATGGAAATAACATGTTCACTGAACTTAGAGCAAATATGAAGATCTATTTAGACTGAAAATAATGAGATTTTGTGAACCGGAAGCAACAGTTTTTCACCCAACAGTAGCTTGCAGCTAAAACGTCTGCTTTCTTTATCTCTGTTCATTCATTCAAAACAAATTTTCTTAGCACCTATGAAAGCCAAACAATCAACATGGTGTTGACAGTTCCCAAACAGTGAAGCAAGGGGTTCCCCTAGGGGGAACCGTAGAGTTCCATAAAAGGGCTCAAGAAGCCACCTACATTAAATTATCTATAGATTAAATATGTTACATGGTTTGCCCATATGGGTGCCACTCTAAATATTTACATACATGCCATTGTCATTTATAAAATACAAACATAAATTTATTTAAAAATGACACTGAAATCCTTGTAGCTTTTTGACATTACATTTTTTTTTTTCATTCAAGAGGTAGCAAAAGTACAAGTTATAGAATGCATGAGTCAGGGAATTTGTTAAGGTTAAAAAGTGATTCTCAAGCTCAAAAAAAAAAAAAAGAGAGATACCTCTTGTCTTCTGTGCTTTTGCAGTAACGCCATTGTCTCCGCAGCCCTTCAGGGGTGAGTAAGTTGTGGCCTCCGAAGGTTTTAAGCTTCTTTAGCTTAAACTTAAGGGTATTTTTTTCTTTTGACATTAAGTATCACCCGAACTTTTTTCATATGTCTTATTTTGGGGAAAATTTATGATCTTTTTAACATTAGGAAGTTTCGCTTTTCCTGACATTTTATTCCTTTGCATATTTGAAACATTTCAATCCCAGACAATAAATATTATGTGATTATTATTTTCATATGGATAGGCTATTTCCTCCTGTTTTTTCTAACCCCCTTGCCTAGCTAATACTCAAAAATTTATTAAACTGTTCCATTCAGCTTTTTCAGAATCATGTAGAATGAAAATTGAAAGAAGGGCAGGTTTGAGAGAGGAGAGGTAGTAGTAGTTGAAAATAAATTGAAGTGTGTGGTTTTCTTTCAGTTGGATTTCTAATATTTCTTGTTTGGTTGAAATGAAGATTATATTTATTCTGTAAATCATTTTTATAAATTGACATAACCAGTTATCACATTAAGTGGTATCTTTTTATATCATTATTATGGAAGCTAAATGGGTCTCAGCAAAGTGGACGGATGTTAGCTGAGTACACCATGAGAACTCAGTTTTAAAAGCACCCACCTTTAAAAGCTCTCCTCATGGCTCCCTCACCTGCATCAGTTCTTTTCTCAAGTACCTGTTCTTCAATAAGGCCTTCTCTAACCCCCCTTTTAAATATTGAAGCCCCAGCCTCTGCCTTACCTACAATATCCCGCTTCCTTGTTTTCCTTTTTATCACTAACACTTCCGTACCATTTCTTAGACTTATTTATTTTGTTTATTATCTCCTTCCTCTAGAATGTATAGACTGTCTGAGATTCAGGATTATGGTCTGTTTTGTCCACTGTTGTGTCCCC
The DNA here is from genome assembly GCF_937001465.1 of Orcinus orca. Lineage (NCBI taxonomy): Eukaryota > Metazoa > Chordata > Mammalia > Artiodactyla > Delphinidae > Orcinus > Orcinus orca. Next base: position 75,419,989 of record NC_064568.1, on the reverse strand, counting down.
AGCGCTTAGAGCAGGGCCTGACACTAGTGCATGTTCCGTCAGTATTTTCCAACATAAATGAATGATTGATCAGTCCTTATTTCTGCAAATTCTTGCAACATTATACCCATGTCATTGTTCTCTGGTTCTTCTCCAGCCTTTAACTGTTTCTTCTCACTTCTGTCCTGGCTTGTTGTCTGACTCCATGCCTCAACTATTTGCTTTCCCTTGACTTTCCAAAGTCCTCTGAATCTCTTCAACTGTGTTCTTCAATATAACTCTTTTTTTACATTTTAGTACTTCCAAATTCACAATACATCTTCAACAGAATGAGAAATTTGGCCACCACAAGCAAGAGTTATTATGATGTACTTGGTTTTTCGTTAACATTATTTCAAAGTTTTTGATATATTTCACTACTTATTAAATTTTTTTCACAACTCCAAGTTAGCAATTTTTTTTGGCCACGCCGCACGGCTTGCAGGATCTTAGTTCCCCAACCAGAGATCAAACCTAGGCCCCAACCGTGAAAGCGCCGAGTCCTAACCACTGGACCACCAGGGAATTCCTGGGTTAGCAGTTTTTTAAGTGCATTTATTTATTACCTCTTACGTTGCAGTCGTTTTCTTTTAGACACAGCACATATATTTATTTCTTTTTAAAAAATTAGCTTAATGTGGTATAGTTTACATATAGTAATAACCCCTTTTTAGATGTATGGTTCAATTCAGTGACTTCTGACAAATAAGCACAGTTGTGTGACTGCCACCATAATCAAGATACATGAGTGCCAGAGAGTTCTCTCATGTTCCTTTGTAATTGATCTGCCACTCATCACTATCCCCTGGCAACCACTGGTCTGATTTCTGTCTCTGTAACTTTACCTTTTCCAGAATATCACATAAAATGGAATAATTCTATATAAATTTAGATGTAAAGTTTTTGTGCCTTCTTTCACTGAGTGTAATGCTTTTGAGAGTCATCCCTGTGGTTGTGTGTATCAGTAGTTCATTTCCTTTTCTTGCTGAGTAATATTCCTTGGTGTGGGTGCACCACCGTTTATCTATTCATTATTAAGTGTACCTTTTGATTGTTTCTGGCTATTAAGAATAAAGCTTCTATGAACATGGGTGGACAGAGCTTTGTGTAGATTTATGTATTCATTGGTAATGGGTAAACACTTAGGATTGGGATCACTGGGTCATATGGTAAGTGAATATTTAATTTTATAAGAAACAGATAGTGTTTTCCCAAAGTGCCATACCATTTGGCACTACCATCAGAAATATGAGATTTCTAGTTGCTCCGTATCTTTGCCAGCATTTGGTATGATCTATTCTGTTGTTTGTTTTGTCTTGTTTTAATTTTAGCCATCCTGATAAGCAAATAGTTGTATCTCACTGGGGCTTTACTTTGCTTTTCTCTGGTGACTAATGATACTAAGCACTTGCATGTATTGGTTTACCATCCATATATTTTCTTTGTTGGTTCAAATCTTTTGTCTATTTTAAGAAATCGGTTGTTTGTCTTCTTATTACAATATAAGAGTTCTTCATGTATTCTAGATACAGAAATGTGTTTTTCACATATTTTCTCTGAGTCTGGGGCTTGACTTTTCTTAAAGAGTCTTTGGAAGAGCTGAAGGTTTTAATTTTGAAGAAGTTTGATTTATCAATTTTTATTCTTTTATGGATCATACTTTTTTGTGTCTTATCTGAGAAATCGTGATCTAACCCAAGCTCACAAAGGTTTTCTCCAATGTTTTCTTCTTGATACTTTAAATTTCAACTTTTACTTTTAGGTATTTGATTCATTTTGAGTTTATTTTTGTATATGGTGCAAAGTAAGGTTTAAGATCCCTTTTTTTTCTTCCCCTGCACATGGATGTCTGTTCCAACACCATTTTCTTGAAGATTATTCTTTCCTCATTGAATTACCTTGACACCTTTGTCTAAAACCAATTGACCATATATGTGTGGGTCCATATTGGACTCTGTTTTGTTCCATTGATCTATATGCTCATCCTTAGACAGCACCTCACTGTCTTGATTACTAAGTCATAAAATCAGGTCTTATGAATCCTTCAGCTTTTCCTTTTCAAAATCTTTTTTTATTCTAGGTTCTTTGATTTTCCATATTTCTACAAAACACTTGCTAGGATTTTGACTGGAATTGCTTTGAATCTATAGCTCAATTTAGGGAGAATTGATACCTTAACTGTATTAGACCTTCTAATCAATGAATGTGGAATAGCTTTTCATTTACTTAGGTCTTTTCTGATTTCCTCCATCAATGTTTTATAGTTTTTAGAATGTAAATCCAGTACATATTTTATTAGATTTATCCATAGATATTTCAATTTCTGGTTCATTGCTAATATATAGAAATAAAATCAATATTTGTATATGAACCTTTTTTTCCTGTAACCTTGCTGATCTCACTTACTAGCTATAATAGTTCTCAGGGATTTTTGTTTTGTTTTCTTTTTGTGTATTCTTTGGAATTTTCTACATAGATGATTGTTATTTGCAAATAAAAACAGTGTTTTTTTTCTTTCTTTCTAATCTGTATACTTCTTATTTCTTCTTCTTGCCTTATTGCAGTGACTAGCATCTCCAGTACACTATTGAACAGTCATGGTGAAAACAGACATCCTTGCCTTTTTCCTGAATTTATGGGGAAAACATTCAGTCTTTCATCATTAAATTAGCTGCAAGATTTTCTTAGATGTTCTTTATCATATTGAGGGAAGTTCCTTTCTTTTTTTTTTTTTAATAAGTTTACTTATTTATTTATTTTTGGCTGTGTTGGGTCTTCATTGCCGCACACAGGCTTTTTCTAGTTGTGCAAGCGGGGGCTACTCTTCGTTGTGGTGCACAGGCTTCTCATTGCACTGGCTTCTCGTTGCGGCGCATGGGCTCTAGGCGTGCAGGCTTCAGTAGTTGTGGCACGTGAGCTTCAGTAGTGGTGGCTCACAGGCTCTAGAGCGCAGGCTCAGTAGTTGTAGTGCACAGGCTTAGTTGCTCCACGGCATGTGGGAGCTTCCCAGACCAGGGCTCAAACCTGTGTCCCCTGCACTGGCAGGCAGATTCTTAACCACTGTGCCACCAGGGAAGTTCCTTTCTATTCTTAGTTTGCTGAGTGTTTTTATAATGAATGGATGTTGAATTTTATCAAATGGTTTTTCTGCATCCTTGGAGATGATAATATAGTTTCTCTTTTTTTGGTGGTACATTGCATTGATTGATTTTTTTATTTGAGTATAAATGACTTACAACATTATATTTGTTTCAGGTATACAACATAGTTATTTGATATTTATTTACATTACAAAATGATCATTGGGATGCATGTATTTTTTTGAATTAGCATTTTCGTTTCCTTCAGATATATCTGATTTATCTTTTTTGGAGTTTATAGAATTTCTTGAATCTGAGGCTCAATGTCTTTCATCAATTTTTTTTAACATTCTCAGCCACTATTCTTCAAATATTCTTCTAGGATTCTAATTACATGTATGTCAGACTTTTCACGATGTGCAAGATGTCTCCTATGCTTTTTTTGAAATTTCCCATCTCTTTTTCTCTCTTCTTTATTAATCTGGATATTTTCTACTGACTGACCCATCTTTATTAATCTTCTCTTTTGCTGCATCCAAAATTCTATTAAGCCCATCTAGTGAACTCTTAATTTCAGGGTTTGGTTTTTTTTTCAGTTATGCAAATCTCCATTTGATTCTTTTTTTTTTTTAATTTATTTATTTATTTTGGCTACGTTGGGTCTTCGTTGCTGCACACGGGCTTTCTCTAGTTGTGGCAAGCTGGGGCTACTCTTCTCATTGCGGCACACGGCCTTCTCATTGAGTTGGCTTCTCCAGTGGAGCACAGGCCACCAGGGAAGTCCCCATTTGATTCTTTTTTAAAAAATGTCATTTTAAAGTCCCTTTCTGATTACCCCAGTGTCTGGGTTGCTTATAGACCTGCTTTTGTACTCTGGGATTTTTTCCTCTTAGTTTTCAATCACTTTGTTCTGTATCCCACTATGCCTAGGATTTTTTCTGCTGGATACCAGACCTTGTATGTGAAAAAATGTAGAAGCTCTGGATGATGATTTCTTCCAGAGAGGATTTAATTTTCTGGCAAGCGGACAGGGATGTAGTCAGATCAAGGTTGATCTTTTTCTACTTTGCCCGTATTCATAGAAGGTATACCTAGGGTCTCAGCTGAGAGCCTGTGGTGTTTACCAGACCCTTCAACCTTGGTGAGCACTGAAATCCAGCCCCTGACTCCCTGGACCCATAAGATGGATGAAATTTCTGCTCACCTCATTCACCTCCCAGCTTCTACTCTTACCCCATACGTGTGCAGCTTTGGAGTTGACGTATATTTCAAGGAGAAATTTCATGTAGAATTATAGGCTCACTTCTCTGCAGTTACCTCCTGTCTGAGATTGTGGTCCCTCATTATCTCTGTACCTCAGCCCCAAGCTCCAACCTCTGCCTCTCCAGCCCAGTGAGACCGCCGCAAGCCCTAGACCACTGCTTCCCATGCAGCTTCTCTTACTCTCACATTTAATTGGCAAATTCCCTGAAGGAAAAAATGAACTTTCCTCTTCTTCAATTTCTAGTGCCTCAAACCCTGACTGCCTTGGCTTTTTACTGATGCCTCAAATAAAGTGTGCTTCCCAAAGATGTCCACATTCACATCCCTAGAACCTGTGAAGATGTCACATAACAAAAGGGAATTAAAGTTGCAGGACTGGAATTAAGGTTGCTGACCAACTGATAATCAAGGGAGATTATCCTAGGTGATCCAGGTAGGCCCCGTCTAATCACATGAGCTCTTAAAAACAGAAGAGGGAGGCAGAAAAGTGGGGAAGATAGTGTGACATCAGAAGGACTTGACACTGCTGGCTTTAGAGATGGAGTAAGGGTGTCATGAGCCAGTGAATGTGGTGGGCTCTAAAATGGCTCTTGTAGCCAGTAAGCAAACCGGGACTTTGGTCCTACAGCCAAGAACTGAAAACTCCCGACAATCTGAGCAGGAAGTGGTTCTCTCCTACAACCTCCAGAAAGTAACATACCTACCAACACCTTGATTTTAGTCCACGAGACCCATAGCAGACTTCTGACCTATAGAACTGTGAGGTGATGCATGTGTGTTTAAGCCGCTAAATGTGTGGTAATTTGTAACAGCAGCATAGAAAACTATTACACAATTGTTTTGCATTTTGTCCAGTTTTTCTAATTGTTCTCAGGTCAACAATTAGTCTCGATATATCAGTCAGTACAGTCAGAGTCAGAACCACTGTGCTTATGGGATAAAGGTTTTATTATAGGAATCAGATCTTCCAGAGCTGTGGGAGGATTTGGGAAAGTGAAACCCTAGGAAGGAAGTTGGAGGATCAGAGAAAAAGTCCACAACCCATCAATTTGGGAAGCAAAGCACAACCACCTGACAAAGCAGTTGCAAAGTGACAGCTTACAGAAAGGTCTGTAGGAAGCCATGCTTCTGTAGAACTGCTCCCTCTGTGGGTCTACCACCAAGTGTCTGGTAGTGAGCTTGGAGCCTTTGTTGGGAAATAGGATCCTCAGTCAGGAGGAAGAGCTGGATGGAGAGTGGAGGAAAGGGAGGATAAGCTAGAACCACCAGCACTTCTGTGGCAGTAACTGCATCTAACCACAGTGAACTTCAAAGGTTAATAACTGCTTCACTGCCATCTTCCAAATCTTGCATAAATTTCTCTTTTGGCCAACTCTACTCAGAACCATATAGGGAAGGGAATTCTGGAAATGTAGTTTCAGTTTCACCAAGTTGACACAGTACCGAATAGTCTACCCTTTGTCAACTTGGTATCCATACACCATACACTTTTTTTTCTTTCTTTTTTTTTTTTTGTGGTACGCGGGCCTCTCACTGTTGTGGCCTCTCCCCTTGCGGAGCACAGGCTCCAGACGCGCAGGCTCAGCGGCCATGGTTCACGGGCCCAGCCGCTCCGCGGCATGTGGGATACTCCCAGACCGGGGCATGAACCCGTGTCCCCTGCATCGGCAGGTGGACTCTCAACCACTGCACCACCAGGGAAGCCCTGAACATCTTTTCATGGGCCTGTTGGCCATCTGTGTGAAGCCAGTTGTCTTTTAAATTCAACTACCCTGAAACTATCATGTGTGAGGAAGCCAAAGGTTGTCAGAAGCAAAAGGAGAGATCATGGGGAGCTCTGAGGCTCCAAATCTCCAAATTGATGAGCAAAGCCTTTTTGATCCTTCTGGTCCAGCTCAGCTGCCCGCTGAATGCAGCTGATAACTACCAGATGATGCCATACGGAGCAGAACTAACTAGTCAAGACTTGCCTGAATCTCTGACTCCCCAGAATCGTGAGAAATGATAAATCATTGTTGTTTTAAGCCACTAAGTTTCGGGGGGATTTGTTATACAGCAAAATATAACTGAAACAGAAAGAGGCAGGCTCACCCCATCAAGCAAGGAACCATACCAGCTGAGGTGTTTATTGAGGGCTAAGGGAGTATGAACTGGCTAGTGGAAGAAGGAAGTTATAAGCTCTAGCTATGACCACTGGACCTGTTACAGAAATGATGACAGGAGTGGTTATGAGAATCTCTTCCTTACTTTAATGTGAATACAGCGTATTTGTTTCGGTATTAAACAATTCTTTATTATTTCCCCCTCTCCCTTTCCCCTATTATCAGGTATTAATAGTGGTTAGCCATATATCTCCGTATTTAAGTTGCAGGATATCAACTCATAGAAAAGAACAAACATCACCCTAAATGGATGTGTCATATTGGACTATATCCTTTTTAAAAAAATAAACTTTTAATTTTAGAATAGTTTTATATTTATTAAAAGAATTACACAGATAATACAAAGTTCCTATATACCCCACACCCAGTTTCTCCTATTATTATTTGACATTAGTATGGTATATTTGTTACAATTAATGAACCAATTTTGATATGTTATCATTCACTAAAGCCCATACTTATATTCAGACTTCCTTAGTTTTTACCTAATGTCCTTTTTCTGTTCCAGAATCACACCTAGGACTGCATTACATTTACTTATGACATGTCTCCTTAGGTTCCTCTTGGCTGTGATAGCTTCTCAGACTGTCCTTGTTTTTGATGACTTTGACCGTTTTGAGTACAGTCAGGTGTTTTGTAGAATATCCCTCAACTGAGATTTGTTCGATGCTTTTCTCATGATTAGACTGAGTTTATAGATTTTCAGGAGGAAGACCACAAAGGTATTCATATCCTCTTTGGAGGAGAGGGTTAGCATGCGTCATGCTAGGGGGAAGCATTTTGCTATTGTCTTTATTTGGAGGATTTAATAATACGGTTAAAAGTGTATGGTGTAGGGCTTCCCTGGTGGCACAGTGGTTGAGAGTCCGCCTGCCGATGCAGGGGACACGGGTTCGTGCCCCGGTCCGGGAGGATCCCACATGCCGCGGAGCGGCTGGGCCCGTGAGCCATGGCCGCTGAGCCTGCGCGTCTGGAGCCTGTGCTCCGCAACGGGAGAGGCCACAACAGTGAGAGGCCCGCGTACCGCAAAAAAGAAAAAAAGAAAAAGAAAAGATGTTCAACATCGCTAATTATCAGAGAGATACAAATCAAAACCACAATGAGGTATTACCTCATACTGGTCAGAATGGCCATCATCAAAAAGCCTACAAATAATCAGTGCTGGAGAGAGTGTGGGGAAAGGGAACCCTCCTGCTCTGCAGGTGGGGATGTAAATTGGTGCAGCCACTATGGAGAACAGTATGGAGGTTCCTTAAAAAACTAAAAATAGAGTTGCCATGTGATCCAGCAATTCCACTCCTGGGTATATATCTGGAAAAAATGAAAGCACTAATTTGAAAAGATAATGTGCCTATCAACAGATGATTGGTTTAAGAAGATGTGGTATACACATACAATGGAACAGTAATCATCCGTAAAAAAGAATGAAATATTGCCATTTGCAGCAACATGAATGGACCTAAAGAATATCATACTAAGAGGGTGTAGGCATGGCTTCTCCTACTCCCAGTGTCCTCCCGTGTGAGGAGGGGTCCTCAGTGCCCCTAGAGGCACTCCATCTGTGGCCCAGGAAGCACTAACTTCAGGGCAAGAATGTTCTAGGCATTTGTCCAAATGCCCAGCTGGTCAGGTGTGATGCTGGTGGTGTTCCCTCTGCACCACGGCTCTCACACTTTTATGACCACGATCATTTATAAAGCACATGGGGAAGTGTGTGTGTGTGTGTGTCTCTAGGCTCATCCCTCAGAGATTCACATCCAGTAGTTGGGAGAGACCAGAAATGTACATTTTTAAAAAATGAGTCCTTCCAAGCAACATGGATGGACCTAGAGATTAACACACTAAGCAAAGTAAGTCAGACAGATAAAGACAAATATCATATGCTATCACTTATATGTGGAATCTAAAAAACAATACACATGAACTTACTTACAAACAAACTCAAAGACATAGAAAACAAACTTATGGTTACCAAAATGAAAGAGAGGGAGGGGATGGATAAATTAGGAGTTTGGGATTAACAGATACAAACTACTATACATAAAATAGATAAGCAACAAGGATTTTCTGTATAGCACAGGGAATTATATTCAATATCTTATAATAACCTATAATGGAAAATAATCGGAAATATATTAATAAATATATATATAACTGGATCACTTTGCTGAACACCTGAAACTAACACAATATTGTTAATCAACTATACCTCAATTAAAAAAAAAAAAAAAGAAAGGCAGTCGTCTTCCGAGAGGGATGAAATGAAAACTGTGATTCTTCTTCAGGTGTGGCTCTGAAGTTCCACAGCATCACTTCTATATTTTGCAGTCAAAGCTGGTCACAAACCCAGTCCAGGTTAGAGGGGAAGGGAAATAGGCTCTATCTCTTGGTAAGAAGAGCAGCAAAGAATTTGTGCCCAGTTGTAATCCACTAAACTGGTTGTGGAAATCTCTTTTTATCTTCTTTAAGGCAAATTCTCAGAATTGGAATTGCTCCATGGAAGGTATGCCTCATTTTAAAAGCTTGAGACTTACCCAAATGGCCCTCCAGTTGGGTTTTTCCAGTTTTCATTCTCATTAACAATGTTTGAAAGTCAGTTTCCCTGTGCCTTCACCAACACTAGGTATCATTACCTTTTTTAATCTTTTCCAGTTTAAAGAAGGGGAAGGTCTGACCACTGCATTTATTTGCATTTTTGAATACCATTGAGGTTGAATATTTTGAATGTGTTTATGGCCATGTGTCGCCGTTCTTTTTTGAATTGCCTAATCTTGTACTTTGCCCATTCGTCTCTTGGGCTATTCCTGGGTTGAGTGCTGATGTTGGTCCGAAAACTAGGTTACTAAAGTTTAATTGACCTCTAACAACCCAACTAGGTTTCTAAATATTATGAATTACTCTCACCCAAAAAAAATCTATCTCCATTTCCATTTGTCTATTCTCTACTTCCCTAGATCATATCACCTTTTTCAGTTCTTTCTTTTCTCAGATTCACAATATTAGAACTGCAGAATCACCTCATTTTTCAGTTGAGGCTTTTGACAACAAAAGAGGAAAAGGTCTTGTCCTTTCTAAAGGTGGGGAGTTTATTCAGTTTGAATGCATGGTACCTCTCTTTTGGTGTAGTCAAAACTACACCAACAATGCATTTAGCCCCTTTACCAAAAGGGTTGTGTCCTTGTGTCTGGCACTAAGAAGTTCAGTCTATCCATAACTTTTGCCTCATGAATAACTCAGATCCTAAATTCCCCCTGCCCCTACTTAGCTGTGTGACATTTTATAAATTGCTTTAACTTTGGGGCCTTGGATTACCCATCTGTTAAGTGGGAGCACTGAACTTCTACTCAGTGATTCTGAGACACTCTTTTTACTCTTGAAGTCTGTTGTTTAAGAGGGCATTAGAGAGAATGGATTAGGGGAAACCAGCATAGGTGAAAGTTGACCTTTAAGAAATTTATTTCGGCCTACAATGTCTATTTTTGAAGGTAACCTAATCAAAGCTTTTTAAAAATAGTTTTTAATTATAGGTTTGAAACTTCGTGTTATTTGTAATGCCTTTTTAGAAGCATGAAAATAGCATTTCTCTCTGTACCAGCTTTGTGCTTTCCCATTTGGTAAACACTGATTTTATTTCTATCTGTTGCCTGTAGGAGTAGACCAAGCCAACTCAGTACTTCCTGTTTACCTCCTGGTCTTACATATGGTAGATTGCCACAGACCTGCTCTCAAAATAAGCTTCCTTGGTTTAATTCTGCATTTTCTGGTTAGGCAACTGGCCTGTCAATACTTGAACAATGAAACAGTTTGGCTACTGAAGACTTGTTCTGACATTCCCCCTTCAAATTGTCAGTGGAAAGGAAAGTCACTTAATGTAATGGCAGGGATAATATAATAGTAGGATTTACATTTAAATGGGGGCATCACACAGTACCTTTCATTTGAGAATATCAAAGCATTTCCAACTCTTAAACGTGGAATGTGTGACATGGGCGAACACAAAGATAGTAAATAACCTGATTTCCTCTGGAGATTCTCAGTGCTCTAAATATCTATTTTTTAAGGAGGAAGATTGAATGTTATGTGTATTGAGTGAATAGAGTGTAAGCTTAGAAATATTTTATGTTCCCATCATAGTTTATTCTGTTTAGCATAAATCATCAGCGCCAACTATAACTTACCATTTACTGGAGCTTTTCCGGTTGTATTACACTTTTCAGTTGTATTACACTCATGTCAGACACACCTTCGTACAAGTCCCTCCAAGGTCAATAGTTTAGAAATTCTGCCTCTTCCATCCCCTTCTCCACTCAACACTTATGGAAATATATGCTAATTGGAACAGAAGCAGCCTACCCAACTAACAGGGTTAGACCACTCTTAACACAAGATTAATGAAATAGAAGTTTAGGGTAAAAATAACATTTTTCAAGCCCTAAGAGTGTAGATGCCAAGTAAAAGCCAGCAGCTCTCCAGGATCAGTCAAATCCCACGCTTTGCCCTCCTTCAACTTTGCTCAACGGAGTTGAAGAAGAGGAAATCCTGTACGCCCACCGTTGCTCTTGGCCACCGTTGCCACCCTCTGGCCCTCCCACCTTCCCTGAAGCCACAGCTCAGCAGTCACCATTGTGGAAAACAGGACCGCAGACTCAAGGTGCAGAATGAGACTCTACACATTGCTTACTGAGGTGACACACAAGCAGGAATGATGAGGCACTTGTGCACAGGTAGCTACCTGTATTCATGGCCGGCCTTTGTAGGTGTGAGATTCATGTCCCTAAGAGGGCATTTAGAGACCACAGATATTTAAAGTGACAGATATTGGCAAGAAGTTGAGTTTGTGAAGTATTCTACATTGCTGATTTGTGACTGAACCATGGGTTAAGAGACATTTAGAGCTATCAGAGGCTTAGAGAACAGTATTTGCTCAGAGGGAGAAAAGCCTAAGGATCGTATCAGTTTGCTGAGACTGGAATTGGCATCCTGTGTGACAGACCTGTAATACTGGGGGTGAGGGGCTGATTTCCTTTTAAATTTCCAGGATCTTTCAGGATCCAAAGGCAGCCTTCACCTCTGGATACTCAGCTCTTTACAGACACCCTGAATTCTTCCAAACTGACCAATCACACTGGAAATAAATTTTGCACACTTAAAAAGTGATACTCTTTCGCATCTAGTACCCAGATCTTAGTTTCTAAGTATTGTCCACTGATATTCAGTCTCCTTGGAAAACAGCTGATTCCAGGACTGGGGCAGGGAAAGAGGCCTTGAAAAATTAGCCTGGAACATCCTAATTCTCCAGAAAATAAAGAGTTGCTCAAAGAACCCCAGGGAAATATCCAAAATGGGAGCCTGAAGAGGCTCCCACTGGCTAAATCTGGGAAAATGTGATTATAGTAATGGGTCATCATGCATAGAATAAGATAAATAATTTTGAGTTCATACAATATAAATAAGTAAATAAATAAGGGAGAAAATGAAAGCTCTTCTTTGCCATAGAATGCCAACTAATAAATATAGCTGGAGTTACGCATTAAGAGATCATCAGTGGGGGAGAAAGACTGATAAGGAGTAGAAATTTACATAGTCTCAAATTATCTCCCCACAAATTACCTGTTAGTTACAAAGGAAAACTAGTAACAACAACAACAAATCTGATGTTCTTTCGGTTGTTCCTTGTAAATATTGTGAATTAAATTTTTTTATTATTTTGGGTCACAAATGTTAAGCATTTCTTTTGCTTGAATTTTGTCTTTCTTGAGGTCACGCCATTAAATAAGAAAGGCAGACAGAAATTCATTTATAACAGTTCAAAGAATACCTCCAATGATGACAAATCCTTTGATAAGATACACTTTGGGTAAACGCCTAATTCCACTCTTTTTGTTCAGACCTAATGAAATTGTTCTCCCCTCCGGAAGCCAGATCAGGCTAACCCCGCAGCACAGCAGAGACATGAGGGAGCAGAACCCACCTGCCCCCTCATCCCCCGCACTTGGATTAGAGGGAGCCCGAGAGCTACAGCACAGGGTGGGCAGAGAGGTGGCCCTTCCAGGTTGGCCACTGAACTACATCTGGTGCCTCCCCTAGGGAGGATTCTGACCACCTTTACTTCTCCTTTTGTTGTCTGTATAAGACCAGAAACACTGTTTCCAGTTACTGTGGTGGTTAGGTATCTGTGGCAGGCAGGATGCTGGTGTCCAGAGAGGGCAGGTGGGGTAAACAGAGCCCCTAGATATTGCTGGCTCAGCTGGGCTCCTGGCTACCTGGTTACGTGATGAACTGCACCAGCATTCCAGGGAGACAGGACAGGCACCTTGAAGACTACATTCAGACACTGAAATACACACCCACCAAACAGCCATCCCAGACCTCTAATCTTACTTTATGACCAAACCATAATTACATTACAGCAATTACTTGAATATTACATTTTTATTACTGTTATGTCATTATGTCTACTAGGAAAAAATAGGCGTACTTTAAGCAGTAAAATTCTTAATGACTCATTTAAGCTCATTTTAGCTGCCTGAAAACCCTGACTTAAACATTTTGGCCAAAATAATTTTTAGAGCCTGGTGGGAAGAACAGGGTTAATCTCCATCTATATTGTTGCCCAAAAAGCAAGAAAACTTCCACTGGTGGGTGTACTTCTAGAGGTTAAAAAGTTCCAGTCAAGGCTGATCAGAAAGTTGTGTTACATTTAAGAGCTGTGTTTATAAAGCCATCAATTCTTTATCATCTATTGATCAGTTCCAACTACTGACAAAAAGTAGAGAACTCAGGAAACATCCATGTCTCCATCCTCCAAGTGTGTGGAGGCATATTTCCCATACTTCCAATGTCAAGCAGGAAGATTCTTTGAGGCCAGCTTGGCCCACTTTTCAGCCCTTTCTCTGGAAGCCAGTGGTTTACTTGGAACTCACAAAGGACACTCCTCAAATAGTTACTAATGTAAGTACATTTTCTAATCATTATATTTTACTTCGTTACCTCTTTTTAGGTAGTGTCTCATTAGGCCTGATCTTGCTGAAAGATTCCAAGCTGTCAGACTCAGTATATTTTCTCAGCAGGGGGTCCTTTGACCCCAACCACTTTGCAACTTAACTGTGTCCCTTTCCCAAGCAGTGCAGGCCCAGACAAGCATATGATGCCTCTTGTCTCAAAAATAATTCTATACTTTGAGAGCCAGGATTCAGACCCTTGAATTTGGGGAACTTACCATATGAGCTGATGAGTCAAAATATCTAGTTTTAACCACTTTTGAATTTTTTTACACATACAGTTACCCCAAAATACTCTGTGCATTGAACAAGCACTTTCCTGCAAGAAAATGAAGCAGCTAACAGGTTTTGCTTCCCTTAGGTCAACCTAAGCCCAAGGTTTGATTTTTGCTTCATTTTTTAAAAAGTCCTTTTGGCAAATATATGTCCTCTATGTTACTGTGTAAAATTCAGTGCCTAATTCTACAGTTATGTACATCTGCCGGACATATACGCTGTTAAGACATTCGTGGCTGCCTACCAATGTGAAAGGTATTACCAGGTCTATTTTTAACATTGTTTTGGCAAGGCTGTTGCTGTGGAAGAAAAAAAGTTCCTATAGAATTCTTAATGAGAAAACTGAATGATTCTTTGAAATGTGGTTGTGATTCCCTGACTTATTCAGCGGTGATGTCACAGGTGCTGAGAAGCAAGAAACAGTAGACTCGCTCGTTTGCCAGCGCGCTCTCAGGATGCACCAGAGGGGAAATGAAACTCATCTCGCATGTGGTTGTGCTGAGCTGCGCTTCCCGCCCCTGCTCCGGGGGTCACACAGGCCCCTGCTCGGGACATGTCTCACACACTCGGTTTGTCATCCCTGTGAGCCTGTGTCATGGAAGGGTGCGCTGTTTGCATGTGTTTCTTATAGAACTTGATCAGCCCGCTGGCCTTCCTTCTGTTCATCACCCACATTTGTCTTAGAAAACAGCCACCTTGTTCTAGCTGTTGGAGAAAGACAGGGCTTTCCTCCAGCTCACCTGAGTCCCTTCGGTCGCTTAATTAGCAAGTGGCGAGAAGTTCAGAGAAGTCTGTCAGGACAGGAGAACGTGCTCCGGCCTCCTCGTCACCTAATTTGAATCCTGGCCCACACTCTTGGGCAGAGGACACAATGGCTCATCAGGTGGTGTCCTGGTCAGGTCTCAGGTGGGTCTGTAATATTAAAAGAATAATATAATATTAGTGAATGCAAGGCAGTATCTGAAAGGAAAGCCAACGTTCCCTTGATGTTTATAAAAACATTATTGTAACAAGTGAATTCTTTCTGTGGAATCTGTTAAACTAATATGCAGTAAATATAATGGTTCCAAGTCAAAATCCCATTCTTGATTTATGGATTTACCAAATTAACCTGCCAGACTCTCATCCTTCTTGCATAGGCGAAACTACAGAATCTTCCACAGTCGCACTTCAATCTTCGGCTACGCATTCAATCCCAGACCTGTCGCTGGTACCGCGAACGTTTTCCCCCTTCTCCTGATGTCGTCTCAACATCTCAGGGTCGTTGGCGTTTTCTCAAGACTGTAACCCTTACGCAGTCATTTATGGGACCAGCTGGTGACCTCACACACTCCCCAACTGTGCTGCAAACCATTTCAGCACAACCCCATGCCTCGGAGTTTTGATAACTTGACCTGGAGCTCCTGGGTCTGTAGCAACTTGGGAGCAGCTCAGTACCCGCTAAGGTATTGCTTCCCCTGCCCCCGGCCCCCCAAAAGGGCTGTAAAAGGTTAGGGTTCTGAGAGGTGGGCAGAGGCTGTGGCACACACACTCCCGGGCCCACAGAGGAAGGCCTCCTTTCTCCTCCTCCCTGGCACATGTTCGTTCTGATGCCTCCTTCGCTAAGGGCCACGTGCTCCAGACCAGCAGCCACAGCAAGAGGGCCCAGCTCTGGGGTGAAGAAAAGAGATGCCGAGGCATCCTCAGAAGGACGCTGTCCTTCCCCTCACACATCATCCGCTGCCCGCAGCCCAGCTCCCCTGAAGCCCTGGAGGGGCGGCCACGGGCAGAGTGAGGCTGACTCAGAAATGCCCCCTTTGTGCCTCTTTTGCCAGTAGCAGAACTTCAGTAGCAGAACTTGATCTTTCAGGAGTCTCTTTGGGAATCTCTGGGTCTTCTGCTTTTAACAGCTAAGTGAAGCAGTATCCCCTTATAAAAGGAAAAATGCCGCTTCAAGATTTGCTCAAGACAGAATGATGACACTTGGGAAGTCCAAAAAGAAGAATACTTCGCTGCCCGCTCTCTGCTCCCAGATGTTTGGATCACTGAGAAATGGTACAGCCAGGGTGAGGGGGTGCGAACTGCTTGTTTATTTGGCGTCTCCTTGGGGGGGTTATAAAAAACAAAAACACACACAGAAAAGCTCGACACAATAAATAAACCATTGACAGTAACCTAAAACGAAGCGCTCCTGCGAGCTTCTGAGCCTGTCTGTTTGTTGCTGTTCTGCAATTAGCCGAGGATGCTCGTGGATTGTGCTAACGCAGCACTGAGCCCCGGGCCAAACACCTTCTCAGGTTTTTTTCCCCTCTGTGTTTTGCTAATCCCTGGATGAAACATAATCGCAGAGCAATGTTCAAGGTTGGACGCAACAGGGAGGAACTCGGCGTTGGCTCCCACCCAGTGGAAATAACATGCCATTGGACTTGACAAGGCAGGAGGAAGGATGTTAAACAAATACACTCCCTCCAGCCTCCCTAGCAATGGCTCGCTGCTCTCCACAGAAGCCCCAAGTTTTCCCAAGCTGCTCACTCAGCTCCCAGGTTTCATCACCTGAGATATGTTGTATAAGATAAATAGGCAGGGAGGCCAACGAGCAAAAATTCCAATCAGGAAAAGAATGGAAAGAGAATTAAGTCATTTATATCCATCCCTCTAGGGCAAAATTAAAGTAACAAAAGTATCTGTATATAATAAATATATAATTATACATAATTAAACTCCAGCCCCTTGCAGTCATCATTCTTTTTCCCTTTCTCTCAAACCAGAGGAAAACATTTCTCCTTGTGATTTCAAGTGCAGACTTCTGAATCAGAAGTTCCAGGTACCACCTGACTCCTTGTCATTTTGTGTTCTGATGACAGCATGGGAAAGGGAATCAGAGAATGGGACAGAATTTTCTCCAGTGAACAGAGAGAGAAGGCTCTCTAAAAGTACTCATCTGTTCCACATAAAGTTATCTAAAATATACACACTCGCAAGTGTATGTATTTGTAACTCATTTAATCTTTTTTTTAATACATTTATTTTATTTATTTTTGGCTGCATTGGGTCTTTGTTCCTCCTCGCGGGCTTTCCCTGGTTGTGGCCAGCGGGGGCTACTCTTCGTTGCGGTGCGCGGGCTTCTCATTGCGATGGCTTCTCTTGTTGCGGAGCACGGGCTCTAGGTGCACGGGCTTCAGTAGTTGCGACGTGTGGGCTCAGTAGTGGCTCGCAGGCTCTAGAGTGCAGGCTCAGTAGTTGTGGTGCACAGGCTTAGTTGCTCCGTGGCATGTGGGATCTTCCCAGACCAGGGCTCGAACCCGTGTCCTGCGTTGGCAGGTGGATTCTTAACCACTGCGCCACCAGGGAAGCCCTCTCAGTTAAGGTTTACAACAACGCTCTGAGATTGATACTGTTATTTTTATTTTACAGGTGGAAGTCTGGAGTGCAGAAGGGTTTAAGACCACACAGATTCAACCATGGAACGAACTGGAGATCTCCATGTGGTTCTAGACAGAAAAGCAGGCTCCGAGGAGTCAGGGAGGCAAAGCTAGAGGTTAAAGACAGTAACAACAGCAAATCCCCCTACTGTCAGGAGACTAACAAGCAAATAAATAATAGAACCTGGCCTCAGTGCTCAACCTTTTCCTAAGGAGCTTAGAAAGTGCTCAGATGGATATGGGGAGGGGGAAGGGTAAGCTGTCAAAGCGCGAGAGAGGCATGGACATATACACACTACCAAACGTAAGGTAGATAGCTAGTGGGAAGCAGCTGCATAGCACAGGGAGATCAGCTCGGTGCTTTGTGACCGCCTGGAGGGGTGGGATAGGGAGGGTGGGAGGGAGGGAGAGGCAAGAGGAAGAGATATGGGGACATATGTATATGTATAACTGATTCACTTCGTTATACAGCAGAAACTAACACACCATTGTAAAGCAATTATACTCCAATAAAGATGTAAAAATAAAAATTAAAAAAAAAGTGCTCAGAGGTGATCTTGCGTCTTGTCCAGTTATAGTTGAGTTGTGTTGTAGGTTTGCCGAGGGCATTGTCATAAATCTGTGCTGAAACCAAACCTGGAGCAGGTCTCCCCTCTCCTGTCGGTCCAGCTCTCATGAAATCAGACGTGATGGAACCAGGAGGAGCAGCGTCAGCATTTTTACCTGATCCTGGGATGGAGAAGGTAAAATGACAGCCTTCGTTACTGCATCTCCCAGAGTGGATCCATGTGGCCTTTCACTGACTCCCTCTGGGCTTCTCTCCTTTCCTCTGAAACCATGAATCCTCTTTGACCTCAAGGCCATGAAGCCAAATATGACTGCTGGCCCCGGACGAGCTCCTATGGCTGTTACCAGTGTCTGCAAGCATGGCTATCACTCCATCTTCCTGCGGATCATCCAGGACCCTCTGAAACAGCCTTTTCTCTTGTATTCAGCGAGCCCTCAATGTGTCAAGCACTGTGCCACGTGGCACAGGAAGGATGCAGCTTCTGCAGTGTTTGCTCAGCCAAGTAAAGTGAAGCTCGTCTCAGTGTAGACTATTCACTATGTGATTCTCTCAGCCCTACTGCCTACCAGAGTTTGCTGCACTTTCCTGGACATGGCGACGAGGTGAAGGAGTGAGAACTTCCCTCCAGGCTTTGAGTTCTGGCTCTGGTCCTGGTCAGCTCTCCACCCTTGGGCATGTCTCCTGACCTCTTGGAGCTTCAGTTTCCTCATCCATAAAAGGGAGGAGATAATTCCTACCTCACAGGAGTTGAGTGGTGCCACTGTGACCCCACCTCCAGCTTTCATCAGATTCTCTAACTTTCTGGTTTATTCTGAAGATTCTTTTAAGTAATCAGCAAAAGCCAAATGTTCCATCTACTCCCTGTTTTTTGTTTGTTTTTTGTTTTTCATTTGATGATTTCCTCCAGAAAAGTGTTTTGCCTGTCTCCTGGGTGAACGTATCCCTTGCCAACTTCTTTTTTTTTTTTCTTTTTTTTTTTTTTTCGGTACGCGGGCCTCTCACTGTTGTGGCCTCTCCCGTTGCGGAGCACAGGCTCTGGATGCGCAGGCTCAGTGGCCATGGCTCACGGGCCCAGCCGCTCCGCGGCATGTGGGATCTTCCCGGACCGGGGCACGAACCCATGTCCCCTGTATCGGCAGGCAGACTCTCAACCACTGCGCCACCAGGGAAGCCCCCTTGCCAACTTCTTTGAAAGCCTTTGACAGAGGGGAACATGCTTCTACTAAATACCACCGGGAAAGAGAATGGAGGGAGGGATAGTACCCCCCTTCTACCTAGAGAGCCCTTCACAGACGCAGTACTTCCTTACCTGCAGCTTCAGCTCATCCCACAGCAGCCCTGGGTAGTGCTCAGAGCTGGGACCATCAGCCCATCTTCCAAATGAGGAAACCGAGGTTCGCAGAGATTGCGTGGCTTGTCTGGGGCACACAGCTGACACGTGAAGCCAGATCTCTAAAGCAGGTCTCCGACTCCACATCAGTGCTCCTTCCACCACAAAGAACCTCTTCGGGGAGAAGTCCTTTTCCCTGTTGCAAATCCAAGAGGGAAAGTTTTTGACTATGGCCTAGGTTATGAGAGTTGGGTGGCAAGGTGACCCAGGCCTGCCTTGCCTCCTGCATTTGCTGGAAGACTCTTGCTATAGCTTCCTTTTCCAGGAACACAGAGAATTAGGGCCTCTGTTTCTGTAAGTGATGGAATTAATCCAAATCTGGAATCACTGTAAGTCCCGGATCTCATCCACCAGCCCAACCTCACCCAAGTCTCCACCTGTTACTTCATGTGAGGGCTTGCATGAGTAATTATTCTGTTTGAGCCTTAATTTCCTCATCTTTTAACTGGGGATAATAATACCTACTTCTCATGGTTGGGATGACGTATTCTCATATGTCAACAGTTACCATATTGTAGGCATTTTATGTGGGTGTGTTATGTGCCAGGAATTATTCTAGATACTGCAGGTAAACAGTGAACAAGATAGAAAGGGACCTTCCTCTTGTGCAGCTCACCTGCTAAAGGGGGAGGGTCAATAATAACCTGACTAACGATGAACAAGGTAAGTCCCAAAGAGTAATAACTGCTGAGGAGATGTATGATTGAACATATAAATGAACATTTAAAAGTACTCAAACTGTGGCTTCGCTGGTGGCGCAGTGGTTGAGAGTCCGCCTGCCGATGCAGGGGACACGGGTTCGTGCCCCGGTCCGGGAAGATCCCACATGCCGCGGAGCGGCTGGGCCCGTGAGCGATGGCCGCTGAGCCTGCGCGTCCGGAGCCTGTGCTCTGCAACGGGAGAGGCCACAACAGGGAGAGGCCCGCGTACCACAAAAAAAAAATAATAATTAAAAAATAAATAAAAGTACTCAAACTGAAAGAAATAATCTTAATTGAATATTGTATGGTGAAACAGCCACACAGAGAAAACAATATGTCAGGTCATTTTTTAAATACAGTATTCTGATTATACATCCCTAGTAAGATATATTCCCAGGACAAAAAGAACCGTAAAGAAATCTTAATGTTTATTCAGTAGCCTTCTTATAATTTAAAGTTACATTGGAAAATTAATATGAGTTCATAATTCTTTTTTCTCTTAAAAAATAACATATTTCCTAGCTCTCTCTAGCCATTGAAAAGGCTTAGAGGCTGACAGCCCAGTAGCAATAAGTTCCTAGTTTTGTGGTCTCTAAATCTGATTTAGTGACCACAATAAAGGAGCCAAAGATTCATGGTGAAATGGCTGATTCCAGGTCTAAGGCAAGAGATATACAAGATGAGCCTCGGATATCTTGCACGAGAAAGCAAGGAAACAACCAAAGACTAATTTTAATGCATCTATTCAATAGAGCCGGGGACATTAAAGAGTCTTCTTGAAGGGGCTTCTCTTGGCCTAAGGATAATTTGAACATCAGAAAGATCAAAACACATCAAGTCTATATATATACATTTCAGCCACAAGCTTAAAACAATTCTAAAACAAAAAATCACACATTACCTCTTTGCAGGTGACTAAGCCACCAACTCCGAAATTTGCTTTTAAATTTGCTTTTAAAAATTGGGAGGAATTAACCATTTATCCCATCTTTGCTGCATTTTGGTATAACCGAGTTGTTGTTAGGGGAAAGTTTTCCTTTGTAGAAGAATTCCAGGTAATAAATGCAAGAAAGACTTATAGAAGTCTAAAAATCACCATTTTGAAACTCAGTGAAATAACGTATCTAGCAACAATCACTGAAGGCTGCTGAAATCATTCGGTAAAAGGTTGGTGGGGAGCTTTGTGATGGAAGAGTCAGGCTGGCACCACTTCAACCCCCCAGTCAATCATAGCATCACTAAAGGCGGGACAGCTGAACACGGTGGGTTTCATGATGTGATGTGCCCCTATGAAGTATCACCAAACAAACTTGAATCTGAGTCTGCAGATCTAACTACCGGTGTACAGGAAGTCCAGCGGACAGAGGAAAAAATCAGGGAAAACAATCAACCAAATTGAAAGTGTGGGACCTCCTTCAGGTCAAATAACCTGATTTCTCCACCAAATAGATGACGTTAAAAAGGTAGGGAAGGAAACAACCTAACTGTCCATCGATGAAGGAATGGATAAAGAAACCGTGGCATGTAGAGAGAGAATGGAATATTAGTCAGCCATAAAAAATACAAAATCTTGCCATTTGCAACAACATGGATGGACCTCAAGGGCCTTTTTATACTAAGTGAAATAAGCATAATAATAAGTCAGACAGAGAAAGACAAATAATAAAAATACCATATGATCTCTCTTATAGCTATATGTAACCTTTAAAATAAAAAAGCTTATAGAGGGACTTCCCTGGCAGTCCAGTGGTTAAGACTCTGCACTTCCACTGCAGGGGGCACGAGTTCAATCCCTGGTCAGGGAACTAAGACCCCACGTGCAGTGTGGCATGGCCAAAAAAAAAAAGTTTACAGATATCAAAGATACAGATGACAAATTTGTGGTTGCCAGAGGTGGGGTGTGGGGCTGGGAGAAAGAGGGGAACTGTTTTTATTTTTCAGTTTAAATAAATTGAATCAAAATAGAAAGAAAAAAAATGAAGAGGTGAATAGAATATCCATGGACTGGGGGACAACTTCAAGAGGTGTAACATATGCATAATTGGAATACAAGAAGGAGAAAAAAAGCAAGAACAGAACAGAAATATGTTTGAAGTAATAACGGCCAAAGTTTTTGAAAAATCAATGACAACACAAAACCACAGATCCAGGAAGCCCAGAGAATACAGTTTAAGGTAAATACCAAAAATTCTACACCAAGTATGTCATGTGTGTATTATTAGTCAGGGTTGTCCAGAGAAACAAAATCAATAGGATACGTTGGATTGACCGAAAAGTTCGTGCCATAGGATCTTATGGAAAAATCTGAACGAACTTTTTGGCCACCCCAGTACATGTAGCTGTGTAAGAGGAAATTTATTATGAGAATTGGCTCACATGATTATGGGTGAAGTCCCACCCATAATTATATTAATAATTATAAAATAAAATTAAAAGGTGGGGGTGGTAGGTAGGGGAGGTTTTAAAGAATGGAAAATAAAAAAAACTTGGGAGATACAGAAACCGAGTGCCATGTGTCGACCTTGGTTGGATTTGAACAAACCAACTGTAACAAATCAGGAAGCTTTGAACGTGGACTGGCTATTACTGATCTTAAAGATATAATTTTAAACTTTTAAAACATGATGTCACAGAGATATACCTTAAGCGTTAGAGATGGACACTGAATTATTCAGGGTGAAATTAAATGATGTCCCTGTGTGACAGGCAGAATAATAACCCCCCAAAATGTCCACATTCTAATCCCTGGAGCCCGTGAATATGTTACTTTACAAGGCGAAGGGGATTTTGAAGATATGACTGAGTTAAGGATCTGTAGATGGAAGGATAGCCTGAATGGGTCCAGTCTAATCACATAAGTGATGGAGGAAGGAGGCCACAACTCAAGAATGTGGGAAGCTTCTAGGAGCTGGAAAAGGCAAGGAAACAGATTTCCCCCGAGAGCCTCCAGAAAGAAACACAGCCCTGCCAACACCTATAAAATAATCAATTTGTATTGTTTTAAGCCACAAAGGTTTTGGTAATTTGTTACAGCAGTAAATGAAAACAATGCATATGGGATCTGTTTTAAAATGCTTTAGAAAAAAAGTGAAAAATAGATGAAAGATTAGAAAAATATCAATAACTGTTGAAATTGGAAGATGGGTACTTTGAGATTCATTATACTATTCTGTCTACTTCTACATTTGAAAATTTCCACAATAAAAGGGTTTTGAAAAATGACTGGAGGGTGGGGAGTAGTTGAGGGGAGCAGGAGAGGGTTTGAAGGACAGGATGGTTTCATGGTACAGCATGAGATTAGAGGTCTCAGACCAAAGACCACCAAGAGTGACACGTTACGTGGATTAGAGAGCTGGCTCCTAGTCACCAGCGTGATGCTGAATGCTCTCTGCATGGACCAAACCAGGAGTAAAGGGCTCTCTCCAGAAAGCACAATAAATCACTCATTTACTGAACGTTTCTTGAGCACCTACTGTGGCATTGATCGCTAGACGGAGCCCTTGTGCTCTAAGATCTTGACCTCATGAAAGAAACAGAAACAGCCCTTGTGCTCTAAGATCTTGACCTCATGAAAGAAACAGAAATGTAAACCAGAAAGATGGCGGAATTCAAGGCCTGCTCATTGAAATCACACACTCCTTTGGCAGAAGAGGTAGGAGTGAGGTCTCATTTGTGTCTGAGAGGGAGAATAATTTGTGTCCATCCAGCCCTGGCCACACCCCACCCCATGAAAAGCATTTGTGTGCTCACCAGCCTGGTTGGCACCCATTCCAGCCACATGAGCTCCTGGACCCTTCACACTACCTCAGGTGGGAAAAAAGTAAACATTCTCTCAAACCGGCTGAAGGAAAAGGGGGTTTGGTAATGAGGGGTCAGGGCAGTAGCTAGGGCAGACCTTACGAGGGACGGCCACTGGGACCGAGTTGGCTGTAGAAACACAACAACTTCTCTCTGCCAGCTCTGCCCACCAGTGCTCTCTCCCTTGTATGGCGGGATAACATGCTGAACAATTTGCTTTCCTTGGACCAGATCCTATTCAGTCAGTGGCATCCATTGTCTCGGAGTATTGGGGCTGTTAAGCTAAAAGGAAGGGAAACAGACAGAAACCATCAATGCCCGGTTTTGGAAAACAGACTTCTGACATTAATAGCAAAAACATTAGTGCTGAAAGCCAGGGTTTTTGATTGGCAAGAGCCAGGCTATTGTGGGAGCAAAAGAGTCTGTTGCACTCTAAAAACCAGATTTAGGAAACACAAACGGCAAAATCCTGAAGAGCTCTTATGCCATGGGCTAGACTGATGGCCTCGATGACTAGGAGAGGAAAGAGACCACCAGGTCCCAGAGACTAACTGATCCACAGGCTGGGAAACAGACGGGACAGACAAAGGGAAATCGGCAGGGTCCAGGGTGAGAGGATGGAAGTGGGCTCATTACCTAGAGGCGGCCAAGCCAGTGCCTGAAGACTCCTGGGTCCTATCGCCTGCCCGGAATCCCAGTGGGGAGTCTCATTTTAAGTCAAGTACCTCCATTGGTAGCAGCCTTCCAGCCCGAGTAATGCCCCATGACGCTGCTCAGCCCATCCTAACTGCATCTACTGTAATGGCGCAGGACACACATGAGCTCCCCAAACGGAAGTGACACACAGAAGGGGGTAGAGTATGGAAGTGAAGGCCCCCAGCACCTTCCTTTACATGGGACTGAACAGCCCAGGACCCTTCCCTAAGCGAAGAGAATGGTGAAACACTGCCCTCTTAGACAAAACCAGCCACCCCAGACACAGAGGCACTGATCCATCAGCTGGAATCACTGCGTTGAGTCCTCAGGCTCCGGACGGACAATCCAGTTGGCTCAACTTGGGTCAAGAGCCTCCTATACCTCCCATCTGTGGTTGGCCTACAGCTTCCTCCCCAACGGCACGCGCTCTGGTTCCCCCCATGTCAAAACCTGTTGTCCAAGCCTCACCCCTTGCCGTTGTGGTCATCAGTGACCCCATACCGCCAAGTTCAGTGCCACTCCTCTCCTTAGCCTCTCAGCAGCTTGCGGCCCAGCTGACCACTCCCCGCTTTTCCATACTCTCTTCTCTTGACGTCAGCGATGCCATCCTTGCCTGGCTTTCCCCCGACCCCGGGAGCTATTCCTTCTCAGTCTCCTGGCTGGTTTCTCCTCCTCCGATCACACATTTACTGTTGGCAAGCCCAAAACTTGGTCCTGATCTTTTCCATCCACAGTGTCTCCCTAGAGATCACACCTACAGATCTTCCTGGACTTACGATGGGGTTACATCCCAATAAACCCATTATTAAGTTGAAAGTACCATAAGTCAAAAATACATTTAATACACCTAACCTACCAAACACCATAGCTTAGCCTAACCTACCTTAAACGTGCTAAGAATGCTTATGTTAGCCCACAGTTGAGCAGACTCATCTAACGCAAAGCCAGTGTTATAATAAAGGGTCGAATATCTCATGTAATGTATTGAATACTGTACCGAAAGTGAAAAACAGAATGGTTGTCTGGGTATAGAATGGTTGTATCGGCTGTTTACCCTTATGACTGAGTGTCTGACTGGGAGCTGTGGCTCGAAGCCGCTGCCCAGCATCACCAGAGAGGATCATACCACATATCCCTGGCCTGGGAAAAGATCAAAATTCAAAGTACAGTTTCTACTGGATGCGTATTGCTTTCGCACCATCCTAAAGTCAAGCCATCGTAAGTCGAGCCATCGTAAGTCGAGGACCATCTGTGGTCTTATGGCTTTGCACCATCTCTTTGCCAGCAACTCCCACATTGATATCCTCCAGTGAGGATATATTCTCCAATGAGCATCAAACTGATATATCCACTGCCTACATGACATCTTCATTTGGATATCCAATTCAAACTCCACGTGGTCCGTGATAACTCTTTACCAAATTTATGCCAGAAACTTGTTCTTCCCACTTTCAGCAAATGTCCCCAACATCCACCCAGGTGCTTGAATTCAAAATGTAAGACGTCATCCTCAGTCATCCTCTATCCCCAAACCTCATAGCCAATACATCAAGCCAAAAGAGTCCCCTTATTCATCTACTTCTCTCCATCTTCACAGCAACATCCCTAACCTAAGACCCCGCTACTTCTGAACTGAGCTCCTGGAATCGTCTCAGTAACTCCCTGCTGCGGTGCCTACCTCCCTACAGACAGGACGTGGTCGCTCCCTCCTGTCTTCATATCTCAGCTCAGTGTCCCCTCCTCAGCGTCCCTCCCTGACTGCCCGAGGCTCCCCTCCACTCAGCCTCTGCCACATCACACTCTTTTCCTTTCTTTATATCATTCAACGACTATCTTGTTAATTGACTGTTTTATAGTCTCCTCTCACCAAAAACAACTTTTATGAAAGCAGGGACCTTGTGTCCCCAACACCAAGCATTCAATGAATATTTATTGAATGAAGGAATCCACAAACTCATATGTAGCTGGAGTCAGTCTTTCTTTTCTCAAAGAAAGTCTGGTTTACGAGCACAAGACAAGAATGGGTGGGGGTCAGAGGGAACCTAGTCCAGGCTGGGTATACACAGAAGGAAAGCTGGCTGTGAGGCTCTGGGAGAGAGGACAAAAGCAGCAGTGCCTTGCGTTTTGTAGCACTTTCCCAGGTGTCATCTTATTTGGCTGTCACAAACCTCCTCCCGAGGGAGAACAAGGGTCATCCCTCATTTTTTTCACTAATGAGGGGATCAGGAGGGGTGAAGTGATTCCTAAGGTCACACAGCCAGTTGATAGGACGGGGGTCTGGAGCCCAGATCTTCAGACCCCCAGTTCAGTGCTCCGTCATGACCACATACAACACGTGTCCTACCTGTGGGCCTCTGGGAAGGCTGAGCAATAAACCACCTGAGTGCTGTGAGTTCTGTCCTCCATCCCCTGGGAAGGTCCCCAGTTTGAGGACCTGGGCAGGACAGGAAGGCACCAGATGCTTCTTTGCTGCAGACGGCCCTCTGCACAGACCCCCTTCCTCGGTCCCACTGGACACCTGCTCGGAATCTCATCACGTAATTACCCCCAAGCTTCCATCAGGCCTTTGAGCCACAAAAGGGACATTAGATGATTTGGTCCAAACCTCTCATTCTACAAATGAGGCACCCAAGACCCAAAGAGGGGCTTGACTTGCCCCAAGTCACATGGGGAATTAGTCACAGAGCTGGGGGACACCCAGTGACCTACAGACAGAAAAGTATAGTGAATAATATACCTGCGTCCCAGCTCTGTTGAATTCTTACATTTTGCAAAAATTGGCTACAGCTTCTGTTTTTAAATAAAACACTGTGACACAGTAGAAGGTCCCTGGGTGCCCTCCCCAATTCCATTCCTCTCTCCTCTTGCCAGAGGTTACCACCATCCTGAATTTGGTGGTTCTCATTCCCACATGTTTTTATACTTTTGCAACACATGTATAGATCTCTAAACAGTACGTAGAATCATTCTGTATGCTTTTAAACTTGATGTAAACGGCATTACACTGCACAGGTTCTTCTGCAGCTTGCTATTATGGTCTTGAGATTGAACCATGATGATAAATGCGGGGCTGGTTCAATCATTTTAACTACTCAGATACCATGATTTATTTATCTTCCCGTTGATGGACATTTAAGCGCTATTTCTTCACCGTTACAAATAATGTTGCAATAAGCATTCGGGGGACAAAATTTTTCCATTCTCCTGTCCATGGATGCGTTCTTCCCAGTGTGTTGCTATCCCCGCCAGTGCTGCAGTATCTCCCGGACATGTGGCCCCAAGATTCTCCCGGGACTTCTCCTGAGAGGAATCGCCGGGCTCCAGGACAGGCATGGCTTCAGCTCTACTAGTTATTGCTAGTTTGCTCCCCAAAAGTGGTTGTACCACTTTACACTCAGCTCAGCAATCTTTCCATTATGCCAAGCTGCTGCCTTATTCTGCTTTCAATTCTTTCTAATTTATGAAAGGAAAATATAAAAGAGGTGCTATTACCTTATTTAAAAATCCAGCTTCCTTTCCCTGCAGAAAGGAGAGGAGGAGAGATGGGGAATTGCTTGTTGGATGAGGGCCTGGCACGCATTCATCAACTTTATAGTAGCGCCGGCTTGGAATTCAGGTCTCCTTAGGGGGGAGAGCGGGGCCACTGGAAACAAGAGATACTTTCACCATGGCCTCCTCCAGGAACGCAGATAGAATTTACTCTAAGGTACAAAAACGTTTGCACTTACAGCCTCCCTGGTTCCAATCAGGACATGAAGGGAAGGTGCCAAGACACCAGAGAATAAGCCAGTTCTCATAAACTTTCCAGCCGAACGGCAGACTCTGGAAGGTAGAACTGAGACTGGTAATGAACTCGAGCGCTCAGCCCAGGGCAGCTCTAGGCAAGGGTCCTCACTTCTCCCTCGGAACCATGCCACCCTCATGCCCCGCCAACCTCCCTGACTCCAGCTGTGTGTCTGCCCCAGGCCAGCACCCTCTCCCCCTACAGGAAACCCCTGGGCTCTTGGTCTCCTTCTCACCCTCACCCCCCCACCCCGTGCTCATCTCTGTCACAGTGGTTAGAGCTTCGTCGACTGCCTTGATCCAGACTTGTGAGTGGATCTGTGGTCCCCAAAGCCTGTGGCCCCCTGAAGGCAGACACTGCATCTTCCTCACCCTGGTACCCTGCCTGGCGAGCACCCACTGGTTTACTGTGGGAGGGAAAAAGGAAAAGAAAGACAGACAAAACCACCAAACAACAGTTAACGGGCCCTCTTCCCTCTCCCTCTGTTCCTTTTCATCCTGCACTGTGGCTCTAATCTCTCCACGTTGTGATTATCTGCTAGTTTTTTTGTAGCAAATAAAAAAGGATAGTCGAGTTTCCCTACTAGGCTGTGCATCACTGGAGAGCAGGGGCCTTGCTGTGGGTAAGTGTCAAGTGCGGACCAAATGGCACTTAGTAGGTGTGCATTGAACTGTGCGGCGTTGACGTTGTCAGTTTCAGATTCGACCCCGTTCCCCCGTGTCTAATTAGCCACAGGTACCTCTTTACTGGTGGAAAGAGAACGGAAGACTGCGTTCATTAGAGTTTGGGGTAGAAGGAAAGAAATATGAGCCCTGATGATGCCCTGAGCAAGACTGAAGATGAGAGAGCGCCTGAGGGGAGGGAGGGAGAGACCCGTTTTAATTGGAAAGCTCTTTCTCATTTTCCTTTTCTTCTTCTTGTTTTTAAGTTCCAGTCTTGGATCCTAGAAATTACAGGCTCTTTCAGCATTGCCTCTGTGGTTGGAAAAAATGCTCATTTCACTTTTAAAACAAACAATGGAAAGTTCCTTTCAGAGGAAAAATCTTATTAGCCCAAGTCCAAAGAAATCTGCCAGAGTTTCACTCAGATGTGCAGGGCTGGTCCACAGGGCAGGGGTGGCCCCCCAGGAGGCAGCCCCAGGGAGGGTCTGTCTGACCTCCTCGCCCTCGAGGGCTCCCTTCCCCGGAGAAGCACCCATCAGCCCTCCCTGCAGGGCCAGGAGTACAGAAGACCTCACAAGGAACACAAGCAGGAGGAAACCACTCAGACATGAAAGGGCGGAGAATATCCTTTACCCAAATAAACAGCCAGACAAAGATGCAGAGGGAAGCAAATCCCATCAGACAAAGCCACAAATTAAGATCACAGAGACCGGGCTTGGGAGTCGGGCTCTGTCTTTAAAACATCTTCCAGGAAGCTGCCCCTGGGGCAGCCCTGTCATCCTGCCTGTCCCTCTGCTCATGCCAGGCCTCTAGTGGTCCTACAGTGGGTATCTGGGCATGTGCTGAGTCATCAGTGATGTTGGGAAGTTGGAGGGGGCTTGAGCGGGGTGGGGGTGAGATGGGTCAGTCTAGGTCAGTGATGCATAAGGGGACGGTGGTTGGGGGGATGTGGCCCTTCACAAAACCCTGGGTGGCGCCAGACAGGAAGGTGGCCTGGGCCCTGAGCTCCCTCTCCGCTCCTGACAAGCACCCCCCACACCCACAAGCAAGGCTGCAGGCATCTGCAGAGACTCACATGTGGCCACACACCTGGATTCACCATTTTGAAACTGGCTCTGCTCAAGCGGCTCACCCCTTCCCCCATCACAGCCTTGGACGTGGGCCAGCAGCCAACTGTGGGGCAAGTCCCAGGATCAGCCTGTCTCCGCTGAGACGCCACCACTTGTGTAGTGGAAAGAGTGTGAAGGCATTCTAATGCCACCTGAAGGCTCACTGGTCTTGTTTAAGAAGGAAAAATAGAACATACCTGCAGATACTGTAGAGATTAAACAGATAAGAAGATATCAGGAACAACTTTATGTCAGCAAATTTAAAAATTCAGATGAAATAGATACACTTTAGAAAACTTACCAAAAGTGACTTAAGCACAAATAAAGAATCTGGGTAAACCTATAACTATTAAAGAAATTGAATCGCTAGTTTAATTTTCAAAAAGGAAACATCAGTCCAGAAGGCTTTATGGTGAGTTCAGTAAGTCATTTAAAGAATCAATCATTCCAATACAAACCAAGGAATAAAGTAAGAGAAAATTATCCCCTCCTTTTCAATTCATTGAGGAGGCTAAGAGGATGAATTCCTTACAAAGCATTAGGTAAAATTCAAAAATTCGTGCGAAAACAACGGTTCTTAAGAATAGAACTAAGAATAGAACTCTTAAGTCTGACACAGAACATCTACAAAGAATTTGCAGAAATCCCAGGTGCCCTTTGAAATTCCAGAAGCCCTCCCTTTCAGATCAGAAAGACAAACAAATTTAAGGATATTCATCCAACTCATTAGAGTGAGTACCTATTGGAAATAAATGAGAATGTGAGTCAAAGAAAATGTGGACATGGAATAAAATAGAATGAGAGAAGGGTCTTGCTGGGGCTGGTGAAGATGGTGCACAGTGAAGTAGGGCACATGATTATCTCTATCCCGCTCCTGAAGTCTAACAGGGAAAACAAAACAAACAAACAAAAGCTGCCAATGTTACCTCAATGAGAAATCCCTGAACTTGACATTCAAGGCTGTTTCATTCTTGTTCTTGGTATCCATGATGATTTTGCTAAATGTCCCAAAATTCCATCATAGAGTGAACATATCTTGAATGAGCACCATTTTATAATTATTAGGTGTTTTAGGTTGGATTTCCTAGAAGCAAAACCTGAGACAAGGATTCTATGTGTAAGTGTTTTCTTGAGGGAGTGAAGAATACAGGATAGGACAGGGGATGAAATTCAGCAAAAGATAGGTTCAGCTGAAGTCTAGCCTTCCTCTGATCCCATGGGGTGCTCTGCAGTATGGGTGATACCAAAAGTTTATTTATGCCTCTTATAGGCAAAGAGATCATTTTTCTGTATCCCAGTATCAGCCAGGTGTACTGCGAGTCACACCAGGGGCAGGTATAACATCCCAGGTATTTCCAGACAAGGTGACTCCTAATGGGGGTCATCTATGAGACCGGCTACCACAGTCTTCCCTTTGCCCTCCCCTAGATCCATATCCCCTCCACATGCAAAACACTCTCACCCCCTCCCAAGATTCCCAAACATCTCATCCCAGTACAGCATCAGCTCAAAGTCCAGAATCTCATCATCTAAATGAGGTCCAGGCAGGAATAAAGACACAGACCTACTAGAGAATGGACTTGAGGATATGGGGAGGGGGAAGGGTAAGCTGTGACAAAGTGAGAGTGGCATGGACATATATACACTACCAAACGTAAAATAGATAGCTAGTGGGAAGCAGCCGCATAGCACAGGGAGATCAGCTCGGTGCTTTGTGACCACCTACAGGGGTGGGACAGGGAGGGTGGGAGGGAGGGAGACGCAAGAGGGAAGAGATATGGGAACATATGTATATGTATAACTGATTCACTTTGTTATAAAGCAGAAAATAACACACCACTGTAAAGCAATTATACTCCAATAAAGATAAATAAATAAAAAAATAAAATAAAATAATAAATGAGGTCTAGGTATAAACATTCCTTAGGTAAGCTCCTTGAATACAGTACCTTTCTATTTTAAGATCTCCAAACAAGAGAGACAACTTATTCCCCCAACAGATCATGTGGGAACATGGTAGGATAACTATAGGTGTTCCAGTTCAAAAAGGCAGGGAATGGGAGGTACAAAGGAGTCACTGGCCCATAGCAATTCTGAAATCCAGTAGAGAAAATGTTGAAAGTTCCTTGATAAGCACTCAGTCCTATTTCTTCCAGGAAATAATTCTCCATGCCTCTTGACTCTACCTTCTGGGGTCTTCGTTCTACTCTCTGGAGCTCTCGGCTTCATCCTCTGAGTCATCCTTTACCTTTTGCTTTTTTTTCTTGCTGGTAGAACTTTAGAGGTTCAAACCTCTATTTTGTATTGTCTCTGTCCCTTTCAGTCCAACCTGAAGATATTTTTGTGAATATAATTAACTTTAAAAATGTGTGGTTTTCCTATGAATGATCTTGGGGGTTTTCTCCATTAGACAAAAGCCACACACACAAATCTCTTTGAGATAAGCTCTTCTCTGCCTTAGGCTTCTACTTCAATGACTAAGCTTACCTGTAAGCTTCTTAGAAGCCCTATGTTTGATTGAGAGGACCTGAATCAAACGTCAGAGCACCTTTTGTCTAGCTGAATGGTACTCTAAGGCACTCTTCTTCCGTCTTTCTGAGGTCTTAACAACGGATTTAATAGCCCCATCCACAGCTTTATGTTTCGATCATGTTTTTCTGGCATAATTTGCTCTTCGGTTGAAAGATATTTCTTAACCTTACAACCATTTGGCTGCTGGAGTTTCTTGGAAATTTCTAAATCAGCAAGTCTTTGTTCCCTTTTGTTTAGATAATCTTTCCTTTCATGCATCTGCCTCCTGTTGCATTTTAGCACAAGGAGCCAGAATCAGGGAAACTTTTATCACTTTGGCTAGAAATATCTTAGCTAGCTCACCCAGCTCATTGGGTGCATCTCCTATTGCCACATAACTACAGGTGACACTGTTGCTAACCTTTCTGCCACTACATATCAGGGACTCTCCTTTACCCAGTTTCTAATAGTATGCTCCTCATTTCCTGTTAAGCCCACACCAGGAGCCTTCTCCACACCCAGATTTTTCAAGGCACTTTAGGCTTTCATTTACACTCTCATCAACGTCCTTCTAGCTTCTACTCACTTCCTGGTTCCAGAGCCACTCCCAGATTTGTAGGTATTGGTTATGGCAGACCCCCCCTCTTCCAGGTACCAAAAGTCTGTATTAGTTACAGATTACTGTGCAACACTCATTACCACACATTTTCTGGGGTTCGGGAATTCAGGAGCAGTTTGGCTGAGAGGTTCTGGCTCAGGACCTCTCACAGAGTTATTGTCAGGATATTAGCAGAAGTCGAAGTCGTTAGAAGGTTTGCCTGGGACTGGAGGACCTGTTTCCAAGATGACTCACCCACGTGGGTGTTGGCAGGCGGCCTGCATTCCTCACCGCATGGCCCTTGCCTAAGGCTGCTGAAGTGTCATCACGACATGGCAGCTGGCTTCCCCCAGAGCAAGTGATACAAGAGAGAGTCTAACTTTACATTTTAACAGGGATCGTTCTCACTGTTGTGTGGGGAGCCAAGGGCAGAAATGGGGGACTTATTAAGAAGCTAATAAAATGATGCAAGCAAGCGATGGTGGTGGCTTGGACCAGAAAGAAAGCAGTGGACACGTTGGAGAATGCTCAGATCCTGGCTATATTTGGATATTTTGCAGACAGAGCCGATAAGATGTGCCGATAAATTGGATAAGGAATCTGAGACAAGGATCAAGAAGATCAATGAGGTTTTGATCTAAGCAAACTGGAGGAGTGAAATTACCCACTGACCAATATGGCTACCCTGCATGTAATTTGAGAATCTTTACTACCCATATTTTACGAGTGAGCAAAGCGAGATTTTGAAAGTTTAAGTCCCTAGCTGAAAGGCTCCCAGGTAGTAAGTGATGGAGCTGGTTCTTAACTAGTGTGCACTATCGTCCACTGAGCCAGGAATATTACTAGATGGAATCACTTGTCAACATCCTGCACTAAAAGCAGCTGGCAGGTGCCTGTGTGGCTTCCAGGTGGCCAGCTGAGCCATCGGGCGGCGGCAGAGAGGGAGAGTCACTGCTCCATTAACACGCCTGGGCCCCTGCTATCCTGGGACCCTGCAGGGTCCGGTGCTGCATGTGAGTCGTACTGACGGGGAAGCTTCCAAAGAGGCACCGAATGCCCCAGAGAGAAGGCGAAGGTCAAGGGAGACCTGTCCCCCTCGTGCCACCAGGCTGCCTGCTTTCCAGCTGGAGGATGTTAGCACCACTTTAGGAATCCACCACCAGGGCCAGCTCTGCCCTAGAAGACACCAAGGGCAGGAGCCTGAACCATTCAGCCAGGGCCCCTGAGACTGTCACTTCTGCAGCTGCCCACAGCGGGACTGCCAGGGGAGGCGGAGCCTAGCATTTCCTGCTCAAACTCAGCTTCCACCCTCACCTCCTAAGCCACAGTCCAGTTCCTGAGGAGGCGGGGGAGGAGGAAAATTCCGAGTGGCCTCCCTAGGGAGTAAGGGATCTTGTTTCCGAAGGTTCCCCGTTCACTTTGTCTGTGCTTGAGAATCCCTTACAGTTTCAGGGGTGAAACGTTTTCCCTTTTCTTTCTTTTCCTCATCCTTCCCTATAGGAGAGTATGTAATGGATGCTTTACATACCTGATGAAATTTGTGGATAAGCCCCAAAACAAACAGTGGATTTGTTTCATCCTGTATTAAAGAAAAAACAAAAAAAAAACCTCAAAGGGGCGAAGCAAAGAACATTTCAGTGGTTCCACCTGGGGCCTAATTAGGAGAGTTTCCTGGGGGTATCTAGAGTATCTACAGGATACAGGAGTCTCCTGTGGACCCGGGAAGGGGTCTGGTGTCACCACTTTTTCATTTCCAGTAGAAAACACAGAGACTCAGAGGGAAACCAGCAGTGAGGACCACAGGTCTCTGGGACCCTGTCCAGCCTCACTGGGAGTGGAAGAGACACAGTTAAAAAACAATTAACCGGGCTTCCCTGGTCGCGCAGTGGTTGAGAGTCCGCCTGCCGATGCAGGGGACACGGGTTCGTGCCCCGGTCCGGGAAGATCCCACATGCTGCGGAGCGGCTGCGCCCGTGAGCCATGGCTACTGAGCCTGCGCGTCCGGAGCCTGTGCTCCGCAACGGGAGAGGCCACAACAGTGAGAGGCCCGCGTACCGCCCAAAAACAAAACCAAACCAAAACAACCACCGCTTTTCACCCATCAAATCAGCGAGGATGTTTTGAAATATAAATCCAGCATTACCAAGGATGTTGTAAGACAGCTGTTCCTGCGGCTAAATTGTCACAACTCTCGGTAGGCAGTTTGGCCGTTTGTATCAAAAGTCTTCAGAACACACCTGCCCCTTGAAGCCTTAATTCCTAAACTACAGGTGTGCTGTAAACAAATTGTCCTGGAGGTGCACAGGGCTTTGGCTAAAGGAGGGTTTGCAGCAGCTTCAGTTACATGAGAAAATAGTTGGAAACAATTGCAGGAAATTGGTTAATAAATCATGCATCCAAATGCTGACATTAAAACTTGTGTGGTCGAAGAATATTTACTGACACAGGAAAACAGACATCTTGTATTGTCAAATGAGAAAGCAAGATACAAAAAGGGGGGCACATAAGATACAGATCCTATACTGCTCACAGACCTACATCATCTCTGACCAACAACAGCCTATCAAAATGACTGAGGACTCAAAGTCCATAACCTGGGCAGTCTAACTGACTCTCTCAAAGCCTCAGCTTCCCCACCTTTGAAATGGGGATCAAAGGCCCTTCCTCATGCCTAAGCTCAGAGGGCTTCAGGCCGCCCACCCCCGGCCATAGCTCTGGTCAGCAGTGGGTCGGGAGATCACGTCCCCTCGGTTCCTGTTCTAACTGTACAGGGCCAAGCCCGGTCCCCTCCATGCACACCGTTAATTCAGGCAGTGCTAGAGCACCCATGGGCAGTGCCGGGGCTGTTACCGCAGAGGTGGTAAGTGCCCACCGGAACCGGAAGTTTCCCACTGAGCCAGGACCACCACCTTCACCCGCTGGGCTCCCCTGCCCTGAGCATCACTCTCCTTCCTCTTCTCCCCCACCCCCCGCCCTGGTCCTCCCCAGCCTTCCAGGCCACACTCCAGCCTCACTGCCTTCCGGAAGTCTCCTGGGGCCGCCTTAGGGCCCAGCGTGTCCTCCACTGAACACAGCCCCACCCCTCCCTTAGCACACTCTTCCACCCCTCAGCCTTCATCCCCAGAAACGGACCTGGCTGCAGGCTTCCTACGCGTGTGCCCGCAACAGGTCACCTGATCCCGCAGGGGCTCCATTTCTCATCTGTAAAACGGCGATAATCCCGCCGCCTCACCAGTGCGTCAGGCATGAGAAACAGAACTTGCAAAGCAGTACCGCTGGGTGCAGCCACTCGGTGAAGGGTAGCTTTTGCGATTCGAAGCCCAAGGGTCCTCTCCTGGTGGCATTTGCTCTCCCATCTACGGAAGAGTGAGCAGGCTGTGGCTGGAGGCCTGAGGGGCTCAACCGCGGGAGGGAGGCGCACGGATCTCTCGGCGGCTTGGGTGTTCTGCCTCCTTCCCAAGTCTCAGCTGAGAGTAGTTGAGGGAGTTCCCAGCGTGTTGCGTGATTTAACCATTTCGTACAGGTTTCTGTTACCCCTTTGGAAAGTGTGTTTCACCTGCAATGCCACATGCCCTGAATTTGAGTAAAACTCTCCAGGACTTTCCAGGTTTTGAAAAAGCTGCTCTGTGACAGAATTTCCCACCCTGGTGAGTCAGTTGAGGAAGCGGCATTGGCTGGGACCACCTGTATTTCAGACATAAATAAGGAGCCGGTGTGTGTCTTGGAAGGACTCACCTAGGAGACCACAGGCATGCAAACCACCATCCAAGCCACAGTCCAAGGGGTGGCAGGGCACCGCTCCAGCGGGAGGAGAGGGCAGTCACAGGTGGCTTCCAAGGTCAGGGCCTGGTGACACAAGGAACATAGGCTAAGCTAAGAGAGTATGCAGTGGGGTCCACTTGGAGGCCTAATGGTCTCCCAAGCTGGGTTTCACCATGTCTGAAATTCCCCCAGAAGAGCTGCATTCCCCTGGGTTCCTCTCTCTCTTTGACGTGAACATAGCCTGGGTGAGGAATCACTCAGCTACCCATACCTACCTGGACTGAGATGTTGCCAAGAAGGACCAAAAACTCGACTGAAACATGGCCAAAGGGTATGAACAGTGAATTCACAGAAAAGAGAATATAAAGGACCCCTACATATATAGAGAAGTGGTCAGTGTCACTCAGCGTTAAGAGAAATGTCCATTGAGGTACCATTTCTCACCTATCAGGTTGGCAAAAATGCAAACGTTTGACAACACACTTTGAGGTGTGCCGGTTATGAAGTTATTCACTCAGCTCCAAACTCCCCCCCTCTCTTCGGCTTTGTGTCGCTGAGGCCGAGACTCTGCAAACCTCACCTCGGCTTTGCCAGCAGCTCTCTCTCAATCTCTGCCATTAGGGGGCGCTAGAGGGGGCCTGCAAGGTCGGAGGAGGGAGGAGGAACTAGCTCCTTCCTACCTACTTTGCTTCCTGCCTGCTTCCTGCTTGTTTACTGTTCTTGAGCGGATCACCCTGGCCCTTGACTGATAAAATTGGTAAAGCTGGTGAAAGCCCAAAATGGTACAACTCCTAAGTAGAGCAATTTAACAATATCTGTATTACAATCCAGTGACCGTTGGGCCCAATAATCAACCCTTCTTCATTCTAAATGGCACATGTTCAAGGTAATCAATTGCAGCATGTTTTGAAATAGCAAAACAATGTCCATTGATAGGGGACTGGCTAAGTGATATTCACACAATGGCTACTCTACAGCAGTAAAAAAGAATGAGAAAAACTTAGATTACTAACTAAAAAAAGCAAAATGCATAATGATGAGTGCAGGTTCTGCTTTTATACAACAACAGGTGAAGATTGGAAAACATTTATATTTGCTTACAGTTGCCTATAGAAGCCCTGGGCAGATACTCAAGAAACTAGGAAAAGCCGTTACCCGGATGACTGGAGTCGGGGTGTTGAGAGACAAATCTCTGCACATCTTCTGATCAGAGGCCCGACACTGTTTTGTTGTGAATTATCTTTTCAAAGACGTTTGTGTAGAAACAGCCTTAGAAGATAGAGATAGTGTCTCCCTCCAGAGCAGAAAACAAGTTTGTTTGCTCTCTGATAAAATTAAGTTAATATCTGCCTGCAGGGCAAAGATCGGGCAGGTTTGTTTTTCTCAGCCCCATGTCAGAGATTGGGGGTTCCTAAGCTCGGTGCTCCTCAGCTGTGAGGCAAAAGCGCTGCGTGTGCGGCAGCTACCTGGGCCTCTCCATGTGGCCCCCATGGAACCTGGGGGGTGTCGAGGACCGGTGTGAGCAGTGGGTTTGCTGCCTGCTGGGCCACAGGTAGTGAAATTCCTGTCTCTCCCTAATTGTCACGTGTCTCCTGCCATGAAAAAGTGGCAGGGTTACTTGTTAGCTCACAAGGAGGGTAGAATCTAAGACCCTCCACAGTTCTAGATGGGGAAGGGGGGAATGTGGTATCTGGGGGTGGAGTCAGATGAGACTTCTTATGGTATATCTGTTCATATTATTCTGGTTTGAACCACACGACTGTATTACCTGCTCGATCGTAAGTAACATTTAATTTGAACTAAAAACATTACTCTTATATGAGTCACAAAACTTTAGACTTCTGCCCATGAGAGGGCATCAGTTATGACCCTGGACTCCCACAGAGGAGGAGGGCAAGGTCAAGGGTCATGACGTGACACCCAGCTCGTTGCTGGCGGATCCTGGAGGAACCCAGACTCCTTGACCTCCCATCCAGTGTCCTTTCTAGCATCCAGGCTGGATCGGGGAGACCATCAGATATAAGTGAGATAAGGATGTGGAAAATAGGGTTGAAGACCGTGATTATGACTTCACAATTTAGCCCAGAACCAGTCCCACCTGAAATTATCCTACCAGCCTCTCAAAAAGCTCTCAACATTTTGTTCTTACTGTAACACCTACTGCAGAACATACTCTTATGGTGAATGGCCTCGAACTGTGTTCAGAAGCAAACAAAACATTTAAAAGTTGCCTGCTGATGTGCTAGTCCGACCTAAAAGACTCACCCATCCTGTCATAAGCAACTATGGAGAGAAGACAGATTCAAGGCTTCCTGGAATTGCCCCAAATTCCTAAAAGTCAGTGGTGGCATGAAATGGAAAAGATAAATGTGGGATATAGGGGTTTGGGGGTGGGAGTTCTTGTAGGAAGATGTTCAGAGGCCAAGAATGAGGTCCATCTGTTCAAGAATCATTCCTGGCCCTTCAAAGGCACAGTGGCTATAGAATGTGCCTAATAAAGGTCTGTCGAATGAATAAGTGAGAGAAGTAAGTATTGCTATCACTCGGGTAAATTTCTAGAATCAATAACATCAGGCTTGCTAATACCTGAGAGCCCGAGAAGGACCACACCATTGTTCCTATTGCCGTGGAACTTGATATAGTGTAGAGAAAGGATACAGGATGGGCCCTGGGAAGATGCCTCTTCAATCGGACCAGCTCCACCTGATTCCATCCACCCATATAGCCATCCATCCAGGTATCCATCCATCCATCCATGTATCCATCCATCATCTATCTATACATCCTCTAACCAATCCTGGTCCTCCAGGAGCTTTGAGTCTGGGTGGAGGGGAGATGTGCAGATATCACTAGAATACAGTCAGAAAAGTGCTGAAGAGTGGTAATGTCTAATGCATATATGTATGAGATAGAAGGATAATGGAAAATGTTGTCTATTGCCCTGTCTGTCTTCTTTACCAAATGGTGAGCTCCTGAAAGGCAGTAGACTGAGCTTTATTAATTTCTGTCTCCTCTGGGTTCAGGATGGCACATAGTAAGTCAACACTTGTTCAATAAAACAATGCATGTACGTGTTAGTATTAGTCAGAATGCATTAGGTCATCCTGTGGTAACCAATAAAACCAGAATCCCAGTGGCTTAGAACAGACACAAAAGGTTGCCTTCTTGCTCATGAAACATGTCCTTCAATGGACCTGGAGCTCTAAGCTGCCGTCACACTGGACTCGGGTGGATGGAGCATCATCTGGACCAATGCCTGCCATCATGGCAGAGGGAGAGCTGGAGAATGCTGAGCTGTTCGTTGCCCAGAAGTGCCCCTCCTTACCTCTGTTCACATGTCCTTGAGCAAAGCAAGTCACCAGGCTGCACCACCAGGAGAGAACAATCCCCTGTGTGCTCAGAGGGAGGTCAGGAAGTCCTCATCGTGGCATAGTCTGCCCTTCTGTTCACAGAATATGTGACTCACCCTCCCTGGGGGAGACAGTTGGAAAGTCCCCTCAGACGTCTGGTGGAGGTCCAGCGGCTCTGGGTGATGCACAGTAGCTCCTCGCCAGGTCTATGTGTGGCTCTTCCCGAGAACTTGATGTCAGTTATCTGCCCCACACCCCCAAGGTACCGGGGGCCCGGGGCAGAATGACACTGCAACCCTGATCGGGAGCAAAGGGAGACCTGTGCAGATGCTAAGGTCCCAGCTTAAGGACGCCCATTCTCCGACGAGTTGTTTCCTCTTTAGGCCCTGATTTCACTCTCTGGAGAAGCTCCCGTTGCTTTCTGAGACCTCTGGCTCAGCTCTCTGGAAGACTCTTTGTCTCTCATTATCCTCTTTGACCAAGTCAGGAGTGAGCTTTGGAGACTATGTCCCCCTGGGGGGCTGAGCAGCTTTCCTGAGCCTCCACTCTCATGGCAGAGGGGATGCTTGGGCATGGAAATCACATGCTGGCTCTTAACACCTCCACCACGAAGCAACACGGGCTTCTTGGGTTCACATATTTCCGGTCAGAGCACGTCACCTGGCCAAGCCTGGCTCCACAGGGGTGAGAAATGTAATCCTCCCAGGTGCCTGGAAGGAGAACTGGGAATCCTGGCGAGTGAGTAACCTTTGTGCTGAGTAACTTTCATCTGGTTCCGGAGGTCAGGCCAACCCTCCAAGAACTGGCCTGTGGTTAATTTCGAGAAGGTGCAGAGAAGGGCAGCTGTGACCAAAAAGAAGTGAGAGGAGAGGAAAGGAAGCCTGAGCCTGGGGCCCGTTCCCTCAAGACCTGAAGCTGAGCGGGGTGAGGTCCAAGGAGAGCAGACAGGCACCAGCATCCACCCCACTCCGACCCCATGAGTCTAATACGAAAGGTTCTGCTGTGGGGGCCATGGAGTTGAGCTCCAGAAAATCAAAGGAAGGTCATGTCCTCCATGGGGAAGTGGGGACGTGTTCTCCCAGCTGGGGATTCACGGAAGACCCACATCATCGCTTAGGGGACGCATGGGGGCCCGAGAGTCAGGAAGCTATACATGCTCGGAAATGTCCCTCACCTCTTGAAGGCGGTGTCACCACATCTTCCAGCCACGTCCCCCTCACCCTGCCTCTGGCGCTGGAAATCAGAGGGGACCTGGGGACAGCTGGATGGCAATCATTATAGGCCTACTGCCTGTGAACTCACTGGAAATAAATGGACTTCATAAAAACTCAATTACAGGGCTTCCCTGGTGGCGCAGTGGTTGAGAGTCCGCCTGCCGACGCAGGGGACACGGGTTCGTGCCCTGGTCCGGGAAGATCCCACATGCC
The DNA here is from genome assembly GCF_937001465.1 of Orcinus orca. Lineage (NCBI taxonomy): Eukaryota > Metazoa > Chordata > Mammalia > Artiodactyla > Delphinidae > Orcinus > Orcinus orca. The sequence goes on along the minus strand of NC_064568.1, from coordinate 75,378,432 downwards.
GCGGAGTGGCTGGGCTCGTCAGCCATGGCCGCTGAGCCTGCGCGTCCGGAGCCTGTGCTCCGCAACAGGAGAGGCCACAACAGTGAGAGGCCCACTACCGCAAAAAAAAAAAAAAAAAAAAAAAAAAACCTCTCAATTACAGACTGTTCTTAAGGCAATCAAACACTGTCTAAAGAAATACAGCTTATTCCTTCTAAGGACAGAAAGCAGCCTGACACAGGTTATTGGCCAGGAGAGAGCCGTGGTGCCGCCTCTGGTGCAACAGTGAAGAATGAAGTGGAATTAGCACCTCAATTGGTCACGTGTAAACAATGTGTCTAAAGTACTTAAAAGCTATTTGTTCTCTTAAGGGCGTTAAACAGCTCTCCTCCATCTTTCTTTTTTCCCCCTTACATCTTTCTGCAGTCAGTGAAACAGGCAGCCCTGGCCCAATCTCCCCCCTTCCCTGCCACCCCTGGGTTCTCACCAGTTGTGATGTTACCCTGCTAACACGCATCCTTTTCTCTAGGCTGGCTTCTGCACCTTGCCCAGAACTGTCTTAAATCGTAGACTATTTCTCGAATCAGTAGCAAACACAGGTGTCTGAGGTTCCTGGTCTTGATTTTGAGTAACTAGCACTGTGTGCATGTGGAGGAAACCCTTCCAGTCAGGAAGGGTGCAGGGAGTGAGCAAACACCCTTTGCAGGTGGAGGTGCTCAGGGAGGAGGCTGGGGTCCCCTGAGGTTACATTTTTGCAGCGAAGGGCCTTCTCTAAGCCCTGGGTTCAAGGAGCTGTGCTCCCAGAGGTCCCAGGAAAACCCTTCTTGTGGCAACCCAAACTTGCAGCCGCCCTCCTATGTCCCACGTCTGAGCCATTTGAAGCGATTTATTGGGGGAGAAGCCATTGCGACGTTCACGCGTGCTGTGTTTGTCTCTCTCTGTGGCACGTAGGCAGCCTCTATGCCCTGCTCCTCTGGAGACGCTGGCAGTGCAGGCTGGGGGGTAAAGGCTGCTTGGGGACAATCCATCTTCCAGGCCTTTGCTTTCCAGAAACCGGAGAAGCTTAAGGAGATCAGGCAGTGGGAGGGAGGGCAAGAAGCAGGGAGGCGAGGTGGCCTGTGGACTTCCCCTAGTCAGTGGGACCTTCAGCCTCCCACCTCCCACCCCTCGGAGGTGACAGGACGTCCCAGGGCACCTGGGTGACGGAGGGGGGCAGAGGGTGACCCACCGTTCCAGTTTGCCCAGAACTGAAGGGATTCCCTGGACAAAGGACTTTCAGCTCTAAAACTGGGAAAGTCTTGGGCAAACCAGGACCAGTTGGTCACCCTGGGTGGGGCAGGTGTCCCCGCTTACCCTAATGTGAGGGCCTCCACCTGTGGGCCACAACCGAGAGGAGCTAAAAGTGACCCTGCCCCAGTTTTCTGCCCCACAGGCTCCCTGATTCTGTGTCAGCCCAATAGAGGAGCTCCCCAGTGGCAATGGGGACTCAAGGTCAGGCTTAAATTGATTTACAGCAAATAATGAAGTGTGACCTTCCTTCTACGCCAAGAGCTGTCTGCTTCTCTCTTTCTGTCTCTATGTCGTCTCCCTCCCCTGTCTCCTGTCCCCACGTTAGACCAGATGACATCTCCCGTTGGTTCAGGGCCACCAGGGTGACCAAGGATGGGCCCGAACATCTGGCTTCCCTCTTAGCCCCAAGCCTAGAACCAAGACTTTTGTGTCAAAGAGATGCTGCCCCCCAACCTCCCCAGCCCATCATCGACATGGCAGTTGGGGCTGGAGGACTCAGCTCGCTCTCGGAAGCTGGCTGCGTCACCCCCTCTGAGGGGCCCCACCTCACAAACACTCGGACAGGAGGGAATTCCTTGGCAACTCTCGTCGCTCAGATAACCGGCAGGTCCCGGAGCGTGCCAGCCCTCAGCAGAAATGAGCAGAAATCACTTCAGTGTGTGCCATTTGCTCTCCAAGGCTCGGCCTGACACTCGCAGGCTGCAGCGGGGGCCCTGAGCTGTCAGGAGGCATTAAGGCGCCAGCCAGCGTCAGCACGCTCCGGGGAAGATGCCGACACAGCTCTCGCTCACGGAAATCGCCAGAACCCCGCGATCCGGCAGAGGCCAGGTGAGGGAGACCAGGATGGGGCTCCAGCCCCAGAATCCCAGCTGGGACAATACAAATTCCCATAGAAGCCATCGAACCTCCCCCAAGACTTGCAAGGTGACATAACCCTGCTGCCCCTCATGATACAGACCTGACAGGCTCGTCCAGGGCCGCCCCCCCGCCCCGCCCCACCCCACCCCACCCAAGCCTTTGGGAATTCTTGGAGATTCACATTTATTCTGGCCTCCTCTGGCTCTGATTCCAGGCTTCTGCTGCAATGTCCTCCTCTCTGGGTTTTGTCGCTCTTCCTGTGATGCCTCCCCAGCACTGACCCAGAAATGGGAGGAGACTTTTCCCCGAACCCCAAGCCTCTGCATACAGTCAGGCATGGAAGTTGGGTGTAGAGATTTTTCTGAAGGTTCAGGGGCAACAGCAAGAGGCATCCGTCTCACTCCAAGCTGCAGAGAAAATAAATAGCGGAATTGGAAGTTCTTAAAAAGTCCCTGGAATTCTTTCCCTCTCCGCTGCTCCAGCCCTCTCTCCCCTACGCCCATGATCACCTCCTGGTCCTTTCTTATATAGACTGGGATGTTCTCTATTCTTCCTCTTCCTCCAGCCTCCCTTGGGGAGCCCCCTCCCACCTCTAAATGTCCTGTCTGTGCACTTTCCTAAACTAAGATTGTTCCTTTCCTAAGTGAAACTGATGCAGGTTGTGGTGAAATGGTCATTTTCTTCCTCTCAGAATACCATTCTTTACGGATAAGGACATTTGGGCTCAGACAGGCTAAGTAACTTAGTCAAGGTCACACTGCAGGTAAGGAGCAGAGCTGGGATCCCACTGGGATCTGTCTTCACACAAAGTTGCATTTCCTCCTGGGCTGACCCTGGGCCTGGCTAAGGCCTTGACCTGTAAGAGGGGGGGACAGCAGGAGGAACCGGTGGTTCTGAGAAGGGTCTGCATGGCCCAAGCAGCAAGCAGAGGTGCCTGGAGTCCCGAGGGAACAGGCAATCCTGAGATCTAGAGAGTCCATTGTAGGCGCTGGGCCAAGACCACCAGGCCAGGGCCCCGGGGGGAGAGGCTGGCAGAAGGCAAGGCTGTGGCTCCCAGGCAACAGGATTCAGGGTGGAGGGAGTCAGCGAGGAGGAAAGCAGGCAGGCCTGGGAGGGCTGGGGGGAGCCCTTAGTTCTACACAAGCTACCCATCCCCTGGGCTCCTTTACCTGCCCTGCAGGGAGGCGGGGGACCGATGAAAATACAAAATTGGAAGCACTTGTGCATCTCAGATGAAAAGCGCCACGGTGAGAGAGACAGTCACAGCCGCATTGCTGTCCCCTGCAGGTCACATTGCTTTGGGCGATTTCTATGTGGGTGTGAGGTTTAGGGTTTGAAGGGAAAACGCAGCCCATTTCATAGAGCTATTATGGGATTTTCTCTGTAGGAGCAGACGGTCTGCGCAGCCCTGAAATGTTTTGACAGCTCAGGCAAATCCTCAGGGAAACCGGAGGCCAGAGCATGCCAAGGAGATGCTTATCACTCACTCTCCGCCGCCCCAGCGTGGTCCCAGCATGGTCCCGGGAGCTTCCCCTGCCGGCGCCCCGCCCACACAGTCGCCACCCTGTCCACTGGGACCCACGCACAACGCCCCGTTATGAATCAAGCTTGTCCTCCCGTTCCGATGCGGGAAAATGGGATGATGAATTCATTTCCATCACCACGCTGCCCATAAGTCACAGCTCCAAAAGCTTTTTTTTTTCTTTCAGAGTTTCCAGTGACAAAGATTTCATTATCCGAAGCAATAATTTTTAACCAGAGCAATGCAAGGCTTCGCTCTACCTGAATTAGGCCCATATGTGAGAGGGAAGCCCAAACGTCAGTGTCTGGAGGAGCAGAGGAAGGGGTGGGGGAGGGTTAAGCCTCCTTCTGGGTTCTCGCCCCTCCCCCCCATTCTCTTCCTTTTTCTCTCCCTGTGTCCTGCACCCTCCACGGTCTTCTCCCCCAGGCCGTAACCCCCTGTCCCAGTGACAGCCCCATTCCCCAGGTCCACCTTCTCTGTCCCCTCTGCCTGCTGGCTCTCTCCTCCCGCATTCCAAACCCCTTCCTCCCCCCCCCCCCGCCCCGACATCAGAGCCAAAGAAGGACAGAGTTGCATGTCTTAACCTAAACTGACTGTTTGCAGATGACATGATACTATACATAGAAAATCCTAAAGATGCCACCAGAAAAGTACTAGAGCTAATCAACGAATTTAGTAAAATCGCAGGATACAAAATTAATGTGCAGAAATCTGTTGCATTCCAATACACTAACAACGAAAAATCGGAAAGAGAAATTAAGGAAACAATCCCATTTACCACTGCAACAAAAAGAATAAAATACCTAGGAATAAACCTACCTAAGGAAGCAAAAGACCTGTACTCAGAAAACTGTAAGATACTGATGAAAGAAATCAAAGATGATACAAACAGATGGAGAGATATACCATGTTCTTGGATTGGAAGAGTCAACATTGTGAAAATGACTCTACTACCCAAAGCAATCTACAGATTCAATGCCATTCCTGTTAAATTACCAATGGCATTTTTCACAAAACTAGAACAAAAAATTTTGCACTTTGTATGGAGACACAAAAGACCCCAAATAGCCAAAGCAATCTGGAGAAAGAAAAACGGAGCTGGAGGAATCAGGCTCCCTGACTTCAGACTATACTACTAAGCTACAGTAATCAAGAAAGTATGGTACTGGCAAAAAAACACAAATATAGATCAATGGAACAGGATAGAAAGCCTAGAGATAAACCCATGCACCTATGGTCACCTTATCTTTGACAAAGGAGGCAAGAATATACAATGGAGAAAAGACAGCCTCTTCAATAAGTGGTGCTGGGAAAACTGGACAGCTACATGTAAAAGAATGAAATTAGAACACTCCCTAACACCATACACAAAAATAAACTCAAAATGGATTAAGGACCTAAATGTAAGACCGGACACTATAAAACTCTTAGAGGCAAATATAGGCAGAACACTCTATGACATAAATCACAGCAAGATCCTTTTTGACCCACCTCCTAGAGAAATGGAAATAAAAACAAAAATAAATAAATGGGATGTAATGAAACTCCCCATGAGATGAATCCTCTGTATTATTTTCAAATGGAGCCAAAGGACTTTTTCCTCCTAAATGGAAAACCAATTTCAAAACCACTACAAGAGAGAAGATAGCCAAGGGGCTGGCTCTTTCTGAAGCTCTGGGTGTGCCACCTTCTGCCAGGTCCTATCTGCCTCCTTGCTCATTTTCACGCTGAGGCCTTCTTTTTCCAAATCCAAAGTCTGACGTCATAGAAAGGATAACTAGGAATCTAAAGAGGGAAATATGGGGACCTTCCACAGCAGCTCAGGAGGAGCTAGGACACCACCCTCTGCCCTCCTGGGAAACAGTACTTTTCTTTTGGGGTTTCTTTTGGGGAGACTGGGAGCCCTGCCAAGAGGGGCTCACCCTTGTGTGGGATTGGGGGGCCTCTGGCATCCCCCACTGTCCACATCCCCAGCCCCACGGAGCCTCCCTGCTCCATCTTTCTTGCCATCATGGCCCTGCAGGGAAATGCTTTCCTCTTAAAGATGTTGCCTCCACCAGTCCAGGGACGACGGGCCCAGGTCACATCGCCCATTTGAGAAGCCCAACCTGAAACCCTGGTGTCGGAGGAGGGAGCCACACGCTGCAGGTCTGCATTTAAACAGCAATTATTGGTACTGAATACCGACCAAGCGCCAAAGAAATCATAAATGCATAACATGCAGTTCACTTTCTCAAAGACCAAACGCAAAGCGTGTTTGATGCTGGAGTTTTTTTAACCAGATGACCAACCTCCATCCACACCTGGGTAGAGTAAATACCAAGGAGGAGGTCCAGACAGTTACCTCACAGGCTGGAGGGGGGTCTTCCTGGAAGAGGCGGTGCTATGTAAAACAGGGAGCGGGCCTGCTGGGGGCGCCATGGGAGCCTAGGTGTGGCAGTAGTAACGACCCTGGGAAGTTCAAGGGAGGGACAGTGTGTCCTCCTGAAGGAGGTGGGTGATATTAGGGAGTGATGGGACCCAGCAGTTGAGCTTGGAAGCCCAAGCCGAAGATTTGGCCTCAAATAGTTCCCAGTGGGCCACAGCGTTATGTGCCTCAGGACTTCTCTGTTCCCCCAGTTCTCAGCCACCACTAGTGCATATGCTAACTCCCCCCTCAAAACGCAGTGCCAATGGGACAAGGAGAGAAGAGAAACTGGGAGGGGCAGGGCCTGCCCTGGGCCGGCTTCTGTGCCCTCATTGGCTAAGAGCAGCCCTTGTGGGCCCGCCCCCTGCCTCCTGCTGGCCCTGTCACAGGCCAGTCCCAAACTCCTGCCTTGACAACCTCCCAGCCACCTCCTGTCCCGAATCTGGAGCTCTGGGTGAGGAGTTGGAGGCATGCACGACGTATGTGTATGCCAAGGCGCGTGAGATTTGTAGGCAGTGGGAAAAGTTTTTTGATTAAAAGTTTCTTAAGGTGAAATTCACATAACATAAAATTAACCATTTTAAAATGGACAGTTCAGGGGCACTTAGTACATTCACAATGTTCTGCATCTACTACTTCTATCGAGTTCCAAAACGTTTTCATCACCAGAAAGGAAAGCCCGCGCACCCATTAAGCAGTCACTGTCTGGCCCCCTCCCCCCAGCCCCTGGCGATCGCCCATCTGCTTTCTCTACGGATTTACGTATTCTGGACGTTTCATATCAATGTAATCCTACAACATGTGGCCTTCAGCGTCCGTCTTCTTTCACTTAGCGTAACGTTTTTGAGGCTCGTCCGTGTGGTAGCTCATGTCAGTACTTCATTCCTTTTTATGACTGAATCATATTCCATTGTATGTAGATGCCGCCTTTTGTTTATCCGTTCATCTGTTGGACATTTTTTTTCCACCTTCGGCCACTGTGAATTACGCTGCGATGAGCATGCGTGTACAAGTGTTTGTCTGAGTCTCTGCTTTCAACTCTTATATACCTGGGAGAGGAATTGCTGGGTGATATAATAATTCTATGTTTAACTTTTTGAGCAAGTGCTGAAACGTTTTCCACAGGGGCTGAGTCATTTATGTCTCCACTGTGGAAATGTCCTGAGGATCCTCAGACAGGTAGCAAGTGGTGGAGGGCTCCTCTGGGGAGGAGATTGAGATGGGACCCCTACCTGGTGTTCCCAGGGCCCCCAAGTTCCCTGCCTTTGGTGCCCAGCACAATGTGGGCTCAGAGGCCCTCAGAGTCCAAAGTGAGAAGGAAGGGGAGGCGGGAGGGGGGCTCTAGGGAGGCAGTCATGATAGGGGTTCTGGGACACAGAGTTTTGAGACACAACAGAGCCACGCTGAACGTCAAGGCCAAGTGCCCGAGACTGGGCAGACTTCCCCACTTGGGCTTCTCCCGTAGGCAGTGGTCTGGGGAGCCTGACACCTCTGCAGATCCCATTACTGGGGATTGGGCTGCAACATGAAATGATGAAAATGTAAAACACGAGGGAACAGGCTGTAAATCACTTATTGGCAGCCCGCTCTCCTCCCAGCTACGCCGATCCAAGGGCGATGCTGCGGCCGCTGAGGATTTCCTGGCCGCCTGGACCAGGCTCTCCCCTCGGCCGCCAAGGTCCTGACCTGAGAACTGAAACCGTGTGAGGAAAACACCTCAGGGCCTGACTCATCCCGCCCTCCAGCCGGGAGCATCACCCGCCAGGCTCCTCCCGGCAGGAAGGCCACCAGCCCCAAGCCTTGAGAAAACCCTGCCCTTCCACCTGTACTTCCCCGGCTTGTGACATGGTGACGGTTGGCTTCACAGCCTCTCAGGCCCTCCAGCATATTCCAGATGCGTCTTGGATTCACGGGATTGCCCGCCATCCTGGCTCTCCTCACTTGGTCCCAGGGAGGAAATTGGGAAACAGAGAAAAGAAGTGACCGGTTCAGGGAGGACGTGTGGGACCAGTGTCTGCAGTGAGGTCCCCGAAGCCAGGTGTCCACCACCCCTGCTGTGCTTGGCTCGGCCAGGTGGGAAACGGGGCCGCCCGGGAACACGTAGGAGTCCGAACACAACGCACATTTCCTCGAATGTGTGCCGAAGGTAAGGCTCCCTGGAAGCCGCACCCAGCTTAAAAATCAATTAAGAAAGAGAGTGAAGGACAGGCTGCCTGCTTTCTGAAAGGACTCCTCTCACTATGCCTTTCCACGGTTTGCTTCAAGTGGGATCGTATGTCCACACTCACGCAGCACCCTGTGCATCGTCTGAAGCAGAGATTAATGTATATAGCATTGCTTCAACTGGGTGCACTCTTCCAGTCCTGCTTGGAGCTGTCCCCTTCCATCCAGCTTGGCTTGGCCACCAAAGCAACCCTGAGCTGGAGCCGGGGACGGGAAGAGAGCAAGGTGGGAGCTGGGGCCGAGAGGCCCTCGGACCACAGCTGAGCTGAGTGATGGAGGCGTTTGGAAACCCACGTGCCCTCCAGGGAGCCCTTCTCGGCTCTGGGCCTCAGAGTGCTTCTCTCTACAGTGAGGACATCAGCCCTGGGAATCGCTGGTCTCTCAGCTCCATGTTCCAGGCTGTGGGTCTTCAAGGAGCAGCTGCATATTCATGAAACTCTGGGCAGGCCAGTCCCAGCCGGAGCCAAGAAGCACCAGCGAGTCCCCCTCCCGCCCCCTAAAGAATGAGGGTGGTGTTGCAGTCCACACACAGCAGAGCCGACTGCTCAGTCCCCCATCTCAGCCGCTCTCTTTGTTCTGCGGGCCCATGTAAATGGTTCCCTTTTAAGCTCACGGGGAATCAAGTGTCCTGCCACCTGAATATCATTTAGCAAAGCGGGTGTATGGCTAAATGAAGTAACAGGTCAATGTGTCCAACTGCTCCATCCTTGTTTACCAAACACATCAGCTAGAACAGCTTTGCTGTGCGGTGACACGTTGGGGAAATCAGCCGTCTTTCCTCCCCATGCAGTGAGTTTACTGTGGTGCTTCTCCAGTCTGACTGCGTGCAGCCGTCTCGGCTCCCCAGATTCATCCTTCCTCATCAGAGTCCTTTCATTACCAGCCCCCAGTGCTGGGCACATAGCGGGTGCTTCATAAATGCGTGTGGATTCGTTTCCAAGAGCTGTCCCAGAAAGGAAGATAGTATTTCAGTTACCTGTGGCTGCTAAACAAACCACCCACAACTTAGTGGCTTAAAACAACTAGGATTTATTCTTTCTCATGAATCTGTGGGTTGGCTGGGCTCCCTCAGCAGCTGCATTCACCTAGGAGCTGGACTGGGTCTCTGTGGTCTCATCTGGACTTCCTAACAACATGGTGGCGCGGTTCCCAGAGGGATCATCCTGAGAAGACAAGTCCACGTACAAGCCCTTATTAAGCCCCTGCTTGCCTCACATTCGCTCATGTCCCTTCTGCCAAAGCAAGCCAGATGGCCAACCCCAGGGTCTATATGGGAGGGACCACACAAAAGTGTGAATTCTGGGAGACGTGGTCCATTGGAGGCCACCAGCTGGTGGGTCTCCCCCCTGGTGAGGGCAAAGCCATGATACCCTGCCCCATCCTCCCTTCTTCCCAAGGAGGCAGAGCACAGGGCAGGTTTCTCAGCAGACAGAGACTGTCCCTAGAGTTACCCACTCTCGAGGTGGGGGAAGGTTCTTCCAGTCTTTATCACGGTCATGCTCAAATCTTGCATAAAGCATGCCGGGATCTCTTTTCGGATCCTGGAGAATAAGCGGGGCCTGTCACTTGCGTGCATGCCTCCGTTCTTTAGTTACTTCATTCGTTCACTGAATACAGTGCCTGAGCACTGCTGTCACAGGGCACTCAGGGGATCAAGGTGTCACAAGGCCACGCCTGCTACCACTAGCAACCCATGCTGGTCCTCCCACACCCTGTGGTCCGTGGGGAACAAGAATGTCATGCAGAGGTTAAGAGCATGGACCCCAGGCTTCCCTGGTGGCGCAGTGGTTGAGAGTCCGCCTGCCGATGCAGGGGACATGGGTTTGTGCCCCGGTCCGGGAGGATCCCACATACCGCGGAGCAGCTGGGCCCGTGAGCCATGGCCGCTGAGCCTGCACGTCAGGAGCCTGTGCTCCGCAACGGGAGAGGCCACAACAGTGAGAGGCCCGCGTACCGAAAAAAAAAAAAGAGAGAGCATGGACCCCGCTGTCTGATGGCTTGGCTTCACACTCCAGCTCTGCGCACACCAGCTCTGTGAAACTGGGCCACCTGCCCGACCTTCCTGCGCCTCATGTGCCCTGTCTGAATTCTCTGGAGGGTTCAATCCCCGTACAGCACTGGCAGGAAACAAGCACCACACAAGCGTTTGTTAATATTACCCATGATGAATCCTCACAGAAAGAACTTTCTTCCAACTTACAAAAATAATATAGACTAGATGTGAAAAAGAAACAAACCAACCTTGCAATATCTGATAAAGAAAAAAGGCACCCTCACTATCCCAGCATCCAAAGAGAAGCCCAGTGACCTGGCAAGGGCGCTGAAATACCACACGTGTCCATTCTCTTCTTTACAAAACATTGTCTCAGGCTGTTCATACTGTTCGCAGCCTGTCAAATAAAACTCAATGATACGTCGAAAATGTTGATCATAAATATTCCTCAATTTGACCTTACTGGCTACATGTATGCGTTTCCTCGTTTGACGGATCCCTTAGTGTGAGACGTTTATACGATTTGGGATTTTTCATGCACATATTCTGTTGCGTTGAGTATCCTCACCCCGTGTCCCTGGTTATGTCCTCCGAGCGCACTCCTAGAAGTGGGAGTTCCAGGTGCAGCAGGCAGGCCTAGATTTAGGGTTGTTTGGTTCGGATATTGCTGGACTGGCCTGGAAAGAACGAGCAGCCCTCAGAGGCACAGCAGCAGAGGGACAGGTGCACGTCCTCCCATGTCTTTGCGGGCCGTGGGGATCGCCTTTTCCTTACTGGAGGGCAATCGTGTCAGCCTTGAGAGCCATGACACCCTGAGCAGGGACGTCCTCAGGGTGTGGCCTTCTCCTCTCCCCCAGAAAGCGAGCGAGGCCAAAGCCACCTTCAAAGCCCCAGGAGCCTTCTGCCTGCCCGGGACCACTGATGTGCCCCAGGTTCCCACCTGACCCTCCAGCAGCCCTCTCTACACACCGGATTTCCTCGGCTTTGATTGCCACTGCCCAGCAGGTAACCCCAAATCCACACACCCTGCTCTGATGCCCACCTCCCGCCTGGACCTTCATCTCTGCCAGACCGTCCTACAAGGGCCTCGCACTCACCGGTCTAACCTGACCTCACCTTTCTTGCAGGCTGCGTGAGCCGAGGCCCAGGCGTCGGGGTCAGGCCGCCTGGGTTGGACTCCTGGCTCTGCCACTTTCCAGCTAGGTGACTGTGGGAAAGTGACTTCCGGTTTTTCCCAGCTGCAGAATAGGGATCGTAATCCCGGCCTCTCAGGGCTGTGAGGATTCAGTGAGGTGACTTCTGACCCTAATGCAGAGTCAATGCTTAACACGTGGTAACAGGAGCAAGGTTTATTATCATTCTTGTCATTACTACCCACTGCTCCAGTTGGAAACCTGCTGGTCACTCTCCCTCCTCCCAGGGTCTCTGCTCCTCCACAAACCTTGGAAGTAAACTCAGAAGTAGCCCTGCTGGGGACTTCCCTGGTGGCACAGTGGTTAAGAATCCGCCTGCCAATGCAGGGGACACGGGTTCGAGTCCGAGTCTGGGAAGATCCCACATGCCGCAGAGCAACTAAGCCCATGCACCACAACTACTGCAGCCCACGCACCTAGAGCCTGTGCTCCGCAACAAGAGAAGCCACCGCAATGAGCAGCCGGCGCACCACAACGAAGAGTAGCCCCTGCTCGCCGCAATCAGAGGAAGCCCGTGCACAGCAATGAAGACCCAACACAGCCAAAAGTAAATCAATAAGATAAATAAATTTATAAAAAAAGAAATAGCCCTGCTGCCCTTCTCCATGCACGTGCGACCAGAGGGCTCCCTGCCAGCACACAGCAGATGCCTGGAAAGCTGCTTGAGGGAAGTCCTCTGGTCCCAGCTCTAACGAACCGTGTGACTCGGCAGATCACTTCCACCACATCTCTCTCTGGACACTGCTTCCTCGTTTGTAAAGTTATCTCCCTGCGCTCCGGCCCCAGGGAACTCGGGAACCTCGTCCCATCACTCAGGCGGGCAGATTCTGAGTGGGAGTGGATGAGATGACAGCTGCGGAGATAACTTCTCCTTTCATCTCCTAAACCATCAACCCTCCCCAGGATTTCTGGACTACTGTCCCTTGGCTGGCTCAGACATTTATTAGCTCTACCGATATTTTCTTTTGTAGTTCTGTAAAGCAAGCTCAAACTCGGCGAGTGCTGCCTATGCAAAGACCTTAAACCGCATGTTTATTTTCCTAAGCTATAAAAAGTTTATAGGGGGAGCTGGACTCCTTGTCTGACACCAGGCTCAGAATCACTACTGCATTCCACAGGAAGACAGAGGGCTCTGTGTCAGCCCCGGGGGCAGTGGGAAGGGCTGGAGGAAGGCTGTCCACGCCCCGTGGAAAGCGCACAGGGCGTGGGGCTGGACAAGGGAGTTGCAAACTCGTGGGGTGGAGGGGGAGGTAAGGAGGAAGGAGGGGAGAGGATGGAGTGTGGACCAGCGTGCCGCGAGCTGACACAGTCCGAATGCAGAAGGCATGCTTTCTCCCAGTGTCTTTCTCCTGTTCAGGCAGCTCTGGGGACACTGAGTCAGCAGAACACTGGGCTGGCCCTGGCGGAAGCTCACCTTCTGATATAGTCCCTTTATCCTAGAATGTGGAGTCAGAGATGCTTGACTCTGGAATAAACCACCAAGAGTAGACACCTTCGCTCAGTTGCTCTCCAGTTGGCACTGACCTTAGCCCATCTCCACCCAGCCCAGTGCTTCCTGAGAATCAGACTCCCGGTGTCATTCGGAACTCAGGCACTGAGTTCCTGCGCTGAGACACAGTGTTTTTATCCACCAGCTTGGAGTTCTGGGATCCCTGATATGGACTGAGCATTTGAGAGTAGGGTATTTCCACTTCGCAGGCAGGCCTGGGTTTTGCCACGGAGCTGGTGCCTGGAGCTTTCAGTGGACATCTTAAGTTGCTCTTGGACCCCCAACATCTATAACACCTCCTGCTGAGACCCGTAAGACTCGTGGAGTTTGAGTCCTTGGTCCTCCAGGCTCATCTCGGGCTCTGCCCCATCCTGGCTGCATCACAGGGGTCACATCACAGGAGAAAGGAAGCAGACGGGGGTGTGAAGACTCCCAGTCCTCACTCCTACAGCACGGATTTGAGCCCTGGATGGAGGCAGGGGCAGGACCGGGTGCCTTTCAAGGTCTCTTCCCACCCTGAAATCCTATGATTCTTAGGAAAAGAAGGAAACTTCCCTTTACTCAGAGGAGGGATTCTCAGCCTTCTCAAATGCAATGCCTCTCCTCTATTACGAATAGTTCATAATGCTCCTTTACTGCCCAGAAAGAAAGGAAAAAGTAATATGCTTCTACGTACAAAATTTCAAAACGACAACATCTTGACTCTAAAAAAAAAGAAAGCAATTTATGATAAATTAATATGCGTTGCCACATGCGAATGCCCGGGCATGACTCTTCTGGAAGCCCCAATGAAACTTGGTGGTACCTGGGACTGGTTCCCCTCCCGCACCCTCCCCACCGAACCAGCTACACCACTGATGCACAGCGATGCAGGTGGGTCATCCTGGGACTCAACAGCTACCAGCTGCATTTCTATCAGGGAAAAAATTTAACTAAATCCTGAACCTTGTTGAAGTACAATTTTAGGTACTGGTTGCATTCCCGGGATGTACTGTAAAACCATGCGAAAGTAATTTCTTGGGTTCTGGTATAAGATGAGAAAAGCAGGCTTTCCGCCTCCCGGAATGACTGTCCAAGCTGGGCATTTGACAGTTGTTCAGGCCAAGGGACAGTTCCTTCTGTGGGACAGTCTCAGGAATGGCAGGTGTCAGGCATCCTTTGGCCACCTGCTAAATGCCAGTCCTGGCCCGCTGGCTGGTGGTACCATCCTGTTCAGGACGACCGAAGCGGAGTCTCCTCTGTGCCCTTGAATTGAGAGGTAGGAGGTGGGGACATGGGGCAGCACAGGGTTAAGGACCTGCAGGATGTGCCAGGACATCACTCTGATTAGCTGGAGCAGACATGGCGGTAGCCAACCACGCCCCTGCCCCCAGCTTTGTCTCCCAGGTGGTCCTCTGCCTCTACCCCAGCACCCCAACATCTTAGGTCTCATGTAGCTTTAGACCCATTTATAAACCAGGCTGATCCCACGAGTGGCCTTCCCTTATATGGGATGCTTTCAGAAGAAACTGGACACCCTCACTTTTAGACCAGACAGTCCTCGGGGGTGTAATATACAGCCTAGTGACTATAGTTAATAATACTATATTGAATATTTGAAAGTTGCTAAGAGAGCAGATCTTAAAAGTTCTCACTGGGCTTCCCTGGTGGTGCAGTGGTTGAGACTCCGCCTGCCGATGCAGGGGACACGGGTTCGAGCCCTGGTCTGGGAAGATCCCACGTGCCGCGGAGCAACTAGGCCCGTGAGCCACAACTACTGAGCCTGTGCGTCTGGAGCTTGTGCTCCACAACAAGAGAGGCCGCGACAGTGAGAGGCCCGTGCACCGCGATGAAGAGTGGCCCCGGCTCGCCACAACTAGAGAAAGCCCACGCACAGAAACGAAGACCCAACACAGCCAAAAATAAAATAAATAAATAAATAAAATTTAAAAAAAAAAATTCTCATTCACAAGGAAAATAATTTTGCATCTGTGTGTGGTGACGGATGTTAACTAGTCTTATTGTGGTGATCATTTCATTATATGTACAAATATGGAATTATCATGTTGTACACCTGAAACTAATATAATGTTAAGTGTCAATTATATCTCAATTTTTAAAAAAAGGAGTGCTAAATTTCAATTTGAGGAGAGAAAAATAAAAATGTACTTTTTTTCTTATCCAAATTGGGGACCCCTTGAAATCTCAACCCCTGATTCGGAAGACCTGTGCTGGAGGGACATCCCTGGGGGAGAATCTTAGAAATCTGACAGGTTGAAGCTAAAGGAAAAGGTCTGACAGATGTGTGAGTCCATCTTCCAACCATGCTGGTGACAAGGCAGAGAGACCTGGCAGGTGAATGTCCTCCCCGTTACCCCAAGTCCATCTTTGGTCATTGGATGAACTCAACCCATGATGAAATACACCGGCCAGGATTTGCAGAACGTTGTGCACTCTGCCCTCTGCAGTCCCTTGCTGCCTATCCCACCTCGCTGGGCTTTGACCTCCAAGTGCTCTGGAGAACATCACCCCCCAGGTCACATGGTCCTTTCTGGGAACCCCTCACTGCAGAGGAGGTGAGGGATTGCTCTTCCGGAGGCCCAACCGTGGGTACCACACCACGGTGAGAAATGAGGCTGAGACCAGGAAGGGCCTTTCGCAGCCCCAGAAGTCAACAAGCCAGTCCTCCCAGCCACATCTTGAAGCATTTTTACTATCAAGAAGGATCTGCATGCAAATTTCAGAACCTGCCTGCCGGTTCCCTTCGCAAAGAGTGTGGGAACCGTGGCATGAAAGGAAATCCAGAGAGACAGGGTAATGGGTGTGGGTGACTGCTAATGGGACCCTCAAGCCACTGGGCTGTCAGCCCTGTCTCCCTTAAGCATACATTTGGAGTTCAAGTTCAGCAAGGTGGAGGTGTGCTCTGATTTGTTGAGTTTTGCGGGGGAGAAAAGGAAAGAAGAGAAAAATCACTCATCTTATTGGAGTCTTTGTTTTTAAAAAATTGAATATTTTAACCATTCACGTATCCATTGAGGGCAAGAGCTTATTTTCAAACATTAGGTCGTGGGACTATTATGAACAATTTTCCTCATATGCTAAAAATTATTTCTTTGTGTTCTGCTCCACACACACTATGTATTTGGGAAGAAACAGTGGCATTGCTTGGGAACGGGAGGATATTTCTTTATAACTTCTGTTACTGGTGTTTATTTTTTTTTTCCCAACAGCTTTTTCCTCTTCAAGATGAAATATCTGAAGATGGAAAATTAACCTGAAAATTGTCATAGGAATACACTTGGGATGTCTAATTTCACAGTTTGGGAGTCAAAATATAACCCCCCAGGATCGCCTCAAAGGCAGTGCTTGAAACTGTGGTGTGTTAAGTCTCTCTCTCAAGCCCGTCCCTCTCTTCACCCTCTTTCCTTGTATGTCAAGGAAACTCCAAAATGTCAGTCTGGCTGTGCCCAGTGGATCCTAGCTATGTAGGGAGTGAGAGACTCCCTCTCTGCTTACGGCCACTGCCTTAGTGTAGGAGGCACTGTGGCCATAAATGAGAGTCCTGAGCCCTGATCACAGCCCTCCTCACTGGTTTTATTTCAGGAGGTTATGCACTCCCGCATCCCTGGATTATAGCCTGGGGTTTAGCTCCATCCTGACTAATGTCCACAACTTGACATCTCTGGGAAGAGGGACTGAGGTTACATTCTGGTTTCTCCCAGCAGGGTCCTGGGTTCCTTATGCAAATTTAGTCACATCTTCCCAGTAAGTTTCAAGTTAAGTCATAGGCAAGCTGCCAGGGCAGTCAGCCTGCTATAGACGGTCTATCAGTTATCTTTTGCTATGTAACAAGCTACCCCAAAACTTAGTGGCTTAAAACAAGAACCACTTATTTGCTCACGATTCTATAGTCTGGAGGCTGCACTGAGGCTGAAAAAATCAGGAAAGCCTCACTCGCACGCCTGGCCCTTCATTTGCTGCGGCTGGAACAGCCCAGGGCTGATGGAACCTTTCTCTCTGGAAGGCAGTCTGACTTCCATGGGGTGGCTCAGAGTTTCAGACAGTGGAAGCCACCAGGCTTCTTAAAGCCTCGGTTCAGAAGTCCCAGAATGTCACTTCCACAAAGTCAGCCCAGATTCAAGGGAGAAGGAATAGACTCTCCCTCTCGATGCCCATAGGGATGGGAAGAGTTGTTATTGATTGTATTTGCAGACAATCTACCCCAATAAGAATAAGTCTTTTTTTTAAAAAAGCAATACAGAGGGAAAAGAAATCTAATATTCAAATACTTGCAGATGCCATACGCATTAGCTTTAATATCCTCATACTAATACGCTTCAGGACCACTTCTGAAGATTATAGTCTTACAAGACCACGTGTGCCCCAGGACCAGATTCATTCATAACTCAGACTGACACTACATAGACATGCTTTGTAATCATTTTCAATTGAAAATCTCGAAGTTCTTGTAAAACAAATACGTATTTAAATATCGGTATTAGTATTTTCTCATGCAATTAAACAGCTGAAAAAAAAAAAAAAGAATAAGCCTTACCCCTGGACAATTTTCCAGAAATGACAAGTGCACTCCAAGCTGGCAGGATCCGTGACAGTCTCCGTGGGAGACTTTGAAGGCTGCGCCCAGGTGTGTGTGAGGGCGAGACACAGGCGCAGTCGTGGTGCAAGGTGTGGCAGGGGAGGACACTTCTGCTGTTCTGAAAGGCGGGATCTCTGGAACCCCTCTCCCATAGGCCAGCTCAGAAAACCTTAGCAAAACTAGAAGTGAAAACAAGGAAAAACCCTCAAAGCTGCGGAAACCATTTCACGCAACGTTCATTACTGACAACATAATAAGTAGTTAATAGAAACGCAATTTTGGTTAGTAGGTAATTCAGCCTGATCAAAGGCAGGAGGGGGCCACAGATCCTCCAACACCTTCCAAATGAGGACTGCAGAGAGATGGGAAACACCGGCCAGCAGAGTATGCGGCAATTGAATTTTGGCCAATCAGTCTTTTATTGGCAGAGCACTTGAAGTTCACCGTGTGCTTTGCCATTACTTATTTAATATGTCTGATTTAAATCCATCTCAGAAGCTGATAGCTCAGGCTCTAAGTTCATGATATTTTTATTTACCCACAACCACTGTCTATCTTCATCAGGACACACAGAAGAGGCCTCAGATGCAATTTGGAGTCATCTGGGTGTGTCTGGGAAGCTCACGGGCAGGGTCACGAGAAGCAGATATGACCAGAGGAACAGGGAACACCTGAAGGAACACAGCCCGAGAAACAAAGCAGCTACATGGGACCAACTTGACCCAGTTAAGAAAACACCCACCGGAATCAGAGGAAAGCCAGGGTTCTGAAGAGTTTGTGCCTAAAATCTGTGACCCTTGTTTGTCACCTCTGAAACACACATCGATTCGTTTTGGGGACCTAAGAAGATAGAAGGCTGAGGGCAAACAAAAGATGTTTCACTAACAAAATCTGGAAGCAGAACAGCGGGGGGGAGGCTTCGACAACCCCAAAAAAGAGGGGGCCACTGGGGCTTCCCTGGTGGTGCAGTGGTTGAGAGTCCGCAGGGCAGGGCAGAGGGATCCTTCCTAAGCAAACAGAGGTGACAGCCAGTGAGAGAGATGTGGGTTCTTACCATTTGTGGGCCTCCCTCCCTCCGTGCTTGTAGCCTGGGGACACGGGGATCCCTGGGGAAAAGAATTAGCCCTGGAAAAGTGATGTAAATAAAATCACAGGATGTTCAATTACTAATGGTTGTTCTGTTGGGGACCTAAATCTCTGTTCAGTTTTTGAGATACGCTAAAGGAAAGTTCGAAAACACACTCCTGGCTGATGGATCACCAGGGACTTACCAGGGAACTAAGGGATCCTATTAAGACATGTATCCACCCTCCTGAAGACAAGAAAATGGTGGAGGTTGGAGCAGGACACCAGACAGCAGGAGTCCCGTTGGTATTTCTCGTGCCCTCACGTGACGTGGGGTGACTTGGAAATTCACTTAACCTCTCTGGTTCAAAGTAGTTGGGAAAATATGTCTAAATGCAATTTTTTAGTGGACGGTGCCAACATTTTCTATGAATTCAGCAGTTTTCACATAGGGTGAAGCTGGAAATTAAAATACATCAATGGGCATGAATTTAGAGCAGATATCTGCTGAGCTTTCAGGTTAAGACCTGGTTCTGCCTCAGACTCTCCCAGGTGCCTGTGGGTTTGGAGGTAAAGCTCTTACGCTGTTTATTACAAAAAAAAAAAAAAGACAAAACCAAAACTGTCTCTGCTGTGGTCCTTCCATGGGGGAGACACATGGTTCTGAGGCCGCTAAGGCTGTCGTGTTTCGAGACGCACAGGAGCCATGCTTTTCAAGGAACTTTTTGATGAAAAGCCTGGGACCCCGGAACTTGCAGGCTCGCAGATGCGCTGACCTCTCGCGAGAGCCTCACTTTGCTCTCTTCTTGGGCGTGCTCTGGTGAGCAGCAGAGAAAGAGTATTAAAATCCCACTTCGAGCCAAGCTGTGCGCCCCCCAAATCAGCCCAAGCTTCTCCCTTCAGCTAAGAGCCAAACCAAACCCAAAGGCTAGTTTGCAAAGTTTGCCACTCACCAAACCAAAGATTTTCCAACAGCCCAGCAAACCTACTTTGCAAAAAATAATTGGACCTGTCTACATTTTAAAAAATGAAAATAAAAACCTGAACTGGAACAAAAACAAAGCCTCAAAGTGCTCTCCACATCAGACAGTTATTTTTCTTGGTTCAGGTGTCTGGTAAGTATAAGGTCATAGTCTGTGTTAAGCTGTAGGATTCAGTCAGAGAAAGCCTGTTTCTTATAATAAGAGTCGTCTTCCTGGGAGTTAGGTGACTTCTCATGATTTTGTTCATTCAATTTCCCTATATCTATGAGACCGTTTCCATTGTTATCCCCATCATTTAGAAGAGGAAACTAGGACACAGGGAGGTGAGGAAGTCACCCTCGACTAGCTGAGCCACCAGAGCCACGCTTGACGGCTTTGCTGTACCTCCCGGGTGACAGAGGCAGCCCGTGAAACCGTACAAGTGGGACAGAGCAAGAGGCTCCTTAGCGGAAACATTGGCACTGAGGAAGCTTTCATCATGTGTGGAATATGAAATGATATTTTTATTACCCTGTCATTGATGTGGGTTTTTAAATGAGACAGCTCAGGAAATAGCAGCTTATAATTTTGTGGCACATGTTTAAACAGATTTGACACCTTGGAAGACCCCTCAGCTCCCATGAGCAAGGCCCCAGGCCCCGCTCTGGAGCTCCTGGGCATCTCGAGGATGCTGCCCTTCCCCCTTCCTCTGCTCATCCTGCTTCCTCAGCTGCTGTCTCTGGCTGCTCGTTGCCTCCGCCACCCACCTCTCAGTAAGGAGGCTCAAGGCGGCCTAGCGTTTGGTCATCCTTGCCTTTGCTCTGGGCAATGCCATTCGAAACTTCCCTGGCTCCATCCAGCAGCCCAGGGGTCCTTCCTGGGCCCATGGGCCCCTCCCAGGGGACAGCTCAGGGGAGGGGCCCAAACCTTTGGCCAAGTGGAGCCTCCAACAGTACTCATCCCTGAGGAACTCAAAGCATGTCCCTCTAACTCTCTCGACTCCAAGGCCACACACACCCCTGGGTGGTCGATAACAGCCGTGCTTTACCGACCTTGCAGAAGGAGAGAGGATTTCTTGGAGAGGCAGGTGGATGAGGATGTGCAGAACCATTCCTGTGCCTGAGCCCAGGACCTCCAGAAATGCCTGGGTGAGGAGGACAAGGTCCTCCACTCGTGCTGATAGGGACTTGGAGCGATCGAATGTTGGATATTAACGTTGGTGGGGCTCCATTTGCACCCTGTATTCGTGAGTGTGGGCTAAAGCGTTGTAACAAATAGACCCAAACCGTCCTGTCTCAACACAATACAAGCTTATTTCTTGCTCACATAGGTAGTTCTGGACAGCTGTTCAGAAAGGTAGGGTGAGTCTCTTCCATTTCATTCAGGGACCCAGGCTCCTTCTGTCTCATGGAAGGAGGAAACTATGGTGGATCACACATGGGAGACTTTATGATCAGGGCTGGAAGTGGGACGCCTCACTTCCTCTGAATTCCCTTGGCTAAAACTCAACCGCGTGACACGTCTTCCCAGAGAGGGAAGCCGGGAGATGGGGCCGGTCATGTCCCAGGAAGAAGGAGAGAAAGGATTTTGCTGAGCAGCTACAGATCCCTGAGACCTCCTGAAACCATTTGGAAGTCACTTTATAAAGAATTTAAGGGAAAAGAAAGGAAATCAAGAGAGAAAGAGACATAAAAATGATTACTGACCACAATGAACTAAATAAATGTGAAGTTACAGGTTAAAATAACTAGCCCAACCTAAAGAATCCATCTATCCTGAGAAAGTCATTCTAAATCTTTTATGCAAAACATGTTAATCACTGCTTTACTGTTTTATGTGTAATAATTGACTATGAGACATAAAGTAAATTCCCATTCACAGGGGAAAGATAAACTGAATCTTGAGTATATCCATCCCTTTAATAATATATATATATTTTTTTTTTTCTTTTTTTGTTGCACGCCAGGCGTGTGTGATCTTAGTTCCCCGACCAGGGATAGAACCTGTACCCCCTGCATTGGAAGCTCGGAGTCTTAACCACTGGACCGCCAGGGAAGTCCCAATACTGATATCCTTGGTGACAAAGTAATAACCTAAAAAATGTTTAGGTTTAAATGAAAAAAGCAGGACAGAAAGTTATATATACAATATGATGTCTGCTGTGTAACACTTTCAAAAACCTGCAGAGAAAAGGCTGGAATAAATGCATCAAAATAATAGCAACTGTTGGCTTTGGATAAGGGCTCTGGGAGATTTGTTCCCCACAGATCTTAATTTTCTGTAATGTTTAAAAGTTTCCAAGACAGCATGCATTGTTTGGTAACGGGGATCGGGTATAGAAGAAAATGTCAAATGCCCTGAGAGGCACCCCCACCCCTCGTCTGTCCCAGGTCCGCCTTCCTCCCACCCTCTGTTTCTCCCCTTCATGTCCAGAGTGTTGATCTGGATTTGACAACACTGTCCTGTTTCCCCCTGTGCAATGGAATGTTCATGCTTCCCAATTCATTTACCAGTGACAGCCAGTGTCCCAGGATCCCATCTTCCACTGCCAGGAAAGAGGAGAGAGGCCCTTGCTCACAGGACCACCATGGCCAGGGGTTCCTGAGCTGGGAGGGTCCAGGGTTATAGTTGGTGTTTTCATTGTGAGTATTTGTTCATGGACCCCCAACACTGCTCCCGTCAGCCCCTCTTCACCAGTGCAGTCCTCACCGGGGTCAGGAGTTAATGTACGTGTCATGTGTTGATGTTGTGTGTTTGTGTACGTGCAGGCAAACGTACATCCGTGTGCTAACATGTATCAAAGGCTAAACAGAAATTAAGATTGGTGCCAGAAAACTTCTCTATTTTCAACTCTTATCAATAGCTGAGTTCCATAAGAGGTCTCGGGGCTTTGGGTCATTATTATTAACTATGAACAAAGAGGAGAAGGCTTTTAAGCTGAGACTTGAAGGAAGCAGGAGGAGGAACCAGTGATGTGTGTCTGTGAAGGGCTTGAGATGGAAGGACGGGGCGTAGGTGATCCCCGGGAAGCTGGGATGGAGTGCAGAGGAAGACAGGGAAGCAGGGGTTGGGTGGTGCAAGGTTTAACCGTCACAGTGAGAAGTTTGGATTTAATTCTAACTACAGTGGGAAGCCACGAAGCAGTTTTATTCAGAGAAATGCATAAAATGCATCATGATCTGAATTATGTTTTGAGAAGAAAGACGGCCCCTGGGGCAGTTTTGTGGAGGATGAATTGGCGGAAAGGCAGGCAGAACAGCAGGTGGAGACGGTGGAGGCCATGTTGGAGGGGATTGAGGTTATCCAGGCAGAAGACGCTGGTGGCCTGGATGATTCAAGAATATTGGGGGCCTGGGAGTTACACTTCCGGGGCTTCCTGATAGACTGGATCTGAGGAATGAGCAAGAGAGGACAATCAAGGAGGAATCTGAGATAAAATGTAAGACAGTAACAGAAACAAAGAGTCACAGTTTAGATGGGTTCAGTGGGAACTAATCAATGAATGAATGTTTTTGACTTTCATGGAAGGACCACAGTTAGGCCTGCGGTGGAGTGTCTAAAATTTTCAGTAGAAGGGTAAATTCAGGACAGACTTGGAGTGATCCCCAAGCACTTTTCATTCTGCTGCCCTTTGCAAAATATCACGTCCCAAACTGGAAAGCAGGCTTGACCTTTGGTGGATGAAGAAAGCTGTGTGGAGGTGGTAATCACAGACTTGGGTCAGTTTTAGAGAGAGTCACCCTGCAGAGCAGACTGGAGAACCAGGGGGGCAGTAGCTTCTCTTGAGAACCCTGCAGATATGGAACAAGTGCGGCCACGTGTGTAGGAAGAGCAAAGACGAGCCCAGGGGCCACTGCTGGGACGAGTCATCGTGTCCAACTCCACTCCCACTTTTGAGCTCAACAGAACCCCATATGCATTTGGGCCCCAAACGCCCTTTCTTCTGCACAGAAGTCCCTACATATTTCAGGGAAATCTGTAACCGATTTGTGAGCAATCTGCCTACCCTGGAGCAACTTTGTCACAAAATATAGTATTTTCGCATTCTTGTTGAAACCACTGATGTGTCCGCCCCCGCCCCCACTCCCCCAGCGCACTCCCAACCCCACCAATCAGGGCCTCCTTCCACACATGTAACGGTTGCAGATCGGATGCCAGACCCAGCAACTGGCTATCTCCAAAATGCTTTCCATCTCCCATGGGGCCATGTACTGCAGGGGCGTCGTTAAGAGAAGGTATACTGTAAATTAGAACAGCTTATTTTCAGAAGCCACATCTTAGAAACTTGATAGCAGCTCTGGTTCTTGATAACCACGCTTCTGGAGGGCCGCGCACACGTCCCCTGCGGACGCTGGGCTGGAGACTCCCAGATGAGCTGGTCTCATCAGTCAAGTGGCTCAAGCCCCTTGTCTTGTATTTGGGTTCATGGAAACCCCAAACACTCCCCCTCCCCACACCCTCCCTCTGGGTTGAAATTCTGTGTATTTCAGATAAATTTTATCCATCTGTTTCTGATTCATTTACCCCAACTCATCATGATATTTGTTTTGCAAGAGATATTCAACAACTAAAAAGTTACTTTCAGATTCTTCATAGGCAAAGAAGAGTGTCTGATCTTGTCAAAGTACCCGAATCCCTAAAACAGAGTCAGCAGAGGAGCTGAGATGGTGAGAATAGAGGTTCAGAATCTGACTGCATGCCTAACCCCCATTTTTGCCAAGTCCCAGTTGTGGAGGAATCAGAAGGGGACCAGCTCACGTGGGGTTCCAGGCTTCATTCCTGGGACGCAGGGTCAGGGAGCGGGGAGCAGACACGTCCCAAGTGATCACCCTAGAGTCATGTGCTAAAGCCAGCAGTGGTGCAGGGGGTGGCAGCATGGGGTGAGGGGCTCCTAGCGGATGGGGCAGCGATGCAAGCTGAGGGCAATCCGTGGAGACCCCCAGCTCCGACCCCACAGGACCAAAGATGATATGGGATGGTTCCTCTAATTATGACAAACACCCTGCCTTATTTCAGAAAGGGTTTAAGGCTGCTTATAATAACGGGTCCAGAGGCCACAATACAGGCAGTACACTGGAAGGGCAGAGTCCTCTCGAGTCAGGAGAGGACCTCTGCCCAGCCAGGCCCCTCCTCAGTGGCCGGACTTGGTGGGCCCCAAGAGCGTGGCCATGAGCAAGTGAGGAAGGGGACCCTCAGAGGAAGGAGGCACATAGCCCCTTGGAGGACCAGACGCAGGAGCCCAGCCGCTCTTAAGGGCACTGGCTCGGTGGCTGGCCATTTCCATGATGGTGGTGGGGTTTTTGTGGCCATCCGCCCCTCTTGCCAATGGCCTCGACCTTCTGCTGCCCCTGTGCATCTGGCTGTGGCCACAGCCGAGGGGACGAGGGTCCGGCTCCTGTCACCACCAGCGTGTCTGCCAGGCTGGGGCCGAGGCTCGGGGAAACACCGAAGCCCGGGCAGAGGCAGGCGCCATCTGGGAACAATTAGAGTCTGACTTTTATCCCGAGGCCTCTATAAACCATCCATCAGGGAGGCCAGGAGAAAAAAAAGACACAAGCTTCTTTCCCTTTTTATTTATTTATTCTCTGTTTTGTTTATAGTGACAGTGGTCAGTTTCCCTGAAAGGAAATCACTGAAAATTACAGGGTGTTTGGTTGGACTTTTTAAAAATTAATTTCCTCTATTTTTGCATGAATTTGATTTGCTCTCATTCCCTTCCCCTAACTCACGCTTAGTGAAAAATCTCTTTTGATTTGTTCTTAATGTGGAAAACGCTGGTAGTTCCACATGGCAATTGGAAAAACTCCGAGGAGCACAGACCAGGTAGAGCTTTCGTCTGGCTTCCCAGGGCGAGGGGACGGTCTCCCTGAGACCTTTGCCCAGCTCGACCCGCAGGTCCTCCAGGTCCAGCCTCTCACCCAGAGGCCTGCTCTGTTTCTCCCGCTCTCACGGCTCCCTTCTCTTTCCAGAATAATTTACCCTGTTAAAGACCCACTTCTCCTGCAAGGTGTCCCCGGACCGGAAATTCACTCTTCTGAACTTAGCTCAAGATGCTGCCTCCTGAGCTGGGATGGCTGCTATAAGCCCAAAGTAAAAGGTCTTGAGGGTTCAAAACAGGTCCTGCCTCTTACTGCATCACAAAGATGAAACTCCCGGACACTGGGCATCAAAGGACGCAGTGACCTCCAAGGTAAGTGCCAGGATTGGGGCAAGAGCTCCCAAGGGAGATTCAGAAAACCTGGTTCCAGACCCAGTTCTACGATTTCCTGACTGAGTGACCTTGGACGGGTCACTTCACCTCCCAAAGCTTCGGTTTCCTTAAGGACCGTCATCGTGATCATTGTTATTCTTACACCTTCTGTGCATGCAGGCCGTCCTGTGCCAACTCAGAGCTAAGCTCTTTACTCACCTTGACTGTCTTCATCTTCATAACAACCCCAAGGGGTAGGAGTTTTTAATCCCCATTTTACAGATGAGGAAAAACGGAGGGTCTGAGAGATTAGATTGTTTTTTGAGGATTAAAATCTGGGACTCAAACCCGGATGGCCTGATTCTAAAGCAAATGCTCATAACCATCACTGTTTTCTTCTGCCTACCTTCTGGTAATAAAAGGGAATAGTTCTTGGGCATGTACCCCATTCTATGTGTCTTCTGTGGCTTAAGTCCGTTAGCCCTCACCAAGCCTATTGAGATAGACCACCAGGAGGGGATGGGGCCTGGACCTGAATGTGAGCGGTGAGTCCAGGATGAACACACCAACCACGGCACAGGGAAGGACGGATGGAAAATGTGTCACTAGGATTGTTATTTGAAAAACAAGGATGGTCAAGCCTGAGCAGCACCCAAGGGTCCAATTCTGCAGGCACCAAAGGGCCCTGTAAAAGGCTCTTCTACAGACGGCAGTTTAAACCAGGTACTTACGTGACCCCGGTTCTCAACTCCTGTGTGGAAGCTCCATTCTTGGTACCCACACCATGGTACCATGCATACCATGCCCCCCACTGTCCAGCATTGTCCAGCCCAGGGGTAGATCTTGTTTAGGTCCCAGGTTTTACTAGGGTGTCTGGATCATGTCTCTGAAACTGACCAGAGTTCCAAGCAAGCTAGATAAAAATAAATCCACCACCCAGAACACCAAAGTCAATGAAAATATAACAAAAGCAACTAGAAAGGAAATACCTTTAAAAGAATAACAGACTGATGGTAGACTTCCTTAAGCAATAATAAAGGCGGGAGTTCCCTGGCGGTCCAGTGGTTACAACTGCACATTCTCACTGCTGAGGGCCTGGGTTCAATCCCTGGTCAGGGAACTAAGACCCCACAAACTGCGTGATGGCCAAATAAATAAATAAAGACCAGTAAACATGCAATAATAGCCTAAATGTGTTGATGGGCAATAACTCCATCTAAAATTCTATGTGTAGAAAAACTATCATTCAAGGAAGTAAAATAGAGATTTTTCCAGTAATACAGAGATTAAGAGAATTTATAACTCACAGACCCTCACTCAAAGATCAAAAGAACAGGACTTCCCTGGTGGCGCACTGGTTGAGGGTCTGTCTGCCGATGCAGAGGACGCGGGTTCGTGCCCCGGTCTGGGAAGATCCCACATGCCGCAGAGCGGCTGCGCCCGTGGGCCATGGCCGCCCGGCCTGCGCGTCCGGAGCCTGTTGCTACGCGGCGGGAGAGGCCGCAACAGTGAGAGGCCCGCATACCACAAAAAAAAAAATAAATAAAAAGTAAAAAAAGAACAAAAATATTTCTAGAATTTATTACAGACCCCAAGTGCAGAGCATCATGCCCAGTTCACAGCACCTGTCACCGGCCGATCTGCAAGGTCTAGTCCTTGATCCACTGAGTCCCCATGGCCTGCTCCCAGCCCGCTGTCCCCGTAGGCAACCCTCTAGTGTGTTTATAGCCATCCTTGAATTTGGATACACACTTTTAAATGTGCAATGTTGTATTTAAACATGCAAATATTTACTTTGTATAAATGATACGGTCCCATGAACTTCATTCTGTTTCTTAGATGTCACACCCACTGAACACCATGTTGTTAAGACATACTCACGTCAGGCCACGCTTCCCTGCTATGCCGTACTCCGTAGTGTGCGTTCACCAATTTGACTCGTTTACATCAAGGTTACCTCCACCTCCTGCTTCCACAGCAGTCTGACGTGAACATGCTCGTACGTATTCCCTTATGGACCTGGAGGATGAATTCACTGGGCGACCTGTGCAGGAGTGGGGCTGCTGAGACATAACACGTAAACACACCTCACTGACTGTTTCCAGTGGTTTTCCAGCATGAGTACACCTATCTGCACTTCTCCCAGGAGTCCACAAATTTCCTATTTCCCCAGACCCATGCAACTTTGGCATTATCCAGCTTTTCAATTTTGACATCCCAGGGTGTGTAAAGTGTTACACTATTGCTGATTCAGTTTGAATTTCTCTGATTTCTAATGTGTTCGAGCACTCCCCACCTGCCATGCTTCTTCAGCCATTTGGGTCTCCCTTTTCTGTAAATTGCCCATTCACATCCTTTGCCTATTTTTTTTTTCTATTTGGGTTTCCTTTGTAATATATATTAATGTCAGGTAAGGTAAGTCTCTCCTTTTTGTTCATCTTTTGTTGATATAATTATCTGTGGACTTCTCTGTCTCCATAAAAATTTTAGAATAAATATATTGAGTTTCTCAAAAAATGCAACAGATTTTTATACATTAAGGTCATATTGAATTTGTAGATCATTTGGGAGAGATATTTCAACCTTATAAGGTTATGCCATCCCAACTAAGTGTATGGAGTATCTTTCCCAGTTATTAAGAGTACATTCCCACCAACAGTGCAAAAGGGTCCCCTTTTCTCCACACCCTCTCCAGCATTTATTGTTTCTAGATTTTTTTGATGATGGCCATTCTGACTGGTGTGAGATGATATCTCATTGTAGTTTTGATTTGCATTTCTCTAATGATTAATGATGTTGAGCATTCTTTCATGTGTTTGTTGGCAATCTGTATATCTTCTTTGGAGAAATGTCTATTTAGGTCTTCTGCCCGTTTCTGGATTGGGTTGTTTTTTTTGTTATTGAGCTGCATGAGCTGCTTGTAAATTTCAGAGATTAACCCTTTGTCAGTTGCTTCATCTGCAAACATTTTCTCCCATGCTGATTTTTTTTTTCTTTTTTGCAAGTAAGGATAGCTATTTCTTCTCTGCTAATCTTTATGCCTTTTCTTATTGTTGACTTGTTCCATTGTGTCTACTGGGCGGGGGAAGGGGAAGGGAGGGTACTTACAGTTTTGTTTCCAGGACTAGTACTTTGCTAAGTCACAGCAGAAATAGTGAAATCCCTGTTTTATTCCAATATTAAAGGGGATGTCTAATGTTTCTCCATTAAATATGTTGTTTACTATAGCTTTTTGACGTATATGACCTTTACCAGGTTGAGGGAGCACCCATCTATTTCTAGTTTATAAAAAGGTTGTCTTGGGCTTCCCTGGTGGCGCAGTGGTTGAGGGTCCGCCTGCTGATGCAGGGGACACGGGTTCGTGCCCCGTTCTGGGAAGATCCCACATGCGGCGGAGCGGCTGGGCCCGTGGGCCATGGCCGCTGAGCCTGTGCGTCCGGAGCCTGTGATCCGCAATGGGAGAGGCCGCAACAGTGAGGGGCCCGCGTATCGCAAAAAAAAAAAGGTTGTCTTCATCCTTTCAGGCTGCTATAACCAAAGAGCATAGACTGGGTGGCTGATAAACAACAGAAATGTGTTTCTCACGGTTCTGGAGGGTGGCAGTTCAGCGTCAGGTTGCACACATGACCGTGCCGGTGAAGGCCTTCTTCTGGGTTGCAGACTTTGTCCTCAGATGGTGGAAGGGGCAGGTGGTCTCCACCATGTCCTGTACCCGCCCTGATCTTCGATGCCCCTCGGACCATGTTGAATCCTCTCTGGTCCCCGGTCAGTCGGGGAAGATGGAGAGAGCACAGCAGGAAGCTTTCCTTTCTCGTGAAAGCAACGCTTTTCTCTGGAGGAGGAAGACCTCCCTGGCCACTGCCTGCTGCTCTACACAGTATATCCTCGAGCTGGTGGGGGAGAGACGCAAACTGCTTCCTGCGAGAGGCCAAGGACCTTGAACGGGAGGTGAGCACATTATCCTGCACATCTACGCTACGATAAAGAAAAGGGAGGCCCCTAAGTCTAAGGTCTTGTTTTCATTGGAATATAAATGAGACCTTCAGGAATTCCCTGGTGGTCCAGTGGTTAGGACTCGGTGCTTTCACTGTCTTGGGCCCAGGTTCAATCCCTGGTCAGGGAACTAAGATCCCCCAAGCTACATGGCATGGCCAAAAAAATAATAAATTAAAAAAAAATAAATGAGACCTTCATAACCTCTTGGTGGAAAGTAACATATTTTTTTCTCCTGAATTTCTCTGATCCCCCTGTGTCCCCAGGGCTGGGTTCCCTGACCCTGTGGAGGCCACTGCTTAGAAATGATAGGAAGTACTTCGGAAGCTGGAGGGGGTCACGGCATGAAAACCAACTTGCAGTACATCCCCTCCCACGTGGAGAAGCTGCAGAGTCTCCCTCAGCAAAAGCAGCCACATATAGTGACACTTGTAATAGGCCCACTGAGCACTGTCGGGGGCCACTAAGCGTCATGAGCTCATGTAAAACTGACCAACCTGATAGGCAGGCCTAGGATCCCCATTTTATAGATGGTGCAAGCACGGTTCATAGAGGTTAAATAACTCGCCGAGGGTCGTACTGCTTGCTGTGCATGGAAGGGCCTGGATGTAAACCAGCCTGTTTTACTCCCTCCCTGAAGCTTTTAAGTGACATGACAGAACTGTGCAGACATCTCAGAAGAGAGAACACGATAAAGGAAGTCCAGAAACCCAGTCTCCTCCCACCTCTGCCCCCTACCAGCTGTGGGCCTCTCTGAACCGCTGTTTCTTCATCTATCCAGTAAGCAGGCTGAAGAGATGACTTTTAAAGGCCCTTCCAGCCATGCTTTTAGGGCCAAGAAAACATCACACGCTATTTCACACTAAATTCCTCACGCCCAGAACCAAGCGGCTCACATGGAAGAGCCTCCAATTAACAGCTTTGTGGGTCTGGGGTGTGGACGAGCAACCTCTCAAGCAAACAAGCCAAAACCATCCCACAGGCAGAGACCACCAACGTGCTTTCCAAACCTGTGTTCTGAGCGGCTGGCCCTGATGGAAATCTGCAATTAGCTGTTTTAATGCCTAAAATAGCTTTGCTACTGTTGCACATAGTCACGTAAGAAAAGGAAAAACCAGGGGCCACCACGGTCAGGTCAGGGGGAGTTGGAGGCTCAGGGCTCTGAGCGCCAACCTTCTATTGGAGTCGTGTGTGGTTGCAGATAATGTTCTGATTTCCAGCGAGCTGACAGCTGGGATGAACGGCTGTTCAACCCGATTAGATATGCCTAGGCCACAGACTCTGGGGCCACAGACAACTGCTCATTTTAAATGCATGCCACTGGCACCCGACGGAAAGAATAAAGGCCGGCCTCAAACAGACAACACATTCTTGGATGCAAACCTTATGGTTTCAACACAGCTAAAAGGGTTTATAACCGCCTGGGGTTCCTTTTCACTGAATATTCTTTGTCGAATAGTGTTTAGATCAACTTGTAACTTTAGCACTTTCCTGTAATTGTAGCTTGTCATTTAGGACCTGGTGGTATGTGAGGAACCCAGGAGGCGAGGGGGTCGGGGGTGGGGGGGACCAAGAGCTACTGAGTTCCCACGTTTAATCCTCTCTGTGTCCCCTCAGACCCTGGGGGCAGCTCCTGACCTTCCCCATCAGGACCCTGGGGGAGCCAAGCAGCCCTGTTGTCTTCCTGCTGTTGTCAGGATGGCACGGCATCTGTTTTACCACCAACTGGAATCGCTGCCCAGAGGCTATCGCCTCGTTGATGCGCCAGCCCCCTGCCCTGTCCTGGTTCTTAGAAGCACAAGCCTCTGGAGGCATCTCCGGGAGCTGTTGCAGCATCCAAGGTAGCCCTGTGGATGGTGGGAGGGGTCGGAGGGACTTCTCTGAGTACTTTTACGGTCCTTAAATGCAAGCACAAGACATTATGGTCTGAGCACACACTATCGGCCTGGTATCGAGGACTACACCTCTCTAGAGCTCCCCCCGGAAGGTCCAGCTTTTCCTTCTACCCGTCTCTCCAGGGAGCCCTGGGGCCCGTGTGTACAATGGAGGTGCACATCACACCCACAGGAGCAGCAGGGAATCCGCTCCTTCACAAACCACATGTCAGAGACGAGTATACACCCTAAGGCATATCAGTCATCCTTCTACACTTTGAAATGTTTTCTTCAAAAACTGGAGCCTACTCGAATGCTAACTGTAAACTATGAATCTTAAATCTTCCTGTTTTCTTGTCTCCAACTGATGGACTTTTGCAAAATCCTTTAATAGGACCTCCCTGCCTTCCCTTTCACCATAGTAGTTTGAATCTACCTCTACCTTGGGTTTGAATCTCTCTCAGTCTGAGCCTCCGTTTCCTCATCGGTTAATTGGAGATAATATGAGTATCTGCTCACAGGATTGTTGTATGTGTAAAGCAGGTGGCAGAGGACCTGACTCACATGATAGGCTGAGTGAACCTGAACTACCAGTATTGTCATCAATAATCCATCCTCCACCCAATCATCAACTTTGACTTTGCTTGAACCCCCCTTTGACTACTTTCCTAACTTAAGTTGCCCCCAGGGGGGCAGTATTCTGCCCTGTCCGGTCATTGTTTGGGTACTTGTCTTATTCACTTCATTAGAGTCATAAGCTCCTGGCTGGCAGGAATTGGGTCTAATTCATCTGTGAATTCTGTGCCAGGCTTCTCACACAGTGGGCTAGTTATAAGTTAGCCCTGGCTCCAAAACCCTCCACGGTGCTCCAGAGCCGTCTGAGAGAGGTCCAGGCTCCTAGCTTGATGTCTGAGGGTCTTCACTTAGAGCTCCAACCATGCCTTGAATTCCTACTCCCTCACACATTTGCTCATGCTGTTCATTTTGCTTAGAACCCCCTTCCCACCTCTACTTCTTGAACTCTTATTCATCCCTCAAAGCCCAGATTAAATCTCACACTCTCGGGACAAAGGTCAGATGGGCTTCCTTCTGCCTCTCATCTCAGATAAAATTTGACTCTAGTCCAAGGGTCAGCAAATTGCTTCTGTAAAGGACCAGATAATAAATATCTTTGGCTGTGTGTGTTACAGTTATGCAAATTTGCAAAAGCAGCCGTAAAGGATATATACATAAATGGGCATGGCTGTGTTTCAGTGAAAAATTATTAAAACAGGTGGCAGACCAAATTTGGCCTTCAGGATGAAGTTTGCCGATCTCTGCCCTAGTCTTTTATGGTGTTCATCACAGTCTGCCTTTATATTATGCTTATTTGAGGTCACATTTCCTCTCAACTTCTAGAATAAAAATTCCTTGAGGGCAAGAACAGTATTTTTCTGTTGCCATCACTCATAATAAGCACATAGAAATTACGTATCAGATTTTTGAAAACAGGCAAGAGAGCTCCCAGCAGAATCTTCCCAGTGCAAAGATATAGAGAGATTAAGAACAGAGTATTGGGACTTCCCTGGTGGCCCAGTGGTTAAGACTTCGCCTTCCAATGCAGGTTCTTTCCCTGATCGGGGAGCTAAGATCCCACATGCCTGATGGCCAAAAAAAACCCAAAACATAAAACAGAAGCAATATTTTAACAAATTCAATAAAGACTTTAAAAATGGTCCACATCAAAAAAAAAAATCTTAAAAAAAAAAGAACAGAGTATTATCGGCTGAATCGTGTCCCCCTGAGTTCACGTGTTGAAGTCCTAACCCCCAGTGCCTCAGCCTGTGACTATATTTGAAGATGGGACCTTTATAGAAGTAATTAAGTTAAAATGAGGCTGTTAGGATGGGCCCTAGTCCAATCTGACTGGTATCATTATAAGAAGAGGAAATTTGGACACACAAAGAAACTCCAGGGATGACCATACACAGAAAGATGACCAGGTGTGAACACAGGAAGAAGGCAGCTGTCTGCAAGCCAAGGAGAGAGGCCTCAGGAGAAACCAGACCTGCCAACACCTTGATCTTGGACTTCCGGCCTCCAGAACTGTGAGAAAATAAATAAATTTCTGTTGTTTAAGCCGCCCCAGTCTGTGGTATTTTGTTATGGCAACCCTAGCAAACGACACAGAGAAAGGCCAATTAGAAAAACAGAGAGGGAAAGCCCCAGTAAATATTAATGATTTCAAATACTTTGCCTGTTATTTCTCAACAATTATAGGTTTCTGAGGACACTGGGATTTTATTCTGTTGGGAGGTGAGGATAGGGGGCAGTTAAGAATGGATTCAGTTTCCAAGTCCTGGGTTTCAAGTTTGTAGCTCCAGGCTTGCATTTCTAATACTGTCAAACCCTGATGATTCTGACGAGGGCTGTCCCGCCCGCTTCCCCACAGTTTTCCAGAAACAGTTCTTACATATCCACTCAAACTCAATCACTGAAATACCTGCCACTTCTCACGGACTTTTGAAGGGTTGTGTTTGCTTTGTGGAGTTTAAGGAAAGCATTTGATTTTTCTCCCCTTGTATAAACTCCAGTTGGAAGAAATCATTTTATTTTCCCCTCTAGGTTTATTTTGTTTAGCTAAAGCCATTAGAAATAGCTTCAGTTTTACATTTTTCTTGTCTGCTTGCAAAGTGCGTTGCCACGGTGGTTGAATTTCAGTGGTTTGGATTGTTTTAAATGACTTCTGTGTTTTTGTTCCCAGTTCCTCAAATACTGGTTGCTCTCTAGGTGACCAGGTGAATGAGTTCATTAGTAATAGGCGTTTTCACTAAGTATAGGTTTATATGTGTATTTTGAAGGTGAAAATCTGATGTTCCCATAGATACAAGACAATTTGTGTACCAAGAGACCCAGAAGCCAGTATTTCCTCTCTGGAGCAATTGACTCTGAGACCTCACAAAGACAGATCTTTAGGGCGCGGGCTGTGGCCTCCATCCCTGGGGGGCACATCCTCTGCTAGATCAATATAGGTCAGTAACCAAAACCACCTGGAAGGTTGTGCTTCCCTGGATCCCCTTTTCTGGAAAATGGTGCCAGTAGGAAGTTTCCACTTGACTAGTATAATGTTGAGGTGCTCATGCAGATTTCTGGACTTCATTACATTTTCTTGACAATCCTCTGGAGTTAGGTCCTGTTTTTGTTATCATCATCCCCATTCTAAAGATAAAGAAACTAAGGATCAAAGAGGTTGTCAAAGCTGCCTTAGATTTCAGTTCTCTTTTGTGACTCTGCCTTGCCAATCAAAAGCTTGCTGGTGGGGGTCCAGGACCTGGTTTCTTTCACTCCTGGGTGTCCCCTCTTGGTACCTTGTAATACTAGAAACAGCATTGTGAGTTACGATTTTCACTAGTACTTGCAATTTACCAAAATTAACAAAATCTTAGGCTGAGGGATTTCAGGGATCCGTGAAAAAAGGCAGGATGGGAGAAATTTTTTTGACCTTAAACTTTCCTAAAGGCATTCCTAAAATCACACTACAACGGTGGCAGCTAATCCTGCCCCCCACCTCCCACCCGCACCAACCCATCCCATAAAACTGTTTCTTTGTCAGACAAACATGCCCTGAGGTGCACTCACTTCGCTAATAAAATTCTGAGATGGATGAGGAGGGAGGGTCCCTAGAGGGAGGCCCTCCTTCCTAAGTGGAGATGCTCTCTCCCTGTGGCCAAACAAGAAGGCTGTCTCCTGAAGTGGGTGTGCAGGAAACAGCAGTTGGGATTGGTCCCTATGAGGAAGGTTATGTTTTTTTGTTGTTTTTTTTTTTCCGCGGTACGCGGGCTTCTCACTGCCGTGGCCTCTCCCGTTGCGGAGCACAGGCTCCGGACGCGCAGGCTCAGCGGCCATGGCTCACGGGCCCAGCCGCTCCGCGGCATGTGGGATCCTCCCGGACCGGGGCACAAACCCGCGTCCCCTGCATCGGCAGGCGGACCCCCAACCACCGCGCCACCAGGGAAGCCCTGGAAGGTTAAATTTTGAAGGATGAACGAACGTCAGGCCTGGGAGAAGTATGAACTCCTACCCACCAGGAGATTTTTATTTCCCCCTTTCTGCCAGTTTTGGGGTATCGGGAGTTCAATTTTGCTGAAGAAACCAAGCATTTATGCACACACATCAGATTAAGAGAACAGCCTCTGACTTCTTGCCGTGAAAGGAGACTTCTGCCTTAAGCATTCATTCCGAATTGGCACTGTTCCCTTATCAACTTGGAAGGCTGCCCCATCCTGACAAGGTCCCTCAACTGACAGCGCCCCAGTGCTCTGGCCCAGATTACAGCCCTCGCCCCCAGCGGCCTTCACACCTGCAGCTCCCTGATTTAATGAGGGCTGTCGGGGATTATCAAGTCATGAACTCGCCTGCATCCGCCAGACTCTCATGAATGAGGCATTTTGTTCGGCTACCTCTCATTTCGTGTTTCTTGGAGCCAACGCAAAAGGAAAAGGCAGTAAGTGAGCAGCTATTTTGGGCCAGCGTCTAATAGTTGAATATTGCATGATGAAACAGTCGACCTATCAAGTCTGTTATTTTTGTGACTTTCTTTTCTCTCTTCCTCCCACCCTCAGCCCGGCCTTAGCCCTGCGATGCCCTTGGCCGGGGGGCTGGTAACTCTGCAGCCAGTGAGTCCCAGCTCGGGTAACTGAAATGGAGAACATCTGCCCTGCAAATCCTGTGATGAACAGTCACCGGAAGTGGACCTATGGAGAGGAGGCTGTGGGCCAACATCTGAGCTCCCTGAGCCGGGCGGATTTCAAGTCCGACCCACACCGAATCCTTCTTGATCCAAGTTAATTTTCTACGGGAAATCCGACAGGGAAAGGCTTTCTAATTTAGTGGTGTTTTGAGACTTAAACAACACTGGTCAATAACAGAAGAGAAAATGGTGGTTTGGATATTCAATGGCTTTTGGTTGACAACATTTTGATCACGAGGAGTTAGGGGAATTTTCAGTGTGAGACCCTCCTCCCGGGAGAAGGCTGAGAGCACAGCAGGGCCAGCCTTTGGCCTCAGGCAGGATTCTCCTTATTACAGTAATAATTGCCATTATTAACAATTATAAGCAATTATTCTTCGCCTGTTGTCTAGCCATCAACCCTTGGCTGCCATTGGAGAAGAGACGACGGTGATGGTTCTCATTACCCTTCAACACCTCCTTGCTGCCAGCCCGAAACTGCCTTGAGTGGGAGTTTACAGTTCATAGGATTCTTTCCCCTATATTCCAGGCAGAAGGAAAATCCTATCTTGGTTTCAAATTTTTCTCCAGCTTTAACATTATTTTTCCATCTACACTGAGGAAGTAGTTCTTTCTTAAAATACACCAGCCCCTGGAACCTCAGAGAGTCTGTAGACAGAAAGGCGAAGATGGAAAACAAAAGGTAATGTGCCTGGAGGTTCATAGGTGAGAGGTCAGGGGGCAAGGAACCATTGTGGCGTTGGTGATTATTAACACAGGGTGGGAGCAAGAAAGTAGCTCTTTGTGGCTACTGGGCTGGCTCTGCCACAAACCATTGGAACACGCAGCTTTGAAGGATGAAAACACCAGCCTTGGACTTTGGTGTCGTCCTCCGACCAGCAGAGGCTGTTGGCTAGACACGTGTCACGTCACGTCTGACGCTTGATGGGCACAAGGGAGCTGCCCCACCCCCATGCCCGCTCTCCATCCAGCGGGGACCTTGGCACTTGGCTCCATGGCCGGGGCCCCACGGCCGGGGTAAGGATGAGTGCGGCCGTGCACAGCTGCGCGTTGTGGCTGATTGCTGTGGACGGAGTGGCCTTGACTGTGGTGTCCTGTAACCAAGATTAGTCGGCAGTTCCGGAAATCGGAGGGTAAAAATAACTGCAGAGCCGCCAGCCCCCGGCCGGTGCCACCACTGGAGAGAGGAATGGTGTCTGGAAAGTGCTGAGTGTCATGATCTTTGCTTCCTTCCGGTGGTGGGAGGTTCTCAGAATAAGAGCTGGGCTTTGGATTTCCCCCAAAGGGTTTCTCAGTGCTCCACGGCCTGCTGAGTCAGTGGAGTCGGGCCCGGGTGAACTTTCAAGGAGGGATGTTGGGTTTTGAGAGAGGGGGTGAACAGAGCGGCCAACCGGGGCTGAGCCCAGGGAGGTAACCGCTGAGGGCGCCCACTGGTCGTGTGGACCTCCTGTGGCTCCAGCGTCTGTCACCGAGGGTTCGTGGCCTCCCAACCACCTTCCGAAGTAGATGCCTCAGACCCAAAGCCCCTTCCCGCTCCGTTGTTCTTGCCTCTTCGCCAACTCTGCTTCCAGACATTGACATCTATTGACTTAGCATCCTCACCCAGGTTCTTCCTCTTCTGTTGCCCCAGGAAATCTGGTTAAATGCCAAGTTCATGGTCCAGTTCCCATCCCTTTGGTACCATCACACGTGCTCTGCCTTTGATCTTAACCCTGAATCCCTCTGTACCACATTCTCCATGTTTTTCTGGGAAATGTTCATTGCAAAAAACCGCTCTGGGACCCCCTGAGAAATAGAAAACAGAAGATTTCTACTCATGGCCCACAGAGAAGCTGGACTAACTTGGACTAGGGGAACGTACGTTTGAACTGAATGTGCATCTAAATTCTAGAACATCCCGAGGAGGGGGCAAGTCTTATTTAAAAGCTCGCATAATAATTTCAACTAGGCTTACTAAAGTTGAGGTGGTGTCAGCCTCTTGACCTCTTGCTTTGATATCCAACTTGATGGGAATAATTCTAATCACTCAGTGAATCTTTCAAATTAAAAGTGTTTCTGAAGGAAACGTGTTTCTAAAATTGGTGATTGTGGCTTAAGCTTTTTTGGACCTTGCCAAACCCAATTCATTCCTCTGGTCACTGTGTTCATGCAGAACTTGATTTTTTGATTAAAAAATTTAAATGTTGCGTGTATGTGTGTGTGTGTGTGTGTGTGTGTGTGTGTACACTTAGATGCTTGTCTCTGGGCTGGACTGTGAGCTCCCTTTGAAAGGGAAAGATTCATTCATTTCTGTATCTCCAACGCACTTATGAAATGTTTATTGAATTGTACAGGATTACATGGGTTAAAGGTTCTTCTGGGAAATCCTGTTGACATTATTAATTTGCTTGGCAAGTTCGTTCTTTCTAGATAGCAACAAGACACAATTCATTACCAGCCTCTGTCCAAATTTAAAATTCTACCTTAGTGAAGCACCATCATCTTTCTGTGGGTCTGTGGATGGATGTCGCCAGTCAGGTCTTTATTTCTTCTCCAAGTGTTCCTGGGAGGACTCCAGCCTGCAGTCTGGCTCCGTTGCCTGGAGCGTGAGGTCCACGTGGCCAGAATCAGGTGTTTGGCCTGCTGTGTCCCCTCAAACCCATAGGCCCCGTCCTGTGCCCTTGGCCCAAGTCAGCCACTGTGCACTTGGTCTCAGAGGATGGAGTGAAGTTGGAAGGGCCCATCTGGTCCCCAGGGGGTTGGGGGATGGTGTTCTGTGGGCTTTGGCACCAGACCCAACTGGTACAAATCTTGGCTCCTGCACTTTCTCTGTGCGTGGCCTTGGTCAGTTCAATTATTCTCACTGAGTCTCAGTCTCCTTCTCTGTAAAATGAAGAAACTAATGCCTTACCTGTGAGAATGCTGAAAGAATTGGAAATAAGGATGCAAAGTGGCTATTGCAGTGCTGGGTAGCTATTGATGGGAGGGAAGTCTTTTAAAGATGTGTGACACCATCTTTACCAAGGTCAACACTGAGCTTCAGAGTCAGAGGCCAGGGAGACGCTGAAGAATCCAGAGGCAGGTCTGGTTGGCAGGAAGCAGTCTTGGCCCAGTAAGAAGTCAGAAAAAATAGCAGCGGTAGTGCTCAACCAAGCACTATGTGATGCATATTATGTGGAACATTCTAGTTAATTCTCACAATGCCCATTTTTTCAGCTTTACTGAGGTATAATTGACAAATGAAATCATGACATATTTAAAGTGTACATCATGATGATTTGATATATGTATACATTTTGAAAGGATTCCTCCCATCTAGTTAATTAACACATTCATCACTACCTTTTTTTTTTTTAATTTAGTGGGATGAGAACAGTTAAGTTCTACTTTCTTAGCAAATTTCGATTATGTAATCAGCGTTATCAACTGTAGTCACCCTGTTACACACTAAACACTCAGGCCTTGTTCTTCGTATAGATGAAAGTTTGTACCCTTTTACCAGCCTCTCCCTATTTCCCTCGCCCCCATCCCCTGGCAATCACTTTTCTATTCCTGTTTCTATGAGTTTGATTTGTTTTAATTCCACATGTAAATGACCCCTTGCAGTATTTGTCTTTTTCTGTCTGACTTATCTCACTTAGCATGGTGCCCTGAAGTTCCATCCACGTTGCTCTAAATGTTAATACTCACAACTCCTCAGTAACATGTCCAAGTTCACCCAGCCAGATGAGGTCAGGTCAACTCCAGATAAGAGCCAGGTGTTGCTCATGCAACTTTTGGCCTCACAGCCTCAGCGGCACCCCTGACCTCCTGAGATCGCCCCTTCTGTGGGCCTCATAGCTGGGGTCCAGCTCAGGGCGGGCACACAGGTAAAAGGAAAAACAAGCCAACGGGGATGGTAAGAGGTGAATGGAACCACCCTTTCCATGAGGAGGCAGAGGTCTACAGAGGTGAAAGGAAACCTTTGTCCCTTCCTGTGACTGGTTAGGACAGAGCGAGGACCAACCCAGCCCTTCCGTGTGGGGATCAGCTAAGCGGGAGTGACCCAGCCCGTTTCTGTAGATCCTGGGCATCCCCTTCCTGACTCACGCCTTACACGCCTGCGGGCCCGGGGGCGGGAGGAGGAAAACTGACAAACCCAGTGATAGAAAAAACCCGGATTGGAACATTTAGCTTCGTTCAGGACCAACTCTAACCGCACCTCTGCCTGCCAAGCCCTAATCGTCATCCCATGTCAGAGTCCCTTCTTAGTCACTGTCTGCCCCTCCAGAGGGACTTGTAAGACAATTACAAGAATTCAGCGATAATCTCTCTGCCTATTTACATCTTTCAGTTTGTATTTCCCGGCTTTTCCAGAATTTGCTCTCATTACACATCCAAACCCAAAGCCAGCCGAAAAGGCTTTTCAGCGTATGTTACTGTCTCCCTCTGCCTGATTCTATGACTCAGATCGAAGTCCCATCACAGTCCTGGGGTTTTGTGTCAACTTCAGAAAGATCAAAAAGGAAAGAATAGGCCCTTGGAAGGGAACAGGTGGGAGGACCTGTGAGCGAGCTGGGCTACCGGTTCCGTGGCCTTGTATGTTGGTGTTGGAGGTGGAAGGTCCTAGCCAAGAAGGGGCTGCCTGCTGGGCCCAGGGGACCTGCACTCTGAGGGGCATCACCCAGTGATGCTGTCCCCTGAGGTCTGGGGAAAAAGCCAAGTCTGGTGTGAGAGCCACAATCCATCACAGCTGGGCGATGGACACAGAGAATGAAAGTTAGAGCATGCCTTCTGTGGGGGCACTGCTTAGCTCCTGTACCTCAGCCCTCTCTAGCTAGCCCTCACAGCACCACCCATGCACACACACACACACACACACACACACACACACACACACACACTCTCTCTCTCTCTCTCTCTCTCTCTCTCTCTCTCTCTCTTGCTCTGCATCAAGAGGGGATGTTTGGAAATGCTTTCAGAGGGGAGTCCTGGGATGACAAGGACTTAAAGACACTGCTTCTTTGAAAGGCTGCTCCCACACTTCTGAGGTTAGAACTTGGTTGGGATTCAGGTGAGCGGTCAGAGCTATGGGTTATGGAAGGCCCGTGAGACCCCTGCAGTATCGTTCCTCCAAATCCCTGAGAACCACCCCCTCTTCTGCTGGTATCTCATCACCTTGGTCCTTTCTACATGTCCCTGAAAGGTTGGATCCTGGTGAGAGGGATCTAACTTTTCCTCTTGGATTCCACATCCCACACCCTGACCTTGGCCTTTTATAGTTTTAGCAAAATACAACCTCTGCAAAAAGGAACTGAGGAGTACCTCCCAGACTGGGGTAGTAGTTATGACGGAGGCTGTGTAAGCTGCTGAAACCAAGAGCCCAATTAGACTGAAGACTATTTCTCTGTCTCATGACAGCCTGGAGGTGAGGGGCCCAGGCCAGCTGGGAAGCTCTGCTCCACATGTTCACTCGGCCCCCTGGCTCCTTCTGTCTCGTTGCTCTGCCATCCTCCAGAGAGTTGTCTTCATCCATACTGTCAGAGCTTTTGCTCACGGGAAACAAGGCAATTTATTTTCATAGTAGAAGTGGAGGGCAATTTATTTTCATGTACAAGTGATGCAGAAATTACACACCTCAGTTCTGCTCATATTCCACCAGAGAACTTAGTTACGTGGCCACACCTAGCTGCAAGGGAGGCTGAGCAATGTGGTTTCTAGTAAGGTGAAGGTCTGTCACTGCAGGAGTTAAGGTTTTGTATAAAAATGTGGATGTGAGCTCTTCACTGACAGTGCTAGACAATGAGAGTTCATTCTTCCAAGGATGACTTTGAGACACTCCTAGATCCCTATCTATCTGTCTGTCTATC
Organism: Orcinus orca; assembly: GCF_937001465.1. Classification (NCBI taxonomy): domain Eukaryota; kingdom Metazoa; phylum Chordata; class Mammalia; order Artiodactyla; family Delphinidae; genus Orcinus; species Orcinus orca. The sequence goes on along the minus strand of NC_064568.1, from coordinate 75,336,261 downwards.
TATCATCATTCATCTATCTATCATCAATCAATCATCTCTCATCTATCTATCATCTATCTACCTATCATCTATCAATCTACCTGTCATCTATTTATCTATCAATCGATTATCTATCTATCTATCTATCTACCGTCTATCTATATCATCATCTTCACTGAGAATATGGTGGAAAGTTGGGCAGAAAGATAGACTCAAGTTTAAAACATCAAGTAAACTGACCATCTGTTCATTCATTCAACATTTATCAGGTTTCAGGTGCTGTGCTGGGCACTGAGAGATACAGATGTGGAAAGCATGTTCATGACTCTGAGTAACCTCATCTGTGGTTTCTAAACTTGCCAGTCCACCCAAACTCCCAAAGGGACAGGCGAATTTGTTTTTAAACAGACCTCAAATGATGCTTCTTAGCTCTTTCTGTTTAATTGAAGGGTAACCTAAGATTGAAGCTAATTAAAAACAATTACCATTTGCAGCTACTTACCTTCTTAATGACCTGCAACAACAGCAGTTGCAGATTAAATTGAATGCTGATGTCAATGGGATTATAACTGTCAGTCCTAATCCCGAATTTTCCATTTTGAGGTCCATCAAAACAGCACCCCTGTGCTCATTTATGGGCTGTATAATACACCAGTGTTATAAGATTGAACTTTAAAAAGTATCACTTTTGGTGATTTCACTTTCTTTTGACAAAACTACTGGAAAGATTTAAAGACCAGTGGAATCAAGCTTCTAGATTCTTCCAGTGCAGAGGCTCTGTGGCCCCCTGATTCTCTGTGATGCCTTATGGGGCTGGGATGCGATGTGGGACTACTGAGAGGCAAAACAGCATGAAACAGCAGGGAGAGGTCGGAAAGATGGGTAACTTGCTGGTTTGTCAAGAGCCCCAATGGAGAACCGCGAGTGGGTGAATCAGAAGGTTGCCCTCGCTGCATCTCTGGTGCAGAAACACACTGGGTAGGAGTCAGAAGTCTGACCAGGCTTGGAAAACCCCTGGGCCAGGGACCTACATCTCCTGCAGCTGCCAGACTTTGTGTTGAAGGACAATTATGTTCCTCTCAAATACGTGCTTGCAACCTCCACTGGTGCCTTGCATGTGGGCTGCGGCAAGCGCCTAGACAGCCCTCCCCAGGCACCCCCAGGGTGACCGCCAAGAAAGGCTGGCCTAAAGCAACCAAGGAGTGTGATGCCAACAGACTGTCACTCCAAAGCGTCTGGAACTGCAGTCGATTTGGAGGGTTTCAACATGGTCAACCTCCAAATCCCAGAGGGACATGACAATGACCTGGCACAGCCTCTGGGTTCCAAGAGTAGGAGAGGAGATGCCCAAGGTCGCATGGAGAGTTCGTAGCTGTTTCAACATCCTGTCCCCTGTTCTCTCCAACACGTCGGCCGTCTTGGTCAACACAAACGTGCAAGCGGTTTAATAAGGAGCAATAACGATCACAGTGACAGCCCCCCCTGCCAGAGCTCTCTGAGCCCTCTGGGTCATTTTAATCGTGCGTATTCGATGCTCTGTTCCCTGCCGGCAGCCTTACAGAGTAGACAGGGCAGGGCTGACGCACGGCTTCAGAGGAGGCAGGGGTGGATGTTGGGAGTGTGAAAGCCTGAGCACCAGCACACTTGTGATCCATGTAGTATCTGTGATTCGCACCAGATCTCCCACCCCGTCCGGCACGCTCCCTGCTCCACTGCTTGGCAAGTTGCCACCTCCTTGGGTCCTGATTGGCTCGTCTGCTAACAAAAGGGAGAAGAAGAAAACAAAGAAACAGTGACAGTGTCTAAAGACATCTACCGTCCTAAGGCTCATAACCGGGGCTGCAAGGTGCAGCGAGATCCCCCAGCACAAGGCACATGGATGATTCCTCTGTCCCAACTCATTACCAGGCAGCGTCTGGACCTCACCCAGTCTCTGCGGGGTGCTCTCTGCGTGCTAGGTGCTGCCGGTACTTGGGGACGCACAGCGAGGCCTCTACCTTCGAGGAAGGGAAAGAGAACTGAGGAAGAAAAGTTAGAGTAGTTGCCAACTGTGCTAAGAACCCCACAAGTATCATTTCACTTAATTCTCCCAACTGCATCCTAAGGCATGTGTGACTGTCCCCCTTTTACGAAATCAGAGGCTCAGGGAAGTCAGGCAACGCCTGAAGATCCTACAACTAGTAAGCGGCCAAACTGGAATCTGGACCTAAATCCACCTGAATTCATGAGCTTCCCAGGCTTAGCGCTGGGTCTGGTATGCAGTAGGTGCTCAATAAGTGTGTTGAATACATGAGTGGGTGGAGGGAGAGCAGGCCAGGCCGAGTAGGGAGATGTGAACTGGTGGTTCCTGGTGCAGTGGATAGAGGCTGTTGTCCTCACTACCAGGAAAAGGATACTGTGGTCCCAGGGAAGATGGGGGGGTGACAGCACAGCCACCGCTGGGGGGGGCCAGCCCTCCCGAACAGAGGACACAGCTGAGGAAGGCGGCTGCTTTTCTCTGCTTCCGTCCTCCATGCCCACTGGGCCAGGCAGCCACGTTCATGTGCACGGTCATCCCCCAGAGGTGGAGGTGGTGCCCGCCTTGTCCCCACTACCTTCCCTCCCCTGAGAGAGAGAAGTCACACGTGCCCGGCCGAGTCACGCCCGGGAGCTCACTGCCTTGCTGCCCACGCCTTTCTTTCCAGAGGTGATGTAAGAATTAGCAGCCTGAGAAGAGGAGCCCCAGGGCCCAGGCCCACCTCCGAGATAGTTTGATGCTCAGGGCTGGGCGCCGACAGCCGACTCAGCAGAGACACATCTCCAAACCGCGGGCGTGGGCCGCTCTTCGTGAACTGTCTCTGAGCCTCCTCGTGGGGCATCGTGGCCTGACACTGTGGTTCCTAAAGAGCTGACAGATTCTTCTGTGTGCTCTGAGAGTCACAGGAGGATTACGACTGTCTGCTCCATCCTATTACCCCCTCCAGCTGCCTGGGTCCCTGAAGAATCCCTTTCCAGTGTGTAAGGATGTCACCGTCACAGCCACATTAAAACCATTTGTAAGTGACATTCTCAAAACGGGAGCATGACTGATGTGTGTGTGTGTGTGTGTGTGTGCGCGCGCGCGCGCGCGTGCACGCGCACACCACTCTAAGCCATGAACATTTGACATACATCCCTCTGGCCTCCCGGGGTAGGAGAAAGGGTTGAAGAAATACATGAACGGTCCTTAGGGTCCTGTCCAGGTCTTGGTCCTGACTGTGATAAGCTTTTCCTCTCTCAAGACCCCCTGTTCCCAATCTTCCAGCATGAAGGGAATCCATGGTCCAGGAGGGGCCATCTGGAAAGGCACATCTGGAGACCAGCCTCGCAGGCACAGCACGGCAGCACGCCGGCCTCTCCTCCTGTTCTGCACCCCAGCACGCCGCCCTCCCTGCCCTTGAGCCCCCTCCCCAGCCCACACCTCCTGCACTGGATGGGTGTCAGAAGTTTCCATGCGAGCCCCCCCCCTCACTCAGGAACTTCATCAGACCTGGCAGGTCTGGTTGAGCCTCATGCAGTCGCTGCAGACAAGACTCTGGTGTGCGCTGTCCCCGGCGAGGCCAGAACAGGCCTGTGTCCGTGTTGGTCTCGCTCCAGGATTGTGGGATGTCCCCCGTGAGCTGGTGGGGCTCAGAGCCAACAAGAAGCTGGAGGGAGACTCCTGTCTGAATGAAGCAGGCAGCATCCCCATGACGGGTGACACCCCACATCACTGGAGAAGAGCCTGCACCTTCCAGACTTGGAGCTTGGGTCTCCCAGGAGGAGCAAGGTGGTGAAGCAGATTATCGCCGATTTGGAGCAATTTTCTTTTGCGGAGACCTAGGGAGCAGGCTCTCTCTGGGGGGTCCTGTCTCTGCCATCCCAGGAGGCCTGCTGTCCCTACAGCTGTGCACAGCATCCTGGGCTTGAAGTCAGGGGTCTCCATTCCCAGCAAAGATGGGGAGTCCATTTCCATCCCCTGAGACCTATGCCTGGAAACAATCACGGATCCCTCAACTATTTCCTAAGTTTTATGAAAAACTGTGGTTATGATTCAACACCAGACAATGACCAAAAGAAATCGGAATATTGCTTTGTTGAAAAACAATAAAGTGTGGGTTGTGTTATTTTAAGTTCTCCTGTACTTAAATTGGTTTCTACCATCTATCACTTATTATTCTATTAGGAGCACCCTCTGTTATGGTAGGTGCATGGGCACTAATAAAAATATACAACCACTCATTATATATTATAAATTTAATGCTGTTATACACGCTACATCTCCATTATTGAAGGAGTCATACGAAATCACTTATTGGAATGTCATATTTAATTAATCAGCCTCACTTCATTAACTTTGTTCACTTTTAACCCAAATTTTATTTAGTCGTACTTCAGAATTCAGTAAATCAGAAGAAATAAACATTCATTATCTTTTTCATTTTCTTGTTGTTAAACAATAGATATTTTTCTTCCTTAAGAAAAAAAGTCTAACAGTTTTTCTTAAAAAAAAAACAACTAACACAAATAACAAATGTTGGCAAGGATGTGGAGAAAAGGGAACCCCTGTACTCTACCAGTGGAAATGTACATTGGTACAGCCACTGTGGAAAACAGTATGCAGGTTTCTCAAAACACTAAAACTAGACCTACCAAATGACCCAGCAATTTCACTCCTGGGTATGCATCTGAAAGAAACAAAAACACTAATTCAAACAGATACATGCACCCTGTTGTTCACAGCAGCATTATTTACAATTGCCAAGATATGGAAACGACCTAAGTGTCCATCAACAGATGAATGGATAAAGATGTGGTGTATATGTATGTATATATATATATATATATATATATATATACACACACACACACACACACACACACACACACACACACACAATGGAATACTACTCAGACATGAAAAAGAATGAAATTTTGCCGTTTGCAGCAACATGGATGGATTCAGAGGGCATTTTGCTTAGTGAAATAGTCAGTCAGACAGAGACAAGTACAGTATGCTGCCATTTATATGTGGAAGCTAAAACACAGCAAACTAACAAATACAACAAACTAGAGAATATAACTAAAAAGAAGCAGACTCACAGAGCACAAACTAGTGGTTATCGGTGGTGGTGGGGAGCGATATAGGAGTAGGGGGGTAGGAGGTAAAAAGTATGGGGTATAAGATAGGCTCAAGGATGTATTGTACAATATGGAGAATAGAACCAATACTTGGTAATAACTATAAAAGGAAAGTAACCTTTCAAATGGTATAAAAAATAAAAATTGTAGTAAATAAATAATTTTTTAAAATCTAATAGTTTTTCTTCCCCCCTTGGAATAGATACTCTTTTTTTTATTGTTTCAAATGGATATAAATCAGTCAGGGTCTCAGCAGGAAACAGACCTCACACTCAAACTGGGTGATTGGAGTAGCATTTAGCAAAGGGACTCAGAAGGGTGGCCAGGAAGCGTGTGGCACCCAACAGCTGGTAGCAGTGGGGAGACCTCACTCAGCCCAGGCCTGAGGGAGAGTGAGCTGGGTGGGAAGGGCGGCCGCTGGCCCTTAGTCAGACTCCCCCAGGGAGGGAAGCTGCTATGATCACTCTGACTTCAGACCTCTTCCTTTCTTAAACCTCTTGCTGATCCTCCAATTTGCCGAATCCCATGGGCAGGCTGAGTGCCTGGGAGCCCGAGGAGCCCCATCAGATCAGCTTTGCCAGGACAGAGAGCAGAGCAGAGAAGAAAGGAGAGAGGATCTCTGGGGACAAAGAAGAGCGTCACCTGCTTTGTCTCTGTGACATCTTCTGCTTCTCTTTCCTAGTTTCCCGTATTTACTTGTATATACTGTCCCCAAATTAATCACAGAAACTTTTTCTTTGTTATAAAGCTCAAGAAAGAATTGGTACTTTTGTTAGGATACCACTTATTAACGCTGAATCTCTACAAAATTATTTTCAAAATGTTCAACTATTGCTATCCATGATTTCTCTTTAAAAATATCCAAACGTTGACACAATTTTCAACCTGCTTTTGTAGCTCTTACGCTGTAAGAGGTCTCTCAAGCTCTCAATATTCTTCCAGCTTTTATTGTTTAAATTCTGAGCTCTTCGTATTATTCAACCCCTAATCACGCTTTATTTGTACAATAAAAGTTTATGGAAGAAATGTTTAAAGTGACTTACTTTATTTACATCTTCCATTGCATCTTTCAAAAATATCTGAACACAGTGACTTACCAAGTTAAAACGCCTGGAAATTTCTCTAAAACCTTGGTTGAAATCTCAGATGTTCTCCATAGCATTATACTGGTACTCTGTACAAAATCCAATGAGATTTTCGTATAATTATTGCTCAGTGAAAAATTATTCTTCTTAAGCACTGATGATGTTTAGATACATTATTTCAAATGATACTACTTCCAGTTCCATAAGATAAACAAAATCTATTAAACTAATTTCAAAGTCTTAAATTTCACATATCAGTAAATTTTTAACAACACTTCAATGTTACATAGCTGAAGCTTTGTCAGCGATGGCTGACCGTTTATTGCTTTGATACGTGTTTTCCAAAAACAATTTCATGTTTTAGTAGGTAAATGTTTTATAACAATCAGGACCATAAATCTAGACTATAATAATATGCCCATATTGAAATGACTGGTTTTTGAAGTCTATTAGATATTTTATATCTGAAAATACTGTTTTTTTGAACTAACCACTTGATATTGTTACAAAGTCTAATTAATCGTAATTTCCAAATTTTTTATTTCTTTATTGACAGTCACTGATAAACTTTTTTTCACAAATTTTGATGATTTCAAATGCTGTTTTATATAAAACTGATTCCCGGTAATCTTTTACTTCCGTCCTCCCTGATGATTGCAAACTTTCTTTATCGGGACCGTGAGCTTCACTGGAAGAGAATTACCAGTCTGGTTATAAAGCTTTTAGCACTTTCAACTTTTAATGGTGCAGTTTTTGAGCACTGTTTGCATCCCACATTTCCATTACTAGCAAAATAAGCTAGTCACATTCTTGTTGAAATAATCAAGTTGTAAATTGGTTTTCATTCCAGCAATATAAATGATCTGGTTTATTTTGTACCAATACTTCAACAATATTTATAAGACATTCTGTTTGGGTTTGTGGCATGGTGTTGGGAGATGTTCCAGGCTACAGTTGATGATTAATATCCTATCTTCTTTGTTTTCCTGCAGAGTCGGAAGATTCGCATGTATATTTTCAAAGGAACGTTAAGAAACTTATCGCAAATTTGATGTGTTTTCATTCTGAGTGTTCAGGGTTTTGTTTGCTTTTAAGTGAACACGTATCATTAGTGGAACGAGCAAGAGGGTAAGACTGATTCAAAGAAAACGGGAGTGAGCAAACTATTTATACCGACTAATTTAGAAACATAACTGGTTAATATCCCACAGAGCAAAAACACTGTAATCTTTGGAGTTATCTTTTCTACCAGACAGAATTAGTTGTATCTCCTCTGAACCAGACTCATTTACATTGTTATTGGACAAAAGTCATTTGTGTCACTCTTAGTTTTCTAAGGGTTAACACTTATCTTTATGGATCTATAAAATATCCTAAATCAAAAGTAAGTAGTCTTTTTCCTATTGTCTTGCTCTATTTCCCAGAAAACCTTAACCAGCTTTGGCAAAATTTTACATTTTACATTTCATTGCCTTTTTTGAGACATTATTTGTAGGTATTATAATTCAAGGCAAATAAAATTCTCTTTTCACAAAGCTTCTACTACTTCCTCTGTTCATAGAGGTTTTATCCTTCCCAAAGCAAGAAGTCCAGAAGAGGAAGTTCCTAGTATTAGTTCAGGGGTTACGGATTCCAAGGTTGAGGTCTCAGCAATTTCGTTGGTCTTTCCCTCCTAGTCACAACATGGCTGCTGAACCTCCAGCCACTGAGTCCAAATCCTAATCAGAAAGTAGAAAATAGGAATAAAGAACAAGGAAAAGGGGGCAATACTGGTATCGGAAAAGCAAAATGTTTCCCCCAAATCTCCAGTAGACTTTTGCCGTGGTTTATTGGTCAGAATAGTGCTTGGACATGGCTGCCCTGATAAAATCAGGATTCTATTCATAAGGAAGAAGGTATGAAGGTATGAAGGGTATTGAATATGTGTATCTGTCAGAAAACCAGAACCCAATTTATGTAGTTCAAGGAGAAAGAGAATTGATACAGGGAATTGAGTGTTTACAAGACTGCTGAAAGGACCAAAGGAGGGAAAGGAAGGCTGGTGCTGGCTCTCACATCCACTGCTAGCTTTCAGGACATCAGGAAGTTACTACCACAGGAAACCACTACTAATTCTAGAGCTCCAGCTACTAGAACTACCCATAGCACTGACGCAGGTGATTCACAGGGGAAAAACCAGAGGTGGCTGCAAAACCCCACATCTGCCCAAACCAATGTGTCTGCCCACCACTGCGGGAAGAAAAATGTGGTCAGTGTCTCCCCTCTGCCTTCCAGTTCTCAGATGAGTGTCCTTCACTGGGGAATCTAAACAGGAAGCCTGCTGGCAATGGATTCTGGGAAATGTAGTTCCCAGGCTCCCAGCCCCTGCCTTCCAGAGGAGATGGGGGCCCGAATAGTGCTGAGTACCAAGAGTCCATTTGCCTCGGAGACAATAGCAGTGTTTCCTACACCCATGCAGAGTGCAGGGGTCAGACTCTGTGCAAGCGTGAAAGGGTTGGAAATTCCCCCGGGTGCTCCTACTACAGGATCACATTTGAGAATCACTTCTCCAAGGGAAGTGAGGTACAAATGCATATGCTTGGTGCGAGGACAATGGGTTATGTCCAGAGAAGCAGGGAAATTCTTAAAATAATTCGAACGTGTGTAACTCAGATCATCCTCTCTTTTTCATGCTCCTTTACCCAAAGTCTTCCAACATGAGTTACCTGGACCTGGCCCAGAGTTCCACAGAAAAGAGGTTGGGAGAGAAAAAGGATTGTGTCACAGGGTCACAGCTGATCACCTTGGGGCTGTCAAGGGGTGGAAGCATGTTTGTTCACTGTAGTCCATCGGCACTCAGCACAGAGGCAGGACTGGAACAGAGGTAGCAATCTGGGAGCTCCCGGCCGATGTCAGGGGGAGAAGAACCCTGAGTGAAAGAGCCACTGAGTCACCCAAGCCTCTCTGTGGAGCAGCAGCCTTGGAGCCAGAGACCCACGAGGCTAAGACACAGGAAGATGTCACAGAATGGCCAGGATGACTGTGATTGCGGAGCTGGGGGAGGACCTGAGACAGGGTTGTCACAGTTCTGAGCTACAGAAATACTGTTTTACTACTGTTACTGTGGCCTTACTGGCCCCCTCCCCAAAGATAAGGATCAAACCTCACCATCCAAGTACCCGATCTTATGAAGCTTATTACACAAACTGCAATGAGCGGCTCCAGGCAGAAAACTAGATCCTGCAATAGGAGGGATGAAAGTGGTGAGGGGTGAGCTCTGCCTCTCTCCTCCTGGTGTAGCCTGCGAGCAGCCAAGCTCCTCTGTTGCTTTCTATGTTTTGAAAATACGAACATATTTAAAGGGGATTTGAGAAATACTTGGTTGGTGGTTGCAGGGATTTCCGCAGAAGGACTCCAAGGAGCCAAAAGCATCACGGGCCTCTGTCCTTTCCCTCAGAACGTTGGAATGGTCGTTACATGAGCTGCAAGTTGACCTCAGCGGCTGGGGAGGTTTGCAGAACTTAAGTAGCTCTTTTTAGGTAATATGGAGTAAGTAAGACCAGTGGCTTTGGAGCCAAACCCTAAAGTGGATGTGAACTCGTCAGAGGAGCCAAAGCGGAGGTTTTTAGAACAAGGGTGATGTCACAACTGACTGGAGTTCACCTCAGTTGCTTGGCCCTCCGGTCACAAGTCTGAGTTATGGCTGGAGTCCAGCCTCGGCTTTGCAAGCCAGAGGGTGGGAGGGAGGGAGGGAGGGAGCGACAAGAAAGCAGAGGGGAAGGAAGTGACACACAGGAGCCTGGATAGAGCTTGGGACTGACGTCTGGGCTTCCATCCCTGGAGCCACTATTGAGGGGCTTAGAGGGGTGACGACCATCCCACGGAGAGGAAAGCCCAGATCCTCAGTGAGTCTGAAGACTGTGGGTCGGGGGGTGGGGGGTGCTTGCTGACTTCTGGCCGAGGAGCTCTGGAGGTCATCTCCCCAGCATGGACAGAGCTGGCGGTCGCCACCAAGGATGCTGCCGTGGAGTTTGCGAGGAAAGGACCACCTACCTCTGCGGAAGGCTCCCCTTTCCCTTCTGGGGAACCAGAAGGTGTCCCCTATGACTCTTTCCGGAAAGACGTGGGACCCCCCCCCCCAATGGATCCAGGTCTGCTGGCCCAGACTCCCTCTCCTGAGTCACGATATCGGCTGGGACACAGTTGAGCTGAAGCATAAGAAATAAGAGGAGAGGGACCCCTTCCACGCTGGGTGCCTCTTGGGTATGTGGGTGGGGTGGGGTGGGCCCCAGTTGGAGGAAGGCACCAGCGCTCCGGGCGGGACCCAGCACCGGTGCCCTTCGCGAGGACTCTCAGCTGGTAGCATTTGGATTCTGCTTAAGAAAATGTAGACTCCTCCAGGGTTGACCTTCAGCAAACCACAGGGTGACCCAGCGACCACAGGGCTGGGATCAGAGCACAGGGACAAGCTGGGTCAGAGAATGTGCATTGACTTATAAGAGCAGCTTGCCCGGTGGAGCGGGGCGGGGGGGTGGGGAGGCAGGCAGGGGGTGCTTAAACCGCGGCCAGAGATGCCCCGGAGCTCCTGGGTCATGGGGGTCAGAGCCCACACTGGAGAATGAATGAGGGGCCCCAGCAGGATGAGCGGCCGCAGGTGCAGGGAGGGAGTGGAACAGGCCCCCAGAAAGCTCTCCACTTGTGTGATAGGAAGTAACTGCTCTCTGACAGCTGGATGTACCGCAGGTCTCTCCATTCAACAAACATTAAGCACCTACTGTATGCAGAGCTTGGTCTCCACGTTGGGGAAACAACCATGAGCAAAACGAAGTCCAAGAACAAACACTGCAACATCGTGTGGAGGCGAGGAGACACGGCCACAGGCACAGCCATGGAGCAGCCGTGTGCCTCTCGTGTGTCACCCCTGTGTGCTCTCATTTAACTGAGGTGGGCTCAGTCTCCTCATGTGGAGATGAGAAAAGCGAGGCTCAGAGAAAGAGAGAGGCCGATAGGATAAAATTCCCAAGGCCACACAGCAGCAGGTCAGTGGAAGACCTGGGAAGCCAGTGCTTCACCTGAGTTTAGTAACTCCATCCCCAGCATCCTCACCTCAGATAGGGAAGTAAAAAACCCAGCTTCACACCACCCCTCTTCTGCCTTCTCACCTCCTTTCTAGAACTCACTGTCACATCTTTACAATAATTGACTAAGGCTTTGGGTCTTGTCACCAAGTGCCCAGCCTCATTTTAGCCTTTTTAGGAGCTACAAATAATAATGATAATAATAACGGTAATAGTGAGATGTACTCTCTGACCTTGGGGAGCTTCTACTCTACTGGCAAGTCTGATTGCACACCTCTGAATGAGCCTGGGGCTGCTTACAGAGCAACCAACACCACAAGTGGAAAACAAAAAGCCCCCTTGCTAATGGACACCAAATAATAGGGCATCAGGGTAGAGCTGGGGCAATAGGGAAGGCTTCCTGGAGGAGGCGGGTTTTAAAAGGGCATTTTAGCAGATACAATACACCTAATTGTTAAAGAAGCGACAAGCCTGCGTTCTGAGAAGGTGTGAACTAATCACAAAAGTAGGAAGGATCCGGGAAGCAGGGGAACAGGACTTTGGCCGTTATGACCTTCACTCTTGATGTTAACGCATGTGAATATGTTATGTCACGTGGCAAAAGGAACCTAGCAGATGTAATTGTGGCCAGGGACCTTAAAACAGAGAGATGAGTCTGGATTATCTAACCATGTAGGAGAACTACACTACCCGCTCTCCATTCTGTGCTCCCGTGGCTGGGAATCATAAACTAACGACTACTAATCTGCAAAGGGCAGTGACGCAGCTGTGTTCCGGCTGAGGCTCTGGAGCAGGTTGGGTAGGAGACTTGCCGGCGGCGTTTGCAGGAATCAGGGCGGGGGTGCGAGCCAAGCCATCCGAGCTGACCCCTGTCCCAACCCCACCTCTGCTTATAGATCTCACGTCTGCATCACTCCGGAGAGATCCAGTCACCGGAAATCGCCTGCAGGCTGAGTGAGGCACCCTTTCCGCTGACTCAGCTGGGTCTTATGGGATTTGAACCCCAGGCTCCGGGGTGTTTAGGACTGGGGCAGGAGACCACAAAGCCAGCATCCCCATTGGATCCAGCCAGGACTGACCTGCCAGTAAATGCCTCCTTATGCTAAGTGGTGACTGCCTTTGTTTCCCGGAACTTTTCTCATCAAAGCTTCTAATCATCTCCTCCTCCTGGGAGACGACCAATTTGAAAGACAAAGATCTACACGGCCCACTGGTTCTCCATCTGCCTGTGCTGGCTCATAGGCACAGCCACACCACTTCATCCAAGCTACTAACTAAAATGCTCATTGGGACAGAGTTGAGGACAGCTTTGCCGGAATGCTTGGTTCCAACGTTCTAGAATGTGGTTCTCCTCTAGAATGTGCCCTCCATGTTGCCACCCATCCAGTCTCTGCATCCCCAGAAATAGAGCTGTTCAACCCGTTACCCTCCCCCGCAACTGCAGCACATGGGCAGAGTTCTCAGTCTTGGCCAGAAACAAAGCGATTTCTACTCTTACTGATGTGCTCGTCCTGAAACCCAGTCGAGGAACGCAACGTAGATGGACTGACATACTTGCTCCTAGAAGGTCAAGCTCCTCTCCAAGAGGCACTCACGGGGAAGAAAGTGTGGTGCAGTGGTTAGGGCCCAGGCCCTGCCGCTGGGCCCCCTGATGTGAGTCGGGCTGTGTGTCCGTGTGTCCTAACTGCTCACCGGGCAAGCTGTTTAACCACCCTCTGCCCCACTACCCTCATCTGCAGAGTCGAAGTAAGCACGGTACCCATTTCATAGGGTGGCTGTGAGGACTGAAGGAGCATAGAAAGCCCAAGTATTAGCGATTATTTCTACTACTTGCTTCTCTAGGTATAGGCAAAGCTCTCCCTTAATTGTCCATTCTAGAAACCTGGCCACAGGGTCTTGAGTTCAGGGTTGATATCTTCTTTGGCTGCGTATTCCAAGAGCGTCCCTTATTCCTGCTGGGTGGCTATCGTTATACTCAAGGACAGTACTGCTCATTTTAAACATAAAAAGGCACCTTTCCTCAAGACTGGGAACAGTGACAGGGACACATCTGACCAGCACGCGGAAGTTTTCAGAGCTTGGGCAGAGAGGCTGTTTGGTTTCAACGTACTAGGTTGCAAATCCATGGGGGTGGCAATCCTACTCTCTTCATTTTCCCTTTGTCTCCAGCACGCTGCCCAGCAGATGCTTGGTGCTCGATTGAAGTTTTCTGAATGATTGAGTGAATGCATGAGCAGATAAATGAACTGAGAAATACCACACAATAAAAGGCAAGTATTTTGGACTCTTTCATTGGAAAGCCTACATCTCACTGTCATTCTTTTCGAGAGATTGAACTTGTTGGTAAAGCGTGGCTCTGACAATTGGAGCTTTTTTTCCCAGATGTGGCAGAGTGCAGGCCATTTTGGAAATATCATCCATTGGGTTATCTAGTATCCTGAAGGCCCCTCACCCCTGAGCCCAGCTTTTAGGCTTGAGTCTGCATCTCCACAGCAGAGCTTTGGAGAGAGAGGTGCTCAGAGTTCCAGCCATCGTCCAGGAGAAGGTGGCCTGTTTGCATGGGTCCCAGGCAGTTGTTCTCCATCAAAGCTTGTGGTGGAGAAGCGGAGCGGTTGATCTGTGTGGGACCTTTGTCCTCGGAGGTACCAGCTCCACCCTGGGTCATTTCTGTGGAGCAGAACTACATTTGGAAGCCAGGAGACATGGGTGACTAATGGCCCCAAGGTGAAGGGTGGAGACTTGCATCCAGGTAGGGTGCGCCTCTGTGGGCTGGATTAAGGCCAGTTTAGGAGTCTAATAATAGACTTTCTAACAAGTAAACTCCTGAGGCTGGTTCAATCCTCCCAGACTCTGGTGCCTGGGATTGACTCATCTGACCTTGTGCCTGGGATTGACTCATCTGACCAGCCCTGGGCAGGTTTCTATAAAGGCACCTTCCTTTGGGGAATTCAGATGCTGGGTTTGCTATCATCTGTGGGCGAGGATCACTGCTCAGTTTGAGGCTGTCAGCACAGCTCATGACAGAGGCAAGGCCTTGACCTCATTGAGATCATAGCATCTTTCTGAGCAGGGCTGTTGGGCTGGGGTTCTGCCCCCGAGCCTCCTTCCCTACCCTGTCCGGTCTGCTCCCCCGTTAGAGCTCAGCTCTTACAGCTGCATGGAAATATAAGGATCACCATAAAGGCCTTCACAGATGCGTATTAGGAAGTCTGGAGCGTTCATGGGCTTCCTCCCAGGTTCCTTCTCTCAGAAAAACTCACCAGCCTCCATCAAGTCCTCCCTCTTTCCACCCCAGCACTTAACTCTTGAATTTGTCCCTCCTTTCTGTTTTTCCTGCCACCCTAGTCCGAGTCATGACCATTTCTCTCCCATAAAAACCTCATGGAGGATTCTATTTCTGCACTTTCCCCTCTAATCCATTCTCTCCATGGCAGCCAGAGGGTATTTTTAAAATGCAAATCTGATCGTGTTGCTTCCCTTTAAAAATCCTCCAGTGGTTTCTCATTGCTTCAGGAATAAAAACTCAAATCTTTAACCCCGCCGATAAGGTCCTGCATGGTTTGACGCTCAAGCCCTCCTTTGATAAAAATCTCATCGTACTCCTTACTTTTTCTTCATTGCATGAATCTGAGTCTTCAATTATATAGTGGTGGGTGTTTTGAGTAGAGGGTGTGTAGAGCACTTTGTGTGGCTGTACAGGTTGTGCTAGGGGGTCATTTACTTAGATTAGGATGTGACTGGACACCTGGAATGGTGCAGTGCACAACCTGTACAACCATACATGGCAGCTCATGGTGTTTTCAGCTCCTGCCAAAGTACCTGGCGCTTGCTAGGTGCTCAGCAAATATTGGTTGAATGAATACCTGTTGATGCAACTTCAACAAACTGAGAGGATGGTATGAGCATCCTATAAATCTTAGTGAACCCCATATATAATAAAAAAAAAAAGATCTTAGAATATTATAGCTGTAATGAAGAGAGGCCCTTCAAATACAAATACTTTGTTGGCATTTGACCATAATAAAAATAATATTTATCTATAATCCGTTACTCCTTGACACAGTCCTAGGTTGATTGCATGCCTTATTGTACTCAGTCTTCACAACAAACCCATGAAGTGAGCCCCATTATTATTTCCTTATTGCGAATGAAGAAATTATTCCTTGGGCAAAACCATGCAGCTCTTCAATGGCAGCACAGGAATTGGAACCAGGGCTGTCTAACCCCAAAGCCCATCTCATCTCCTGAAGCATGACATCCATGTCCAGAATCAGCACTGCTCCTTTATTTCTTCCCAGAATCTCTCTTGGTACTTTGGAAGCAAACAAGGTTTTCAAAGCCTCGTGCCTGCCAGTTTTGAGTATGTCACCTGGAACAACCTCTCCCAGGGTGCCCTGGGGTAGCGGATGTGGGGATCAGCTGTATCTCCATGGTCCCTGACTCACCAAATGCCAGAAGGACTGGAAAAGGCTCAGCAGGTCACCTCAGGCTTTTGAATTGGCCTCTCTCTCAGATGCAGCCCACAGGGCTTTTTCCTTCCAGTAGGGGGCAGTGGTGGGGTGGGCAAGGGACAGACAGAGGCTGCCACTGAGCTCTCATATCACAATTACTGTTACCACCTATCAGGTGCCCTTGGTGTCCAGGCATCACACAGATCTGCATGTATTACTTCTCTGGAAGGCAGATAGAATTATGCCCATTTTACAACTGAAAAAACTGAGGCCCATTGAGTTTAAGTGACTTTTTAAAGCTTTCTTAACCTGAGAGTAACTGACCAAATGTTTCAAGCTCCAATGATTTGAGCTCCAAATCGGGTCTGTCAGGACCTATAGCCCATGCCCTCCAGCTCAGATTATATCTAAGACCTAAGACCAGCTCCCTGGGGAGGTGGACAGTGTGGTGGCCTTCCAGCACCCCCTCCAGCCCTCTCCCACGTGGGGCAGCCATGTTTGTTTGGGGAAACTAATCCCTCTTCCAGATCCATAAACCAATCAGCACAGTCTCATCCTTCTCGCCACAGTGATTTGTTCAGGGATGGGAAGGAACCCAGGCCTAAGCCAATGAGACCTCAACGTTCTCCAGGCCACAGTGACTGGCTCAGGCTGGCCCGGTCAGAGTGAAGTATGGGACTCTTGTTGAATATCTGGGCGTGAGATGGGGCAGGAGAGCTCTCTCTCTCTCTTTTTTTTTTTTTTTTTGCCGTACGCGGGCCTCTCACTGTTGTGGCCTCTCCCGCTGCGGAGCACAGGCTCCGGACGCACAGGCTCAGCAGCCATGGCTCACGGGCCCAGCCATTCCGCGGCATGTGGGATCTTCCCGGACCGGGGCACAAACTCGTGTCCTCTAGCATCGGCAGGCGGACTCTCAACCACTGCGCCACCAGGGAAGCTCTCTCTCTCTCTCTCTCTCTTGCTTTCTGTGGTGTGGTATGGGGATGTGAAGCCTGGAACTGTTGCAGCTGTTTTGCCACCATCTGGGAAATCCCTGATAAAGCCACGCCTGAAGGTTGAACCACTCCTGGACTTCCATTCCTTAATGTACTATTTCCTCACTGTTCAGGTCATTTTTTGAGCTGGGTTTTCTAATAATTGCAGTAGAAATGATCACACCCAGAATCTCCAAGAAGTTGGCTGGGTTTGTCACTTCTAACAGAAGATTGCAGATGGAGGGGATCGAGAGTCCTATGGAGGACCCAAGGTACAGGGGAACAAAGGGAGCTGGCGTGAGCAGGTGAGGGATGAAGGAGGTGATGGGTGAGGGATGAGAGAAGGCAGTGAAGGGTGAAGAGGCTGAGGGGGTGAAGGGTGAGAAGTAAGGGGGTAGGAGCCTGAGAAGGGTAAGGGATGTGATGGGGTGAGAGCGTTTGGGAGGGAAGGACAAGAGGATGGAGCTAAAGAGTTGCACAAAGTGAGGGGTGAGAGAATAAGAGGGTGAGGGAGATAAAGCCCACGAAGGAGGCAAGGGGGCATGGGAGGGAAGGGGGTGAGGAATTGAAGAAGGTGAGGAATTGGGGGAGGCGGCCTCCCAAGGGCTGCCCCAGGCCAGCCGGCTTTGGGAAGAGCCCCTCTGGCTGCCGGCCAACCCCACACCTGCTGGGCAGGGGTTGGGGGGGGGGCGACCGGGAGTGAGAACACGGACCCTTTGACGCAAATCTTTGCTTTCCATATTTTCAGTTCCTCTTTGCTTAATCAGAGGAAGCAAGCCCTGGGTTTTCAAGACCCTTGTTCCAGAAACATAAGAATTCACCTGCTTCAGGGACAAGGCAATGGAATGAAAATGCTCCCACACCTCCTGCCTCAGCCTTTTGTCCAGAGAGTGAAGGGAAGAACTTCAGTGAGACTCCAGAGGATGAAAGGGGCCCCATGTACATAGACACTGGCTGCGAAAGTCTGGAATTACAAAGAAGAACTGAGGGGCCAGCATGATTACATAAGGCTTTCTGTGACAAAGAGAGGTTGTATAGTTGTCCTGTGAATAGTGAGCTATCCAAGGGTCTTCAAAATAGGTCTCAGTTTACAGGAATCTGGTCCCCTTTCTTACAAAATCGATCGCTGATTAGAAAGCAAGGCACACCCAAAGATAGAGCACATCTAATGACATCTCCAGGAGAATGGCCTCAATTAGCCTCCTCTCCAGTCCCTCCCTTAGCAGCTCAGCCTCTAATCCTTCTAAAAGTTGTGCAGCCAGGGTCCCTCAAATGCCCCCAGACTGGCATACTGGACCTCCTCTCTCTAAAAGACACATATACCTCCATCCAGGTATACACATATACCTTCACCAGTCCACCCTTCTTTCAAAACTACCCTGCAAGTTTTAGGTCATGGAGTGGTAGGCAAATTAAAAATCTTGTCCACATCTAGCTGTGTGACCTGAGTTATGTTTCTTAACCTCTCTGAGCTTCAGTTTGTTTCTCTCTAAGTGGGAGTAATTATGTCACAAGGTACTTGTCATATTAAATAAGAAAAATGTGCATCAA
Source organism: Orcinus orca (assembly GCF_937001465.1). NCBI lineage: Eukaryota > Metazoa > Chordata > Mammalia > Artiodactyla > Delphinidae > Orcinus > Orcinus orca. The sequence goes on along the minus strand of NC_064568.1, from coordinate 75,318,025 downwards.
AGCACAAATTCTGACACCAGTAGATGCTGAATAAATTGTTTGAAGGAAAGAATCTGTCTGGGCCATGAACAGATACATTGACCTGAGTCAATGGATGGATTGACCTGAGTTGGTCTTAGTTGCAGACAACAGAGTCCAGTTTAACTGGTCCACAGAAAAAGGATTTATTAGAGAGTATTGGGGAGTCTGTAAAATGTCTTGCAAGGCCAAGGAGTCAAGCTAGGAACAATTCAGACCGAGGACACACCCAACCACACCGTAGGACAATTTCAGTAGAAACTCCACACCTGTGATGTTGGGGACCAGTCAGGACGGTTGCAGAAAAAGACAAATTGCCTGCTCCAGGGAATCTGACGTCCCCACACCCAGCAGCCGCCTCATCTCGCTCACTGCTGCCTTCCATGCCTTATGTGGGACCATCATTTGGCATACCTGGGCCATCATTAGAACTCTGGCTACAACAGGTTAGATCCTAGGACTCAGGAAGGCTGGTGGGGCAGATGTTTAGTGAGCCGGCCTGTGGGGTTGGCATCCACGTCCAGATGAAAGAGGTAGGCTCCAGGACCTGCGTGGTCCCCAACACTGGTCTATAGCCAGTAGCTACAGCGTCAGCGTCGGCCGTGCTCATTGATCTGCTCCAAAGGCCTCCCAGAAGCCTGCCCAACCTGCTCCCTCGGCCTGGCCTTCTACCTCTTCTCTGTAGGAATCCTCTCCTCCAGGCAGCCGAGCTGACTAGCTTCTGCCTCCTGAGATAGGGGAACGGAGAACGGAGAACGGAGAACGGAGAACAGAGATAGGGGAACAGTGGGTGCTGTGCATGCAGGTACACAAAGTTTGATTTCAAGTCCCGACTTATTTCTTTGCTAGCTGTGTAACTGGGACACGTGATTTCCTTTGGGATTTAAATTCCTCATCTATAGTCGGGTGACCATCACGACACCTGCCCTGGTTGTGAGACTCCAAAGAAAGAATGGGTGAGAAAAGCACTTGGTAAATTGTAGAGGGTTTGTATCATCATTCAGAGCTTTCCTGCCCTTCAAGGCTCAGCTCAATGCTGGCCTCGCCCTCCAACCCCACCGGGATCTCAATTCTTCTGGAATGGCTCCCAGAGCCTGCTCAGCATTCTTGGAAATGTCCTCCAAAGATTGCTAGTTCTCATTATTGGAGGGTTGATCTGATCTTTAGAAGCAATTGAAAGCCATTTGAGTCCAATCCCGGGGAATTAGGTGAGTAATCAAACTGGGTAATAGAATGTTTCGGTCAATAACGAGGTGAGGCAGAGTGGTTTATTTTTTTTCCATGTGGCCCACACAAATGGACTCCGAAGGCAATTCCGAAAGAGATGCCACACGGTACTTGAGCAACGGCAGCCTCCCTGGAATAGGACGGAGCTTTCCAGTGGAATGTCTTTGGAGTCCTAGTCTGTTTGCTGAAAAAACACAGTCATTATTTTATAATCACAACTTGCATAAACATCAGTTTTTCTCTCCTGGCTCTGAAACTGGCAAATACAAACAGCGTTCCCTCAATTTATTTTGAGCCAATGACCATACTCAACAAGCAAGAACCTATAAAATCAGAATAGATGTATGTAGAACTGCAGTGTTGTAATTAAATCAAACTTACAGTGTGTGAACCTGATACATATTTAATCATTTACGTAGTTGTTGCTAGGCGTCTTGGTAATAAGGCATCAATGATCTTCGTAAATGCTGGGCATAACAACTTGAAGCGTTTTGGACATCGGCTGGGATAGGGCGGGAGCTGGGGCGGGGAGGGTTTGGGGCCTCCCCGAGCCCTCTCCCAGGACATCCCTCCCCAGCGGGTCTGATCCTGGCACCGGAGGCTGCCTCGCCTTAAGCTAACATTGAAACTGAGCAGGACCCTGCGGGGATCTCTTCTACTTCACCCAAAACTCTGTCTCTGACATTCAATTCGGTACCGGTATACGGAGGCCGAATTCCGGCTCCAAGATGTGCTTCTGGGGCAGAGTCTGTGGGCCGGGCCTCCGAGGACAGTGGGCCCTGGATGCCCAGTCCTGTCTTCTGAAGAAGAAGAATGAGTCGGAGCTTGGGAAGATGCTTCTGAGGCCTCAGGAGACAGGTGGTTCCTGCCCTGTAGGCTGACGAGGCCAGGTGTGGACCAGGCACGTGACCTCGAGCACCCTAGCAACCTCCACGAGGCTCAGGGGCCCCCGTGATGCGACCTCAGGATCTGTGGGGCATAAAGATGTCAATCTGGGCTCACAGAATAAGTCTGTCATGCCCTCTCCTTTCTCTCCCCAGAGAAGCTAAGAGGCCACAGAAGCCCATCAGCAAGGTCAGGGGCACAGGACGGGAGGCAGGCCCCGGACATCGTCAGCAGAAACTACACAGGGCTTTGGGGAAGCTCTGCTGAGGAGTCCTCTGTGGGGGTGTTCAGATGTGAGACCTGCCTCTTCCCCTCCGGTTACTTATCGGAGTAATTCCTAGCGCCAGCAGTAAGGGAAGAGGCGTTTTTATGGGGGTAGAAGAAGGAAGAGGCTCCCTCCAGAAGTAATTATGGGATGTGGAGTATTTCTGAAGTGCCCAATGGCTGAGTGATGCCTGGGGGCAGAGAGGCAGCGGGGCAGGCCTGGTAGCAGGGAGAAGGGGCTTGGAGAGTGGGCTCGGATGGGGCGGGGAGAGGGTGGTCTTTAAGGTATAGGAGGGAAGCTGGGGGAGCAAGACGGAGGTCTTCTGCACTTTCTAGAAGCTAAGGGATTGTTCTTTAACCCTCTGATGGAGTAGGGCCAGTCCTCCTCCCCCAGAGTGGGTGCCCTTGGTTTGGGGAGCCGATAGAAGGCAGACGCTAGGGGATAAATCAGAGGTGGTGGTGAGAAGCCGGACTCCAACAAGACCCTCCACGGTGAGGTATGGGGTTGGCCTGGCCTCCCAGATTCTGGGAGAAGCCGGCTACACATCCCTGTAACTTGGCTGGATGTTATCCAAGGTGGGCGGTCTCGTCCTGGGGCCAGGAGGAGGGAGGAGAAAGGTACTCAAGTCGTGTTCCTTATTAATGGGAAAGAGCCCTTCTCAGGAGACAGAGACAAAGAGGAAGAGAGAAACAGCAGCGGGTCTGAAGAGTCGGAGAAGCCAGAGAAAATGAGATCGTCAGCTCTCCAGCCCTCCCCAACTCTCCTTTCTGGAGCATTTTAAAGGCCTAAAGACGACCGTGACTCATTCATTAATTTGAAGAGAAAACAAGAGAAGAAAACAACAGAATAGTCCAGACACAAGCATTCTTTTAATGCCTTCCATTCCCCAAACACACATTTTCAACCAGATTCCTTTGGCTTCCCAGAATGTCTTAATTTTATGCTTTCATGAGTCATTAGAGAGAAGAATTTTGAACCCTCTCTAGAAGGGGCAGCAGTCAGCAGTGAGTGATATTTAAGGACCGAGGCTTGGAGGCTTGCATGAGAGAGGCCCAGCCTGTGGGCCTATCCTGCAGGTGGGGGGCCTGAGACCTGCACCCACTCTCACCCTTGCCCCCTCCTCCTTTACCTTCCCCTCTCCTTCTCTTCCCTCCCTCCTAGTACTTCCCTTACACACTCTCTTGCCATTTCTCTCCCTCTGGCTGTCTCTTAAGGGACGGGTCACCTTGGGTCACCGGACACAGCCCCTTCCCTTGTCCTACGAAGCTCTGGTTCGGTCTGCCCAGGCTCCTTTGCAATGCAGAACAGACTTACCTGGCTTTATGCGCGGCTTAACCAATTATTTTAAAAAGAAACAGCCCACTTGGAACACTATGTGAAGGGACTTTTCTTTCTGCTTTTGCGTTTTCCTTTTCTTTTTTTCCTTTTTTTTTTTTCACCAGCATCTTCTCTTACCGTCCCTAGCTCCTGCTGGACCCTTCCTCCCCCAAATGCTTGCTTTGGCTTGGGGAAAAGGTTTTCGATATCTGACACCTCTTGAAAGTGCAGTTTGGCAAAGGAGAATTGAAATCCACTCCAGCCGGCCAGGCCTGCACGGGGGGCTGCATGAAAACACCTGGGCACCTCCTCACGTCCAACGAAAACCAGGCCTCCTGTCTACAAACACAGCACCCTGGTCTTTCCACCGTTCCGGCCCGCTCCATGCTCAGCTGAAGCCCTGCTCTCTGGAAACTGAAATGAATTGAAAACAAAAACAGGTGGTAGAAGCCAGCCAGAGGAGGCCTGGGCAGATTTGGGTGGTGGCAGGGGTGGGGGGCATCTTGCAAGGGGTCAGACAGGGGACGTTTGGGGCTGGGCCACTGGGTTTGTTCCCTCCCCTCCCCCTCCTCCCCACACCCCCTCCCCAGGGTCCAGCCTCCCCCCAGACCCTGCCACAACCATCCTCAAAGCCCGGCAGATGTTCAAACTGATTTAAGACGTTCCGGGAAATGACAGGGGAAATTGTCAAGGTGTCTTTAGCAGGCCTCACCAGAGAAGCCCCGCTCTCCCCTGACCGCTGGGAGAGCTGTTACAGCTGCTCCACCTCTCTCTCCCTGGGAAACAAAACTATTTTCCAAGGCCTGGATGTGGGCTGGTGTCGATTGCCATATATAAGATAGCAAACAGCCTGTCTGAGGGAGACAGTTTTTAAGGTTCAGCAGAACACACCATAATGGAGAAAATTCTGGACAGGCAAGCCATGGAGGGGCAGATGCAGACACGTGCTAGAGGTGTGAACTGTTAAACCAACAGGACGGTTCACACGTCGTAGTGCTGGGCAGAAGGGGGACCCACTTGCAGACACACACGCACACACACACACACACACACACACACACACACAATGTGCGCACGTGCACATGCAAACATTCCCCTGCCATGACAACAAAGGAATTTTGCATCATGCGATCTGTACTTTTATTGTACCCATTATATACCTCATATTTAAAATCTTTTTCTTCTGGTTGTAAATGATTAGGGGAGAAAAAGAGCATGAATTCCAGTTTCTCATTTGAAGTGTGTTCCCAGAACAGAGTCATGTTGCCGAGAACCGTTTTCAACAACCCCAGCCTTGCTTTGAGGGCAGCACGGGTCCTGCAGAGGCACCAGCACTGGGGCCCCGTGCCTGGGTTCTGTCTCAGCTTCCCCCACGAGCCAACTGGGTGGCCTGAGCAAGTCCATTGTCTCTGGACCTCAGTTTCCTGCTCTGCTGTAAAGTGAAATTTTAAAGCTCTTTCAGCATTGGGTGGTGGCTTAAAACCATAAAATGCAAGCTTCAGCTCCTTTGCAATTTACACTTTTGCCCCCACGCCCTTCCAGCCCAGCCCGCTGCCTTTTCTTATTAGGCTTTCCATCTGGGACAGGCTGTGAGCATTTCTCTGGGGAGGGCTGTCCTGGTGGCTCTGAAGGGAGCGGGAGAAGGGTGGCTAGGCAGCCTCGGGGGCGCTGCAGCCTGTGTGAGGGCCACGCCGGGCCAAGCGCCAGAGCCCCTCAGTCCCCCGGGTCACTGGGCCGGCGCAGGCAACAGTCTCAGAGCCAAACTGTTCATCTGGACAGCTTCAAGGCCGGCCCATCTAGACTGTACCTGGGATTTCTTATTTATCTAACTCAAATATCTCCATGTACAGGGCTGGGGGAAAAAAGAAAAAAAGCCATGAGCTCAGCTCAGTCCCTCTCGGGCTAGGCGCTTAACTTTTCTTTGGCCCCAGACGCATGTTCCAAATGCGAGGGTTTACATATAGACATATCTATTTGCAGATAATTTGTCTGAGCCCTTATTATCCTGTAATTGGGTTAAATACTGCTGTGTAGGCAGCAGCATACCAAAGCCATTGCCGAATCCTTGCAAGGCAGGAGACCTGCCCCCCTCGTCCCCCTTTCCTTCTGCAGGCCTATTGGAAGGAAAAGGTAGAAACATAAATTAAGGCAAGGAGAGCATATTTCTTTCTTGGAATGAGCTATTTAAAGAACAAGCCAGATGGTGCAAAGAGACATTTTCCCCTTGCTCTTTACATTTTCAAAGATTGTGTGTGTTTGTGTGCATGTGTGTGTGTGTGTGTGTGTGTGTGTGTGTCTGAAATATACCATTCTCCTCTGCCCACAGCACCACCGTGCTTTCCAATAAGCGCCCCTTGGGGGGTGGGTCTGATGGCGGCAGGTTCGGCCGGGAAGCCCCTTGCTGCAGCAGTAGCACCGGGTCTGTGCTCTCCACAAAGGCCACCCACACAGGCCTTCTCTCCCAAAGACTTTTCTGCTTTCCATGAGTCTCTAGGTCAGACACAGGCCTTCTAGGGGATCAGCTCACGGCCCTGGCAACTCCCCTTCTCCTGCCAGGAAGGACAGGGCCTCTCCGGGAGCCCGTGCTCCCAGTGGCTGGAACACAGCTTTTGAAGTCCCCACTGAGCCTGGGACCACCAGCTCCTGAGTGACCAGGTTTTCCCCAGACAATGCCCTTGGATACTTTGTTTTATGGAAATCTTTCTAAAACATATTGTGCCTTTCTGCCTTCTTTCCTGCATATTGATTGTGTTGAGCATAATGTAACTGAAAACGTAAAATGAAGGATGACCCTGGTGGCCTGCAGCAGGCTTAGGGCTGGGCGTCAGAGCTGGGTTCAGATCCAGACGGTATCACTTACTATCTATGACCTTGACAGTTTCAGGAGTCTGTCTCCTGACAAAGAGAAGGTTTTGACCCACAGGGGTGTGGGGAGGATTAAACGACATAATCCTGTCATCCCCTTTCCCTCCTCTGTGTCTTCTCTGCCTGCACACACACTCTCCCTTGCTTACCTGGATTACCGCCAACAGCTAAGTTAACCTCTGCTTTTGTCCCTCTCCTCTCCCTGATGCTTTCGTCCAAAATAACCTTTCCAAAATGTAAATCACACTACGTCCCTCCCCTGCTTAAAATCTTCAGAATTCCCTCTGGCTCTGAGAACAAGTTTTGAATGCTTGGTGTGTTGCACAGAGCATCCTAGCTCGGCCTCCCCTCCCTCCCTCCACCCCACCCCTCCAGCCTGTGTGCAGTACTCCAGACCACACTCCTTGCTGGTAAGAGTGACTGGGTCCTTCTGTCCCCCTTCTACTTGGCTACTCCTCTTCAACCTCCTCCAGGAAGCTTTCCAAGAATGCATTTTGTCCACCTGGTTTGGGGGCTTCCTCAGTTAGGGAATTCATCTCACCCCACTAAAATCCTGCCCGTGTGCCCACTTGAACCTCTCAAGGGCCGGGGCTGTCCTTTCCCTGTGCTCCTCAGCGCTCAGAGCAGCGATGACCAACCAGTCAGCCCTCCATCCTTCCTTTCTGATGCCTTAGACAGCGCCCTCAGTTCTGATGACTGCGGTGGTAATTACAGCCCTGGGGCTACACGAGTAAGGCTATTTATCACCACCCTAAACAGGCTCAGATCATGGGGGCTTTAAAATAGTCCTGTTTGTTCTTCTGCTGTCAATTCTCACCTCTGGCTGTTGACCTGTGTCTTATTTCATGCCCAATTATTGGAGGAGAGCCTCTCCCTTCTTAAAAACTAACTTGCAGAGCCCTGAGCTGTTTTCCTCCCAATGCAGGAGCCTTGTTCTCTACCTTTGTCTCTGTGGCTTTGTCCTCAACTGTTGGGGTGGCAGGAATCTGGCTTTTGGACAACTGGTGGGGGACGCTGGGTGGGCTGTGTGTGAAATACCTCCTGTAGATCTGGGGACAGACAGCGTGCCCACTGCAGAAACCAGAGCTTCCAGGTTGTTCTAAGGGCTAATTTGATTAAGAATAACTTTAATTTCTGGAACCTGCTTTGAAAGCCTGCATCTGTGTAAATGTCAAGTTTCTTAGTGTCAAATTCAAAACCACAAAAGGACAGATGTTTTGCTTAAGTTGGAGGATGACTCGCCCTCTTGGGAGATGGATGCATAGGGAGGCCAAATGGGGCCACCGGGAGAGTCCGTGCCCTCCGCCAGTGCCTCTCCTGTGACCCGAGGGCTCCTGCGGCGGTTCCCACAGGCGGGCCCTGACTGCAAGGCAGGTCGGCCAACAGCACAGGGACCCAGCTGAAGGCGAGCAGGGGGTGCAACCACTGAGGACCATGCCCGTGTGTGTGAGGGGCCCAGGCACAGGACCCACCTTGAGGAAACGTGGGGCGATTGAATCACCAAGTTGTAGAACATTCCGAGTTCAGAAGGATGTGTTGAAGTACATCACAGAGGTACACGGAGCACATCCAGAGCAGGGGGACTCTGCAGGGCCTCTACAAACTGGTTTCCTCAACCAAGAAACTGCAAGGAAGAAAGAGAGAGAGGTGGAACCTCCAGGTCAGGGTTTCTCAACGTCAACACTCTTGACGTGGGGGTAGGATAATTCTTTGTTGTGAGGGCTGTCCTGAGCATTGTAGGATGTAAGCAGCGTCCCTGGCCCCCATCCACTAGATGCCAGTAGCATCCCCCCCACCAAACCGACGGCAACAACCAAAAATGTCTCCAGACATTGCCAAGTGCCCCTTGGAAGCGAAATTGTCCTTAGTTAAGAACTACTGCTATAAACTAAAAGAGACTTAAAAAACATACTGACTAGTCACAATGCATGGATCTTATTTGGATACTGAGTCAAGCAAGTAAAAATTCAACTGTTTAAAAATAAAAAGGAAACATTCATGAGACTCTACAGAACTATATATTTGAGTTTATTAAGGAATTGTCATTCATTTTTACATGTAATGGCATTACGGGTATCTTTAATAGTCCTTTTCTTTTATCAATACACATTGAAACATATGAATGAAATGCTACGGTGTCCAGGCCTTGCTTCAAAATAATCCAGAGCGGGGGACGGAGAGTGAGACAAAGATGAAATAGGATTGGTCAAGAGTTAAGGATCATTAATGTCTGGTGGGGTCATGGGGTTCATTACACCCTTCTCTCTACTCTTGTGTGTGTGTGTAAAATTTTTCACATAAAAATATGTAAAAGAAAGAAAAAGAATAAAAGAAGGGAAATAGTAGCCGGGATTCCGAAGCTGGAGATACCTTTTTCTCCTCAAAGAACTGCTGTCACTTCTCCCCAGCTTTTCCAAATCTGCCCTTTAATCAGATCCCTCTGGGCTCCTGTGCTGATGCGCTCACCACCCTGAAAGGCATCACGCTACGCAAAGAGAAATCACATTCCGTGGAGTCCTTGCCTCATGAGAATTTTAACAGTCAACGGTATCTGCGTGGCCCATCTCATCCCAGCAGTGCTCTCCACAATGAGTCCTGGCAGTGCAAGGTAGACACACCACAGATGGTTTTTGCATGCGGGCATCCGTGAATGAATGAACTCTTGAGTGGGCAGAGTTCAAGGTAGTCTGCTGGGCTGTGGGAGAGACATGGTAATAAATAAGTCAAGGTCCCTGCCCTTGAGAAGTTCACTGTCCACTTGGGGCCAGAGATGTTTAGACAACTGTCGTGAAAATAATTCAGAATGAAGCCAATGCTAAGTAGACTCTAGGCGATGGCTGATTTCGAGGAACGAAGAGAGCAAAATCCCAGCTAAAACCTTGGGGACTGATCTCAGTGAAAGCATCACAAATTCTTATGACATCTAGTTGCTTTTTTTCCACGTCTTTGAGTTGTGAAGTCATAAAAGCCGCCATACTCGAACAGATTCACCGAGGGTACTTGGCTGGCTGCAGAGGGGAAAGTCTGTTTACACTAAAAAGAAAAAAATATCAGTTCAACTACTGCAAGAAAACCAAAAATCAGAAAAAGCTGTCGATGGCTTAATATGCTCTTTAGCGGCTTCAGAAGATCTGAGTCATGCCTTTTCCTAATACGTCTTCCCGTGTCAAAATCCACCACCTCAAAGGGGAGCGGAAGACAGTCTTAGGGAGACCGCGCTCAAGACAGCCGCGTGTGAACGGTGCCAATGTGTTAGCTCATCGCCCGGAACGCGAAGTCCTTTTAGGAAATTGATTTTCCTTGGATAAAGTCACTTCCCCTCTCTGCACCTCCGTCTCTTCCACTGTAAGATGAAGCAGTTGGATGAGATCAAGCATGGCAAATTTGTGGCATACTTGCTACTCCCTACCGCTCTGTGCCCACAGCAGACATTGCTAATTGATCTCAGCATCCTCCCCCACGGAGCCCAGCCACACTGGGTGTACTCAACAGAGGGTCCCAGGCCCCCACAATCCAGCAGAGGGAACTCAAACCTCCTTACTATCTCTGGCCTTCAATTTCCTGGAATGCTGAATTTAAAAGCCCTGATCAAAAATATATCACTGGAGAAACCCCAATCACACCATTATTTCGCACTGTCGTTATCAACAACTCTGTGGCTTGCTGAGGGCTGTGATAGGAGCTGAGGTACCGGCAAAAGATGTGGCCCACTCACCCCCCTCCTCCTCCTACTTAAGGGGCTTATGATTTGGGAAGGGAGAAAGGAAATACAGAGGAAAGACAAACCATAGTGCAACTCCAAGGGCCCAGTGAGCGACCATGGATAGCTAGGCTGCAGGAGGTGGAGGGGACACAGAGAGAGGGGGCAGTTGGAGCAGGTTTCCTAGGAAACAGAGATGATTTAAACCTTGAAGGATGAGCAGAGTAGACAAAACAGCAAGCAGAGCCAAGGTCACCAAGAAATCGGGCCCTGCTCTGGGCTCTCCCTCTTCATTCCAGAAATAGGACTGGCCAAGGCAGAATCTGCAGATGAAAAGTCTGCTTTAGCTGTGCAGCTCATGAGACAGACCGTGTAACAGGAAAAGGCACAATTTCATATATGGAAAGAGAAATATATTTTGATGTACTACTGATTTCTAAAGTGGGATAATTTGAGAACACACCTCAGCCAAACTGTAAAGGGATGTATTGGAGGTTGCCTTCTGCGTCTCCCTGGGTCTGGCCAAGGCCAAATGGACAATGGACTCACAGCATGTCTTCTCTGCACGGTGGCCAGGTTTGGGTGAGAGCTGGAGCGTACCACATCCTAGGACTGTGAGCCCTGGGCAAACCAGGATTCATAACACACTGCCTTGAGCAGCCCCCAGACCACCAATTATCCAGTTGGTCAGACCTTCTCCCCACTGTGCACTGAGCTCTCTGTCCCTTAGCATGACTTAGATTGCAGAGGACAAGACGGCCACGTGGGCCTGGAGGTGTGCCCTTGTGGACAGAGGAAGCAGCTGTCCGTTTGGGGTCCAAAATGGCTGGGAGAACAGGTGACTGAAACTTGGGAGCTGGTCTGGGCTTTTCTAACTCTGACCCTTTACCCATAAAGGTCCCCAGTTCATTTAGGAAGAGGAAGCTGAGAGGTGCCCTGCTTCTCTCACTGTGCGTCAAATCATAGTGTGTCTGAGCCATGGAAATTTCAGGGATCATTTAATCCAACCTCCTCCACCAACATGTCCCCACCCCCTCTATTTCGATGCTTTTCATCTGCTATTGTCTGAGAAATCCACTCAACACGTTATTAGACTTGAACGTAAATTAAAAATACATAGCTTGGGGCTTCCCTGGTGGCTCAGTGGTTGAGGGTCCACCTGCCGATGCAGGGGACACGGGTTCGTGCCCCGGTCAAGGAAGATCCCACATGCCGCGGAGCGGCTGGGCCCATGAGCCATGGCCACTGAGCCTGCGCGTCTGGAGCCTGTGCTCCACAGCGGGAGAGGCCACAACAATGAGAGGCCCGCGTACCGCAAAAACAAACAAACAAACAAAAAAAACATAGCTTGGAAGCTGGAAAGTACCCAAATGTTCATCAGCAGTTGAATGGATCTATAAATCCTGGTGTAGGCACACAATGGAATACTACACAGCCATGAAGATGGACAGGCTACAACCACACACAACAGTACAGAAACAGGTAAGAGTAATCCAGGACACAGAAGTCAGGAGGGTGGTTCTTTATGAGGAGCAGGGCTGAGAGGTAGAATGAAGGGCTTCTGGGGGGTGGCAATGTTCTGTTTCTCAATTTGTGTGTGGGTTAGTTGGGGGGGGGGTCTATTTATGAAAATTTGTCAAGCTATACAGTTAGGATCCGTGACTGTATGCATATTATACATCAATAAAAGTTTTTAAAGTCTGTATCTTACATAAGAAGTTACACAGCGTATGATTCCATTTGTATGAAACATCCTGAATAGGTAAATCCAAAAAGACAGAAAGCAGACCACAGGTTGTCAGGGGCTGGGGCAGGGTGGTGGGAGGGAGTAACTGCTTAATGGGTAAGAGGTTTCCTTTTGGGGTGATGAAAATGTCTTGGAACTAGACAGAGGTGATGGTTGCACAACATTTTGAATGTACTAAATGCCACTGAATTGTTCACTTTAAAATGGTTAATGATTAATTTTATGCTATGTGAATTTTAGCTCAAAAAAATAATCTCTATCTAGGATGGGCCACCTGATAAAAGCCATCTTTGTTGCTGTAATCCCTGCAGCTTGACACTCTCTCCATCCCTCCCAGCTCTTGCTGTGATCACAGAGGGCTGAGCTCAAGGCGGCTCTGATCTGAGCTCCAAATAGCTGCGGGTTCCAGGGTGATGCCTGGTCATCACAGCGAGCCGGCTCACAAGACTTCAAAAGCCCGTCACACCTTCCGGGGACCCTTGGGTGATGGAGCCTGGGCTCGCAGAGGGCCAAGCTTCATCCTACTGCCGTGTCAACGCCACTCCAAGGCCAAGGCCTTCCCAGGCGGTCAGCAGCGTCCTCGCCCCTGTCCTGAGCCGAGCTGGGCCCGGTGGGTTCCCTTCAGCCTCGCGTGGAAACTCACAAATGCAGCAGCGAGCGAGCCCCGGCTGGAGAGAGATGGCCGCTCACACTATTATCCCTTTCTTAGCAATAATGTTTAGGTTCGGGAAAGAGTTCCAAGATATATATAATTCCTCGTGCTGAGTAAGGGCTCCAGCCCTGACTCCACCGCTGCCCCGGCTACTGCTCTATCCAGGAATGTTATTACACCAGCCGTTGGCCCCGGCGCTGTGGATGGGTGTCTCTCAATGTCCTCATTATGTGCTCTGTATTTCAGGTCATGTAATTCATCTGTAAAAATGTGCCCCTGGCTACACCTGGCATAAGAGTGGCACAGAGGGGTGTGTTTATTTTTTTAAGGTGCTGTTAAAAATAAATTTAATAAGAGAAAGAGAGAGGAAGAGAGCAAGCAAGGGATGGAGACCGTGTTTCATTTGAACGATGGAGGAAAAGACATGAGCAGAAGGTCTGAGATTCCCATGCTTTGGGCATGTGTGTGTGTGTGTGTGTGTGTGTGTGTGTGTGTGTGTGTGTGTGTGAGAAAGAGAGAGAGAGAGAGAGAGAGAGAGAGAGACCAGGCACGGGTGTTTCTCCTGAGTAACTCAAAGCCAGCTTTGTTTATTAAATCGAGATTTTCCAGATCGTTAGGTTGTGATGTGGCTTAGTTTATACTGTGCAACATCCCATCTTAAATACACACAGGTAGGTGAGTGAAAACCAACAGAGCTACTTCAATTAGTAAGAGTATGGGCAGTAATTAACGTTAAATGAACATTTTCATGAGTTTTTTTCCTTCCCCTTCCTTCCCTTGGCCATGCAATTAATGAGTCTCTGAATGAACTCAGTCTCTGTGAGACTAGATCTTTGGCTTGGGAATCCACAACATGAAGATGGAGAGCAACGTAAGGGTCTCCAGGCTGAAAGCTTAGGTGGCAGGGGGCGTGTCCTTCTGGGCACGCCATGGGTGAAAGAGTGCCACCTCCCCTGCCCCACAGCTCCCAGCCCTTAGGAAGATAACACGCGCCTTGGGAGACCTTACCATCTAAACCAAACCCCAGAACATTTAGGCTGACGGAAGAGTTCTATTCTACTTCTGGCTGAGAGAAGTTTTTTGGGAACTACCATGTTGAATATTGGGCTTTCTAGACTATTTTCAGTGATTTATGAGAAAAGCTGGGACGTCTGAAATTAACATGTCCCGGAAGGGCTGAGGTAGTGCCAGTAATGGGGTGACGGGGAAGGGAGGGGGGATATTGACACATCAAGTTATCCTTTCTCCACTCGAGCTACGTTGCTACGTTATGGGGGCTGTCATGTTCCCTGGACCCGAGATGTCCATGTTTGCACCCAAACGTGGTACCACACTGGAATCAAGGCTCTGTGGACAGTGGGAGAGGGGAGGGGGCCATGGATGGAAAAGCCTCGTTTCTGAGGGGCAGCCCCCATGTCAGAGTCCTCTCCTGCCCTCCCTGGACTGAGATTAGAAGCTTGGGGTCCAAGCTTGGCCTCTCGGATGTAACTGCATGCATCTGCTGGTATCCAACAAGGGCACCGTGGGGGCCACCCAGAGCCAAGGAAGGGCTGGGAACGGGGGCGTCCCAGATAAAGCGAAGGAACGCTCCCTTCACACACACCTTCCGCGTCCTGTGCCCCTCACCTGGCTGGCAGGACCCTGCGGCCACAACCCCTGCCTGGTCCCTCTGCCTGGGGCAGCCGGAGAGTGGCCTCGGGGTCTTAATGCTGAGACAGGACACCCTCACGTAGTTGCTCACCGAAGTGTCACCCGACCGGAGCTGGGACACCTCTCTTTGGCTGTCGGTCACCTTAATCCACTTCATCTGCCAGTGTGTGGGTCGTTCTTTCCCCTCAGAAAGAGCCTCCCCTGAAGCTCCCCATTTGGCCTTACTTGGGCGCCACCTGGTGTCCAAGAGTGTCACTGCCGGTGGGTTCCAGCCAAGTGGAAAGAACAGGAGGTTTTTGCTTTTGTCTTTGTTTTTCCTGCTCTTCTTTTAGGCTCTGTGGTGAAAGGTGGGGCTGGTCTGGATTACAGTCGGGAAGCAGGCACAGCTAACTTGGGACATTCCCTGCCCTAAAGGACACGCTGTGCTCTGGGTTGGTTCTCACACGGCACAAGGAGCTTTCAGAGGCCCCCAGTCTGTGTTTTATTTTGTTTTGTTTTTAATAAACAGACATATATATATATATATGTATAGAGAGAGAGAGAGAGAGAAAATTTGGGGCTAAAGGATCAGTTAGGAGCCAGGCTGGGTTTATGTCTTATCTCAGCCACTTACTAGCTACGTGATCGTGGGCAAGTTACTTTCATCACTCTGAACCTCAGTTTCTTTCTCTGAGAAAAAGGAACCATACCCACTTCAGAAGGTCCATGAGATTTAAAATGAGAAGTCCTGCCAAGTTCTTGACCACTGAAGGTGTTCAATAATTGTTAGTTCCTTCTTTCCTCAGCAGACGTAGGGAGATGGAGACAATGACTCAGGTAATAATTAAAGTTTAGTGACCCAGTGAAAGTAGGATTTGTTTTTCTTGGTGTGTGTGAGGGGGACGGGCAGAGCAATGATGGGGAGGGTAATGGAGGGAATGTCTTCATTCTCACTTCCTCCAAGCTTCTCAGTCTTTGCAGGTCTGGGAACAGGAGTCTGCACTGTGTGCAGTGACTCTGACCACACCTCCACGGGAGACATTAAAGGCACACGTCACTCCAAACTTTACACCGACTGGTTAATAAGTAATAGGTCAAGCCACTGAGGACTAAGCTTTGTTTGGAAAGTTCTCCAGAGACTGGTGTGCCCAGCTCAGATCATCTTTCACCCCATAATGCTCATCGCTATTTACTGAGCCCCTATATAGGGGAGGCACAGTTAAGAATGTGACAAGCGTTGCTCCTGTACTCTTGTAACAACCATTCCCAGGTCAGTATTACTGTCCCCATTACATAGAGCAGGAAATTGGGGCTTGGGGTGATCAAGTCACTTGCCAAAGGTCACACATCTAGGAAGCAGTGAGGTCCACACAGCTCTAGATCCAGCTTGTCCCCTTCCTGCTTCTCCCAATGTCCCTCGGAGTCCAGGGGTCTCCTGGAGCAGCAGCCCGTCTCTGAACCAACCAGCAGCAGCCTTCTGCCCCAGCCCTTGGCATAAATCACGTCTCGGTTCCTGCCCATGGGTCATTGGTTGGGCTCCCAGCTGTCTTCCGCCTAGTTCCAGGAGTGCGGCTATATTAAGAATGTGAACCGTAACATTAACACTTTAAAAAAAATCCCAAAGAGAAAGGCAGAAAGAAAGAAATACCCCTAAAGAGTCTAATGTCAGGTCCAGCCAAGGGTCATAAATCAATGTCGGTAAATTTATAAACAGTTCATAAATGTAAGTGCTTTTTACAGGGCTGTTTGTTATTGTGGCAGGGCTGGGATGGGGCGGGGCCGTCCATCCATCTGTTTTACAGTCGGGAGCCGCTCGGATGGCTCCAGCACCACCAGCAGCAGAATCGATAAGAACTGGGCCAGCACGGCCAGGTGATCTCGGCACGACGGACACTTGCGGGAAGGTGGGAGAACCAGCCCGGATGATGCGTGAGCTGAGCCCTGAACTTGAACTGAGGTTTTGAGGACATTTATAGCAACAACATCACAAAGATGAATTTTTCTCCTGGTTCTCTTTTTGATTTTTCAAATTGATTTTTCTAAGTCTTCTGCTTTTAGAAGCTCTGGTGTGTCCTGAACGGAGGTGCATGGCCAAAAGGGAGTACCCCAAAGCAGAGAACCAGATTCTTCACATGGAGTTCCCCCTGCGCACCTTAATGGCATGCCACCTCACCTTCACTCGGCTCATTCCAGGACCCAAAGCCCAGAGACTGGGTTTAAAGACAGGCTTGGCCGGGACATACCCTCTGCCACCACAGGAGAGGATCTGGCTAGAAATTCCTGGTTTTTTAAATGAAAGGGGGGAATGGTGACCCCCGCCTCCTCCCATTCTGTCACCGTGTTGAGAAGCAGCAGTGCTTGGGCCCTGGGAGCTCACAGAGCAGGTCTTAAAAAGAGCTTCTTGGCTTCTCCCCATCAAGACTAGGAAACACACAATATTCCCTCCACCATCTTTATTTTTCTCTCCTCCTTTGAACTGACCACAATCCACTTCCCCACCAGCCCCAAACCAAGACACTATGCAAATGAGCTCTTGCCAATGGGTCCTGGGGGTGGAGGACAGAGAGTGGGGTTGCCTCCCTCTTCTCCCCAAAAGCTCCAGTTTCTAGAGCTCTGGCGCTGGCCCAGCCCAAACACCCTGTGGTACGTCTACCTCGACACCTGCTAGCCAGGTAGCCGGTTGGTAAAGGTGGAATGAGTGTGAGTGTTGACCTCTAGCCTCGGCCACCCACTTCCAAGCCCTGGTCCCCTGAGCTAAGTCATTGATGATCAGCTCAGAACAGTCATGAAGACCTGAAGGATTAATCCAAGCTGAGTCAATATGACTTTACTATTATACTCCACCAACTTAAGATCTTGTCTCTGTGGATCTTGAAGGTAGGTGATAATGAAAGGAGGTGCATAGATCCAGTGCCTTCTAGAAACTTCTCCCACAGCAATTCTGAAACACATACATTTCTATTTAGCGATGATATTTCTGACACAAAGCAGCTCTTCTTATAGTGAGACTTTTAAGAAATGCATTTGCCCATAACAGTTGTTTCATTATTCTATAACCTGGCCCCCCAATTTCCAGGAGACTCTGGTCACTCTTCAAGAGGCTGCTGGGTCTGGGAGAACCATCTCGTACAGACAGAACTGCCCGTGAAAAATCCCTTAACCAACTGTACCTTTCCAGGCCAGTGCTAAACAGGGATTTCATTTATTTGAAAAGTAGGTATTAAATATGTCAGAGATAGGAAGTTAAATGTAATGGGCCCAATTCCACATTCGGTTCCATATGCGTAAATCCCACTGATGGAGAACAGAGTGTGGCTGGCGCAGCAGAAGTGAGGTGCCTGGTCAGTGGGAGGAAATCGCGCTCTGGATGGATCTCAGCTGACATTCTCATGGACTTGGAGCCGAGGCTCTTAAAGCTGGAAGGGGCCCTGAAGTTCCTGGTTGGGTTGCTTGGTTTTTGTTTTTGTTTTTGTTTTGTTTTAATCTTTAGGAGTTGTCACATTCCTGCCTTATTCCTCGGTTTTATTTTCTAACTCTCGGTAAACATTTGCCATTTCTCCTCAGTTTTGTTCCAGTTCAGCTGTGCTTGGGCGCAGTTTTCCAAGAGGGTGGCCAGGTGCTTGGCCAAGGAACAGGCAAACATTTCAGAGCCTAAGTTTGGGGAGCAGTCTGAAGGCCCCCAGCCACTGAAACTACATGTAAAGTCTTGCTACTCAAAGTGTGGGCCCTGGACCAGTAACATCAGCATCCCCTGGGAACTTGTTAGAAATGCTGGGTTTCGGGACTTCCCTGGTGGTCCAGTGGGTAAGACTGCGGGCTCCCAATGCAGGGGGCCGGGTTCGATCCCTGGTCGGGGAACTAGATCCCCCGTGCATGCCACAACTAAGAAGCCCGCATGCCGCAAATAAGAAGCCTGCATGCTGCAACTAAAGGATCCTGCATTCCTCAGCTAAAGATCCCATGTGACACAACTAAGACCTGGTACAGCCTAAATAAATAAATAAATATTTTTAAAAGGAGAGAAAGAAATGCAGGGTCTCAGGCCCCACCCCAGACTTACTAAATCCAAGTCTGCATTTTAACACAATACCAAGTGATTCATGGGCAGATTACAATTTGAGAAGTCCTGGATTAGAGAACAGAAACTGGGCATGACCCCGTCTTCCACACGAATTTATCACCAGGCATTATCTTAAGCACTGCAAGAATCCGGTTCAGATGTTTGTGATAACTGCAGTGGTGACTCACCAGCCCAGTGGCTGTCTTCAGTGGCTGTGCCTTAGAATCACCAAGGGAACTTTTTAAAAATGGGGATGTGCAGACCCAACCCAAGAGACGGTGATTCAGCTGGTGGCTGGGAAGGGGCTTGGACATCTGTATTTACATAGAGCTCCAGGTGATTCTACTGTGGAGTCAGGGCTGGAGGTCCTGGGATAAAATATCACCTTGCATAGTGAGACTTCTTTAGGAAGGGGAGTGATGTAATTTTCTGATTCTCCCAACATTCATAGCACGCTGGACCCCATGCATGATACAGAAATGGATACCGTGACTGCTCTCCAAAAGGCTGCAGTTCAGTTGAGGATAAAGTGAGATGCAGAGCAAGAGGTGTGTGGTTTTGAGAAGTGCTAATGTTCTGTGAGGAGGGTTGAGGGGGTGAGTTTATGGCAGGAAAGGATGCAACAGGACGGAGCAGAAAGAGCTGGAGTGCTAGAGCTGAGAGGAGGTGCATTCACATGGCATGTGAGAGCTGGGAGGACCTGAGGAATTTTCCAGTTTTGCCACAGAATACCACAGAGCAGGGCTTTTCAACCTCAGCACCATCAACATTTGGGGCCCGATAATTCTGGACCAAAATAACAATGTGGGGATGGGCCTGTGCATTACAGGATGTTCAACAGCATCCCTGGCCTCTACATGCCAGGCATCCATGCCCCAAAATGTCTCCAGACTTTGCCAGGTGAGCCCTGGGGGCAAAATTGCCCCTGGCTGAAAAGCACTCCCATAGAGCCATCAGGGAAGATGGTGGTAGGTCCAGACACTGACTCGGAAGGTGCACTGGGATCTGTTGTTAAGAATAAAAAGTAAGTTGCCCACAATATGGATGTTAGTCCCAACAACAAGGGGTGTGTTTGTGTGTGTGTGTGCACGCTTGTGTGTATGTCCAAGGGTTGGATGCAAACAGTGGAAGTGGTATCTCCTCTCTAAGTGGTTAAAGCATGGATGCTGGCACTCAATTACCCGGGCTCCAATCCCAGCTCTATCACCTATTACCTACCCTGACCAATGTCCTCAATTTCCATGTGCCTCAGTTTCTCCATCTTTAAAATGGGACTAGTAGTGCCTGCCTCAATGGATTTGTTATAAAGATTAAGTTCAATCGTGCCACGGAGATAAAGTACGCGGTAAAGCAGTTCCCAGGTTTGAGCCCTGACTGACAGTATCAGCTCTGAAGACACGAGTGGGAGACAGGGACAGAGGACACAGGGAGACTTTCAAGTTTTGTTCTGCAAACTTCTGTTTGAATCCTGTCTAATGAGATTTCTATACTAATTGTGTAATAAAGCACACACACACAAAAGAAAGAAATGTTCTCGTTCCGCCCACCTCGTCTTTGTAAATAAACTTTTTATTTTGGAATTATTTTAGATTTACCCAAAAAGTTGCAAAATAGCACAGAATGTTCCCTCACGCTTCTCACCCGGTGTCGGTTTCCCCTCATGTTATCGTCTTACATTTCCATGGCACAATTGTCAAAACTGGGAAATATTGGTACATCGCTATTAACCAAATTCCAGACTTCACTTGGATTTCACCAGATATTTTACGAATGTCCTCCTTCTGTTCCAGGAGCCCATCCAAGACACCACAACGCATTTAGTCATCCTGTCTCCTTAGACTCATCTGGGCTGCGCCGGTTGCTCTATCTTTTGTGTGTGTTTCATGACCTTCACACTTTGGAGGAGCATTGGCCAAGCATTTTGTAGAACGCCCCCCAATTTAGGTTTGTCTGTTGTTTTCTCACGGCTAGACTGGGGCTATGGGTTTGGGAGAAAACCACAGAGGTGAGGTGGCCTCCTCGTCCCATCATGCTGGGGCCACATGTTGCCACCACGACAGTCACTGGTGAGGTGGACCTTGACCTCACCTTGACCACCGTGGTGTCTGCCAGGTTCTCCACTGTAAAGTTGCCCCCTCCCCCTTCCCACACTCTACCCTCTGGAATCGAGTCACTGTGCAGTCTACACTCCAGGAGGGGACAGCTTAAGCTGAGGAGGGAGTGTCTAGGTTTTATTTGGAGTTCTTCTGTAGGAAGATTTGTCTCTCCTCCCCCATTTATTTACTTACTCAGTCATTTATTTATACAAGTATGGACTCATGGATATTTATTTTAGACTTGGGCTTATAATCCAATACAGTGATATTTATTTTGTTGTTCAAATACCCACTTCATTTTCATCAGTGGAGAAGCCCTGAATTGGGTTGGGGGCTGGGGTGGGGGGCAGCTGATTTGTAGATCAGGGTCTCCAACAGGGAGATGGATCACGAGTTACAGACACAGAGCGGGGTCTTTGGTTTGGGTTGGTCTCCGTGAAGGCCACGGCCAGCGGGGAAGCAGGAAGAGCGAAGTCCATATGGCCTGTGGCAAAGCTGCTGCCAGCGCGGTCGGGGGATGGGGGGAGCTTCAAGGGTGAGCCGTGTAGACAAGGGGACCTAAATGTGCCATTTCAAGGCATGTCCCATCTGTAAAATCTTGGGGAAGCCAAGGCCATGGTGCGGTTGAGAAAGAGACACTGTGGAAACCCAGGACTTTCTCAAGGATCAAAGAACAAAGTCTGTCAGAGCTGTAGGCTCTGTGTTCTGCGGGGGAAGGGGACGCAGTCCTGCTGGAATCCCCAGGGTGGGAGTGGGGAACACAATGTGGTGTGACAAACACGGAATCACGGGCTCTGACGTTCAAGGGGGTGTATCAGCCTTGCTGCCATTAGTCAAGCTCGAACAGGGAGCCCCACTGGACCCAACAGTCTTGACTCCAAGGTCAAGTCTTATCTCCTGCCCCATCAAGAGTCCGCAGAGATGTGGGAGGCCCTCTTTGCTCCGCCTGAGGCTTCCCAGTGCCTGGACCTTTTGCTCCCTCCCCCAGGGTCCCGCCTCTCCCTTCTCCTGGCCTCCCATGTGGGCTCTCAGGCCCTCTCTGGTCATCCTGGCCGCACTGGTCTGAGAGCACGGCGAAGGAGGGGAGAGGAGGGAGAAGGACTCAGATCCTGCGAGCTGACCTCTTGCCAGAGCTCGGCCTTCCAGAGCCAAGCTGGCCGCTGGGGCTCCTCCCTGCCCGCAGTTCCCTCTCCCGGACTCTCTCCCCCCTCAACTCCTCCGTGCATTTCTCCAGGAGGGAGAGAGGACCACCCGTCCTCTCTCAAATTCTTGTCAGACATCCTATGGGAAGAGTAAGAGACTCTATTGTTTTCACAAAGGAAGAGACAGAAAGGGCAGCTCTACAGCATCTTCTGGGCTTGTTGGCCTGTGCCTAGAGGGAGCCCACGCGCAGGGTCAAGGTCAAAGGAAGCAGTGTATGTAAGATAATCACCATTCTTAACTGGAGCCGTCACACTATCCTTTGGTGGCAGGCGGAGAAGTCGTGGGGTTTTAACATTTATCAGGAGGAGAAATGGGTCACAGATCAAGTGTGGAAGCTCAGGCCTAGTCCACACCCCGGGTTTGGGCAGGTGAGTGGACAGGCCTGGGATGGAGGGAGTCTTGAGGGGTCCCCTTGAGGGGTCTTTTCAGCTGACTGGAAGCCGCAGGCTTCTTCAAGACTTCGTCCCATGGGGTCTGGCTGGTCAAGGCAAATATAAGTCACACTGGAAGGAGAGGTGAGTCAAAGAGGACGGCTTCCAGGAGAGGGGAGAGCAGACTGACCACAGACAGGCCCCCCAGGCAGCTTTCGACTCCCACACATCATGGGAGAGCCTTCCTGGAAGCTGGAATCCTCGGGCCAGGAAATGGTTTTTTTCAATACCAAAGTGAACCATATGTAGGTCCTGGGACCATCAAAGAGGAAGAGGAGGAGGGATGAGAAAGCCCTCGAAGAGGATGGGATGCCATTGCACTGCCCACAGATGGGCTCCCAGAAACCACCAAGGAGGTGCCATGGAAACGGGAGGAAGCCCCCGAGTGCGGGAGGGGCTTAGCGTGGCTCAGCCAGGCGTGGCCGCCTCCCCTGACCACTGCCCTCCAGGAAGGAACCCAGCCTGGCCGCCCCCAGCTGGAGGGGCTCCCACTGCCCAGCAGCCTTATTTCTAGAAGGAGCAGGTTTCTGTGAAGGTGGAGAGGCTGCCGGCCATCCTCTATGGCAGGAGCACAGGAAACACACGTGGCTGATTCTGTTTCCAACAGGAGGTGGTAACGGGGCTGCACAGGACATGGGGGACACAGTCCCTGCCCTCAAGGAACTGACCGTCTTCTTGAAGAGACAAGTCTGGTCTGGGAAATAGCACAGCCTGGGGGTCCAAGTGTGAATTGGAGCCTCAGTGAGGCCCTGGGGGTTAGCACCTGCATAGATGGTGTCATGATTACCTTCCTCATGTTACAGATTAAGAAACAGCCCAAGAGCGATGCACATTACATGTCAAGAGAATCAACTGAGGGTCTTGGAGGTGGGTGGGACATGAGGGATGGAAAGAGGACAAAGACAACCCCATGAATAACTTTCTAGATGGACTGCAGGGGGCCAGCTCGCCATGGACACAAATCCGGTTGTGACGTCACAGATTCCTTCTGCAAAGCAAGCAGTTATCGCCCCCTTGGTAACATGCCCTGGTAGTTCCTTCAGCCTGAGGGCAGGTGTCGTGGCATTCCCGCTCACCTCTGCTTTTCAGGCCATCATTGCCCTAGGAAACCAGCAGTCAGTGTCTGGGTGGGAGACTTGATTACACAGGAAGCCTACAGTCTCACTGCCACCATTCCTCCGGAAAGTGCCCTGAGGCTGGATCTATCATGGAGCCTGCAGCTTCAGCCCCAGGCCCACATCGCCTTCCTTCTCTCCTGTCCCAGGGAGGAGAAACAGGCCTGCTTCAGGACCTGCAGCTCCTGCCCAGCTTCTCATCCAACCTCTCCTGACACCAGGAAGCCTGGCTTGAAAGACCCTAGGTGACTCCCACTGCCCCCAGACTCAGCCCAGGGAGGAGAGTGACCTTCAGGGTTCCTCCAATGTCTCTGAAACAGGAACGTGCTGGAAACCCCGGAGGCCCCCGGAGCAGCAGGCTTGGGCAGAAATGTCTCCACAAATACTTCCCAGGGGGTTTGACCTGATGTTGCTACACCAATCTTGGAAGCCCTGGGACAATCCGTAACTGAGAGATTCAGGGAAACCGTGTCCCATGTTTCTGCACAACTCCATCTTTTTTTCTCTTTCATGCTTAATTTTTTGACTCTGGCCCTGGTGGAAGTTTGGGTAGAATTCTCCAGCAATAGTAACCACATCAATGATGATGGCTACTGCACTAAACACTGGCCTGTATGAACCAACTCCTGGACTAAGTGCTTTATAGGTGTTATTTCTCTTTTTTTTTTTTTGGCCCCTCCACGCAGCATGTGGGACCTTAGTTCCCTGACTGGGGATCGAACCCATGTCCCCTGCAGTGGAAGCGTGGAGTCTTAACCACTGGATCAGCAGAGAAGTCCCTACAGGTATTATTTTTAATCCTTATAAGAAACATGCAAAATAGGTGATAGTCCCATTTTACAGATGTGGAAACTGAGGCCAAGAAAAGCTAAATAACTTGCTCAAGCTCACACAGTACATCGGTGGCTGAGCAGGGACGGAACCTAAGTCTATATGACACAGAATTCTTATTTTTTTCACTAGATCATTCTGCCAATCTCGACCAAACCCTATGGTACAGATACTCCAACTCAGGACCTCCCAATCTTTTTCACGTGATGGCACACACAGGAAGCACAACATTTGTGTGGCACAGGGCAGCAAACAGGTGAGGCTGCTTGTGGAGGCAGTGACACACTTGGGGGCTCTGGCGGTCCCACACCTGGCTCTGCAGTGAGGATGAGTGGACGAGGAACTTGCAGTCTGTGACCCATTCCCAGGACCCCTTCTTGGAAATTCTGTCCTAAATTATTGATTCAAGCAGTAGTTTCCAACTTTGGCTAGTCACTAGAATCACCTGGGGAGCTTTAAACATTGCCTAAGCCTGGGCTACCCATACTCTCTGGAAGTGGGGCCTGGTTTAGGTATTTTTGAGAAGGCATTGGCTCTGTGCTGTTCTTGCTGATGACTCAGCCACACTTCCCCACCCACCCCCTACCCTTGTCCAGTCTCATGTTCCAACTCCTTTCAGGTACATGTGCACATACACTGCGTGCCCTTCAAGAGCAAAGACCATGTCTGTTTTGCTCACCACTGGGCTCCGTGACTAACATAGTGTCTGGCACGTAGTAGGTGCACAATGGCTTCTTTTTTAATGAATAAATGTTGAAGATCTTGGAGAGATTTCAGGCAAGGGTCTTCCATGTTTCTAATCGAATGGCAACTTTTTACATAACACAGTAGTTCATGTCACATAGAGGGCTAAGATTCGTTCAGTTAACTTTTCTTTCTCCACATTTAGAATTTGAAACATTGGTTTGTACTTTAACACAGAGGTCTACATACTGATCACAATTCTCATCACGTGTGTATATAAATATACTACCCA
Organism: Orcinus orca; assembly: GCF_937001465.1. Classification (NCBI taxonomy): domain Eukaryota; kingdom Metazoa; phylum Chordata; class Mammalia; order Artiodactyla; family Delphinidae; genus Orcinus; species Orcinus orca. Next base: position 75,293,008 of record NC_064568.1, on the reverse strand, counting down.
CATTGATTGATTTGCAGATCTTGAACCATCCTTGCATCCATGGGGTAAATTCCACTTGATCATGGTGTATGATCCTTTTAATGTACTGTTGGATTCAGCTTGCTAGTATTTTGTTGAGAATTTTTGCATCTATGTTCATCAGTGATATTGGCCTGTAATTTTTGTGCGTGTGATATCTCTGTCTGGGTTTGGTATCAGGGTGATGTTGGCCTCATAGAATGAGTTTGGAAGTGTTCCTTCCTCTGCAGTATTTTGGAATAATTTCAGAAGGATAAGTGTTAACTCTTCTTTCAATGTTTGGTGACAAGAATGTATTGTACAACATGGGAAATATAGCTATTATTTTGTAATAACCGCAAACGGAGTGTAACCTTTAAAAATTATATTAAAAATTTCAAAATAAAAAGTAAAAATAAATAAATATACTACCCAGACCAAGTGTTTTTATTCAGTTAAGAAAAATGAGCTATTTTTCTCCCCTGGCTCATGAGAAAGTATTTTGTTGACATTCAAATAAAGTAGAGGGAGTGACATTTGCCCAGTGATAGTCATAATATTCACTTACTTAGGAGGAGAGAAAACAGGGAGGAACCAAAGTAATGGGGGGAATGTAAAATATGGCACATGAGGAAAAAGGGAGAGCAGGAAGCTTACCATCCTATGTAAACGGGTCAGCTCTGGGTCTTGGATAGGCTAGAAAGTAAAAAAAAAAACAAAAAACCCAAGGCTCAGATGGTCTCCCAGCTGGGACCATCCATCACCCACTGATTAAGAGTCAGCTGCCTCCAATGCCAAATGACTAACTTGGTTAAATCCAGTTGAGGCTCTGAGGAGGAAGAAACCCTATAGGATGAAGAGGTTGTGGAATGCTTCCTAGAAAAGGTAGGATTTAAACTGAGACCTCTGCTTCTGGCAATAAGGTAGACCAGGTGTCCAGGCTAGACTTTCTGCTCGAAATACTAAAGATGCAGGGGAAAACATTGGGGTTTTTTCACTATTTTCAAATGCCTCCATGAGTTAGCAAGAAAGTATGGAATACTCTGGCTAAAAAAATAAGTAAATAAATGAAGGCAGAACTCAGAAGTTGAGAAGGGGACTGAAGCCGGCATCTGCCTTGAAGGAATTTTCTGGATCTACTGAACTTGAAAATTGATGTTTGGAGTCTTATGAGGTTTGGTGGACAGGAGACCAAACCCAGGTCTGCCCAAGGTAGATGGTCTAATAGGAGATGTCCCATAGAATTAGAACTTCCAAGGGCCATACATTTGGTGTAAGGAAGGACTGGAAATAAATCCAACATCCTTCCCAGATTTGGGGAGCAGGTAATACCTGCTAGGAAAATTGCTTATCTTGAATCGTGGCACTGGAGCAAAGGGGGAAATATCTGTCCTGAGAACTACAAGCCAGAAGCCTTGTGTATTTGTAGCCTAAATTCACTAAACATGGGTCATCTGAAAAAAAACAAAACAAACAAACAAAAAAACAACAAAAAATAGAAACAGGCAGAATGTTTAAAGTGATTCCAGACTAGACAACTAAGGAAAAAGCAAACAGAAATTTTATTTGAAGGTGTTCACCTTTTCCCTAGGCCTCCAAGAATTCCCAGCAATTTCTTTTCTTTTTTTTTTTTTTTTCTCGGTACGCGGGCCTCTCACTGTTGTGGCCTCTCCCGTTGCAGAGCACAGGCTCCGGACATGCAGGCTCAGCGGCCATGGCTCACGGGCCCAGCCGCTCCACGGCATGTGGGATCTTCCTGGCCCGGGGCATGAACCCGTGTCCCCTGCAATCAGCAGGTGGACTCTTAATCACTGCGCCACCAGGGAAGCCCCTTCCCAGCAATTTCTAAGGAAGATGAGAAACTTGCAGCTAGAAATCACTACAAATATAAGGAAACAAGGCACCAAGATCAAGAGCCAGCAGAAATGACAGCAGAATCAGCCTGCAAAGACTTCTGGTTTGGGAATTATCAAATGGAATATAACCTATTTTCAATAAATGGCAGAGACTCTTTTAAATATGAGTGAAGGGTCCTCAGATTTATAAATGAATAAAAAAAGAACTTCTATAAAATAAAAGTCTGGAAATAAAACAAAATAGAAATTAAAAACTCAACGGAGACAATTGAGCAGCAAACCAGCACACAAAGAGAGACTTTGTGACCTGGAAGATAGTACTGGAGAAATGATACAGAAGGCAGCCCTATGCGATAAAGAGGTGGAAAACGTAAAAGAAATTAAAGGCCATAGAAGACAGAGTGAAAAGGTCCAAGATATGTCTAATCAGAGTTTCAAAAGTTAAGGAAGAAATAGGACAGAGGCATAAGAGCTGAGAGTGGCCCAGAGCTTAGGACTGACCCCAAGTCTCAGATTCAGGATTTGAGCTGAGGTGCAAAGATAGAAAGGGTGGAATTTGGACGCTTGGAGATGAAGCATGTGAAAAGCAGCAGGACCTCAGAGTGTGCCGATGGGGCCAACTACCTGGGCACTAGCCTGCTGGGACCAACAAGTTTCGGAGCCTCTGCGAGGCGTTGAAGCGTGGAACCTCGCCGCTCCTCCCGACGGAGCATCAATGGGAAACATGCCCTGCTCCCAGATGACATAGCAAAAACAGCAGGGGTAGTTCTGTTTTGTCCTTGGGGGTCAATATCCTTCTGAGAAAGGGAGAGAAGAGATAGTATTGATCCTGATCCGTCGTATGGATTGGGGAACTGAAGTACAGAAAACAGAGATTCTGAAAACAGAGTTCTAAAAAAGTTAAGTGGCAGCCCCGGGATCAGAGCTCTTTCTGTTCATCCCTGAGGCAGGCACCTCTGGGTAACTCACCCAGACACTCTGATTCACTATGTGTTTGGTAGATCAGCTGCAGAGTTGGATGGAGCCACTGGCATCCTTTTCAGCCCTGATGAGACTTTCAAAAGTAAAAGTAAAGCAAAAAGCGCTCCAGGACCCAGGTCTGGATGCCTTCCCTACAGACTAAGTCCTAATTACCCATGACTGCCTACACCTGATGACTTGGACCCGGCCGATTTTGATGCAGTGTTGACATCTATGTGAGTGACGTGCACATGAGTACATCTGGACCTAACAGCTGTCACCGGGATCTGAAAATGGGTGTGACACATATGGTTCTACATGCAGCGCGGTGGAACAGCAGACAGAAACTCAGCAGTGCTGAATTGCCTGGTTCCTCGTCCACCTCTATCATAACTTTCTCCTTGGTCATTCCAAGATGATTTTGTTTGTTTGTGTTGCTAGTGGTTATGTTCTCCAGTTCATCTGAACTCTAATTCCAAGCCTATGACTGTCACAAGTTACTTTACATCCTTAAGCCTCAGTTTTCTCACCTGTATGATGGGCTCTGTACTATGTCTTGGAATTAGGCAAGACTATATACATTTTGGTACATTTATCAATAAATAACATCAGGCTTATTTCTCATATTATGATTAAGTTAAACAGCCAAAGGATTCAATTCGCCTGTAATTAGACATGGTTAATTTTGGGGTTAAAGTTTAGAAGGAAGACTTAGAAAATTGTCGTTGAATTTCAAAATGAAGTAGCAAGAATGTGAAAAGAAAGATAAAAATGCCTAAGGGGGAAAATTAAGTGAGTTAGAGTTTCACTTTCTTTAGGTTCATATTTGACAGTGATTCTTAGCTGGCACAGACTAACCTTTTTCTGGGTCTCAAAGACATTCTTCCTGTTTTGCCACATTCTGCATTTTCTTCCTCCACCATTCTAAATTTGGCTCAGAGATTGAGAGTAGGGCTGTGGGACCCTGGCACAAAGAGGTAATGTTTGTATGTGTACATATTAGAGAATCAACAGTGTGGTCAGACAGATGGCTGTACCTGGAGCATGTCTGAGTCTAAGGGATGGGATGGACCCCAGTGCCACAGGCATAACTGCTGACAATTCAGAAAGTGTGTCAGAGCCCAAATAATGTTGGGAAATTCCAGTCTACGTGTTTGATGAGCAGGCACAGTGGGTGGTCCTAAGGGATCCAGCAAGCACATGACAGTAGGAAAAGAAGGAGAGGAAAATTAGATTCAATCAAAGGGAAAAAAAAATTCCAAATGGTAAGTTCGTTCTATTTGGCTACGGTATAACCCCTCCAGGGAACATGGTGGAACTTGAGTCATTGAAACCTTGGCTGGGAAAAGTCATGGAGGATGTACGATAGACAAAGCTGGAGTTTGGATTAGTCTGGTGGTGAGAGCAAGAGACCCAATAGGTGATTTGCATCCGCGTTGCTCTGATTCAGCAGACATGCCCCCTGCCGACAGAGTCTGCTGAGAGGCTGAGCTGGGCCAGGAGGATGGGCTGAGCCTGGACGCGTGTGAATGGCTGTGTGTGTAAAGGGAAGTGTTTTCCAAGTCATCATTGCCTCGTTTCCTCAGGCTGACTAGGATGTTTGGATAGTTAGCACGTTCCCTCTCATAATAAATTTCACATTTCTTGCAGAGAGTTTGTTTCACAGAAGAAGAAAAAAAAAACATAGAAGCAGGAGAAGGATATTCCATCTGAGTTTGCAGGAAATAATCTTTTTAATTAGAAAGCTGCCATACATTTCGGATTTTTCAATAGTGCTTAAGTTCACTGCCATCACGCGTATGTGTGTTTTTTAGAAAAGCACACTACGTATTAACTATTTGTTTTTCCTAGAAAGAACTGGTGGAGGTGTGATTTCTCTGAGATTAGACCATTTGGGGCGATCCATGGGATCAATACAGAATAGCATGTTCCGTGGAGTTGGGTTCCTAAAGGTTTTTGAAGCCAGGAACCATCACTGTAAATACGGTATAAACCAAGATTTTACGTCCAGTATCATCCACACCTAGCACGAAGCTGAGTCAACAGACAGCGGTCCATAATTACATGTTGATTGATGGATTGATTTGGTAAGTTGCCCAAAGTCATATTTCCTCCAGGGTCTCTGTAGCAAGCAAATCCACGATAACTAGCTTCTTCAAAACCAGCTTGCTTTTCATTTCAGAAATACACAGGAATCCAAATGGGGGGTGGGATCTAGATTTTACACTGAGACCTGGATTTGAATGCCAACCTTTTCATGATTCATCAAAGGACTTAAGCAATAGCCCACCAGCCCACCCTGCCTTGGTTTCTGAATCTATGAGATCAGGGAGCTAGTTCCGGTACTTTCTGCTGTTCCCCTAACCTTGCGACACTTGGCCCTGCCTGGCGACAGCCAGAGCTACGCTGCCCAGTTGTTATCCGGTGTGCAGCTGCCCAGGAGTCAGCGATGGGCACCACAGCTGCTATTGAGGGAAGATGCAATGAGAATATTCTCATAAAGGAGTAGACGGTTTACCCTGGGGGGTTGCCAACACAGCAAAGCAAAGAGAAATCAACAATAAAATTAAAAAAAGAAAAAAGAGAAAGGACCCCCGGGGTTCTGGCTCTAATTCTGTTTCTGACCTGACTTGCTATCCGATCTTAAACAAGCCATTCAGTGTGGGTCTAGACCAAGTGTTACACAAATATAAAGGGGCATGAGCACAATTATTACTAGCAGTGATTCATTAAGGGTATGTTTGTCTGCTGTTTGTTTGTTTGTTTAAGCAGCTTAAAAATGAGGTAACACCCTAAAGAAAATCCAAATCAGACCCCCTTCTCTGGCTCTCTCTCAGTACTTTAATGCTGGTTGTTAAAAAGACAATGAGCCAGTGGTTGTCCTGTTCCCATCCAGGTCCCGCTCACAGACCCATTAGTCATGTAACTAAGGGAAATCACTTCACTTTCTGGAACTTGGAGTCTGCGGTGGTTCTAAAACATATCCTCAAATTCTTTACTCCCTTCCCGTAAAGATATGATGCCTCACTCACCTCCGTTTGAATACAGCCAGCTCCGTAACTCACTTCTAACTCACTGAAGTACAAAGTGCAGTGGAGGTGACGTTACGCGACTCTAAGGCTAGGACTGGCACGTTCTCGCAGAACACACACCTTTGGACCCCTGAGCTGCCCTAAAGCCACCTTGCTGGAAAAACTGCAAAGAGACAGAGATAGAGAGAGATGCCTGTGCCCCCAGCCATTCCAGTTTCCCAGTTGAGAACCAGGCATATTCACAAAGGAGGCTTCAAGATGATCCCAGCCACTGGCATCCTGTGACTGCCCCCAAATTCCTGACCCACAGAAACTGTGAGATAATAAATGCCCGGGGTCGTTTTAAAACACAAGCTTTGGAGAGATGCGTTAGCAGCAATGGGTACCTAATACAGGGACTTTCCATCCTCCCCTCTCCAAGGAACACCTAAGGACTCAGCATTATTCAGGGGGTGGGTCTCAGGCGGCAGTCTCAAACACTTCTTGGGTTTCCATTATAGGAACCCACATCCTATGGTTTTCCTGAAACAGACTTGGGAATCCAAGGAGCTGGAGACTTCTAACTCTGATACTGATCTTGGGCAAATCAGTTCCTTCGGACCTCAGTTTTCCCTGCTGTAAACAGAAGAGGCTTTCTCTTCTCTTTGTACTTCCCAGGAGTATAAATTATACAATCTGGAACTCATAGGTCCATGAAGCATTTTGAACTCCTCTGAAGGTCCTGTTTAAATTCAAGTACTGCCATGATGCGTCTTCCCCATAAATTCCCTATGCGGGCTCAGCATCCTTCCAGGAGGCAACAGGAGAAAAGGCCTGGCTCTAGTTCTCCTGCTTCTGCTCTTTCCAGCCCTTGGCAAGTCACTCCACTGGTCACTGCTCTGAGCCCCATCTTGCCTGTAAGTTGGGTGGATTGGCCAATATCCTCTCAAGCCCTTTCCGGCTATGAGATGCTACAAACGAGACAATTGAAAAGATAGGCTCACTGCTTCTAGATGTTTCCAACCAGTGAAGAGGCAGCCCAACTACTGCAAACACCAGGAAACGATAGGCAATTTAATATGAGATGGGGTGGCACTGAAGACAGGCACATCTGCAGAATCCAAGGCTCCGGACAGGGTCGTAGAAGTTTCTTCAGCTGTTCTTGAAGGATGGTGCTACGGATGGAATGTTTGTGTCCCCCACAAAATTCATAGGTTGAAGCCTATTCCCCAGTGTGATGGCATTAGATGGGGGGCCTTTGGCCAGTGATTAGGTTAGAGGGTGGGGACCTCATGAATGGCATTAGTGCCCTTACGAGAGGAGAGATGATACCCCTCTCCACCATGTGAGGTTACAAGAAGATGGCCATCTGCAAGCCAGGAAGAGGGCCCTCCCCAGCACCAGATCTGCTGGCACCCTGATCTTGGACTTCCCAGCCTCCAGAACTGCGAGAAATAAATGTCTGTTGTTTACACCACCCAGTCTGTGGTATCATGTTATAGCCGCCCCAAATGACTAAGACAGATGGAGTAATAGCCACAATCCTTAGTTGCAAACAACAGAATCCATTCTTGTTCATTTAAGGGGAAAAAGGAGTTTAATCAAGACGATTAGAGAACTGGCAAAATGTCCAGGAGGGCCTGACTCTGAAGCCATCAGCCATAAAGTACCCAACCACAAAAAGGAGTTTCTTAGAGAAGTCCCCACAGCCACTCTGGACCTAGGACCCTCTGCCCTGGAAACCAGGAGCTCAACCCTACACCCTCCAGAATCAAGGGTCTCTGCTGCCCCCTTGTGGTTCCCCTGATGGGGGTACCACCTCAAACCCAATTCTCATGTGGACGCGTCAGGTACAATTCAAGGCACAGAGGTCTAGAGATGTTTTCTAGCTTCTCCCTTGATAACGCAGGATTTGTAATGTGGGAGATACCCCGAATGTAGGGACGGTGTGCAGAGAGATGTGCCCCAGGCAACAAATGCCCGCAAAGATGGGTAGAGTGTGAGTTAGGAGAGGATGGAAGAGAGGGAGCCCTTCTGAGGGAGGGGCCGGGCCAGAAATAATGCGGGGACAGAACGCCCCCTGAGCTGGTGCGGAAAGGCAGGCCGAGTGGCTGAGGGCACAGCCGAATGGAGTGGGGCTGACAAGCCACGAGCCCCACACTCGAGATGCCTGTCGCCTGGCTGTCTGCGCCCCTTCCTCCTGGCTCGCCCCAGTCCCGCGCGGTCGTTTGGAAGCAGCCGTTCTTCCCAGAGCTGGCGTTTGGCAGTTGGCAAGGAGCACCCCACCTTCTCTCAGCAGCCGTCCGTCTTCTTGTCTTCCCCTTTCCATCGGGGTGAACACATTTCTCTTCTGCTGCACATGCCAACATACCTCGAATTTGCTGGCAGCAGGTACTTCTCATGTGTTGGTTTTGGAACCTTTTAGCAGTTTGTCCTATTTCTCTTCCATCTGGGCTAGAAACATGCCAACCAGGATTTCTCTGGATTTTTTTTCTTAATCCCGGGCTGCAACCCAAGGGAATGAGCATCCAGGACCCCCTGGGTCTCAGGGTCCATCACCGCCTGGTACCTGCCTCCCCTCCCCAGCTGTCGCTGGGCACCATGGCCCTCGGTCCCCCAGGCGTAGTCCCAACTTGTGGTGACCTCTCAAACTTAGTGCCTGGAGGCCAGGTTATTACAAAGGGACATTTGAGCTTCCACTGGAAATTGGCAATATATATTCTTGGCAGCAGTAAGGACAGGCTGTGAAAATTCTTTTGGTGTTGGACTTCTTTTAAGGAGTGGAGTTTGGTTTTAGCATACTCCCAGGCAGTGAAATGGGAAAACCAGGCTAAAGATAGAGATGTACGAGAGTGGCAGGTGGAACCCAGAGTCCGGGGTCCAGAGAACATCAGTGCCCGCCACCTGGTAGGGGCTCAATAATCATCTGCCGCTTGGGTGACTGGATGAGGTGTCGCAGCAACACATGGTGACATTTCAGCTTCACTTATTAGACCGACTGATCCCGTCAGGTCTACCTCCTAACCTTCTAGGTCTGTATCGCCCCTCCCTGCTCCCCTTCGGCACCAGCTGGAATGCCTGACCTCAACCCCTCCCACCAGGCTCCTGACCAACTTCGTCCCAGGTCCCCTGGCCCCCAGACCCCAGCCTCTCCAGTCCACCCTGCAGACCATGGCTACTGTTTACCTTCCTAAAAACAGAACTTCTAAATGTGGGATCCTGGATGGGACCCTGGTACAGAAGAAGAGCATCGGTAGAAAAACTGGGGAAATCTGAACAGAGCCTGAAATTTAGTTAATAGTAATGTATCGATGTGAATCTCCTAGTGTTGACAAATGTATCTAAGACATTAGCAATAGGAGGAACTGGGGGGATGGGTAAACTGAACTCTCTGTCCTATCTTTGCCAACTTTTCTCTGAATCTAAAATTATTCTTACAACAAAAAGTTATACCAAAAAAGCAAATCTGACCATATCACTCGCCTGCTTAAAATTAGGGTGACCAATAAGCTTATCTACGAAACAGAAACAGACTCACAGACATAGAGAACAGACTTGTGGTTGCCAAGGGGGAGGGACGTGGGGGAGGGACGGACTGGGAGTTCCAATTCTAGAATCCCACTCCACAGAAATACATGTGCCTCAAGATGTATGAACAGGATATTCTGCTATAGTGAAATATTGGGAATAATCTGCATGTCCATCGATAAGGAAATAGCTATATAAATTGAGGTAAATTCAGGTGCCGGGCCGGGGGAGGGAGGGGGTGGCAAGGGAGGCGTGGGTGTACGACCCCAAGGGTCCCTTAGCCCTGGGTTCTGGGCCGCGGGGTGGAGACTATCCGTTGGTGGGGTCGGGGTCTGGGGACGAGGTGGATGCGGGCCTGGCCTTCCCGGCAGGGCACCGACTGCCCTGCGGGGTGAGGCCCCGTGGGGTGGGGGCTCCGCAGGGTGAGGCTTCATAGGGTGGGTGCCCCGCGCTGGAGCTGGGAGGAGCTGGCCGGTGGTTCCCTCCCGCAGACCCGTCGGCCCCAAGATGTCGTACATACTCCCGCACCTGTACAATGGCTGGCAAGCGGATCAGGCCATCCTCTCTCGGAAGAAGACCGCGTGGTCGTCATTCGGTTTGGACACGACTGGGACCCTACTTGTATGAAGATGGACGAGGTTCTGTACAGGATACCTGAAAAGAAACGGCAGATAACGGGGGATCTTCCTCATCTTGCTGTGAGCCCTGTTTGGATACCCCAGCTGTTTTAAAAGTTAAAAATTCCTCAGTTATTTATCTTGTGGATATTACAGAAGTACCTGACTTCAACAAAATGTATGAGTTATACGATCCGTGCACTGTCACGTTTTTCTTCAGGAACAAGCACATCGTGATCGACCTGGGTACTGGCAACAACAACAAGATCAACTGGGCCATGGAAGACAAGCAGGAGATGATCGACATCATCGAGACGGCGTACGGGGGTGGGGGGGGCCCGGAAGGGTCGCGGCCTGGTCGTGTCTCCGAAGGACTACTCCACCAAGTACAGATACTGAGCCCTCGTGCAGTCCTGGTGCATACAGTGCCGTGGAGTCATTGTCACGTGGAAATACTTTCAACTATTTAAAGCCTTCGAGAAAGCGTTTGGGAAAGGACACACAGCTCAAGGAGCTGGAGGGTTTTGCAGTGAGGGTGGCATTGCCTCCACTTTCAGTCTGCCTGGTCCTTGTATTTTTGTATCAGCAAATATCTGTAAATATCTAGCTGATATAAATAAAATACATGGTGATGGGAAAAATAAAAAAAAAATTTTTAAATAAATTGAGGTAAATTCATACAGTGGAATACTGGGTAGCCATTAAAACAATGAGGTAGATCTCCATGTATTAACAGGAAGAGATCTCCAACATATAATCTACGTCAGGGGTCGGTAAACTAAGTGCCACAGGCCAAATCCAACCCCTGTCTGTGAATGTACCGCCCACGAGCTAAGAATCGTTTTTACATTTTTAAATGGTTGAAATGGGGCTTCCCTGGTGTCGCAGTGGTTGAGAATCTGCCTGCTAATGCAGGGTACATGGGTTCAAGCCCTGGTCTGGGAGGATCCCACATGCCGCGAAGCAACTAGGCCCGTGAGCCACAACTACTGAGCCTGCGCGTCTGAAGCCTGTGCTCCGCAACAAGAGAGGCCACGATAGTGAGAGGCCCGCGCACCGCAATGAAGAGTGGCCCCCACTTGCCACAACTGGAGAAAGCCCTCACACAGAAACGAAGACCCAACACAGCAAAAATAAATAAATAAAATTAATTTTTTAAAAAAAATGGTTGAAATGCAATCAAAAGAAGAGTAGTATTTTGCAATATTGAAAATTACATGAAATTCAAACTTCAGTTTCCATAAATAAAGTTTTATTGGAACATAGCCACACCCGTTCATTTACATATTGTCTATGGCTGATTTTTTTAAAAATAAATTTATATATTTATTTATTTTTGGCTGTGTTAGGTCTTTGTTGCTGCACATTGGCTTCCTCTGGTTGTGGCAGATGGGGGCTACTCTTTGTTGCGGTGCGCGGGCTTCTCATTACCGTGGCTTCTCTTGATGCAGAGCACCGGCTCTAGGCACGTGGGCTACAGTAGTTGTGGCATGCGGGCTCGGTAGTTGTGGCTCGTGGGCTCTAGAGTACAGGCTCAGTAGTTGTGGTGCACGGGCTTAGTTGCTCCACGGCACGTGGGATCTTCCCAGACAAGGGATCGAATCTGTGACCCCTGCATTGGCAGGTGGATTTTTAACCACTGCACCACCAGGGAAGTCCCTAGGCTGATTTCTTGATGCGGCGGCAGAATTGAGTACAGGTGACAGGGACCATATGGTTCCCAAAGCCAAAAATATTTATTATCTGGCCTTTTACAGAAAAGAAATTGCTGACCCTAATCTAAGTGATAAAGGGCAAATCACATATTGTATATGTATAAAATTCCCTTCATAAAATATGCTCATAAAAATTATATATATACATATATGTATTTAAGAATGTAAATTAATAGAAGAAGGTATGGGAGGACCCACCCTAAATGGTTAACAATGATTCCTTATGAAAGAGGACCAGGATTAGAGAAGGAAAATGGATAAAGGGAGATTACATGTTTTATTACTTTATATTTATATATGTATTTATAGCCTTTCAATTTTATACTGAAAAAGTATATATATATCTCTCCAGTCAGTTCGTGTCATTTGCAGTAGTTATGTTCTATAAAGTCAATGAAAACACTGAAATACAGAACACTGAGCCGTTGCTTCTAGGGGAAATATGAGGTCAGGTTCCTGAGAGTCTCTGGTCAAAATATTTTCATTAGCCAATCAATCCATAACCTTGTTTTATGTGTGATTCTGTATAAAGACACCTGATTTAACATATTTTGTTGATCCATTAACACTGAACTCACAGCCAACAGCTCTGTAACTCAGACCTGAATGAAGCTTACCTAACACGTATTTTTTCTGTAACGCACATCACAGCCTTCTTTGATTTAGCAATACTAGACAGATTTTTCAGCACTACGCTTGGGGGCCATTTTAAACAACAAAATCACCAACAAAAAGCACAAAAATGCAAAAAACGTGGCACTCGTGAGATGGGGGAAAGGATCCTTGTTGACAGTATGAGAGCTGAAACAGCATCACTTTGTTTGACCTCAGCTGGGGCTGTGCTCATGGGTGACTCAAATCTTTTGTCCCTCTGCCCATGTCCACAAATGGCTGCGAAAGCACCATGTCTATTGATTCGTGGGTCACAAATAAATTTTAGTGAGTAGAAAAATCCACATAATGGAACTGGTGAATAAGGAAGACTGGGGACATATATATATATATATATATATATATATATATATATATATATATATATACACATATGCATTGCTTTTGTAGTTAATCAACAAAAAATATGTTTACTATTTGCCCTTGACCAGAGTTGTCTGCAAAGTCTTTCTTTTGGGCAGCAAGCAGAGGGTCCTGAGCCATGCCTCTGATGGGTAGAGATGTTCATTTTTACATTGAGACAGCCCACCTTTCACCAGGACCCCCAACAGGGCACAGACAGCACAAAGCAGAGGACGTGTTAAGGCTTCCTCATGGCTGTTTCCCAAGTTGCAGGGTTGACTTCTTGGGTATCTGTGAACAGCTGTGTCCTGGACACACACGATTGGGCCAGCCAGAGGCGTGCAGTGAGGGGTTTGCCCCTCCTCACCCAACTTCCATTTCTTCATTCATTGATTTACTCACACCATTCATTCACGCAGTCAACACATTCATGAAAGACAAAGTATCATATGACATCCCTTATATGCAGAATCTTTCAAAAATGATAAAAATGAACTTATTTACAAAACAGAAACAGACTCACAGGCTTAGAAAACAGACTTATGGTCCTGGGGGGAAGGGTGAGAGGAAGGGATAGATTGGGAGTTTGGGACTGACATATACACGCTGCTATATTTAAAACAGATAACCAGGGCTTCCCTGGTGGCACACTGGTTGGGAGTCCGCCTGCCGGTGCAGGGGACACGGGTTTGTAACCTGGTCTGGGAGGATCCCGCATGCCGCGGAGCGACTGGGACCGTGAGCCATGGCCGCCAAGCCTGTGCGTCCGGAGCCTGTGCTCCACAGCGGGAGAGGCCACGGCAGTGAGAAGCCCATGTACCACAAAAAAACAAAAACAAAAAACAAAAAACAGATAACCAACAAAGACCTACTGTATAGCACAGGGAACTCTGCTCAACACTCTGCAATAACTTAAATGAGAAAAGAATAGATATATGTGTATGTATAACTGAATCACTTTGCTGTACACCTGAAACTAACACAACATTGTTAATCAACTATACTCCAATATAACATAAAATTTTTAAAAATTAACTAATAACTAGTAAAAAAAAGCACAGGGGCAAAAGGGTGCTGCTGTAGAGAAGGTGCCCGAGTCAAGTAATATTGTTTCCAGGTGGAAAAGCTGCTTTCAACTCTTCTCCTAAAATGAACAATGTAACTTCAGCACTGCACAGGGCACTAACTTACATGTATTCATCTGTTGTCTGATGGGGTTTTGATCTCTGGCTCATCTTCCCGCTGGCCTTTTTAGAGTCCCGTGAGTAGAACTCTGTCCTCCTGTCCTCCACACTCCCACAGAGCTTATGGAAGAGCTGAAGGGAGGCGGGGGGAAAATCAGAACTGGTCAGCAGGTGCAAGTCAGACCGAGTTAAGGCAATCAGACAGGAGAGAGAGGCACACCCAGGCCCACATGAAACGAAGTCTCAGCCTCACCTGAAGACATTAAAGGAATACCAGACCATCGGGGCTCTGGAGGTGAGGTCCGGTCCTTAGCGCTGGACGCCACCCCTCAAGCTGGGGCTCCTACAAAGCGCTGTTGCCACCTTGTGGTGAGCAGAGGTGGGCCTCGGAGCTTGCTGACTTCTCCTGCTGGTTCTTCTCAGGTAACAAGCTCCGGAGGCTGACACATATTCCTGGAAACGTATCCCTCCCTAGGGCTTCGGCTACCCTACATCCCACCCCCCAGACTGTGCCCCAGACCAGGCTCCAGGGGGTGAACCATGTGGCCAGAGGTGACTCCTCTCTGGGCCCTGTCCCTCCTCTGTGAAGCTGCAAGTCGTCCTGGCATCACAAGCCCCCAGGATCCCTTCTAGTTTGTAGAGTGAGGACCCGGAAGCTCTAGGCGCTGCCCCTCAAAGCACTCAGCCTCGGGCTGAGGTTGCCCAGAGACTGTGCCCTGAACCAGCCCGAGGCGTCAGGGCCTTACTGCTCTTCCTTTGAGAATTTCCAGTCAGTGTCTCTTTGTAAGTAGGGAAGGTGAACATGTCTCTTTTGTGTCTGCACTCCACACCCAAAGTGGAATGCACTCTCTCCACATGTGGTGGCCAGAGTGACAGAGCAGGTAAGACCTGGGAGAGGGCATGCAGGTGTCTCTGTGTGTGTGTGTGTGTGTGTGTGTGTGTGTGTGTGTGTGTGTGTGTGTTCCGGTGCCTGTTTCCCTATGAGAAGAGACCAGACCTGGAGGAAGAGGGAGGTAACAGAGGAGCTGGCCTGCTGGCATCTGGGGAATCGAAAAAAGCCTGCTGGCTTTTCTCCCATGAAAATCGAGGCTGCGCCTGAGGAAGCAGACAGTTCCAGTTCCCAGGGGTGGCCCTCAGGACTGGAAGCAGCAGCCTTTGTGGCCATTGTTTCAGCTGCGGGTGAGACTTGTATTGCTCGTGACAACAGTAGCAGAGTGTCCTACTGCAGGGCAGGGACCCCAACCGGCGTCTTCCCGGTCCCCCCAGCAGATCCTGCACCTCACACTCTAGAACGCCCCTCTTCCGTCCCTCTGTCTGTCACCTGCACTGCTCTGTCCTGGGACCCAGCCGGCGGGCTCCACCCACGTCCCGTCCACGCCATCTCGGGCTCACAGCCAGGCTCCATCTCTGTCATGGTCCCTGAGCAGCACTGCCAGAGTTCCTGGGAAGAGGTGGGTCCTCCCTGTGAATCCAAGAGCAGTGATTGGAAACTCTGGGAAGTTTGGCTTTCATACGTTCCAGAGCGAATGTTGCCAAACCCCGCCCGGGTTGGATGGAATGGGGAGACAGGGAGAGAGTACCAAGGGGCTGGGGTGGTCACCATTCCACTGTGAGGGAAAACAAGCCGGGGTCTGGGGAGTCTCACAGGTCCCTAGGAGCACTGGAATTAATACATGAAACTTCTATACCCTTTGCAAAAGATGATGTCAGTAACACTGTGTCCATTTTACAGGAGAGAAAACTGAGGTGTGAGTTCATTCATCCATGAGGTTCACAGTTTCAGTAGTAATACTATTTATATACATATATTTTATACTTTACTATATTATATCTATCTATATATACACACACACATGCACACTTTTTACCTCTATTTCACATTTTTACTTTCCCATCATCGTTCTTGATCCCGACAGCTCTGTGAGACAGAAAGGTCAGACTGACAGTCTCTCAGCCCATGACAGAGCTCTGCTAGAACAGGTCTCCTGCATTTCTGGTTGGGAACACAGTTGATTGCTTAACTGCTTTCATTTCCAACTCACTGTCCCCCTGCCTTCCTTACAGAGTCCAGTTAAAGCTTCCCCCTGTCCCCCACCCCCGCCCTCATGTCATGCCTGGGTCCCAGGGGAATCTGATCCCAGCAGTTAGGGTGACTCAAGTCTCTTTGCTTGTGTTGGGTTCAGAAGCCTGGGTTAGGCCAATCAACCCAGGATATCAGCCTAGTGGCTGCTATTATCCAGGTAGTGGCTTAAATTGACCAGTTCAAACCGAAAGGAACTGAAAGTTTCCTCTCCTTCTCTCTGGACGTGACCGAAGAAGCAAGTGCTAGAGCTGCTTCTGGCAGCCATCTTGCAGCCATGAGGCGAGTCAGCCTAAGGAAAAGAATTAGAAGAGGGCAGAGTAAGCAGGATTACAGGAAAACAGAATTAGCACCCTGATAAAACCCTACCTGAAGCCCTAGCTCTGGGCTACTTGTTAGATCCTATAGTAAACTCCTTATTGTTTAAGTCAGTTTGCATTGACTTTTCTCTTCCTTGTATCCAAAACCACCTTAATGGGCAGGTCTGGACGGACACACTTTCTCCCGCTTCTGCTGTCAGACTTCTCCTTGCTTTCCTCTGGCTCTTGTCAGAGCCAAGTCAGCACACATTGAAAGGGCCAGGGCGGACTAAATGCGTCTCCTGGACACCACAAATGTCTTTGTGGTATCTTAAGACTTTAAAAACTGTGCAGGGAGCTGCGGCCTAGCTCGGTCCTGCTTCCCATTAGGATAAACACATCCCTCAGCAGAGCGACCCATGCCCAGCTCCAGAAATAGCCTGCCCACCAGAGAAAATGCACTTTATTTGACAGGCTTCCACAGCCATATCATTATCATATAATCTCTTTTATCCACCCCTTTCCCCTGCCCTGGAACTCAAATTGCATCTTTAAAATGTCTAAATAGCAGTTTGGTGATCTTCAGTGATGCTATACTTGATACTGAGCTGGGAAAATCAATGTCAAATGCCCGACTTCAGAGAAGTTTGGGTGAGGGGTGAGAGGGAGGTTTTACATCCAATTACTTTTCTGTGAAGACATATGGGTTGAAAATACTTGACAAGGGACTAAGTTTCAACGTCCACAAGTCCAGCTTTTGACTTCCTAATCACCAACATCAACCCCACAGACCTCGCCTGAGCGCCTGTGGGCGACTTTCCACCCTCATTTCCTCCTACAAAAGTAGGAGTAGGTGGGGACTCCTTCTTTTGACTTCCTCCTCCCAGGCTAGCACAGCCCTGCCTGGGTGCCGACGCCCCAAGGGCTCCAGGAGGAATCAGGCAAGATGCAAAGAGGCAGCCCCAGGAACAAATGGTGACGGTGTCCAAAAATGCCCACTGGTAAGGGACAGCGTCAGGACTGTGTCCCTAGGGGCTGCTCAGGGCAGTCACAGTATCAGAGTGAAACAAAGGAAGCTCTCCACAGGAAGAGGGAGTCTGCCCGGGGGGTGTGGAGGGCTGATGATGCCTGTTTCTGGAGGTGGGTGAACTCCATTTACCCAGGGCTGGCTCTGAGCAACACTCTGGGAAGTGGGCGGGAGTCTGTGTCCCGCCAGGTGGAGCTTTCACAT
Source organism: Orcinus orca (assembly GCF_937001465.1). Lineage (NCBI taxonomy): Eukaryota > Metazoa > Chordata > Mammalia > Artiodactyla > Delphinidae > Orcinus > Orcinus orca. Next base: position 75,275,516 of record NC_064568.1, on the reverse strand, counting down.
TCCTCTTCCTGTTACTGAACACCTACTCCAGATCCTTCCTGGACCTGAGTGACAGACTCCAGCTCCCAGGGCTGAGCGAAAGGCCAGGGAGGCAGCCAGGATATAGGAGGGTGGCTTCCTAGAAGGGAATTAAGCCTTCCTTCTGCCAAATCCATTTCCAGCAGCAGCCTGGAGGGCTTGTTGGGAGAGGAGAATGTGGGGCTTCTAATCCCCTGAGCACCCACTCTGTACCTGACACTGTGCTTTACAAGAATTGCATATCATGGAGATCACTGGGCCAATTTACAGATGAGAAAACTGAGGCTGAGAGAGGTCAAGGAACTTTCCCAGGATCACACTAGCAAGTAAAGTGGCTGGTGAGATTCAAGTCTAGGTCTTTCTGCCCCTTGAGGCCTGGCTTGTTGTACTACCTACCCTGCTTAGGTGAGGTGAGCTCTGACTTTCCTAACTGCCTCTTAAACTGACCTGGGGAAGCAAGTAACAACTCCCTTCATTGGAGCCCACAGTATGCAGAATGGGGCAGGGGCTGGTAGTTACAGACCTAAAAACCAACCCTTTCCTCTTCCTGCAAGTTGCTCCTGATCAATGCTGGGCACCCCAGGCCATCACAGGAGAAAGGGCAATATGGAACTTCCTGGACGTTCTCAGGATCCCCACCGTCCCAACGCACACACATACACACACATACACACGCCTGCACACACAGACACACACAGAGATGCACACAGAGACATACACATACAACAATCAATTTCTCTTGAGACCAAAATAAATGAGCGATATAATCGTATTTCCTTCAAGATTTCTGGAGTATCAAAAATAAAATTAAAAAAAAAAGACCATTATCCCTACACTTTTGGTTGAGGAAAAATTCAATCATCAAAATGAAGTACAGAGAGGCAGAGCAGATCTGTTTCTCATGAAGAAGGTTTGGGGAGAGGCAGCTCTGCTGCGGGCACGCGTGTGTCCCAAGTGCCTTCCGTTGGTGCACGTGCTGCGGGTAGGGTGTTGTCCTGCTTGATCGTGACCCCTCATGAAACTCCATGCGCCTGAGCGTGTGTGCCGAAAGATCCAGAAGCACCAGAGCCCCTCGTCCGGTCAGAATCAGGCAGCAGAAAATCTGCATTTAATTGCAAATGTTGTAAAAATAATCATGCGGAAGACCGAGCTAGCATTGCAACTATGTGTCCTCGACTTAGTGCCTGAGTGTGGGACGTCTTTCTGCGGAAATGCTTATAGAGCTGTAAACTCTAAGCCGAGATTTCTTCAAGAACATGTCTTCTCTCGTTAGGATGATTTTACTTTGGAGGGTGTTCCCAGCCTTTTCCAGGAAAAGAAGATGGTGGGGGACTTGTAGGGTAAAGAAGGGGGACAGGGAGGCCGACTCAGATGTGTCTTAAAGATGTCTTTGTTTTTAATTATCCGTGTCCTGGGCTACGGCGCAATCAGCCTCTCTCCAGAGTTTCAACTCAGATCAAATGCTCTGTGCTGCAGTCTTACTCTCCACCTCCCAGACGGCGGCCTTTCCCCATTTGAAGATTATTTATTGCTTCTCAACCACCTTTCATGCTGCTAAATGTTTCTCCATGCTCAGTGAAGAAAACAGCCCAGCGGGATTTTATTTTATTTCCCTGAGTGCCGGCCTGTCCTCCCACTTCATCCCAGGGAGCATTTTAGGCTCGACAGTCTGCACACACCCCCTCGCCTCCTAGGGCAGCTCCTCGGCCTGGGTCTGGCCAGGGAAAGGTCCCCAGGGTCCACTGGTCACACGGCTGCCTCTGGGCCTGCACGACTCTACTTTCAAAAGAGGGGGAGAAAGCAAACTGCTTCTAGAAGCTTGCTGAGAAGCAGCTCAGTCCGAAATGCTTTCCTTCCAACTCCTCCAGCCCCCAGGATATCCAGTAGGTGGGCACCCCTCCTGGACTTGAAAATGCAGATTTAGCCTAAGTGGGGTGAGGCCAGCCACCACCCTGACTCCCCACCCAGGTCCGAAATAAATTTACACCTCCTCATTTCTGTCCTATTAATCAGTCAGTCTGAGGAAAAACAAGCCAGCCAAGCTGGGCCAGTTGGACGAGTCACAGAATATATGTTTTCAGATATTTTAAAATTAATTTTATTTCCTGCTCATATTTAAAATTTTGCTTCCATTACCAGAATGCAACTGTGCTGGACCTCTTGTAAGGAAAACTGCAAATTCTATAGTTAGATTTCCCTCACCCACCCGCTGAGACTCCGTGCGGCGCATCCTCATAGGCTGTAACCCTGGGGGGTGGGCGGATCCCAACTCCTTCCTCCTTCAGGTTCTGATTTCCAGCTCTGGCCCTCCTCCCTTGCCGGGCCTTAAGTCTCACTTCCTGGCCCGGCTTGGATGGCGTCTAGGGGGCCCTGAGAGCACCACCCACTCCCTGGCCTCGGGGGTCGAGGTGCCCCCACGTCAGCCTTGTCCCCCAGCTGCCCTGCTCTCCCAACCTTGCTCCTCTTCTTTGCAGCCCTTGCCCTTGAATGGTCCTCCTTCTTCCACTCCTGGGTCTCTTTAAAAAAAACAAGAAGCCTGGGCTTCCCTGGTGGCGCAGTGGTTGAGAGTCAGCCTGCCGATTCAGGGGACGCGGGTTCATGCCCCGGTCCGGGAAGATCCCACATGCTGCGCAGCGGCTGGGCCCGTGAGCCATGGCCGCTGAGCCTGGGCCTGCGGAGCCTGTGCTCCACAACGGGAGAGGCCAGAACAGTGAGAGGCCCGCGTACTGCAAAAAAATAAAAAAATTTTTAAAAAAACAAGAAGCCTAAAAAGCCAGTGGGAAAAAATTCTTAAATATATATTCTTTTAATATATGAATATAAACAATAAGTGAAAGAACAACTACCTTCAAAAGTATCTTTTCTGTAAATTAGTCTATCTCAATTTTTAAGTACAGAAAATGCTGGCATATGTCACAACATGCTAGGAAGAAATGATTCTTGTTTTATGACTTTAGGTTTGTTTTTTTAAATTTTGTTTATCTGTTTTAAATATAGCAGTGTGTACATGTCAATCCCAAACTCCCAATTTATCCTTCCTCCCCCTGCTTCTCCACTGGTAACCCTAAGTTTGTTGTCTAAGTCTGTGAGTCTGTTTCTGTGTTGTAAATAAGTTCATTTGTACCTTTTTTTTTTTTAGATTCTGCATATAAGCCATATCATATGTCTGTCTTTCTCTGTCTGACTTACTTCATTTAGCACAATAATCTCCAGGTCCATCTATGTTGCTGCAATTGGCGTTATTTTATTCTTTTTAATGGCTGAGCAATATTCCATTGTACATATGTACCACATCTTTTGCATCCACTCATCTGTCGATGGACATTTAGGTTGCTTCCGTGTGTTGGCTATTGTACACAGTGCTGCAATGAACATTGGGATTAAAGACCTAAATGTAAGACCAGAAATGTTTACAAGAAACTTTAAAATGCTCTCTACAGACAGAGACCATAATAACAGCAAACACTCACTAGAGTTTACCGAGCTCCAGGCATTCTCTGAAGCACCTTACATGGATTAGTTCATTTACCACCCAGAACCCTGTGAGGTGGATACTGTTATCATCCCGTGTGAGGGGAGCCGAGGAACAGAGAAACCAAAACTTGCTCGAGGTCACCCAGCCAGGATGCGGGAGGGCCGGGCTTTGGACACAGGCAGCTCTTAACAATTGCATTATTCTATCTCTCTAAGGAGAAATTTTCTCTAAAGGGAGAAAGGCTGATTTTTAGCCTTCTTACTAGCACAGTGATATTCCATTTGTAAATTGGTCAATTACTTGATAATCTCAACCATACAGGCCTCGATCAAGAACTGAAAACATAAGTAAAGGAGACCTTTGAGACACTAAAGAATGCGTCACAAAATTCAAATCCAAAGTTTCCTGAGGAGAGCCGTTCAGGCCTTCCCACAGGATCTCCAGATGACAACTCTTACCTTACCTACAGTCCTAACAGGCCTGGAGGGTGTTTGCCCGGCCTCAGCCTATTAGAAACAACGAATTAGAAAGAAGGTAAAATCAACCTTAAAGGGAAGCATGTTAAACCACAGCATGGTGCCCAGTCAATTGGCTGTATTTATAGCCAATATAGATGACATTTGTGATGAATTTTAAATTAATACAGGGAAATGCTTATATTCTAATTGTATCTAAAAATAAGCTGGAGGCAAAATTACATCTACAGTATGACTTCAACATGTAAAACAACCAAACAAAACTCATGGAAAAAGAGAAAGTAGGAATATACCAAAATGCATTTTTCTCTAGATGCCATGGGTGATTTCTTTTTCTTAATTTCTACTTTTTTTGATGTTTTTGTTTCAAATTCTGTGTAGTGTGTGTGTAGTCTTTTACGAGTGCAAAAACTCCCAATAAACTTTAAGAAAGAGAAATAAGGAAAGAGGAAGAGAGAAAGTCCAGGGAGGTTGGGGGGAGGATGGAGGGGAGAAGGCCACCCCCAATCAGGTACAAGCCCTACCACGGGTGATTAACCAGAGGAAGAGAAACTATTGCGTTCACATCCAAGAAATCAGAATGCCTGATGGTCTAGGTGCCACTTCCTGGAAGGGCAAATTGCTCTCCATAAATCAATCACCTTGAAAATATCACGATATAATCAACTGGCAATTAGAAAAATAACTACTGTTGACTAAGCACTTACCTCTTTCCATGCAAGCGCTTTACTTACAAAACCACTGGGCCTCAAATAGGCCTTGTGAGGGAGCTATGCCTTTCCTCAATTTACCCCTGAAAACCTGAGGCATGACAGTTAATATCCATTAGAGTGAAGGTTTGATTCTGTTCATGAGATCCAGCTAAGAAGGCCTAGAAGCAAGAAACCCAAAGTAGACAGATTCTCATTTAAAATATCAAAAATGAATGAGAGCCTTTTATTCGTTAAAAGGTGAGTTTCAAGTGTGAGACCCACTTACCTAGCACACCTTGTGGTGCTAGGTCATGGATACCTGGGGATTCCAGGTGAAGTTCCCTAGAAACCCTCCAGCCCCTACGTCCTGCTGGAAATGGGTCCTGCCTTCTAGCACCTTGAAGGGGTTCATTCCCTTCTGCGAGGGTTATACCTAATACTGCCCTAACACTGGGCTTCATGCAAAGGAAGCTCTCAATGCAAGGGCCACTGAAAGGTAAGAAGGGGCAAGGGAGGGAGGGAAGAGGGGAGAGAGGAGAGAGTTCTGTGACCCGGGGGGCCTGCCTGCAACTCTATTGCACAGCCCTAGCTACTCAGGGAGCCTCGGATAATGACATCCAAGTAATCCGTTAAAATAGAAATGGGGTCCAGGAAGCCTGCTTAAGCCATTAGGTCAGCTCTCTAATGAGCATCGTGTTAGAGAGCAGTACACAGGAGGGATCAATTTTGATGAAGGAAGAACTCGGTGTGCCTGGGGAAGGGAGATTTTGAGTCTTTTCCTTAGAGTCATAGTTAATTTAAAATAAAGTTGTTTTCATAGCATCATAAATTTTAGCTCTGAAAGATACCTCAGCCATCATCTGGTTTCTAGTCCTATTTCCTTCTTTTACACATAAGGAAACTGAGTCCCAGAGAGGGGACTTGATCTACCCGGGGGCACACTGCGAATCTGTGGCCAAGCCTGAAGCAGAAATCACTTTCCTAACTTCTTGCTACACCAAACTCATTTTGACGGTGGGAACCTGAAACTGTAGTTTCTCTTCAAACCCAGCTTGCTGCTCCTCTGCTCTTCAAATTCTCTGTGAAGTGGGTTCCCCGGCCACATCCTCCTGCCCTTTCCATCTGGGATGGCTTGAGATAAGGGTCTTGCAAATGACCACCCTGTAAAACCCAAACCAGAAGGGGCCTCCGCCCTGGCCTAACCCTAACCTGCACCCAACCCAAATACCAAGCTTTTTGCTGAACCACAAAAGGAACTAAAGTCTTTCAGAGAAACTCCCAGGGAAGTGTTATGAACCAGAACCAAACGGATAGGCTTTCAATGCAGCTAGAGCAGAACAGAACCTGGCATGTCAAAATGTCCTCTGACACTGAGAAATTCCAGCTCCGGGCCATTAGTGGGATGTGGATAAAGAAGACAGGAGGTAGGGGTAGGAAGAAAATTCTCTCCCGGTAGAGAGAAACGGAAGGTAGTGGTCAGCTACCCGCTGACATGCTCTTTCCAGGTCCAAGCCCTCTTAGGGCATCTGAGACTCCTGTTTATGGAGAGGAACAGAAAGCTGAGCTCTGTGCCTCCGTGGCATTGATCCTGGGGGGTCAGACACCAGACACTCCCTCCTGACAGAGGTGAAGCCCGAAGACAGAAGGAACATCAATGTTGTGTGTGTTTTGTGCAAGTGGTTGACCTGTGCTCTTGGTTATAGAGGTGATACTGAGTTAGAAGACCGTACTCGAAGAACCCAATGTGAATTGTATCTGGCTTCCCATCAGAGGGGCAGCATTTTAGGAATCTAGCAACTCGTTACATTGAGGTGAAAGTGCACGTACGTAACAACACATGTGCACTTCTGTGAACCGCTGGAGCTTGTACCTTGGGAATGTCAACGTATCATTTGAGGCCAAACTCTCATTCTTCTTTCACTTTCCAAATCAGTGTCCTTCCCTCCACTGAATACACCTGATTATTCCACACACCCCCATGGTGGAAACAAATTCTCTCCTCTGAACACAGACGTAAGTACAGCTATATTTCTCCTAAAAGGGTGAATCTCTTCTAGATCTGATTATGGTTCTAGATGCCTGTGAGCAACTTGGGGAAAGGTCCCCTGCCTGCCCTTTCTCCCCTCACACAGCACCCAGTGTGTGACAGCCACACCGTGAACGTTTACCAAATGAACAAATGGATTTTTAAGGTTGCTACCTCTTGAGTGTGGATCCTTAGCCTCCAAAGATGGGCTAAAGAGGAGCCATAATCCCTCTGAAATCATATGCAAATTTATGCAGACAGTCCATGCATATGTGCTGTTTGGGGAAGAGAGTCCAGAGCTTTAATCAGATTCTCAGGGGTATCCAGTTTCCAAAAAGGTAAGAATCATAGCTCCGGGATTGCTGTGAGGACAGACCAAATGACATGGTGCCTGTGAGAGAGCTTGGAATTCCACCTGGGGAATGTCTCGTGTTGAGCTCCTGGAAGTCGGCAGACAGGCCACGCTTCCACTCTCTCCCTCTGTCCACACCTCACTCGACAGTAATAACGTTAATGACTACCACCATTTTTCAAGGGCCTATTGGGCACCAGGCTCTGCTCTAGTGTTTGCTGCATTACAAATGAAGAAACCAAGGCTCAAAGAGGAGGAGGTCACTGAGGGTCACAGCTGGTGAGTGCAGGGCTGTGTTCTGAACCTGAACCTTACTCCTCTGAGGTTGCTAAGAGGACACATGCAAACAGGACTCCAAATAGTGCTCCTGGGATGGCAGGGAACTCCAATTAGAAACTCCCAAAGTCCCAGCTATATAAAGTGTGTGTGTGTGTGTGTGTTTTGTGTAACAAGAGATGGATAGATGGATGGGTGTGTGGATGGATGGATGGATGGATGAATCACTGGATGGATGGATGGGTGGATGGATGGAGGGACTGGGGAGAGAAAGGAACCCACCTTTAGCTTCTTCTAGATGTTTATCATCCAGATTCATAGGTGTGGCACAGACTCAATCTAATTGACACACCTTGATTTGGAGAACCATAAAGTCAAACAAGAATACAATAGTCTATGTTATGGGCTGAACTGTACCCTCCCCACCAAAAAAATTCATGTGTGAAGTCCTAACCCCCATACCTCAGAATGTGACTTTATTTGGAAATAGGCTTGCCGTGGACATGATCAGTTAAGATGAGCTCATGGTAGGCTACGGTGGGCCTCTAATCCAATATGACTGGTGTCCTTATAAAAAGGGGAAATGTGGACACAAGCAAGGAGGACATCACATGAAGGTGAACGTGCCCTGCAAGCCAAGAAACACCAAAGATCACCAACAAGCCTCCAGAAGCGAGAGGAGAGGCAGGGGACGGATGTTCCCTCCCAGCCCTCAGAAGTCCCGGCCCTGCGGACACCTGTGTCCGACTCCAGCCTCCAGGGACTGTAAGACAATTGGTGTCTGTTGTTGAAGCCCCGCCCCCCACACTCTGTGCTGCTTTGTGATGGCAGCCCTAGGAAACACATACCCTCTCTTTCTTCCAAAGCAGAGTGAAGGTGTGAAAAGGTCCATGTGCGCTGAACTCTAGTCCTGCCCCACATGCCAAATTCTAACCTTTGAGTCCTCTACCCCCCACAACATGGAGACAAACAAGTCAACCAGCACCAGCGTGGAAGGACTGAGGGAAAGCTTTTCTGAATGGATTGCATTTTAGCTTGGTTTTCATCAAACTTGTGTTAGATTGTGTAAACTTCTTCATTCAAAACACTGTTCTCCAGAGGTTGGCATTGCTTATGTACTTGTACGCTTTCAATGAATTAACTAACCAAGGTTCTGGAAATCTGGTTGGAGCACACCTTGTCCCAGCGTCTAGCTTTACAATGGGAAAACCCTCCAGCCTTGACTGGGATGACAATGTGCTGGACCCTGGGCATGTTTCACCGAGGGGGAAGGAAAGAGGCCTGAGGACAGCCCCTGCCCACAGGGGTCTGCAGCCCAGCCAGGGAGACAAGACTGAAGGGTGACACACAGCACAAGGTCTGAGTCATGACAACAGGAAAGAATTCGAGAGACATCACAGCAACAGCCAAATGGAAGATGCAATAACCAAGGTGATGAGTTTGGAAAAGGGAGCAAGAAGTTTAGGGACATCGAGAAGATGAGAGCAGATAAATTAAAATGTGCAATAGCTTGAAATTCAGGCTTTGCCCAATGCAAGGGGAACTTGAAACTCAAGTTTCCAGATCGCATCTAAATTTAGAGCCAGAGTTTTCAGTGGGTTTGAAACCTGGCCAGATTGCCTATCTTTCAGGTTCTCTTGATATATTTGAAGCCACAGACGTGGCATTTCTAAACAGAGGAACTAAAAGTTAAAGGGAGTCAGCTGGGGTGGGTCCCTTAAGTATCATTAATGTCCCCGAGTCCCAAAGGAACAAGTCCTTCACCCATTGTAGGGGAAAGACCAGGCCTATTGTGTTTCAGATGGTTTTCGACCTGCTATCACTCCCCTGGGCTGGGGGTTATCAAGCACTTCCTGTGTGCCTGACAAGGCTTACCAGCCATCAGCTGAGGACCTTTGTTCTTCCACAGGCTTCCCAATCACCCCAATGGGTAAGCCACAAATCACTCGAGAGGACGGATGATTTCATTCCAACCTCGTTCTAGAAAACTGTGAAATGCTATTGGTATGAGAAGGGCTGATGGGAGCATCCTGCAAAGAGGAAAGGCACAGGCCACAGAGCAAAGAACCCAAGATAAGAGAACATCTGTATTTTTCTGATCAGCTACTGGCTGTTGAGGCAGCGGTGGGCTTCCATGACCCCCCAGGAAGTAGGGGCTCCCAACTTTCAAGTAGGAGGGCCTCTTTCTAGTGTAGAAGTTGAGAGTAGTTATGTTTTTCCATCTGTGGTAGAGAAAATTCCTACCGATGAAAAACTACTAAAATTCAGTAACATTTTTCAACTGATTTGCGTCTGGCTCCTTTCAAAGGACCCACATCTGTCATGTACTTATGTGCAATGTCAATGATTCTCTAAGACTAGATCAAGACATTGGCTTGCTTACTGCATGGACTTATTTGGTGAACTCACTGGCACGGCTTTATAGCTTTTGTCAATTTGAAGTTTGGTTGAAAGAATGAAAGTTTCTACCCTAATCTGGCCACACATCCAGCGTGTTTTAGAATTTAAAGTGTGGTGCCATGTGTTTAAAACAAGAGTGTCGCTTTACAATGCGAAGCCCAGCGGAAGCTCAGAAATGCCCAAATGGTACAGAACAGGTGGGCTATCTCATTGCAGAGATAAAAGAGAAAAGTCATCATTTCATTTCCAAAAGCCAGAAAAGAAATCGTTTCCATCAGGCACAAATGAAGTACTAACAATAAAAAAAAAAAAAAACCAACACCAAATTTATTATTCATGTGTGTCAGTTGGGAAGCAGGAGCAGTTAAACATTCAGATTTGGAGACAGACCTTAGTTGGAATACCTCCTCTGCCTCTTATTAGCACTCTGACCTTGGCAAGTTTCTTAGATTCTCTGAGCTTTGGTTCTCGCAAATTGATATGTGTTCGTTCTATATCAGTGCATAACGAATTACCACAAACGGTGGCCTTAAACAAACACTCCTTATCTCACAGTTTCTGCAGGTCAGAATCCAGGGGGAGTCCTCTGCTAGGGAGTCTCAAGACTGGAATCAAGGTGTTGACCAGTCTGCGCCCTCCTCTGGAGGCTCTGAGGGAGAAGGTTCTTCCAAGCTCATTCAGGTGTTGGCAGACCCAGCTCCTAGCAGCTGTGTGCTTGAGGTCCCCGTGTTCTTGCTGGCTCTTGGGCCTGACCTCTCTTGGCTCCTGGAAGGTGCCCTCAGCTCCTGGCCATGTGGCCTCCCCCACTGGCCCTTCACAACATGACAGCTCACTGCTTCAAGGCCAGCAAGAGAGTCTCTCTCCCTGCCTGTTAAAATAAAGTCTTATATAACCTAATCATGGCATCAACAATCCCATCCCCTTGGCCTTATTATGTGACCTAATCAGGAGTGACATCCTGTCATGTTCACAGTTCTGCCCACACCTAAGGAGAGGGAATTAAGCAGGACGTGTACACCAGGAGGCAGATCTCTGGGGCCATCTTAGAATTCCACCTACCAAAGCGTTGTGGGTTTAAATAAGACACTTTATGTAAAGTGCTTAGCTCTGCACCTGGCCCACGGAAAGCTTCCCCAAGTGGTAGCCATAGTCACCACCATCAATATGTATAGTAGGCAAAATAATGACACCACCCCCCCGGCAAAAGATGTCCTTGGAAACTGTGAATATATTATGCTACATGGTAAAGAGAATGAAGGTTGCAGACAGAATCAAGGTTGCTAATCAGCTGACCTTAACATGGGAAGATTATCCTGGATTAGCTCCTTATGTCATCACAAGGGTCCTTCCAGGTAGCGAGAGAGGCAGAAGAGTCAGAACCAGAGAGATGGCAGCATGAAAAGACTTGGCCCAACGTTGCTGACCTTGAAGATGGAAGAATGGACCACAAGCCAAGGAATGTCGGCGGCAAGGGCCGTGGCCAAAGCTGGAAGGGGCAAGGAGTAGATTTTCCCCTGGAGCCTCCAGAACACAGTCCTGCTGTCACCTTGATCTTAGCCCAGTGAGACCCACGTCAGACTTCAAACCTCCAGACCTGTAAGAGCATAAATTTGTGTTGTTTTAAGCCACATTTATAGTAATTTGTTACAGCATCCGTAGAAAACGAATACAATGTTATATATTTTATGGGGGCTAAAGAAAAAGATTAAAATGATAGCTTTCAGGGTACATATTGATTCGCTGACCATTTACAAAAGCTGGTTGGGAAACTGTGAAATGGAGAATCTAAAGCGGGGTAGGTGACGGTCTCCCTGGGTCCACCCTGCTTAGCCTGAGTGTATGTGTTATGGAGCATGAAGACCAACAACGCGCTTCCAACGGAGACTGACGTGTCCCAGAGATAACAGTGAAGAAACTAGGGCTGAAAAGACAGCAGTGATGTGGGGATTGGAATGGGATTGCTGGGAAATAGTGGATGAACTGTCTTTTGGAAGAGAACTTAGAAATGTCATGTACGTTCCCAAGGGGAGATCTACCGGATGGAAGCTACCAGAACTCAGCACTCAGCTCAGTCTGAGTCATTGCTTCCTGGAAGTCAATGATCAGTAACTACAGAGACCAGAACTAACAATGGCTTAAACAGAAGAGAAGTGTCTTTCTGCTATGGTAAATGCCTTCTGGAGGTGAGTGGTCCAGGACTGGTTTGATGATTCCATGACGTCATGGATCCAGGCTCCCTGATGCACTGCTTCCCCAAGGTTGATGCTCTCACCCACAAGGTCCAAGACGGAGAAGCACATCCACATTCCCAGCAGCAGGAAGGGGGAAGACCACACCCTTTAAGTTCACATCCCAGAAGTTGCATACCTCACTTTTACTCTCATTCCAATGTCAACAACGTAGTCATATGCCCCCCCTTGGCTGCAAAGGAAACTGGGAAACTCATTCTTATTCTGGGTGGCCATGCAACCTGCTGAAAAATTGGAGATTCTATGACCATGGGAGAAGAGGGGAGAACTGATATTGGGGGAAGGGGAACCAGCTAGCTCTGCACAATGATGACAGGGTTATTTTAGATTATCCTCCCTGTGATATGGCCCCTCACTGGTTTGGCACTCCAGTAGCATCCTGATTCCCTTTTTGGAAATGAACTTCTCTCCCATGGTAATGAACTGTGTGAAGGGACTATTAACAGAGGTGCTTCCCTGCTATAGCCAAGAGTTCCATCATTCACTCTACCTCCAGCCTCAGGGAGAGACTGATTCCTGGTACTCCTGCCCCGAACTGCCTAGTACGTACCCTAACTCAGACCAGGTCTCAAACCTTTCCTTACCCGTCCAAAAAATATCCTTCCAGCTTTGATCAGTTAGAGGGGGTTTCTGTCACTTGCCACCTACGACTCCTCACAGATAACACCTGTTCCTGGGTCTTCCAGCAGAAGCTTGCAACATCTTGGCAAATCCAGAAGCAATCCTGTGGGAGGGCAGTGCACTTTCTCCTATTGCATCAGAGAGTCAGAAAGCAAAATACCCACTAAATTAAATGATTCATGTAGGGATTTATATTGCCGTCGGTAAGACACTCAGGGATAAGCAATCCAGAGTTGGCACAAGTTTAATCCCCTGTTGGCCATTAAACAGGGGTCGGCAAACTTTTTCTGAAAAAGTCAGACCATCAATAGTTTAGGCTTTGCTGGCCACACAGACTCTGTCACCACTACTCCATTCTGCCACTGTAATGTGAAAGCAGCCACAGATAATACATAAAGGAATGGGCATGGCAGTGTTTCAATAAAGCTTTATTGACAAAAACAGATGGCAGGTCAGGTTTGACCTATGGGTCCTACTTGGCCAACTCTGCTGTTAAGGGCCCAATTCCCTCTCTCTCTTCCTGCTCTGCTTTAGCATGTGGCTTTTGTCAACATGCTTGTCCCATCATTGTCACAGGTGGCTACGCCACCTCTAGCATCATCTCCTTTTAAAGAATCTTGCTAGATCCCACCCAGTGACTCCCACCTACATCTCACATGACCACCTCTATCAGCCAATAAAAAAATTGAAACATAGTGGTTTTTAGAGGGACACTTTCCACCCTGAATAAACCAGGGTCCATCATGGAAGGAAGAAAGGGAGGGAGGAAGGGAGAGGGGAGGGAGGGAGGAAGGCAGAGGGCAGGGAAGGAGAGAAGAGAGAAAGGGAGAAAGATTGGATAAAGAGCAGGCGCTGAGCAGTGTTTACCGCACGTCCTGTTCACCCTGGTGCCTCCACATTCAGCACAGCGCCGGGCACACAGCGGCAAGGAGGAAGAGGATGGTAACCGCTATAGAATCAGGTGCTGGGCTAACCCATTTCCATTCATTTGTTTGTTTAGCCCTAAAACCAACCCTGCAGCATAGGTGTCATTATTCTTTCAGGTTTACACACTGTGGAGCTGGAAGTTAAGCATCCTGCCCAAGGTCACAGTTAGGAAGTAGCACAGCCAGGATGCAACCCCGCCTCTGCCTGACTTGGAGCCAGCGCTCAAAGCCACCAGGACATGTTTATGGAAAGACTGAGGCTGAACCAGACGACCTTGATGTTGACAGCCCCTCTACCCTGATAGGCTGTGATAGCTACCATTGCTTAAGCAAACTGAAACAGAGACTCTCTGTGGTTTCCACCTCATGCCCAGGACCAGGCTCCAATTACTGTTCTTTCCAATTTCTCTCTCCCCAGTTATGCTGACCATATTTTCTGAAACAAAAATCAGGACACATTCATCTGGCCCTGGCCTGACACGTGGCCTCCCAACATGGCAGACTGTTTGAAATCAAGACTTCTTGGAAATTCTGGGACACAGAGTGGCTGCCCTGGGGCCCCTCTGAATCAGGGATGAAGGCTTCACCCAGCCAAGACACAAGGACCAGAGCCACCACCTGTGACTTTCATTTTCATTCAGGAAAGATGGAGGGTGGCTGTGGACATTTGGAAAATGATGGAACCCAAAGGTTTTCTTGCCTCAGAGCAGAGATCAGGCAATCAGAAATCTGCTGGAAACATTGGGTCTCTGGAGTATGAGATTCTGCTTCACTGAGGCAAATATTCTCAGAGAATCGGAAGGCAAGAGCATCATAATGACCATGCGGGTTCTCCCTGGCAAGCCAGGAAGGAAACCACAGAGGTGAGTTCAAACAGGAGCTAGCCAGATGGACTCACTCAACTTATGGACTCTCAGAACAGGAGTGAAGAGGGAGCCGTGACCACCTGCATTTGTCTGCCAGCATCCCCCTCCCCTTCAGAGACAAGCCCTCTTCTGCCTCTGCGTGTCTCCAGGCACCTCCATGCTGCCCCCCAGGCAGCCCAGTCTCCTCCCGGAAGGTACCTGGATATAACACCCCCTCCCAAGAAGCCCTTCCCCATCTCAGCTGCCTGTTCACCAAACAGGTACATCTACCTTCACGCCCTCACCTATTTTATAGCTGAGGACACAGTGTCACTAGAGATTGAGTGACATCTCACTGTAGTCCAGAAGAGGGGCTGGAAGATAAGGCCTAGAAACCCCCATCCCAACTCATGGGCTTGCTGGTCTCTCTAACCCACCCTGAATGCAGACCCAGAGGTGAATGGGAAGACTTTGTAAGCAGGGCAGTTGCGTGAGGTACTGTTGGGAAGCTGGTGTGAGGACTGACAGGGGTCACCACAACCCTCCGGGCTTGAGCTGAGCAAAGAGCCCAGGCCAGGCCCCTAGTCCTCTTCTGACCATGCGCCAACCACGCAACACCTGCAGATTCCCCAAAGGGCCAGGATGCCTCAGAGCTTCTGTCCACACTGCTCTCTGACCTGGGATATTCTCCCCCCCGCCCCGAGCCCCCTGCCAGAAAACAGGGCCTTTGAGGAAGGGAGGCCGTGTTGTGTGATCCAAAAAGCACTACCGTAGAGCACGGGGAGCTCTGCTCAATGTTATGCGGCAGCCTGGGTGGGAGGGGAGTCTGGGGGAGAATGGATACGTGTCTATGTACGGCTGAGTCACTTTGCTGTGCACCTGAAACTATCACAATATTGTCAATCGGCTATACTCCAATATAAAATAAAAAGGTAAAAAAAAAAAAAAAAAACAAACCCGAAAAACCAAAGGAACTATCTCCCATCTGTAAATTGAGAGAGGAGGGTCACCGTCATGAGCTACCAGGAAGATCTGATAAGAGGATGTAATCAGAGTACCTTGAACCACACCAGCCATACTGGAGCCAAGGGCAGAAATATGGAGAAGTGAAGGGTTCTGGGTATCTGGACCATCACAAAAGGAAAGGGACAGCCCAGGGGGAGAGGACGGGGACTCCACAGCAAACTGTGTCAATGTCACAAGTTGTCCCAGGACAAGGGAGGACAAGGTTCTTTTCTAGCCCTGATATAAACTGTATCTTCAGACAGAGGCAAAGCGTGGACTATGGAGCCTGCCGGCCTGCGTTCAAATCCCAGCTCTGCCACACTACCACTTGAAGAGAGCAACAGAGACACATCCCACCCATCCCTTCTCCAGAGCAGAGGCCCTGCGCCCCTCATCAGCAACTCCTAGCATCACAACCTGCCCCAACAGAAGCCCTACAGCCTGGATTTACTCTCTGTACCAGAGTCAGCACCTCAGAAGAGAACCAGCAAATAGGCTGTGAGAGCCATCAGTGGGGAGCTGGCCCTCAGGAGGTTCTGACCTCCCGTGACCACCCTGTATCAGGACCCCACACATGCCAGCCCTCACCACCCAGCTGCTGATACCATACACCTGTGAAGGGCTCAGACACACGCATCTTTTTAAAATTGAAGTATAGCCAATTTATAATATTATATCAGTTTCAGACGTACAACATAGTGATTCAATATTTTTTTTCTTTTTTTTAACATCTTTATTGGAGCATAATTGCTGACAATGTTGTGTTAGTTTCTGCTGTATAACGAAGTGAATCAGCTATACATATACATATATCCCCATACCTCCTCCCTCTTGCGTCTCCCTCCCACCCTCCCTATCCCACCCCTCTAGGTGGTCACAAAGCACCGAGCTGATCTCCCTGTGCTATGCGGCTACTTCCCACTAGCTATCTATTTACATTTGGTAGTGTGTATATGTCCATGCCACTCTCTCACATCGTCCCAGCTTACCCTTCCCCCTCCCCGTGTCCTCAAGTCCATTCTCTATGTCTGCATCTTTATTCCTGTCCTGCCCCTAGGTTCTTCAGAACCATTTTTTTTTAGTTTCCATATATATGTGTTAGCATACAGTATTTGCTTTTCTCTTATATTTTTATAGATTATACTTTATAAGGTTATTATAAAATATAGGCTATATTCCCTGTGCTGTACAGTATGTCCTCATAGCTTATTTATTTTATATGCAGTAGTTTGTGCCTCTTACTCCCCTACCCCTATCTTGCCCCTCCCCATTTCCCTCTTCCCACTGGTAACCACTAGTTTGTTCTCTCTATCTCTAAGTCTGTTTCTGTTTTGTTATATTCGTTTGTTGTATTTTTTAGATTCCACATATCAGTGGCAACATACAGTATTGGTCTTTCTCTGACATATTTCACTAAGCATAATATTCTCTAGGTCCATCCATGTTGTTGCAAATGGCAAGATTTCATTCTTTTTTTATGGCTGAGTCGTATTCCATTGTAGATGATAGACAGATAGATAGAGATAGATAGATATCACATCTGCAAATGATATGACCAATAAGGGGTTAATATCCAAAATATATAAACAGCTCATATAACTCAATATAAAAATAAAAGGCACATGAGTCATCTTAATGTCTCCCCAGCCATGGTTGAGAACCATTGGGTCAGACCACCTTCAGTGAAGGTCTTTGAAGGGCTCATGTTAGGGGTTGATGATTAAATATGGCTCCATTCAACCCTCATTTCTTGGAGAACTGCTCTGTTGCATGAACTTGTGCCAGGACCTATGAACATGCACAAGGCAGGCTCCCAGCTGAGAATGAACAGCTGGAACAAGACGACGACCTCTAAGCATTTTCTAAACCCAAGATCCAGGGCGCCGTGAGGCACAACTCTAGGGGGCACCCTTCACACCACAGACATGAGAGATGTCTCCAGAGGGTGCTCCCAACATGGAACGGATGCTTATGGTGCCCGGCAGCTGTGCTACCTGGAGCTCCCGCAGGAACCTGAGTAGCTAATGAAGGCAGAATGCTGGTTCCCTCTTTGGACAGGGATCCCAGTAAGGCACTGGCCACCTGCAGTCCAGCTTTATCTCACTTCACTCATTCCAGAAACATGAGCTCACTACGCTGTGAGCTCCTGGCAGCATTTTTACACTGAAGATGAACATATAATGTATGGTGCATATAATGTAAGAATTATATGCGTATAAGAATTACATCAGATTCTATTACATGTTTTCCTCCTTTTCCTGTTCACTTCCTGTATTAGTTATCTACTGCTATATGACAGATTATCCCAAAACACAGAGGCTTAAAACAGGAAAAAAAAAAAAAAATTACATCAGAACAACAGATATAAGCTAGGACCGCCCCAAGCAATGGAAAGTGTGCCCCTCCCACCCCCTCCCACTCACAACTTCTATTCCTCCTGTATCCCCCTTGGGGCTGGCAGAGAACTTTGCATATAGGAAATATTGAGAATATTAAATATTTCTTGCTTGATGGATTTACTTCCTTCTTAGCAGCTGACCCAAGTACAATCTTCGTTTGAGACCGTCCGGCTTTATAGCACCAAAGAAGCAGTAGCCTGCTCAGGGTCTCTGCGTTGAATTAACTTCCCTGGTAGACAGAGCAAAACCAGGTTGCAGGTTGCTTCCACACCCAGACAGCACAACGAAAGGGCACACATCCAACTCGCCCCACCCCCCAGGGGTGGTCAAGGGGCAAAGTCATGGCCCCGCCCTCCAACATGGAGCCTTGAGAGGGGATTAGTTCCTGATGTTTAGGTCGAACTGGGGTAGACGGGAGGGGGAGTTCCACTTCCCTTGCAGAACATAGTAGAATAACAGGAGAGCACTGGCAGAGTTGCCAATTAATTTCTAGTTCCATGAACTTTTGGACCAACGAGTGGCCCTGAATCCGCAGTCAGTCGACCAAGACAGTGAAGCCGGTGAAATCGAGACTTATTACCTCTCTGTACTTCTCAATACAATTTTGCTAGTTGCCAGGTCCCCAAGCGGCTCCTCCCACTAGAAACTTCCTCCACTGGCCGCAGGGCTTTTCCTGCACTCACCTCCGTATCAAAAGGTGCCTGTCCAACAGCCTGCTCGGATGTTGATGCCTGCTTATGGTAAAGCAGGCTGCCCCTCTCTGGTTAGCTGTTTCTTTTTGATGGGAGCCTCCTTGACCTGAAGGCGTGTCTCCCAGGAGGAGAATTTCTATTTCAGGCCAAAGGGTAGTTGGACATCTTTGAGCTCTTTAAAATTACATCCTATGTAAGTGGACACTTCTCGCCCGACCCACAAAAACACGGAGGACTGAGGCCAAACCCATCAGTAGCTGGAAAGTGGTGCTCTGGGGCGATGGGCCGTGTTCTCTGGTTTTGTTTGCGACTTGCTCACAGCCCAATCTCTTGAAAATAGACCCGCTGCCATCTCTGTGGCTCACGTCTGTGTGACTGGTCCGGCCACAAAGCCCATCTGAAATGACAGACACTCGTACAGAGCAATGCAGGGGATCGGCCCCAATCGGGAACGCAGAGGGCTTCTTGGGGGTCAGGGGATGAGAGCACAGGCCTGTTGGCAGGTATTATGTTCCCTGGCAAGTCTAGAAGAGAAGTGAGGAGAGGGCAAGAAGCCCAAATGGCCAAGTGTCTCCAAAAGCTGGAGGGTTGAAAGGCAAGGAAGAGAGCTCTCTTGTCTTTTTTTCCTGGCTCTCCTCACATCTGTTTTTATTTTGCCAAATGTACTGAAATTAAAATGCTGATTAGAATTAGAGTCTCAGTTTGAGGCTTCAAACAGGACTCTCTCTCTCTACTTAGGGGACTGCATCTCATCAGCTACTCAGCAAGGAACACATGGTTCCCACTTGTGGGAACTGCAGCGCCCCTCACCCGTCGCAAATGCATCCAGGGACTCCGCCTATCTGCCCCAAGTTGATGCTTCCGGGGACCGGAAAATAACTGTCCCCTGCACCCGCCGAGAGCCCCGATTCCCTGAACTGTTGACGATCGCCCCGTCGACCCCGGCACAAGACACCCTCAGCCCATCTTTCAGCGCCTCCTCGTCCCTGCTTCAGTGCCCTCCCCCAGGGCCTCCCGGGACACTGTCCCTCCCTCAGACCTTTTAGGGAGAAGGAACATTTGTTGAGTAGCAGGTACTCCACTCAGCACCTAACACTCACCATCACATTTCCTCTCCATGACCCAGATGCAAAGACAGAAGTATCTTTCTGATCACCCAGATGTCCCTGCGGGAGTGAAAATATGAAATAATCTTGATAGCTCCAAAGCCCATGGTCATCTTAAATCCCTATTTCCTACTCCCCCCCCAGCCACTCAAAACTTAACTGTCAGCCTTTCTAAACCCTTGGTATCTAGCTTTCTGATAAATAAAAGGCAGTAAGTGCTCAATTGTTCACAGCTGCTAATGGTTTCAAATGGTTTAAACACCTGCCCCTTTCTTCCTAGCTTTGTCCAAGATTGCTGACTTTCAGTTCTGGATACCCAGGTGGTGCCTCTCTCCCCACCTCCATCGCCCCCTCCCTTGTCTCTCTATCTGTTGGTGACAGACCCTCCGCTCTTCCCCAAAACCCAAACCCAACACCACATGAGGGAGAAGCCAGTGAACTTCGGTCCAGAGGGAGATGAGTGGAGACCAGGCAGGGCCCTTAGCTATTGCTGTCATGATGAACAGATCAAACATACTGTGGATTCAGGGATGTTTCCATCTCCCAAAGGCCGTCTGACCTGTGGGTTACGGGCCCTTGGTGCCCTCAGACTTATTGCCAACAGTTTGTGACTCCATATATATGTCCAGCAGTGTTGGTATGTCACATAAATGGATATAAACAGAGAATATAACATACCACTTCTCAAATGTATATAGATTAATAAAGCACAAATTCATTTAAAAGCACTTTGTACTTTCCAAGTATAGCTACTATTATACATGTATCTGTGAAATGTTTTGGGCTTAAAAGAAGCCTACTGAAAAAGGTTAGGAGTCGTGGATTAAAATATTACACAAGCTTCATCCCAACCTCAGCATCGTCAGTTTATCGACCTTCAGTTCATTCAGCAGAGGTTTGCTGGGTGCCCACTATATGCCAAATACCCTTCTAGGTGCTGGGGTGGTATCCATGAACATGGTAGACAAAAACCTCTGGCTTCGTGGAGCATACATTCTGGTAGGAGGAGATAGAAAATAAACAGGCAAAGGGTATTGTATGTTAAGTAAAAGTGCATAAAAACAAAATAGGGCAGGATAAGGGGAACTGGAAGTTTAGGGTGGCAGGACTGCAGTTTTGAACCTGGCAGTCAGGTGGACCTCACTGAGATGTGGCTTTGACTGCAGGACTCATTGATTATGGGCTTTCCAGCAACATTGTCAAGCCAAAGACTTCCCTTTGGGTAGACATTTCCAGATATCAAAAGGGTGCTAGGGAGATGTTATGGGGCCCAGGGGGGGCTTTTAGAACCCCACAAAGATTCCTCACAGACCACCACATAGGCACAGTCTGTCCTCCGTGCCTGGCCTCACAGAACATGAAGGGACTGAATAACTTTGGTCTTTCCATTACCTGAAAGGAAACAACAGAGCTCCTTCCTAAATACCCTTGTGGAGGAGAGCATAAGCCCCAAACTTATTCCCTGTGGTTCCTTTGGGCCAAGAGGCCAGACCCCTCACCATGGGGCCAGCCACACACAGGCAGGCCACCCACCCCAGCACACTCTTGTTCCAGAGCCACCTGCCCATTCCCCACTCCGTTCTCAGCATCCTCAGTCTGTCTGCATTGCCTTGACCTTGACCAGCCTGGCACCACTTCCCAGCTTCCCACTGCTCTAAGTCTAATGTGGGCCACACCCCTTTTTGCTCCTGACTGGTCGAGGGCGGATGCAAATACTCCAACTCCCAAAAGCAAAGATGTCTTTCCAGGCCCCTGGCATTGAGAATCATGCGTTTTCTGCACCTATTTTCCACTCCCAGGCCACCATCTTGTAGATTACCAGTAACGCTTTCTCTTTGGAAGGTCTTCCCTCACCAAGAAACAAAGTCCCAAGGTGCACCCATGAGAGGAGGACAGGGGTGCTGGCTGTCATGTGACCCCCTCCCCCATGCTCCCCACGGCAGCAGCAATTCAAACTGAGCCTCAGTAAATTTCCCAGTTACCTCCTGGGACCAATCAAACTCCGGAACTACCGAAGCTCTGCCCTCGAACACCAGGGGCCAGCCTCTTGCCTTATGACCTTCGTGTCAGATAATTTGCCAAAAGCCCTACTCATGGTCCCCTCCTCATGAATCAGGTGGGCTCTCTGGGCCCAGGGGCACCTCTCGGTGGCCCGGGGTGGGACCCATGTAGGGGGAGCTCTCAGATTTCTCCCTTTGGGGAATGGAGTCAAGGCATGGAGTACATAAGGGATCAGGAGCTCGAAAAAGTCCTGGAACAGAAACAGCATCCCTTCTTAGCCTAGGTTCCAATCCCCTCTCTGGCACATTTCAGTCCTGGTCTTGAATTTTTCAATGCTTTTTTCCTTTATCATAATAACTGTTGTCTTCTGGTCATAAAGCATCAGGGCAGTGGTCACCTCTTGGAGACACACAATAGGGAGGTTCCGGGGTGCTGGTGAACATTCTGTTTCTTGACCTTGTGGTGGTTGAAAGGAAGTTGACTTCATAACCATTCAGTAAACAGAGCATATATGTTTTATACTTTTATATATATTGTATTTATTACATATAAAGAAGATGCTGACATGAAGACATCACCTGGTCCTTGAAGGGCTGTGGTCTCCTTAGGGCCTCACTGGCATGTGCTCCTGACCAGACGCCCTCTCCTCCCTCTCCTCCCCCTCCCCCTCCCTCACCTCTCCCTCCCCGCACTCCTCCTCATCTTCCCTCTCCTCCTCCTCACCCATCCTTTGCTGTTGCCTGCCCTTCTGGTTTCTCTTCCTCCCCACCTTCCTGCAGACATCACCGGTAGCCCGCAGTCAATCCACTCCTGCCCTTTCTTTCTATCTTTGTCTGAGATTGCTGACTTTCAGTTCTGGGTACCCAGATGGTGTCTCTCTCCCCACCTCCATGGCCCCCTCTCTCATGTCTTTTTCTATCTGTTGGTGTCAGATCTTCCCCTCTCCCCCCAAACCCCAAACCAACATCACATAAGGGAGAAGCAAGTAAGCTTTGGTCCAGCGGGAGATGAGTGGAGACCAAGCCGGGCCCTTACCTATTGCTGTCATGATGAACACATCACACCTACTCGTGGACTTGGAAATGTTTCCATCTCCCAAAAGCCGTACCTCTGTAGACAAGACTAGAACTGACAGAGAGGCAAAATGAAGACTCAAACAAATGAAAGTCACAGCACAATCTTGGAGAGGAAGATTCAATGTCAAAATAAAATGTCAATCTTTCCTCAATTACTGTTTTAATTAAATGAATTCCAAAAAAAAATGCTAGCATGTATCTTTCGAACCAGAGTATATGGTTCTAAATTTCACGTGGAGATAAAAACAAGTAAGAATAACAGACAACACTGAAAAGGAAGAGAAATGAGAAGGTCTTACGCTACCAGATATTAAAACATGTTCAGTGTTTTAAAGAACTGAGATACTGGCACATAAATAGATACACCGATGGAACAGAATAGAAAGACCAGAAATGGGTCAAAATAACATAAGATTTGTTATGATAAAGGTGGCATTTCAAATCATTGATAAAGAAACTAGATTATTCAATAAGTGGCATTGGAATGTCTTGCTAGCAAGCTAGATAAAAATAAACTTGGGCTCACTCAATTAGAAAATTCAAAATTGGTTGAGGACTTAAAAGATAATAAAACTATCAAAGTGCAAGAAAAAGACATGGGAGAATTCTTTAAAAACCTTGGAGTAGAGAAGGCCTTTCTAACTCTATCAGAATATCCATATTATAAAGAGAAAGTATGATTTGATTATGTGAAAATCAAAGCTTCTGCATGGCAAAAAAAAACCAAACAAACTAATCCTAAGCAAAAAAACAAAAAAAATTTAAGTCAAACCAGGAAGAAACCAGGAAGAAACGTTCACAACTTATCTCACTGACAAACAGCTAATGTCCATAATAAATAAAGAGCTCCTGCAAATTAATAAGAAAAAGATCGACGGAGGGGGTGGTGGTGTGATGAATTGGGAGATTGGATTGACATACATATACTAATATGTATAAAATGATAACTAATAAGAACCTGCTCTATAAATAAATAAAATAAAATTCAAAAGAAAAAGACCAACAACACAGCACAAAAACAAGTAAATGAGAGAAACATAATTTTTTAAGAAAAGAACTACAAGTCTCTCTTAAGCATTTGAAAATACATGATAACCTCACTCATAAAAAGAGAAATGTAAATTAACACTATTTCACTTTTTTCCTATCAGAATGACAAAAATCTGAAAGTTTGAACACACATTCTGTCGGTGGAACTGTGCAGAAAGTGGCACTCTCACATATTGCTGATAGGAATAAAAACTGTCACAATAAACCCCTATAGAGGGCAATTTCGTATCTGTCAAAATACAAAATACCTATATGCTTTGACACAGCGATTCCTCTTTTAGGGATTTACCCTTCAGGTATATTGAATACCTGCAAACTGTCATATGTGGAAGATATTCACTGCATGATGATTTTTAATAGCAAAAGGTTAGAAAAAACCTAAATGTATATCAGTGGGGAACTAGTTAAACAAATCGTGGCATTCTTACAATCTATGCATCTGTTGAAAAGAGAGAGAGCAATCTTTATGCTCTTTATTATTGTATGGAAATACTTCCAAGATGTGGTAAGTGAAAACAGCAGGATGCAGTAGAGCGTCACACTGTTCACAAGAAAAGCAAGGATAAAAATAATGCGTATTTCAATTATCTCATAAATTTACAAAATAAAATCTGCATGGGAATAATGAACTAACAGCAACAGTTACCTGTCAGATGGAAGGGTGGGGACATGGGTGGAAGAGTGCCTTTTTATGCTATACTTTTAAATGTTTTTTAATGTTTGAACCCTATATACGTTATCTATTCAAAAAATAAACTTAAAACAGTACAGAAAGAGAAAAACAGAACCAGCACTTACGTGGCTTAGCTATAAAGGATGTGGCTGGCAAACAGGCACACCCCAAAGAGGGCCCCCAAAGCAGGTTGAGCAATGACAGTCTGGTTAGAACGAGGGGCAGCTTTGGGGCAGAGGGTTCATTGGACACCTCATTCCGCCCTGTTTAATTTTCTGCAAAGTCTCAGTGGTTTTATTGCCACTCACCTTCCTAACCAGAGCACACCTAGAACCAGGCACTTGAGTCCCCAGAGACACATTTCCATGGTCCTACCTCCCTGGTGCTGGGTGTCTTACCCAGGGACCCCTTGCCTTCCAAGGGTCCAAAGTTGGCCATGAGGCTAAGGATATGGAAGAAGGAGCCAAGATTTTCCTTGAAACTCTCCCTTCTTTCCTTCCTTCTACCCCACTGTCAGCCTGGCCCTCTACCTGGGTCTCTAAACCAGGTGGGCGGTCTCTTCATTTAGCTCTTATCGCCCTCTCTGTGCTTCTCCTTAACTTTCAACCGTCCTGCTGCTTATTTTCTAGCGGCATGACCTTGGGCAGTTCACTGCTATAGTTTGCTTATCTGTAAAATGGGAAGAATGGAAACCAAACCACTTCCTAGGGTTGTTATGAAAAGCAAGTGATAGTATATAACTGAAGGGGCTATTTTGATGTAAAGGGTTACATTCAACAAAGCAATTAACGCTAGCAACCAACTAGTAAGCCTCCAAATCTCGGTGACTTAGCACAATAAAGGCTTATTTCTCACTCAGGAAAATTCCAGTGCCAGTTGGGCGGCCTTTCTCCATCTCGCAGTTAGCCCACCTGGACCACGTGGTCTCCAGGGTTGCCGTAGCCTTTGGAGAAGCCCAAAGAAATCTCATCTTTGTCCTATTCGCTAACCCACAGGATGTCAACACATCATCTGTTTTCCCTCCACCGTCTCCCACACAGGAGCCGGGCAGCCTTGCTGGGCCAGGAGGGAGGGGACAGCAGCCAAGATTCCCACCTGAGCGTGGCGCCAGGTGAGCCCCTTAATTGGCTCTACCTGGCGTAAGGCACTGCCGGGGAGGACAGAAAAGCGGACAGGTGCATGGCACCAAGTAGGGACAATGTTGTAAGGACCAGAGTGAAATGGAGCCACTGGGTCTCTTTGCATTTTGCCCCTGACTCCTCGGCTGCCGTCGAGCCCAGCTCCCCCGGTGACTGTACCAGGCGTCCAGCTGTTGGAGATACCTTGCCACTTGGCACTTGTGTAGGACCGTGGGGTCCATGAGGGGCTGTCACACATCTCATTCTCTTTGCCTCAAAACTCCCGTTGTAGGTGGCCTCCTGCATCCTTTAGTGAGAACCCAGCCAGAGGAGCCAGGAGAGGTTTTGGGGTCAGGGAGTCTTTCTTTGGGGTGTCCCTGCCTTTCTCTGGGAAGGTCACTTTTCCATTTTGAGGCCAACATGGCAGTGAGGGTGAAAAGCAGGAAGACAGCATATCAGGGAGATGAAGCAGAGAAAAACCAAAGCAAATTCTGTCCCCGCCCCCAGCTCCAGTCCTCACATCCCTACCTTCCCAGAAGAGCCTTGCGGAGGAGGAAAGACATGGGCAGAGAAGGGCGTCCTCCCCGGGGCTCCCTGCAGCTGCTAGCTGCCCCCTGCACAGCCAGCTGCGAGGGCTGCTTCCTCTCCTGTGGGCACGTCCTCGCCATGCTTCCCGGGAGGGTGGTACTTTCAGTCAGCCACGCCGGGGAGGAGCCCCCTCCACATGCCAGATGGCCCTCGCCAACTTCCTGGGGCCTGGACCACCCCGGCCCTCCCCTAATAGCCAAACAGAGGGCTCCAGTCTCATCCCGTGTGAATGTCGGAGAGCAGCTCTGCCCCCTGATCCAGAGACTCCTAGGAGGTGTCCATCCCCAGGGTCGCCCCTCCCGTGGCTGCTGTCCTCCTTCTGTGCCCCGACGTGACCCCCACGGCTCGTCCTCCCTTCCTCAGGGTACCACGAATCCACACCTGCTCTTGTGGAAAAGATCAAGCCAGGAGCCCACATAAGCAGCCAGGGTGAGACCTCATCGCTCTGGAGGGCCCAGTGCCCAGCCAGCCACCAGCACAGACACACTCACACACTCACGCACACTCAAAGCAGACTCACTTGGGAGCTGTCTTCCTCCTCGGGCCTCGCTCCATCTGTCCTCCCTCCTGTCAGGGCCCTGTCTCTGTGGCCAAATCTTCTCTCCTTTCTAGGACCCCTAACACACCTCCCCCACCTGCCAAGGACAGGTTACAAATGCGTAATTTCTTTATCACCTGGAGTGTTTTCTCTTGCAAACATCACAAGGAGGCAGAATCATGCGGTGGAGAGGCGAAGGGAGAGCCTGGGCCCCCCTCTGGGTTTCATACCCCAGCTCTGCCACTGGCGGGCCGTAGAACTCTTGACAGTCACAGACCTCTCTCAGCTTCTTCATCTGTAAAACCAGGACAATGCTATTACTTACCCCACGGGGTGACCACCGTTTGAGGACCGAATGGTGTAATGCATGTAAAACACTGCAATGGTTTGAATGGTGGCCCGCAAGAGACGTGCCTCCATACGAATCCCCAGAATCTGTAGACACGGATTTATCTAGAAAATGGGTCTCTGCAGATGAAATTAAGTTAAGGATCTCGAAACAAGATCATCCTGAATTACCCGAGTAGACCCTAAATCCAATGACGAGTGTGGATTTACAGCTGGTTCTCTTACAGGCAATTCTTAATGCTCCTGGGATCGGTTTTTTCATGGGTGGTGGTGCTGTAACTGCCTCAACCCTGCATAGTCCCAGGAGAATAAGAGAGACGAAAACCTGAGCTTTCATTCCGCAGGGAATGAGCACTGGGACTCTGAGCAAGTCTCAGTTTTCTCGTCTCTAAAATGGGAATTTAACCTCTCCTATTCACTTCATAGAGTACTGTGTGGTTGGGTAGAAATGAGCCCATGTCCGTAACTATGACTCATTAAACTCGTTGTTTGAATAACGATTTAAAAAAAAAAAAAGACAAAGGGCATCTATTGTAATGACATCACTCTTTCTATCTCTGCTGCCATAAGAGTGTCCAAGGATGAATTTGCCTCTTACAAAGGCTTCAAGATTCAGGTGTCCCAGCCCCCAGGGAGAGCAGGAACTGGCTCCAGGAGCTGGAGGAGGGCACAGGGTGGAGCAGCGAGGTTTGCATGTGGCTTTGATTTCAAGAAGTTTGCAGCTGAGAAGATGATCCTTGCAAAGGCAGTGGCCTTACGAAAGGCTTAAGGGGCAGGATGCTGGGACTCGAGATGGAATTCAGCATTCCTGAAGTTCTGAAGCCTGACACTTTTTATGTTTTAAACCCTCTCCCTTATTTCCTGTTACTCTTTTCTTCCTGGCTGTAATCTTACCTATTAACTTGGGAGCAACGTGATTTAAAGACGACACGGGGTTTCAAATAGTTTCAAGGTGCTCAGAGTTTTAAATAAACCACTCAATTCTCCCTCCTTTTTTTTAAACTTTTATTTTGCAGCTCAGAAAAAAATCTGTTTTTTTTTCCTTTCAGCACTTTTTGATCAAAGTCAGATTGATAGAGTTTTTTAAAGTAATCTTTTAAAAGACAGGCTGAATGGACTTCCCTGGTGGCACAGTGGTTAAGAATCCGCCTGCCAATGCAGGGGACACGGGTTCGAGCCCTGGTCCAGGAGATCCCACATGCCGCGGAGCAACTAAGCCTGTGCGCCACAACTACTGAGCATGTGCTCTAGAGCCTGCAAGCCACAACTACTGAAGCCCTCACGCCTAGAGCCCGTGCTCCGCAACAAGAGAAGCCACTGCAATGAGAAGCCTGCTCACCACAACCAAGAGTGGCCCCTGCTCGCCGCAACTAGAGAAAGCCAGTGTGCAGCAACAAAGACCCAACGCAACCAAAAATTAATTAATTAATTTAAAAAATAAAGCTATAAAAGACAGGCGGAATAATATAGTTTAACTTTATTTTTCCAAAACTGATGTACAGATTATTTTCTGTGTTTCCTGTGTCTAATGGTTACAGCCATCATTTAATGTTGTTTTGCTAACAATAATTGTACCCAACATTTGGTAAGGACTTTCACCTTCATTACTCAATTATTTTTCACTACCACATCATTCCCATTTTACAAATAAGGAAACTAAGGCTCAGAGCCCAGGGCTTCACCGCCAGTAGAGTCACATGTCAAACTCTAAGTTGCTGTTCAGAAGTAGCTCTCAGTCCCTCAGAATTCCAAGGCATGCCCTTGGATTGTATTTCTGGAACCTGGAATGCAGCCAAACAGGGCTGGCTTGAAAAGCCCAGATAGAGGAGCCAAGAGGTTGAGTTCCCATGACACAGGTAAGCCCCCCGGGCTGGAAAGATCATTAAGGTGAAGGTGCAATCCAAAGGAAGCCTGCTGAGGCAAATGGAGCAGAGTACTGTATCCTCCAAGGGCTGACAGAGAAAAAATGAGTGTGTCCTGGTCCAATGCTCTCATCTGGCTCCTAAGAGGGCACATATGTAAGATTCAGGCTAGGGTACAACTTAAGAGCATAAATTAATGGGCCTGTACCAATGGGGTATTTATTGAGCACTTACTATATCAAGCACTGAGCCAAGTGTCATGGGAACACAAATGGCATATTAGACAGGTTCACCGTCCTCAAGGGACTTCTGGTCTAGTTAGGCAGGCAAGACTAAAACATGCAGTGGCAGAAGAAATGATGTTGGTATTCAGTATCATAGCGTAAACCAGAAGTTGTGTAGGAATCTAGAGCAGAGGAAGACCTATGGGGACCAGAGGCCATTAAGAGACCTGGAGGATAGAATGAAGAGGGCTAACATTTCTAATCAGAGTTCCAGAAGGAAAGAAGAAGAAAGATGGAGAAGAGAAAATTGTCAAAGCGATATATGGCCCTGAATGGGATGTCAGGACTATTTTCTATTTAGTTTCTCTAAAGGAAGATCTTTTCAGTGGGTATTTGGGGTTCAGGTGGCCACTGCAGTATATTCAGCTGGTAAATTCTCCTGAACGCCACATCCTCTAATGCAACCAAGGGTAGGGTGTCAGGGAGAAGGCCATGCCAGAGGAGGTTGAGTTTATCAGTACATCTTTAAAGCTGGTCTTGGTCATGTCTACACCTGGCTTTTGCCTTCTTAGCTCTACGGCAACCCACTCTAAACTCTCTCCACCTCCACCATTCCAACTCTTCAATATAATAAAACCTCGAGGAGCCAAAAATCTAGATGATACGACAACTACACTCTTAAGAGAAATGGTCTGCATTTTCTTTGAAAGCTCAACTTCCAGAATAAACCCTGGGATCAGTTCACATTCAGCCCAAATTCAACAGTTCCTTTAAGTGATTATTTATGCTCATAATTCTATCTCTGAGTAACTCTGTCATTAGACAAAGACTCAATTGTATTCACTATCAGAGACTACACCCTCTGTAAGGTGACAAGGCAACTGCAGACCTCAGGCCTCGGTAAACCAGGTCCCAGCTCTCCCAGCACAGGGATGGGGGCTACCCCGCCATCAGGCGCATCATCGTCCACATCATTCACAAAGGGCAGTTTGCACGGACTACACAATCTACGTATCCTTTATATATTTTTTTTCTTTTTTTTTTTTGCGTACATGGGCCTCTCACTGTTGTGGCCCCTCCCGTTGCGCAGCACAGGCTCCGGACGTGCAAACCCAGCGGCCATGGCTCACGGGCCCAGCCACTCCGCAGCATGTGGGATATTCCCGGACCAGGGCACGAACCCATGTCCCCTGCATCGGCAGGCGGACTCTCAACCACTGCACCACCAGGGAAGCCCCATCCTTTATATTTTTGTCTTCTTTCAAGGAGAGACATTGTGTCTTGGGGAATGTCCAAGTGCAGAATCTATTGAACCAGACATTTTTGGCTATGTGCTTAGGACAATTTTAAACGCTTCTCTACGCTATGTAAAAGATAAATTAAACGCAGCTTTACTTCCCTTCTGGAGCTGTTGCCCAACAATACGCTGCCTTGAATGTGTGAGGCTGACAGACATTTGCCCCATCAGGTCACAGCCAGATTTCAGCCAATCAGGATTCAGCAGAGACTGGCCCTCTCGCTCTTCACTTCACTCCTCCCCACAGAGTCACTCCTCATTAGTCAGCCATGAAAATAAACCCAGAGCAAAGCTAGAGCAACAGCAGACGTAGCCCTTTAGAAGCATCATGGATCCACTGAAAAAGTGAACTCCTTGTGTCTAGTAACTAATGATAATAAAGTTTTACCTTTTACAAAGATGTCAAGAAGTAGTAGAGAAGATGACAAAGGTGGACCTTATTGGACCAGGTTGTGTAAAAAATAGACAAGAGATGAATTTCAGAAAGAGCCAACAGCTTTATACCTGATTTCTGCCTAAGACCTTGCTGCTTCCAGAGCTGCCTCTCCGTCGAAGTCCTCTTACGAGATGGGGAAAGGGGCTGATAAATTCTGCTGGGATTTTCAGCCCTAAGATATATATATAAAAAAAAGGTTGCTTGTTAGTCAATCAGCTATTCAGAAGATTCAGTCAAACAAAGCCGTTTCCTGGACTTCCCTGGTGGCGCAGTGGTTAAGGATCCACCTGCCAATGGGGACAGGGGTTCGATCCCCGTTCCGGGAAGATCCCACATGCCGCGGAGCAACTAAGTCCCTGTGCCACAACTACTGAGCCTGCACTCTAGAGCCCGTGTGTCACACTACTGAGCCCACATGCCACAACTACTGAAGCCCACGTGCTCTAGGGCTCGTGTGCCACAACTACTGAGCCCAGATGCTGCAACTACTGAAGCCCACACGCATAGATTCCGTGCTCCGCAACAAGAGAAGCCACTGCAAAGAGAAGCCCGTGCGCCACAATGAAGACTGGCCCCCACTCGCTGCAACTAGAGAAAGCCCGCGCACAGCAATGAAGACCCAACCCAGCCAAAAATAAATACATTTTTTTAAAGTCTACTGTAAAAAAAAAAAGAAGCTTTTTTATATATTAAAAAAAAAAAAAAAACACCCTTTTCTTAAGCCTGGAAGGGACTCAACAATTAGGTCTATAGGAGTGCAAAAAAAATCACTTTCAGGTCCTGAAGCTATGTTTCCATTAGCAAGCTTTAAATACTAACAGTAATAATAACAACAGTAACAACAACAAGCATGGGCCAAAGTCTGAGGCTCACAGTTTAGACAACAATGCTGTTATTTTCTAAAAGAGCCTGTCATCAAGCTAGAACTTTCGATTTAATGAGCTTGAGTTTCAGGGACCAGGAAGTGGACTTGGGTTTCTGCTCTTTTCCAGGTGACAAGTATGAATTGGCCCCTCTCCATGGGACAATGGGTATTAAAGTGTTCCTCCTCCTCCTAGGAAACACATGTAGGGGGACCTCTCTTCAAGCAAATCCTGTTTGTTCCACTTCGGACCCATTTTCCTTCCATATTACCACACAGGAGGGATAAGAAGATAAAACCTGGAGAGAGAGAGTGGAGGTCACACAAATCATTTGCTGCCTGGCCCACAGTGACTTGCCGTGGTTATGTCTATGCTCCCCACCAGCTTCTTCAAAGGCCCTGCCCCTCCTTTCTCACCCTTCACACCTTCAAGACTCCAAAGCCCCCGGACACGGTAGTTTATCAACCTCAGCCAATCACAGTTGACTAGCTTCAGTGATTGGCCCAAAGGGTGGATCACATGACCAAAGACCTTTCCTGGTGCTTTTAAAGCTAGAACTAAAGAAAGAAGCCCTTCCCTTTTCAGTGATAAATCTAGGGAAAGTGAGTCCAGAGCAGGCAGCAGCTATGGCTCCACTGTGTAGAGAAATCCCATCTGAGGTAGGTAAAAGTAGAGGAAGGCCACAGACAGACTTCTAGCAACTCCAAGTTCCCGGTTGCCACCTCCCCCAGCCCCACCCCTTCCTTTCCAGATTGCATGAGTGATTGAAGTCCCTCTTTGCCAAGGTTCGTTAGTTGGGTTTCTGTCACTTATAGCCTGGAGTCCTAACTAGTGCAGGAAGTGCCCTGTCGAGGGTCCTCAGCTTGTTGGTGGCTGGGCTGAAATGAGAATCCAGAGCTCCTGATTCCACCTCATCAGGTCACAAGGGGCTTCAGCTGGCTGAGTGACCTCAGACAAAACACAGCCCCACTCTGGGCTGGATACGGGGTTCAACTCCATGATCTCAAAGATTTCTCAAGAAATAAAATTCTGTGGGTTCTTTTTTTTTTTTTGGTTTTAAAGCATTGAAGAAGGAGAAAGAAAAAGAGTAAGAGATAGTAGACCTGTGTGTGTGTGTGTGTGTGTGTGTGTGTGTGTGTCTGGAGAGAGAGAGAGAGAGAAAGAGAGAGAAAGAAAGCAGCTGCTTGGGAAAAAACAAAAAAAGGCACAATCAATCCTTGATCCCTATTAGAGGGTGGAGAAGCGAGAAGATTATTAGGTGCTCTAAGACAAGCTACATCAATCAGTTGTATAGAAAAATGGATTTTTTTCGTTAGAGGACGTGCCACCCCAAACCAAGCTTGTGGAGAATTAAATGACCTATAGCTTAAGAAGAGCCAATGTTGGTAACTCAAGTTGGTGTGGCAGAAATAGCAGGGGGCTTTTAGACCTTTATAACTTGGTGAACAAGATGATGCCTAGAATAGATGGGTCACCAGCCAAGTGCAGAAACTTCTGTGGCTCAGGGATTTCCACTGTTACTGGTGTGAGTGATGGCAGAAGTGAAGTAATTCCAGGTCACCTGTGAGGGAAGAAGCTTCCAGATAGGGCCAGTTCTACAGCACAGTTCTCGGGAGTGTTCCTGGAAGCTTACTCTTGAGTGTGTTTCTCCAGTTCTCCCAACGAGTCTTGGAGTTAGTCAATATCTCTTAATCCAATTCTTTTCTGGTTAAACTAGCTGGAGTAGATTCTGTTGCTTGCAACTGAGAACCATAATATGCAGGTATCTGTATGGTAGCATGGAGTTTGGTGAGGAAGGGAGTACCAACCATACGCTGGGAATCGTAGGTAGCACAAACATGACCGTGTGTATCATCTCCTAAGAGGCCCAAGAGATAGGTACTGCTGCCTTCATTGTACAAGTGAGAGAAACTCCCATCAGAGAAGTACGGTAGCCTGCCCAAAGTTACCCAGCAATTAGCAGAGTCCAGATTCATATCCAAACTGAATCTAAAGGGCCCTTCCATGACTGGCTGGCACCCTGATATCATACTTTGAGCCTCTAGACCTCTGAGAAATAAAAGCTTGTTGTTTATCAGCCACCTAGTCAGTGGTATTTTGTTGTAGAAGCCCAAACAAATGGACTAATATAATCCTCACACTGGCCTTCTTTCACCTCCTAGAATATTCTAAGACCCTCCCTGGCCATTGGTTCAGCATTGTATCTCCAGGGATAGCACCAAACTTGGCACTTAGCAAGTAAATGTTCAATAAATATTGATTGATTGAATGAATGGATGATTCCTCTAAGGGGGTTGCTATGTTGAGTCTTACCATATGGCAGAAGGGGTTTGGAAGAACTCAAGTTCTACTCCCCAGAGCCCCATGACTGAAGTGCTATGAGGTATAAGATCTAGGCCATTTCCCCTTAGTTTTGGGGAAAGAGACAGAGGAATGCAAAAAATCAAAGACCCTCTGGGACTTTTCTAAAGGATCTCAATGATCCTATCCATTAGGTTCATTCCTTTCCACTCCCCAGTGGACTCAAGCTGGGGGCATGGTTGGGGAGCTTGGAATTGCTGGAGAAGGGGGTCTCGAGACACCCTCACTGGAGAAATTCATTAGAAGAACATTCAACTCTACCCAACAACTATGTATACACATGTGTGCACGTGAATATACAACTTGCGTAGTTGATCCACAAATCTGGGTAGATAACAAACCGCCAGGAAAGGGAAGAAGAGATGAACAGGTAGAGAACTATTACTGGAAAGATGAGTAAAAGTTACATAACACTTCTCAAGGAAACTTCGATAGAGCCTTGTCCCCAACCAGCAAACATTTGTGTCTGGTCCCAGAGACCTGGTTTGGGTATCCCAGGCTGGTCTCTCTGGATCCACCCTTATGCCTTTTCATTCCCATACTTCCTGGCAGTGGTGATGTGAAACAAGCATCATCATAATTGTTTAACCCATCTTGGTTCTTTTGTGGTCACTGCATCTAAAAAATCACAGATTCTTTGGAGGTTAACAAATGATTTATTTGCTTTCTTCTTAAGTAATAGAACAAATCAGTCTAAAACTCACAAAATACCTTGGAGACCACTGAATGTGGTCCCTCCTAATTTTAAAGCGTGGGGAAACTATATCCCAGAGAAGGGAAATAGTCTGCCCTGAGTCACACTGCTGGCAGAAGCAAGCCTCAAGCCCAGGTCTCCCAACACCCAATCTAGGTCTCTTGTCACAGCACCACACGTCCAGCCACCCAGGACCACAGGTTTGATTTACACCGCAACCTGTGAGCTCTTACAGTCTCTAGCTGGGGCTCCCCACCATGCCATGGGGGTCTGGATATGCCTCTGACCTCACACGTTGACTTCAGCAACACCACCCGATTGGTTGCTCTGCCATACAGCCCAAGTCTCCCATTGTTAATCATCTTTTAAAAGAGTTTAACATCTGCTGCAGGGAAATTTACTGGCCTCAAGTTACCGGCTATAATTTTGGTCATTTGGGGGAAATAATGATGCTATAGTCGTCACTTTCCAAATGTTGCAGGAACCCGACCCAGATCAAGAAACCTCTCAATAAATCAGCTCAAAAACGGCATCAATTTCTAGCCCTGCTATTTAGAATGTTGCGGCTCTGAATCAGTGTCTGGGCTGAAGAAAGCATCCAACTCAAAGTCTCTAGATTTTAATAATAGCTACCATTGTTCAAAGAGGGATTCATAACTCTCAATGGATTCCAGCCAAAAATCTGGAGCCAGACTCTGTATTTATGTATGTTTGGATGTACTGAGTGCTCTACAAGTTTCATGAGTGGCTCTTTCAACATGGGAGATACCCAGATCTCCAAGCCTTGGTCCTGCTTGTGGACATCACCCTGGACTGAGCCCTTCCTGCTGACAAGTCTTCTTTGGCTCTTGATTTATGTACAGATGAGCAGCATCATTGTACACAAGGACATAGGTCATTATTAATAAAAATAACAGCTAACCCTTACGGAGTGTTTGCTCTGAGCCAGGAGTCATTGCATTAATTCACGTAACCCTCACAACCCTATCAGGCAGGTACTATTATCTTCATTTTACACATGAGGAAAGTGAGGCACAGAATGGGTAAATGGTCATACATATGGTAATCAGAGGAGCGAGGGTTTGAACTCAAGCAGTCTGGCTACAGAGACCTCTCCCCTCTCTCTTTCCTCAACAGCTTTACTGAAATACAATTTACATACCATAAAATGAACCCTCTTACAGTGTATAATTCAGTGTCTTTTTAGTATATTCACAGAGTTGTCTAATTATCATCAATATCTATTTCTAGAACATTTTTATCACCCCAAAAGAAACCCTAGACTCATTAGCAGACATTTTCCAATTTCCTTCATCTCCCACCCCTTGCAGTCATTAATCTACTTTGTGTCTCAATGGATTTGCCAGTTCTGGACATTTTATTTAAATGGAAGCATGAAATATGACCTTTCATGACTGGCTTTTTTCACTTAGCATGGTTTCAAGATTCATCCATGTTTTAGCATGTGTCAGTACTTTGTTCCTTTTTTATGACCAAATAATATCCCATTGTATAGATATACCATTTTTGTTTATCAGTTCACCAGTTGATGGACTTTTGGATTGTTTCCATTTGGGGGCTGTTATGAATAATGTTGCTATAAACATTTGTGTACAGGTTTTTGTGTGGACCTATGTTTTCTTTTCTCTTGGGTATACCTAGGAATGGAATCACTGAGTCACAGGTTAACTCTGTGTTAGGTTTTTGGTTTTTTTTTTTTTGAGGAAGTGCAAAACTGTTTTCCAAAGTATCTACACCATTTTACATTTTTACTAGCAATGTATCAAGAGTACAATTTCTCCATATCCTCACCAACACTTATTGTTTTCCGTTGTTTTGATTGTAGCCCTCATAGTGGATGTGAAATGGTGTATCATTGTGGTTTTGATTTGAATTTCCCTAATGATTAATGATGTTGAGCATCTTTTCCTGTGCTTATCGGTCATTTATATATATTTTTTTCTTTGGAGAAATGTCTATTCAAATTCTTTGCCCACTAAAAAATGGTTATGTGTCTCATTGTTGTAAGAGTTCTCTGTACATTCTGTATACAAGTCCCTTATCAGATAAATGATCCGAAAATATTTTCTCCCGTTCTGTGCGTTTTCTTTTTACTTTCTTGATGGTGTGCTTTGAAGTTTTAGTTTTCACAAGGTCCAATTTATCTATTGTTTTCTTTTGTTGCTTGTGTACTTTATAGAGTATCTAAGAAGGCTTTGCCCAACCCAAGTTCATAAAGATTTGCTTCTATCTTTTTGTTCAAGAGTTTTAAAGTTTTAGGTTTTATATTTAGGTCTTGATATGGTGTGAGGTAGAGGTCCAACTTTATTCTTTGCACGTGGATATCCAGTTGTCCCAGCATCATTTGTTTAAAAGACTATTTCTTCTCCCATTGAATGGTTATAGCATCCCAGAGGGCTCTCTTGACTACTACACTCAACTGTCTTGAAAGCTTTTGGAGGATGAACACCCGTGTGTGTGTGTGTGTGTGTGTGTGTGTGTGTGTGTAACAAAAAGCAGCTGGAACTAACTAAAGCAGTAACCTAAAATGCTAGCCTCTCCTGAACGTGAATCATCTAATGGCTGAAAGTCTAAAGGGTGAAGATGATGAAATAAGACCAAGACCAGAGTATCCATCTGTCCTCCAAAAGCTGAAACATCATTGGAAAGGACATAGGGTCTTAGTAAAAGTCTGAAAAATGAAACTCACCCAAGGAAGGAAGAAGGAAGACAACTCCATGAGAAGATGCTGCCTAAACTAGCAGGCATCCTCTCACCTCTTAAGTGGAATCTAGTGTTCTCTGCCCAACACAGCTGAATGAACATATAGAGTCAGATGATGAGACTGGAGCTTCAGATCTGTGATGATTTCTATCAGTCCTTCTTCTGAGATCTTAGCATTATTCCCTTCTTTGTCACAATTCTTAATGTAATAACTTCCTAACTGAGTCACTCTGCTGTATAGCAGAGATTGGCACAACATTTTAAATCAACTACACTTCAATTAAAAAAAGATGGAAAAAATATGTATAGTAACTTCCTGCCCATCATTCGGGCCAAATTCTGCCTCATCAGTGACTTAGGGTCCCCAACTCTTAGCCACTCCTAGAGTGAGAGGTCATGATTTTATTACCCTGCCCCTTTTACAAACATCTCTTCAGCCTCAGAAGGAGCCCTGACATTATCCAGTTAGTGATTCATTACCTCTTCTCTAAAGACAGCACCTCATACATAAGGGGTGTTCAGATAACTTAGAAAGCCATGACTTTCAGAAGTGATTCCTTTGGGGTAGGGGTGATACTAAATTGAGAAAGACATCATACTACATGGGACTTAGAAGTGGTCAAGGCCCCATCATTTTGCCTTGAAGAACTTTTGTAGGGTTTGCTTTCCTTTCCTCCACTTTCATCATGAGCCACTTCCTCACTCCCTGAAGTGTTACATAAGTCAGGGTAAATAACACTAGTTGCTGTAACAAATAATCCCCCAATGTAAAGTGGTTTAACTCAATAAAAGATCATTTCCCTCTACCACAAAGTCCAATGCAAATGCTCCTAGCCAGTGGGAAGCCTTCTATGCAGCCACCCAGTACTCCAGGGTCCTTCCATCTTGTGTCTCTGCCACACTCTGAGTCCTCTGCTGGACCCTTTCCATCCAGCCAGCAGATGGGAACCAGAGGATATGGAATACTCAGTGGTGTTTATGGGCTAGGCATGAGTGACATGCTTTAGCCACATTCCATTGGCCAGAACTCAGTCACAGGGACACACCTAACTCAAAAGAGCCTGGAGGAACAAGATCTCCTGTGGCCAGAAGACAAAGGAAGTGTTTTTGGTGAACACCTGGTAGTCTCTGTTGGCTACTATGAAGATGCAGAAATCACCTGCCACGATGACAAAATCTTTATGCGGCATCCTGGCTGTCCTAGTGTGTTCCTTCCTCTGAGCTCAGAAAGGTCTCCCTGGCCACCTGCCTTCATTAAGTGTGACCAGATCCATGTGAAGAAGGCTCACAGGCAAATCTGCAAGCCAGACAGTGAGATGAGTCTGGTCAGAAGCCTTCCTTTCCCTAATAGTTCAAGGCTATCAAATAAGAATTTTACAAATACCCAGAAATGGTCAAAAGTCAAAAAGAGATTTTAAAAGCCTGAGCTTAGATTCCATCTAAGAATGACCAGAGGATGTCTGCCAGTTTAGACAGCATCTTCTCCTCATAGAGTTGTCTCCCTTCCTTCTTCCTTGGGGAAGTTTCATTTCTCAGACTTTTCCTGACCTGACTGGGTCTCCTGGACAGGAGACTAAGGTTGGACATGTAGGCTGAAAGGGCATGGCTTAGGGAGATCAGGAAAAGCCATGTCACTCCAGAGGGCTGAGCACAGAGGCAAAGCCAGATGCAAGGCCATGGAGCAGAGCCTGGACATCAGAACAAAGCATGAATGAACGAATCAGTCTAGGCATTGAGGATCCACAGCTACTAACATCACAAAAAAGAGAGACAACCAGGCATTCTGAAGCTCCTGATGAAAGAGCACACAACCACCTGTCATCTAGGGAGAAAATCAAACCAGCATGTGATCAAGCCTCTAGGTCCAATTACTAATTTGCCAGAAATACACAGGGTGGAAGAACGTGCTAAATGACACCATGAGGATGCAACCAACAAGATCCAGGCTGTGCATAAAAAAGAACAAGATAATTCCATTTGCAGTGACATGGGTGGACCTAGAGATTGTCATACTGAGTGAAGTCAAAGACAAATGTATGATATCACTTATATGTGGAATCTTAAAAAATGGTACAAATGAACTTATTTTCAAAACAGAAATAGAGTCACAGATGTAGAAAACAAATGTATGGTTACCAAGGGGGAAAGGTAGGGAGGGATAAATTGGGTGATTGGGATGAACAGATACACACTACTATATATAAAATAGATAACTAATAAGAACCTGCTGTATAGCACAGGGAACTCTACTCAGTACGCTGTAATGACCTATATGGGAAAAGAATCTGAAAAAAGAATGGATATATGTATATGTATAACTGATTCACTTTGCTGTACAGCAGAAACTAACACAACATAATAAATCAACTATACTCCAATAAAAGTTAATTTAAAAAAAAGATCCAGGCTGTGGGAAGGCCTACAGAGCAAATGACTCTGGTTCTT
This sequence comes from Orcinus orca, assembly GCF_937001465.1. Lineage (NCBI taxonomy): Eukaryota > Metazoa > Chordata > Mammalia > Artiodactyla > Delphinidae > Orcinus > Orcinus orca. Next base: position 75,235,660 of record NC_064568.1, on the reverse strand, counting down.
CAACAAATATATGATGAGGAAAAAAAGGGGATCATGGAGGAATGTTTAAATTAAAAGAGACTTAAAAAGATATATCAAAGATGTAGGTAAAACTAAGCCTTAGTGCTTAGGGATGCAGGCTTGTGTGATAAGCTATAAAAAAGTGTTTACCACGGGCTTCCCTGGTGGAGCAGTGGTTGAGAATCTGCCTGCCAATGCAGGGGACACGGGTTCGAACCCTGGTCTGGGAGGATCCCACATGCCGCAGAGCAACTAGGTCCGTGAGCCACAACTACTGAGCCTGCGCATCTGGAGCCTGTGCTCCGCAACAAGAGAGGCCGCGATAGTGAGAGGCCCGCGCACCGCGATGAAGAGTGGTCCCAGCTTGCCACAACTAGAGAAAGCCCTCGCACAGAAACGAAGACCCAACACAGCCAAAAATAAATAAATAAATATTAAAAAGAAAAATTGTTTACCACAAAAGCCTGTCACCTTCACGTAGGAGGACAGTCTCTGTGTCCCATAGTAGCTGAGGAAGTGGCCTGAGCTCGAGAGAATCGGGTTCAGTTCCCTTTGCTATTTCTGGTTATCTGTCTCTCTCTAAAGCTCCTTTTCTTCAGTAACAAAAATGAGGTCACCTATTCCAATTCTGCCAAACTTCCAGGGCTGTCCTGAGACCAAAGTGATCCTGTGCCGCCCACCTACTCCTTGTCCCCCAGTGAGCCGATCACCCTTCAACGTCTGCATTCAACCCCACCTGATCCAAGAGATGCAAACCCTCCCTTCTTGCAGCCATCAGCTCATCACTCTGCCATTACAGCAGCAGTGTCACCAGCACCCAGAAAGGAACTTGGACACAGCAGATAAAGTTTGTTGTAGACAAAGTCAATAAAGTCTGGTGAATGAATCAGATGCAGAAAAGTCTCTGTAATGATTTAAATGTAGTTACAAATGTAAATTATTATAGTTATTTGTTACCTTCACTAAGCTGTAGGATTAGGACACTAGAGGGAAAATGTCATATTACTAAGACTGGGTGTTTTGTCAACTTGTTGCCTTTCAGGTAAAGGAGACATTTTGATTAAAAAAAGGGGGCGGGAGGACTTCCCTGGTGGTGCAGTGGTTAAGAATCCACCTGCCAATGCAGGGGACATGGGTTCAATCCCTGGGCCGGGAAGATCCCACATGCCACAGAACAACTAAGCCCGTGTGCCACAACTACTGAGCCTGCACACCACAACTACTGAGGCTGCACACCACAACTACTGAGCCTGAGTGCCACAACTACTGAAGCCCGTGCATTCTAGGGCCTGCGTGTTATTTCCTCTTCCTAAACGAGGAACTCGAGTGTACTGCAATGGCCCAGTGATTCCCAGACAGCCAGGCAGTGTAATAGGCCTGCCCACTCCAAGGCTAAACCCCAGAGGCATCTCAGACACATGTGGGAGCTGTACAACCCAGGAGTGGCAAGAATTGTTCTGGGGTAATTTCTCAACCCAATGGCATCACTTTCCAGAGGCCAAAAGGCACATATAAGAGAAGTAGCGTTTCAGATGCATCCCCAGCCACAAACCCTCTTGCCTGTGAGGCAGGCTGTCTGTGGCAGTGTCTGCAAGATGATATCAGAATTTCCTGAGAGTCCTCCGCTCTGTCCCCAAGACTTAAGAATAACATCCCAGGGACCTCCCTGGTGGCGAAGTCATTAAGAACCCGCCTGCCAATGCAGGGAACATGGCTTCGAGCCTTGGTCCAGGAAGATCCCACATGCCGCGGAGCAACTAAGCCCATGAGCCACAACTACTGAGCCTGAGCGCCACAAATACTGAAGCCCGTGCGCCTAGAGCCCGTGCTCTGCAGCAAGAGAAGCCACCGCAGTGAGAAGCTCGCACACTGCAACAAAGAGTGGCCCCTGTCGCCGCAACTAGAGAAAGCCTACGCGCAGCAACGAAGACGCAACACAGCCAAAAATAAATAAATAAAAAATAAATTTAATTTAATTTAAAAAAAGGAATAACATCGCAGCCCTCTTTCGGTGACAAGCTTTGGAAAAAGTGAACTGAGAGTGGGCTGGAAGAAGGTCCATGAGCCACGTCCCAAGGCCAGGTCTGTGAGGGAGAGGGAACAGCCAGTACCAGCTCCTCCGCCTGCTGCTGCCGGGATCCTGTTTTCTCAGCCACCGCCAGCAGTCCCTCCTTTCAGCTGTGGCTTGAGTGAGAATTATGGAATTGCTATTATTACCCCAGCCCGGTGTCCAGGGTTTGAAGGCTGCTGCCCTGGCAGCTCCCACCCAGAGGGGAGCCAACTGCAGTGACAATAAAACAAAGTCCTTGGCAGTTGAAGCCCTCTCCTCTGTGTAGCTGGGGCTGACGAACGGGATGGGGAGCCAACTCTGACTCGCTCCTTGGGAAGTCTTGGAGCTGGAGTCTTGCTCTCTGGCATCTGATTCCAAAGGCATTTTTCAGCCCAGCTGGGAAGGCTGTGACACTCTCAACAAGGCTCCCTCTATCAACCTTGAGAAATGAGCATCTGCAAGCCTCGGCTATCTGTCCAGGGCCTCTTCTAGAAGAGGAGCTGGATTTGCCCTGACTTGGCTGGCTTTATCAATCAACCCACCACCCAACCAAATGCACAGCATTTAGAGAGCACCACTGCATGCAAGGGGCCACTCAAGATGCATTCATCCAACACGTCTTCCTGCAGCACCTACTTTGTGTGAGGTATTGTGCCAGGTCCTGGGGTTACATCCAAGCACAGAGGAGGTGGAAAGCCCCACCCTCCTGGAAGCTCATACACGATCGTCAGGAAAGAGAGGAGGAACAGAATAAATGTGTGATTTAGTAACACGGAAGGTAGTAAGTGCTATGCAGGAATTTTAGCAGAGTCAGTGAGATTGGGTGTGTAAGATGCAGGCGTGAGTTTAAATGTGTGGCTAGGGAAGGCCTTGCTAAGAAGGTGACATTTGAACCAAGACTTCAAGGAGGTAAAGGGTTAAAAAATTAAACCCCCAATTGATCTGCCTTCCAGGAGTTTACGAGCTTTGCGGGAGAGCAGACTATTTCATAAACACCATACAGCAGAAGCCTCGGGAAGCACCAGACAGAGGGGTGGTGGGCTTTCCGAGGAGGAAATGATTATAACCCACTGTCACCCAAGGAGGAGAGTGACTCCACCCTTGGAACTGCTCCCTAAAAGCACTTCATTGCTTGAAACTTGGGTGCGATGCCTAAGACTGGTGGGTGTGACCAGAAATATGAGGAAAGGATGTGAGTGGAGCACAAGAGAGCAGAGTAAGGGACGTCCAAGGGAAACGGCAGGGCCAGAGGCCCATCCCAAGGCTGAGGCAGTCCAGGGAAGAGAAATAGGCAGGGAGGTTTAGCAAGCTGAGCCCGTGGGACATGTGCCTTTTTCCCACTCAGAACAATCTGATTATTGTTCTCCTAAAACCAAACTCACTACACCAGAGGGCCTCAAACCTGCCTACCTGTCGGTATTACCTGGTTTTTAAAAATACAGGTTCCTGGGCTCCATTTTGGACCCATAAATCAGAATCTGAGTATTTAAATTTTTTAAGTTTTTTGGTTGCGTTGGGTCCTCATTGCTGCACACAGGCTTTCTCTAGTGGCGGCGAGCAGGGGCTACTCTTTGTTGTGGTACGCAGGCTTCTCATTGTGGTGGCTTCTCTTGTTGCAGAGCACGGGCTCTAGGGAGTTTGGGCTTCAGTAGTTGAGGCGCGCAGGCTCAGTAGTTGTGGCTCATGGGCTTAGTTGCTCCACGGCATGTGGGATCTTCCCAGGCCAGGGATCGAACCCGTGTTCCCTGCATTGGCAGGCAGATTCTTAACCACTGTGCCACCAGGGAAGTCCAGAATCTGAGTTTTTTAAAAGCTCTCCAGATCGTTTCAAAGGTCCATCAGGTTTGAGGTCCACTACTCTGGCCTGACACTGTCTGTTTTTACTGCCTGAATCCGGTCAGAGGCAGCTCATGGGATAAGAAAAGGGTATCAGGGGATTTCCCCACTGAGAGGGAATGATCTGTTCAAGCATCAGTCTCCACCATGAGACTGTGAGCCCCTGAGGGCAAAGACTTCTTACTCCTCTGTGTGAAAACTCAGGCCCTGAACCATGATAAATCTGCTCTGAACTGAACTAAGTCCGGTTCCACTAGCCATCTGGCTGTGGTCATGACACTTAACCTCCCTGGGCCTCAGTCTGCATCTATAAAGTGGGTACAATGATTCCTGACCTTCCTGTCTCACAGGATTTCTGAGAGGCAACGGATATACTTGCAAGAACAGCTGAACGGTTTCCCAGTGGAGGGGAAGCTAGGCACAGATGATTTAAAATAGATCATCTTAAAGCCTTGTTTGACCTTGGAATCCATCCTATGAGTAGGTTGACCTTCCTGAACTTTTTCTTTTGCTTTACCTAAAACTCACTCATTCATACTGAACAAAGAGTTAAATAAGAATCGACTACGTGTCACACACCGTGTTTGGCAATAACTCACAAATGAATAAGACATAACCTGACTGCTGCAGAGCAGAAATTTGAACTGGAAGGAGCGAACACATGGACAAAGAATGCTGATATAAGCAAGTGGGAGGGAGGATTATGTCCAAAAGCTTTACTTCTGGGCATGAAGTAATGAGCAGAAGAAATCACCCAGAGTCCAAGGCAGAAAGTGCACAGTGGCCAAACAAAGGCAATGAGATAGGAAACAGCGAAAACAGCTCTTTTAGGACCAGCAAGTCAGGTGACACGACCAGAGTGAGGAGTGTGTGCGGAAGATGCAGGGGAGTGGCTGAGGGGGGTACAGAGCCTGAAAGACAGCACCTGCTGATCCCTGCCTCCTGGTGTTCATGCCTTTGTATAATCCCCTCCCCTGGAGTGTGGACTGGATCTAGTGACTCACGTCTAACAAGTAGCATATGGCAAACATCATGAGATGTCAATTCCAAGACAGTCTGCAAAAGAGACTATGGCTTCCTTTGTGGGTGCTATATCTTGCTCTCTAGCTGGCTCGCTCTGAGGGCTGCCCTATGGAGAGACCCACGTAGCAAAGAATGGATGTCTCTGGCCAATAGTCAGCAAGGAACAGACTCCTGCCATTGACCACATGAGTGAGCTCTGTCCTCCTCCATTTGAGCCTTCAGATGAGACCGCAGCCTGGCTGCCACCTTGATGGCAGACTTACGTTACCCTGAGATGGAGACCCACCTGAGCTGCGACCAGATTCCTGCTCCATGGACACAGGGAGACAATAACCGATTGTTGTTTTAAGCTGCTAGGTTTGGGGGCCATTTTTTACACAGCAGGAGATAACTCATACAGGTGGGTCTCGGACATTTCGAGCAAGAAGGTGAACTAGTCAAACCTGGTCTTTAACTATTGGGTTGACTAGCAGTGAGGGGCCTCTGCGGGAGCCCCAGAGAGGAGTGATGTGGCAGAGGGAACAGAGAGGGACGAAGGAGAGATCTGGTGAGGTAGGGTTTGGTTCCAGGAGGCCACACTGCCCATTCATCTGGTTACTCAGACTGAAAGACCCGAAGCCGTCATTGATTGCTCCTTTCCTCACAGCCCATGCTCAACCAACAGTAAATTCCATCTTCACCTTTCCCTCCCTCTCCCAGGACTGCGCTCCCCACGGCAGCCAGATCGTGCCACATTCTCAGTCAAAAGCCACCGATGACTCCTAACTGCACTTGGAATAAGACCCAAAGTCCTCCCCATGGTCCAGAGCCCCTATGCGGCCCAGCCTGCGGCCACTCACTAAGATATCTCCTCATTCTCCCACTCCCTCAGCCCCAGCCAGACAGTCCCTCGCTAGCCTCTCTGTCTGGAATTCTCTTCCTGCAGTTGCTCAGTTTGCTCCACCCTCTCCTTCAGTCTCTTCAGAAAAGGCTTCCTGATGAGAAGGGATTAACGCTGAGATCCTAAAGAAAAACCATGGACGCTGCCACCTCGGATGGCTTCGGGAAGTTGGCCTCGTTGCTTTTGAATCATGTCGCCTGTGGCAGGATTAGTAGTGTTAGATGCAGCAAAAGCTTTCCTGGATGACGCCAGGACTGTGGGGCTGGGGGCCTGATGACCAGAGAGAATGGGAGGCCATTGCCCGTGTGGGACGTCTCAGCAGGAGCCCCTCTATTCTAACTGCCTCAGACCCTTCCCCTCGGCCGATGGGCCTGGTCCACAGACCAGGCTGCAGGTGTGGCTGCGCGGTCGGGCGATAGGGGCACAGGGAGGTGAAGTGACTCCTCCAAGGCTTTCTTGTTCTCAGTTCAAGTGCACTCATCACCCTTGGGTGTTTAAAACAATGAGCACTGGACAGGGAAAAGTAAATAAATCTTAATAAGAACTGATATGTACACAGTGCTCTGTCCATTGCTATTCAGTTATAACTACTTCAACTTATTATGTTGTGGGTTTGAAGCAGTCATTCATCAAGTGGACCTTCACTGGCCACCTACAAAGCATGTGGTCAGGCGCCGTGCTAGGCAGCAGCTACTCACTGGGCATGCTCAGGATGTGCCCGGGCATGGCCCATGGGGCTCAGGGTGGGGCTTCTCAGTCTGCAGGGCTGGGGTGGTGGGGCAGTGGGCCTGGAGAAAGGAGGGCTTTCTGGGCTAGCTGCCTGGAGCTGGTGAGAACCACAGCCCCTGTGGAGCTCTTCATCATCTGCTAGATGAAGGGTCTTCACAGCCCGTCTCTGTCCACTCACAGCCAGCATCTCACTGAGCTCTCGGGAGGCCTCCTGCAGGATGCTGGACCCAGCCAGCTGGCAGCCAGGCCGCAGCAAGTATGGCGACAGTCCCTTGGCAGTGGGCAGGGCCGTGGTGGTGTGAAACAGCTCCACGGAGCAACCTGTGAGTCACCAGTGTGCCCCTCCCCCCACCCCAGTCTTCCACCTCATCATCCCCCTTACAGGCCACCCACGATGTCCTAGAAATGCCAGCTCTTCTATTTTCACTTTTTCCCTAAAGACAGAAGAAAAAAGACAAGAAGTTGGAAAAGCAAAGGGTCAGGTAGTAAGCAGGGAGGCACCATCGGGAGGAGCCAGACAGGGTGGGAGCAGAAGGCTTCAGGGACAAGGGACCTTCAGCCCCACCTGTGCTGACAGGAACCCCCCAGAACCCCCAGGCCAGACCCGGAAGGGGCTTTAAACACCATCTCACCCAACCTTGGTTTTGAGTCAACTGATGTTCAAAGAGGTTAAACAAATTGCCCATGTTGGTAATTAAGTCAGATTTGTTCTGGCCTTAGAGAATGGAAGAGAAAGTTGAAAAAATAGTTACCTTGGACAGAAAGCCTGCGTTTTAAGGCACTCAACCATATAATGACACCTAATCATTGACCTATGATCGGTCTCCGTCTGCTTTCCTCTAAGCAAGTCTAAGTGCCTTAAAGGCAGGCTGTTTCCAAGAACCTCTTGTGTCACAGACACCCAGGAAGCACTGGCTCACACAGGTGAACTGAGGGAAAAAAGAAGAGAAGAGGAAGCCCAATCAATGAACAGAATAAATGATGAGCAAAGAGACACCTCCTAAGGTGCCTGCAGCTCACTCCTGCTGAGAAGTCAAAGCAAAATGAAAAAGCAGTGTGGTTTACAGATAGAGAGAACAAACTAGTGGTTACCAGTGGGGAGAGAGAAGCAGGGAGGGGTCATATAGGGGTAGGGGATTAAGAGGTAGAAACTCTGAGGCATAAAATAAGCTACAAGGACATATTATACAACATGGGGAATATAGCCAATATTTTACAATAAGTATAAATGGAATATAACCTGTAAAAATTGTGAATTACTATATTGTACACCTGTAACATATATGATATTGTACATCAACTATACTTCAATAAAATTTTTAAAAAACAATTTTTTAAAAAATTGTTTTAAAAAGCAGCATGGTTTAGTGGAAAAACACAGAATCATAAAGAATGACAGTCACATTATTAATAATATCAAGAAATGTACACACACAGTTTAGTCACAGAGCCTCTCCATCACGACCAAGGACTGCCGGCCAGGGCAAGTTGCAGGCAATGCCCAACAAACTCAATTTCCACACCTGCCTTGAATGAAAAATAGCATTTTTCAGTGCCTGCTTCGTGTTCATCAGACTCTCCAGGGGACGTGAGAAGCTTGGAAAAAGCAGGATCTAAAATTACCACTGATTTTTTTTTTTGAAGTCCCTATTTCATTTATTCTGAAATTTCAAGAGAGGGCACAAGACTTTTTTAACGCTCATCAGGAGGGGGCCCAAGTTGGAGAGGCTGAGACATCCCACAAATGTGTCTGCTTCTGCTGGGGGCACGCTCCCCACTCCCTCATGTCCCCAAAAAGAATGCAGAAGGGGTGAGCTGGGGTTTCCTTTCCTCACCGTTCTCCTTGCGAGGGTAACAAATAGTCCTCCAGCTGTGTGAGAAAATCACTTTCATCTTCCTCATTTTATTTGATACTTGTAAGAGCTCTGTGAGCCAGGCAGGAGCCCAACTTAATTCTACAAATACTCCTTGAGGGTGACCATGAGAGGCATGGCGCTCAACAGACAAGAAAACTGGGCCCTAAGAGTTTAACAGTTCTAACTCGGAGTCTGAAAGGTGTTACTGAGGCCACTCCCTTCCCAGATGAAGAAATGAGGCCCAGATAGGGAAACAGGTTGTTCTCTGTCACCCCGTTGATGCTGAAGCTGAGACCAGAATCCCCCAAAGCTTCACAATCCAGTGTTCTGTCACCACATCACACGGCACCTCCGTGGGTCCCCTGCCCTAGAGCGGAAGAGGGAGGAAACTAACATGGACTGAGCACTGGATCTGCCATTTACTGGAGACGGTTTCTAACCCCAGCCTTCGCACTTCTGTACTGACTCGGAACTTCCCTGTGAGTCATTTCACCCCACCTTCTAAGCACTGTGAGTCTCAGAACCCCAGGAGGTCCTGGCTCTTCATCTGTAAATGGCCATAACCCCACGTGCTGCCCAGGGTTGTAGCGAGGATCAGTGACCTCAGGTCTTAAACACCCACCCTCCCCTTGTGGGCTGCCAGATGTCTCCTTGCCCTTATCTTGCAACCGAATTACAAGAGATGGGGCGTGCCACGGCTGACGGTAACATCAAGGTCCCTGGCTCCCAGCGGAGGGCCCTCATCCCGAGCTGCTGGGGGACCAGATTGCAATGAGCCGGGTTTTCCCTGTGTGGGAGCACAGGGGAATTCTAACAAGGAACAGAGCCGCACTGTCCCCACACAAGCCGACTTGGAAAGCAACCGCTGCCCAATTAGGCCAGGCATTTTATTTTCAACTGCAGATTTTATTTGTGAGGTTTGCTTCTCTCTCCATCGTCGAGGTCCGTCTCAGGCGCTTGCGACTGCTTTTAGGACTTGGGCTTTCTGCTGAGGCCCAGAGTAACAGGAGCAAGCGCCCTACGGGCACAGCAGTTCAGGCTCTGATACCAGCCCTGGGGCCACTTCTCACTTGCGCACCTCATTCCCCAGCCCACTGATACAAGAGTGTTCCCCGGCTTGCTGGTTTGGAGTTCGTATTCTCTCATTAAACCACCCTCTTTACGCTTCCTTCTAGATCTGCTGGGTGGGAACTTGGTGCAGTTCATTGCAAACAGGAAGTTTCCAGATGTCACAAAATTGTTCTCGCTTCACTGTCTTCTTAGAATATGGGTGAGGGGGATCCAGATGGCCATAGGGCAGCTGGGCAGTACAGCCTGGAGGGTACTGGCCATAGGGTCTGGCCGTTGGGCTCTAATCCCCAGCCTTGCCACTTTGCTGTGTGGCCTTGGGCAAGTTACTTCTCCTCTCTGGGCTTCAGTTTCCTAGTTTATAGCCTAACCTGCTTGTTGGAGGTGAAGTCTGGGGGGCCTGTCTGCTCCGAGTTCGTAAGACTCCAGGGTCCCCGAGAGCCAGGACTCAGGAACCGGGGACATCTTGCACGAGCCGCTTAACCTCTCAGTGTCTGGGTAACACTGAAATGGTGATAATAAAACGCCTGCTTCTTTGGGGTTGAGAGGAGTAAGTGAATTAATCCATGCACAGCGCATAGAACAGTGCTTGGCACACGAGAGGTACTAAGGATTAGCTTGTACTTTGGTGACTTTGACAAGGGCTGTGTCTAACTCATCTTTGTGTCCTCAGCACCTGGTGAAAGGAGCACTGAACGAGAGAAGAAACCAAATATGTGAAAGGGGAGGGGAGGTTCAAGGGGGGGGCAGCTGTTCTGTGGAGCGGCAAACAGATTCCCTGCCCCTGGCCCTTTGAAGTGTCTGTGTCCGCATGGTTGGGGGTGGAATGTAATGTTCCCAGCCCCTCCCCACTTCTGGAGCCCCAGGAAAGCCTGGCCCCTGACTCCCAGTCTGTGGTAGCCGCAGCACAAGCCCGCCCCCCCCCAACTCAGCCCACCTCAGTTGCCCCTCCGTCTCCTTTCATCCCATACATAGTTCATCTTCAAACTCAAGGGAAACAGTAGTCAAAAAAGAAACAGTCCTCCGCCCCTCAGCCCCCGGCCAGTAATCTGAGCTGCAGAAGGAAAGGGGCAATTATGGTTTGGGATTTCTCCCCCTCCTTTTCCAGCTGCTTGACTCAACTTTTCATCTTTCTTCTGCCTTTGGAGAGCTCAGCATTGAGCTCGAAGGGGCTGCATTCTAGGGGTGGCTGGACGTGGGGACACAGCAAGGCCTTCGATCCATCTCCTCCTGCAAAGATGGGGCGCAAGAACGGCAGCCCTGGGGGCCCTAGTGCCCCTCTGCTCATCCACCGCCGGACCACTCTCGCCAAGCACCTGGCAGGCTCAGCCCTCTCGCAGAAGGAAATTTATTAGCCGAGGCTGCAGGGAGGGCTGGGGTTACTAAGACTTCATTACTCTTACAAAATATACTGTGGGACGTTTACTAGTGTCCCGTGAAGTGTGCCCATAAATCAGGGGCTCCGCGGCGTTTGTCATAAGAAATGAGGAAAGTGCGTTTGCTCGCGCTCACCGTGGCCTTGTCGTTGACCCCGGCCCTGAGCAAGGCCACGGCATTGGGTACAGCCCCGCCACTGGCCGCCCTCAAGAGCATCCTCCCGGCCTCAGGGCCGGACACAGGTCTGTCCCAGCTTGCACGGTCTGAATGAAAACTCCGTCCAGTTTCAAATTCACACATATCACACGTTGAATCTCTCCTGGAAATAATATTTCCTCTGCCAATTTTATTCCCCCGGCCCTAGGGACCTACAAAACTTCTGTGCAGCATGATCCTGTTTCTAATATACACATATATGAAGGAAATACACCCGAAGGTTAACAGTGATTCTCTCTGGACAGAACAATTGCGGGTGATTTTTATTAACTTCTTTCCCGGATTTTCCACATTTAAAAAAAATAAATACGTGCGACTTTCATGATCAGAAAAATGTTACTTTTTTTAAAAGTAAATTTAAGAACGAATCATGGGGAGATATGAATATGTTCATGTTATTTACCAAAAAATAAGGTAAAATTATAAACAACCTACGTGTGTAACCATTATTTCACATTACCAGGACAGAACATCACACAGCCACTTAAAACACTGGTTGTGAAGAAGTGAGGAAATGCTTATGCTTTAATGCTTACAGGGGAAAAAAGGCAAAAAACAGGCCATTTTTGTATGCATGTGCTGATGAGTAGTAGATAAAAATTGTACATAAGAAAAATGCCTAGAAAAAAATATTACTGTTCTATTAAGGTGTGGGCTTCTGAAATATTTTCTTTTTCTCTTCTCTGTTTTCCAAATTTTGTGTAATGTGGTTATACTTCTTCTGTAATGTGTAAGTGTTTGAAAAGAGAAAAGAAAATGCAATTCGGGTCTGGGGCCCCTGCTCCCCCCTCCATCAGTACCACACACGTGCTCTCACCCCACATTAAAACGTGAGGCCCGGGGTGCCGTGATGGGTTCAGTTCCGTTGCAACAATCTGGGACGGTCAGCTCCACCAATGAACTTTTTATGGAGTTTCTGACTTTGAAGCTAAGTAATGAGACTTGGCCCCTGACCAGGCCTTGACATGTTCAAAGTGGTCTCCCCCCATCAATTAGCTAATCCGAGGCACCCGAGGTGGGCAGGCAGGCAGGGCAGGCGGGCAGCACAGTGAGACCCCGGTTTCTGGTAGGTGTCCCTGCCAGAGGCCGGACCAGGAGTTCGACGGTCCCACTCTAGCCTACGGCCAGACGCCCTCCCCCAGCTCAGCAGCCTGCGTGCACAGACCCCTTCCTCCTGTCTTAGATTAGAGGGCAACTCCAGAGAGGGAGGGAATTCTCAGGGCTCTGAGCTGGTCTCTATCAGAGAAGTGCTTCGTTTGGAAAGGAAACGTCTGTTTGAAGAAAACAGGCTGGTCTCGAGCGCCCCCTGGCTTCCCGGGATGTCCACTGTGGCAAACCACCATCCCACACCTTAGCACAGGCAAGAGGGGCCAGCACTGGTCTCTCCTCAAAGCCCCTGGGAGTTTTCTAGATGCTGGGTACCAAGGAGTTCTCCCTCACTCCCACCCCAAGTATTTAAAAGTAAATCGACCTTCTTCAGTGAAGAGATTCCTCGACCCCCAAGAGAGGGGTGTGTTTTGCCAGGTCTGGCTTTTTGGTGGTCGTCCCCACCTTAATTCTTTGTAAGTAGTCACTCTCTCCAGACCTGATGGGCGTGGGGCAGGTGAACCTCTGGTCCACCCCAGTCATCTCCCTTCACTCCACATTTTGAATGGATCTCACAGCATTTGGAATCTCAATGGCATTTGGTTTTGATTTTTAACAGGAGGGGGAAAAAAAAAAAAACACTTTGCCTTGAAGCAATGCATTCTCTTGGCAGCTCTAGGGAGCCTGGCAATGTTGAGACCTTTCCTGGCAGCGCTAAGAAGATGAGCTGGTTAGTTGCGGTGGTGTGTTTAGAAGTTTAGAAGCAAAAAGAGCACGGGTTTGCGGGAGGTGGGTCTGGACTGGGTTGGGGGGGGGGAGGGGGGTGACAGGACCTCCAGATAGGTTCTCTTCTCTACTGTAAATTACAAGCCTGCTTTTTTAAATTTCCTTTCCCAGAACAATGTTATTCATTCAATTCCAAAGTAAACATTGGGCTTAGATACTCAATAGTTTGGGAGAACAAACTGTCCTCGTTGTTAAGGTCTCTACCTGTCAGGGGCCGATTAAACCCATATATCTTCATGGCAGCCATCGGCAGCCGTCGGGGGCTGTGAGGAAGGACCAGGCACCAGCCCCTCATTCCCCCACGGGTGAGGGCAGCCCCTCGGTGCCAGCCCTGGGCTCGGGGCTTCCCCTTTCTCCCGAGAGGCTACAGTAGGGTGTCTGTTCAGGGCTCCGGCCTGACCCTGAACCTTTGGGATAAGGGGACAGATCAGAGGAAGTGCTGAGGCCCAGAGGGCACCGGGAAAGACAGAGGAGGAGGGGAAAGTGGTGTTTGAACCGCCTTCAAAGTGATAGATGTTTGTACTATAGAAAAGCTGATTTGGGGAGAAATGCAAGCCTTGGGTGGTAAATCATGCGATCCGACGTTGGAGCTGAGAATATGGAAGCCCATTTCCTTTCTCCTAGGGGAAGGCTGCTTAATTAAGAGATCTCCGGGTACTCGACTTCCTCATAAATTTTAGAGAGCTGTAAAACCCAGAGTGTGTGTGTGTGTGTGTGTGTGCGCTCACGTGAGCAGGGTAGGCAAAGAAGAGCACGTTTGGAGCTCTGTTCGGAATGGCAGGCACACCACTGCTCGCCCTTTGGTGCCTCAGTTTCCCCACGTGGGGAATGACAGTCACATGCTGCGTCTCACACCCTAGCTCTCAGTAAGCATCAAGGTACTAGGCTGGAAAGCTCCTGGCGCTCTGATTGCTGAGTGAACGGATGGGAGGGGGCCGGGCGCCCACAGGGAGAGAAGGGAAGGAGGGTTTGACCCCACTGCCTGTGTTGGGTGGGGTGGACCCCGAGCCTGGCCCCAGGCCCCAGATGACAGTTTCAGATGGCAGGGAGCAAGGCTTCCCTCCTCCCCAGCCCTGATCGCAGGGATGCCACCGGCTCTCGGGTGAGCCTTCCTCGGAAACCCGTGGCTGGAATCTTAGGTTTCCTGCTCTCTTCTAAGGTTAATTTCCCAAGTACAGTCCGTTTCTCTTCCAGAAGAACTTGCTTCCCCCCTTGGTTTATCTGATGGTGGGAATCTCAGGGAGCAGCCTGTCACCTGTCATCTTCCGAAGTGAAGGTTAACAGTTGGGGAGCTGCGAGGGGGTATCCTGAGGGGCCAGTGATGCCACCCATGGTAGGGGCAATGCAAGCGAGATATGAGAGGCCAGGAAGGGAAGAAAAGCCATCTCTCCTTGAACAACTCAAGCTAAGTCAAGCTTGTGCTGACATGGAAAGAAAATCCTCTTATGTGGCACGTTCCCTCCACAGCGCACTTCAACTCTCATTACCTTGGATCCCACGGCGTCCCAGAGGACGGAACACGGAAGGCCAGAGTATCGTCCCACGCTGCAGAGGGACAGCTGAGCTGAGGAAATGGAAAGTAGCAGCCTGTTGTAGATCATGCTGACAAGTTGGTAAATCCAGTCCCCTGACCCGCTTCCGCCAGGCCCTTGTCACACGTTGGGTCAGCCAGTGTCAGCACAGCGTCAGCTTGCAAGGGCTGGGGTGATGCTTTGCTTCCGGACCGCTCATTAATGACACTGTGAGACAGGATGCGATAAATGCATGGAAGCTGCTGACTTCCGTGGTTCCGATGCCCTTGACGTAGGGCGGATCCCCGGCAGTGATTCCCAGTGTCTGGGATGGTTTGGGTGCCCCCTGGACTCCCAGCCGACCTGCTTAGTTCCTTTAAGCCCTAGATTCCATTTAGTGGGGAGCGCTGGTGAGGATCAAATTAGGCATGTCTGTGAGCATGCCAGGCGGGGTTGGTCTCCCAGGACACACTGGCTTCACTCTTCCAGAAAATGGGAACACACATCTGAGCCAAACAACTGGCCTGCTGCGGCCCTACCCTAAGCCTTACTTGTTGAGGAAACAAGATAAGAATGCTGGCGCTTGGTTTGCTCGTGGCGCTCCTTCCTTCAAAGAAAATAATGCCAAGGAGACAGAGAATGGGGATCCAGACACTGAAGTGAGGTCTGGTGCCACAGGAAGAGAGCTGAGGTTTCCAAAATATTCCAGCCCGAAGCGTGCTCTCCTTAGGTCCACGGTCCCATCACATTATTGTTGTTTTTTTTTTTTTTTTTTTTTTTGCCTATTTGGTTTTTTCTACAATAAATATGCATTATATTTATTACACACAAATATGTATAATGCATGATACAATAAAATGTTTTTAAAAGGAAACTCACATATAGAGCACATAAGACCCCTGGTTCTTTTCCTTTCCTTGCACTCAGGTGCCTTATAAAGCAGGTTAAAGTTATGAAAACTTGGTTTAGACCTTTTGGAAGCATTATACGGTTTAACTGATGAATGTATACTGACCATCTCGCCTGCGTTGAGCACTGCACCATCTTGTGGTGACACAGAGGTGAATAAGTCACCCTCCCTGATCAACACCACACCACTTAAAACAAAGCCCTGCATGTTCTTTACACCTTCTACCTCTAGAATGTGTTGGAGACCTAAAGACCCACCCCAGACTTCTGCCTGGCCAGTAAAATGTACTGGATGTAGGCCTGGACCAGGAGTCAGATAGGAGGACTACAGTGCTGGCTGCGTAACTCTCTGTGTGACTTTGGGCAAATCCCTTCCCTGCTCTGGGCTTCAGTTTCCCCATCTGCACCACAACAGGTTGGCCTATAGGATTCCCAAGCTTCCCTCCAGCTGTGTGGTCCTGGGATCTGAACCCCTTCCGGCCCAGGTCTGTCCTGGAGTCCCCCATCCCCTGTCGTGTGCTGTCTGGGCCTAGGGCTCACCTCAATGTCGTCCCCCCCACCCCCGCTTGCCCGCGCCGGGGACCCGGGTGGTGTGGCTGGCTTTCCTGCTGCTCTGCGTCCAGAGCACACAGCCTTCCAGAAGGTGAGGGATGGCCTGTCCTCCTCCCCTGGCCTCCTTGCTGTCTCCAGCCCTTCGTGCAGAACGACGAAGGTGAAATGCAGTACAAAGAAGACCCAAAACACACACATTTGAAGGAAATATGCATCAAAGGCAGAGAAGGATGGGTGTCCAACTACAACACACTTTGCTGAATTATGGGCCAAAGTTTCAACTAGACATAGGCCCCCGTTTTCCATATCTGCATGAGAAATAAGAGATGCCTGCTCCGAGCTGGTATTTGCCCCTAACATTTAGCAGTGTGTCCCTCTGAATGTACACACCTACCCAAATTCACTGTATCTACATATCGACGTCAGTGGAAAGTTCTCTGACCTAGAAAACCTGCTTCAGGCCCTCTACTGACCAACTGGTGACTTTGAGCCCATCACCACCACTCTCAGGGCCTCAGATTCTCCTTTACACACTACATCCTCCCTACATGGATCTCCAAGGCCCTTCCAGCTCTGACTGCTGGGATGCACAGGGCTGCAGGTGAGCCTGGCTCTGGAGGCACCACAGCCCCAGGGCATGGAGCAATGGCCCCAGCTGGCCTCCGAGGTGGTGACCAGTTACCGCTGGGTGGCATGGTGACATGATTCAGGGCTCTGCTGTCCTCTGTTCTGCGTATTTCGGAGGCCTCCCTGAAGATCTTTGGGGTAGCCAGCATTGCCCCATACCTTCCTCTGATCCCTGCAGAAACAACGTGGCCACATCGCAAGGGCTTTGAGAGAGATCTGAGGCTCCATGTGGGCCCCGCCAGTATCCCAGAGGCCCAGCTGACCTCCCACAGCTCGATTTGCCATAGACGAGCCCAGGGTATGCCTTCTGCTTCCACACAACTATTAGCACTGCCTCAGCTCACACTGAAGTGGGATCCACTTTGGAAGATAAATATCTGGTGACCCTGCCCTTGAGGTAGAGTGGCCTTCCCAGAAGCAAGAGTCTGGATCTCAGCTCACCAAGCGTGGGTGTACAGACCCACTCTAGGCCAAAACGTGAGGAGCGCTATAGGGCTTAGGGTCTTCTCGTGTCCCCCACCTAATCTGCAGCAGCCCAGTCTGAGGCACTGCTCCACACCCTTCCCAGTCATCCGCGTCTCAGATTTGCACATTCTCCTAGAACCGGTTCTCAAAGTATGGTTCCCAGACCAGCATCGTCAGCATCACCTGGGAACTTGCTAGAAATTCAGGGTCCCCAGATCTATCAGATGAGGAACTCAGGGGGTGGGGCCCAGCAATCTGTGTTTCAACAGACCCTCCAGGGGATGCAGACACCTATAGGAGAATGAGAACTGCTGCCCTAGACAATGTGAGAACTGACCTCGAAATTCCCCAGGCCTGTGCTTCCTCCACTTCCTGTTACAGATGGAGATGCTGGGAGCAGTGGAAGCGACGCTGCAGCCTGAATTCCCACACAATGCTCCCTACACCTCACCTGGATTGCATCCGACCGCCTGTGTTTCAGTCCCTCAGGAATAAGGTGTCAGGTTGGTCCGCTGGGCTGTCACCCCAGCGAGATCCTTTCTCCTCTAGGCCTCAGATTCCTCATCAAAACAACTGAGGGGAAAAAAAAAGAAAAAAAAAAACAACTGAGGGATTTGCTCAGATGATCTTTAAGGTCCCTTCCAGGTGTGACATTCTTTCTTTGTTCATAAATCTTCCTCCAGATGACGACCACACTTCATGGGAGCCTCAGGGCTCAGGCTGTGATGAGATGATTACAGATAATATTTCAAGGCAGAGGGGCTTCTGGTGACCCTCAAATCCATCTTAGAATCAGATGGATTTCAGAAACTTGAAAGAGGCTCAAGGGCAGACCCTCAACTTTGGCACTACTGGAAATTTTGCACCGATAATTCTTTGTTGAGGGACCATCCTGTGCACAGCAGGATATTTCGAAGCATCCCTGGCCTCCACCCACTAGATGCCAGTAGCACCCCCAAGTTGCGACAGCTGAAGCTGTCTTCAGGCATTGCCGCATGTGCCCCGGTTGGGGGATGTGGTGCGGGGGCAGTCACTCTCGGACGAGAATCCTGCCCCATAGCCTCTCTGGGCTGCGAGCACTCCTACTCTGCTTCCCAAATTGTCCCCCATCCTCTCCCAGGGCAGGAATCTCCCACAAGGCTGGCTCAGCTTACAGGTGTCAGCAGGGATGCTAAATGCCTTGGGAACCCTACCAGCGCTGCTTCCACACCAGCCCTACCCAGGCAAGAACGTTCATCCAGTCCATTCACAGTGGAGGGCTGCATTCTCCTGTCATCACCACTTCCTAATTATGCAACCTTGTACAAGTTCCCCAACCTCTCAGAGGCCCACTTTTCTCATCTGCAAAATAGGAACAATCCTCTCTACCTAGTTGGTACTATGATGTGGCTTAAATGGGATGTACATAGAGCACCTGTCTGCTTGGACTCAACGATGGTATTATAGATGAGAAATGGGAGTCAGTCTTTCTGCATCCAAATTGCAATTTTGTCTTCAATCCACAAAGGTAGATTTGCCCCAGGAGAGCTTCTGTTGGTTTTGTTTGGATTTTCTTCCCCAGCGATCGTAGCTGCCTGCCACCGTTGACAGATAAAGCTGGAAGGACACTTCTCAGCAGCTTTGGGGGATGAAGAGAACTTAGTTATGTGGATCTATGCCCGGCCCAGCCTGAGGGAACAGAGGAACCCAGACCATAGACTCGAGGCCTCAGGGCCAGACAGGACATGAAGGAAGGATAAGATGGGAGGGCCTGGGGGCCTGGGCAGGCACCGGGCATCCTTTTTAAGGGGAACCACCTCTAATCAGCTCCAGACAGTTGTTCCACATGGGAACGTGGACAGAGGTTGTCATGGCTTCCTCTTATTCATGGGAAACTGAAAATCTGCTTTTTTTTTTTTTTTTTTTTGTGGTACGCAGGCCTCTCACTGTTGTGGCCTCTCCCATTGTGGAGCACAGGCTCTGGACGTGCAGGCCCAGCGGCCACGGCTCACGGGCCCAGCCGCTCCGCGGCATGTGGGATCCTCCCGGACCGGGGCACGAACCCGCGTCCCCTGCATCAGCAGGCGGACTCTCAACCACTGCGCCACCAGGGAAGCCTGAAAATCTGCATTTTTCTATGAAATTTCCAGATTTTGAAAAAAAACCAATGTGTCAGTTTAAAGCCTCTGGTCGAGAGAGATCCTAAAATAACTCAGTAACTTAACAGTCACTCAAAACAATCCTATGAAATATGTGCTGTGATTATCCCAATTTTATATTGAGGAAACTGAGGCACAGAAAGGTTAACTCACTGGCCCGAGGTCACACAGTTAGAAGTAGGTCTGGGGAGAGCCCTGCACAGGAGAGGTGAAGGGAGGCCCTGTGTTGAATAAAAGGAGACAGAGCCAATTTTTCTACCATAACAGTAAATTGGCCCCAAATTAAGCCAATACCCAGTTCTTATTGCTTCTGCAAGGAATTAATAAACCATGACATCTCCTGAAATGGGGGAAGGCCAGCTGCTCAGAGAATGTCAGAAAGCCCTTTACGGGCCTGGAGCTGTTCTGCCTTAGCAAGTAAAACGATTATGCCACAAACATGCAGAAAGGGGAACACAGCGGGGCCTGCTGACGCCTGTGCCCGCTCCTGGCTCGGCTCAAAAGCGTGCCCACCGCTAGGAGACAAGGCTTCGCAGTAGCCAGCTCCCGGGCGTTAATGGATGCGGCCTCCCAGAGAACATTCTGGAATATGTTAGGTTCATATTTTGCAGGTAGTGTGCCAAGTCATTCCCTTATTCTGCCTATTAGATGGTTAGTTTCCTTTTTCCAGTTAAAGGATTAACTAGAATTACCAGTAATCATGAGCTTCCCCCAAGGACAGGTCAAAGGAAATTAATGGAAACTGCAGGAGTGGGGACATGGGTTTGCTCCACAAGAGGAATTCCTGACTGGGAGGATTGTCCCTGGCATGGGTTACCAGGCGGTGGAATTAGAACCCATCACGGAATCCGGGCAGAGCTGGAAATTCCTACAGGCCCTGGCTTGGAGAGGAAGTTATAGGCAAATAAGAGAGCGGAAGGGAGGCTGGTTCGAAACTTTACTGTGGAAAGTTCTAGAAACTTGGAGGTGAAGGGAGCCTTTGAAATATTCCAGCCTGACCCCTTAACCTATAGAGGAGAAAACTGTGTCCAGAGTTGGACAGGGACTTGCTAAGATCACACATGTAAGTAACCAGTAAAGCTGGAACTTGGGGCCCTGGTCCAGCCATAGTTTCCCAACTTTGAGCTGATAAAGTTCACCAGAGATGAGACTACAGGCTCCCAATATCCTCAGTTTGTCCATCTATAAAATGGATTGTTAGACTTAGCACATCATAATGCAGTTGTCTCCTTACATGTCTCTTCCCTCTCTAGGCTGAAGATGAATGCCTCAAGGATGGAGACCAAGACTTCCTCACCTAAAAAGGATGGGTGTCCTCCATGCGGCCCGGCATATAATGGGCCCTCAGTAAGTCTTGCGGAATTGGGTGAATAGTCACCTTCGAAGGTGCTGAGGCTTATCTCACATGTGTACATGATCTCTCTGAAGTGCTGGACAAGATGGATCATTGCTGCCATTGGAGCAGATAAGAGACCTGGGTTCTGGGAGCTACATCAAACAGAGCAAATGCTATTGATATTTGTTAAATCTAGGCAACGGGTATAGGAGCGTTCATTACACTATTCATTGTATTCAAAAGGATTCATTTTACTTTTCTGTTAGTTTGAACATTTTCCTAAAAATAGTCCAAAAAAATTAATAGCAACCTAAAGCTTATTCCTAAAAAAGCACATGCCCATGAAGCTTGGTTCTAGAAAATAGCTACCTCATTCATTCAGTAGATGTCTATTGTTGCTAATGGGATGAATGTTCCCGGTTCTTTTTTTTTTCTTTTTTCTGCTGCACTGCACAGCCTGCAGGATCTTAGTTCCCCAACCGAGGATTGAACCCACGCACCTTGCAGTGGAAGCGTGGAGTCTTAACCACTGCACCGCCAGGAAGTCCTGTTCCTGATTCTTTGGTGATGCAAAAGTGAAGTAGACTCAGTCCCTGCCCTCAAGGAATCTGATAGGAAATGAGACTCAGGCGACACTGCCACAAAACAAGGCAGATGTGAGTGCAGGGGAGACATGTGGAGAGCTGGGTCAGCCAAGGTCCAGCCACGGACCCACACCCTGACCGGCACCACTGACTCTAACCCCTCGCACACGCACAGTCACACCACAAGCAGGTGTGGAGGCAACCAAAGGCTGACCAGGATCCCCCGCAACGAGGAGAGCTTGGGACCCTTCACCACCACCACCCTCATTTCCTGCTCTAGAATATTTGCCCAGATGATCCATGAGGTTTAAGTGAAACAAAGAGGGAAATGAGCCCCAAAATGGCACACGCGTGTGGATGGGGGAGAGCAGGGTCACCGCTGCGGGGTGGTGTTTTGGAAGGGGGAGGGGAGCCGTGTTTATGGGTTTATGATATGGTTAAGAATGCCACTACCACAGCAGGGCACCTCGGGTCCAGGGTCATGATTGATGGGCGTATTTGTAAGCTCTGGGCTGCAGCATGAGAGCATAGGAAAGCACCAGATTTAGAGTCAGGCGGCACTAGATTCAAAAGTGAGCGCTACCACTTACTGGCAGTGTCCAGCAAGTTGCTTAGCCTCACTTTTCCCACCTGTAAAATGGGGTTAACAATGAGTATCTGCTTCACAAGGCTTGGGCAGGTGGCTGCCTAACTCAGCCTCGCATAGAGTGGGTGCTCGGTAAACGTTCCCTAACCCACCCACTCTTGCCCCTCGACAAGGGCACCTTTTAGTTTCTTCAACTATAATATCAAGAGAGTTGCAATGATGGCCTCAGAGTTCCTGCTCCATGATTTTTACGCTGTCTGCTACCAACCCGAGCCCCTGGCAGGCATTCCCAGAGGTTGATGGACTAAACAGACATGCACTGCCCCAAGCCAGAAGCTGTATCCACTCCTCTGTCTGGTGGAACAAGAGACCCAGCTGTCCTCCCAGAGAGCAGCCGAGGACTAGAGGGCAAGGGGGCAGCCAACAGAAGCTTAACAGCAGAGAAGTGAACTCGGGGGAAGGAAGCTGAGGGCAGAAATGGCAAAGCCAGATCTGTGTGGATAGAACCCCCAGAGATCACAAAATCCATCCCACTTAAGACCGCATTATGCCCTTCGGAGAACACAGGCTACTTTTAAAGACCTACAAAAACTAGACAACCCCTGACCCTGTCACTGTAAATTACCAACCATGCTGTCCTTAAAAGTCAGAGACAGAGAGAGGGAAAAAAAAGTAATTGGTCTATAGTTTCAAGCTAAAATATCCAAGCCTCAGGTAAATGGACAGCTCAGGGTTTCAGCCAGGACCCTCCAGGAGCTGCCTGCCCTCCCCATGAAGGGCCACGAGTTACTCAGAGGACCCTTTGCTTAGTCTCCCTCCTCTGGCTCCAGGCTCACTAGAGATGGTGAACAGCTGTTTGCTATTCTGAGTGGAGAAGCCTTTTATATACTTGACGACATATTAAATCATATCTTAATGATGACTGGGAAGACTTCTTGTTACAGCTACCGCATGGATAAAACGTGATGGGCCGTCCAGCACTGATGTTAATTTCATCTGGGCTGTGGACATGCGGGCACATGGCAGAAATTGAACAAGTAAAATCATTTGGTTTTTAACTTTGTCTTTAGGCAGAGACTGTTAAAAAAAAATGTACATTTCTTGAAAAGACTAAAATATTAGAAGCAGCCTAGTTTCGGGTGGTGGAAAGGTAGGTGGATTTCATTTCTACGTATTTTCTAAATTATCTACCATTGAGCGTGAATAATTTTTACAACCTGGAAAAGAGAAATGATGTATTCTTCCAAACCCATGTGGGTTTTTTGAGCAGGCCGTTAGTTTATACCTGCTGAGATTTTAATTCAGGGCTGTTTTTGAGATGGTGGTGAGACAGAAGTAGCAGAGAAGCTAAAGGAGAAAAGTCCAGAAGGAAAGGTAGCAAATTCCCCAGCAAGCACATAGTGGGCACACAACAATGATTTGCAGGAAGCTATTACTTGCCCAGTATGTCTTAAACTCAAAAAGCTTCCCTTTATCTCAAGAAAATAGTAGTTGGCAGACAGACACAGCGTCACCTGAGGAAGCTTTAGAAGGAGCGATGTGTGTTAGAAGGCCTCTGACTATTCCTTTTATTTAGTTATTTAGTTACTTAGTTCCATGGGGTCTTAGTTGCGGCAGGCAGGCTCCTTAGTTGTGGCACATGGGTTCCTTAGTTGTGGCACGTGAACTCTTAGCTGCGGCATGGGAACTCTTAGTTGCGGCATGCGAACTCTCAGTTATGGCATGCGTGTGGGATCTAGTTCCCTAACCAGGGACCAAACCCGGGCCCCCCGCATTGGGAGCGCGGAGTCTTACCCACTGCGCCACCAGGGAAGTCCCAAGGCCTCTGACTATTCTTACCATCGAGTTAAAAAGTGTCTCTAGCTTCTGGAGTATGACTCAGGTTTACGGGGATACCCACATTTGCATGGGATAGAGGAATCCCCCAGACATGAATGCACTCTCCAAAAAAACACGAGCTAGAGAAATGTTGATAATAAAATGTTCAATGAAGAAAGCAAGTCATAAAATTCTATGTATACTAGGATCACAACTATGGAAACATTATATTCATAGAGACAAGGTCTCAAAAAAGTCAAAATAGTTGCTATTTGGGGGTAGTTGAATAATAGGTAAGATTTTTTTTAAGTTCTTAGTGTAACTGTTAGCCATTCAGGGGTTTCAGCCAACACTTTATGAAACATTTCAAGCTTACAGCAAAGTTGAGAGGATTCTACAGCGACTCCCCATTTACCTGCCACATAGATTCTGCCTTTAATGCTGCTTAGTTTTTAAACTATTTAAATTGTTTTACATTGTTTTCCATTGTGTGATATTTGGCATTTACATTAACATGTGTAAGTTATAAAGCCTAATTATAAAATGAACACCTAAGAACCCATCACCCGACTTAGGAACCAAAACATCACCTTCTGTTTTGCATCTCCCCGTGTGCTCTTTCCTGTTCCCAATCCACTTGCCTTCCCCCGGGAGCAGACATGTCCTCAACTGTGGGTTGATCGTCATCCTTGCCTTTCTCACAGCTGTTGCGTGCATCTGCGCTGGCCAGGGCGGGCCGGGTCACGCTGCAATAACGAAGCAGAGTAACATCTCAACTGCTTAACTCGTCAGCGAAGGTTTGTTTCTGGCTCAAGCAGAATCCACTGCAGGCACAGCTGGCTCTCCAGGACAACTGTCCCGCATCCTTCACAGTCCAGGATGCTTGAATTTTCAGTGCCACCATCTAAATAGGAGGCTCCCCCAGGATCACCTCAGCAGCAAGTAAATGCTTCAGCCCAGGGGGGCATGTGCGTCTTTGACTCACAGCCTATTGACAGAACTAGTCACATGGGCTGAGTCCACTGCAAGGGGATGTTCCCATGTGCCTGGGAGGAGAGGATAACAGGACAGGGGTCAGCTCTAGAAATCTCCATAGTACCCCCAAGGAACATATGGTTTACTTTTTGCTTGGGTTCTCTTAGTTTTTGAGCTTTACCCCTCAAAAAAAAGAAAAAATATATTTATATATTTACATTTATATTTATATATAATAAATTATATATATTTATATATATATGGTATACAGTGCTCTGCGATCTGCTTTTCTCATTCACTACCATGTCTCTAAGATTTCTCCATGTTATTGTTGGTAGTTATATTGTCATTCATTTTCATTGGTGTATAATATTCCATGGTGTGAATACTATATCTCAATGTTTTGTCCATCCTCCTATAGGAACACTGGAGTTTCCAGTCTCTTCCTATTACAACAATACTGTCAGGGGCAGGGTTTCCGGTGCTCATCATGCTCAGGAGTTTCTCTGGGGCACAGGTTTTTGGGTTTTTTTACAGCTAAATTTTTTTTTCTTTTTTTAAGCAGAGGTCTTCTTAGAAGCCCATACGATTTAAATTTATTTATTTATGGCTGTGTTGGGTCTTCGTTTCTGTGCGAGGGCTTTCTCTAGTTATGGCAAGCGGGGGCCACTCTTCATCGCGGCGCGCAGGCCTCTCACTATCGCGGCCTTTCTTGTTGCGGAGCACAGGCTCCAGACGCGCAGGCTCAGCGGCCATGGCTCACGGGCCTAGTTGCTCCGCCGCATGTGGGATCCTCCCAGACCAGGGCTCGAACCCGTGTCCCCTGCATTGGCAGGCAGATTCTCAACCACTGCGCCACCAGGGAAGCCCAACAGCTAAATTTTTTAACATGAAGGAAAAGAAAACAAAGAAGCAAAATGTCGGACATGTTGCATTGGAATTTTTCCATTTTGCAAGGGAGGTTGCGACACAGGATTATTTAAAGGGAGAAAAAAGGAAAGGCAGGCAAATGCCAGGGTGCAGAAAGATCACAGCTTTTTATGTTCCTCTTTAACAGGTACAGGTTGGACTGAGGAAGAGTAAGTCAGAGATTAAATCCACGTCTGCATAAAACTGCAATTTACAAAGAAGAAATAAATGATGAACCCACGCAGCTTTCTTTCACACAATTTGGAATTTTTAAGGCAGTGTTTCTCAACGTCAGGATGTCACCATTTCAAGAGACAACCTGAGTTCCCAGAAGATTTCAACATGAGGTTAATTTTCATTTGCTTCCATTTTGAAAATGAATGCCATACTGTGATATTTTTTTCCTTTTTTTACTGGAGGGAGGCATGTCTTGGAATCAAAGAAATAATGACAAGGTATTTCAACTCTCCAAAGATTGGTAATCACCAGCATATGGCCCTGGAAGGAAATAAATGAAGCAGGGGAAATAAGGCTATTGGTGACCAATTTTGACATGGGCTAAGGAACAACGCTAATCACATAAATTATCCTACCAGGTTCCTAGTAGGATCCCTCATGTTGGCAAGAGACTATGCCCTTGATGAAATTTGTTTGATGTTCAATTCTGGGGGGTAGCAGGAAGAATCTGGCAACCCACCTCTTGACAAGTCAAGAAAGAAACTGGGAGTAGTCCTAAACAGCTTTGGAGTAGATGGTCGATGGACAAATTGGATGAATGTTAGCAGAAGTCTGGGAATCTGTCACCCTTGGTTTTGCTGACAAGAAAGAAGATGGGTTGGGTCTTAGCACTAACCTTAGAAGACCAGGACACAGAGTTGGCCTCTGACCGAGGGCAGAGGAAGAGCTTCCCGAGAGCTTTCTATGGGAGAGGAAAGATGATCAGCTGCCTGTGAATTAGTAGCAGCCATAGCTTGTCATTCAATGATCAAGAAATGGGGCTCTATCAAGATGAAACAAAAGTAGACATATTGTTCATTGTTGCTGCTACTAATGGGGCATTTCTAAGGGTCATCCGCTGTGCACTGTTTCCTCATTTCTCAGGGCAAGCCAGTAAGGTAAGTGGAGTTATCACTCAGGCTTCTTGGTAGCAAGTGACAGAAACCAGCTCCGGGTGGTTTCAGCAGAAAAAGCAGTTTACCGAGAGGATATTGGGCATCTCAGACAATTTCAGGGAATGTTCGGAAAATGGGAAGGAGCCAGCAGAAGCCAGGAGCTGAGTTCAAATCATGAGCAGCTAATGCCATTGCTGGATGGGTATGCCTGGTGCTGCAGCCCTCCCCCCATCCGGAATAGTAAATGTGGCCGCTGCCACTGTCTCTGCAGCTGATGCTGCTAAATTATCCTCCACCTTCCCCGCCTCTGCCTCACATGTCCCAGATTCAGAGTTTCTGGGGGGAAGGGTGGGCTTAGTTGAGCCTGGGGTACGTGCTGATGTCCTGAGCCAGCAGGTGGAGGTGGAGGCTGGCAGCCAGCAGGGAGAGGCAAGGGGCTGCCTTTTAAACTTTCTTTCTTTGAAGCCCCCTGCTTCCCACCCAGACCCATATGGGGAGAAATTCCCCAATTGTAGGAAGGATGTTCAGATGCTGGGCAAAGGCAAAAAACTGGCAAGTGTCCCCCAAAGTAGGAGTTACTGTTATCCCCATTTACAGATGAGGTGTCCTGACATTTCCTGTCGATGAGTCATGACTGTGGTGATTCCTCACATCTGTATCTGCATCAGGCAAAGGAAGAAGTAAGATGCCGCCGAATTAAAATGAGGCAGTGTGTAAACTGTAATGGCTAACATTTTATGGTGCTTTACCAAGTGCATTCATCTCTTTGGTTCACTTAAACTTTACCTCCCAAAATCCTTGCGTCGATCCTGACAGGTGCAGAGGGTGGGCGTGCTGGTCCTCCCATTTGGTACATCAACACCGAGGCCAGGTGAACTCAATGACTTACTGTAAGTAGAGGCTAAAACTAGATATTTTGACCACAATCTTGTTGCATGTGATTATTTAAGTAGTTGGTTGATTTTTGTTTGGTATCTTGCTCCATTTAATGTTTTTAATGGTTATGAAAGCAGGACTTCTCAAACTTTAACGTGCACAGGAATCACCCAGGGATCCTTTTAAAATGCAGATTCTGATTCAGTAGGTCTGAAGTGGAGCAGAACATGCATTTCTGACCAGCTTCCAGAGAATGCTGATGTCGCTGGTCCAAGGACCACATTTTGAATAGTGAAGACTTTTAGAGGGGCTTCCCTGGTGGCACAGTGGCTGCGAGTCCGCCTGCCGATGCGGGGGACGCGGGTTCGTACCCTGGTCCGGGAGGATCCCACATGCCGCGGAGCGGCTGGGCCCGTGGGCCACGGCCGCTGGGCCTGCGCGTCCGGAGCCTGCGCTCCGCAACGGGAGAGGCCACAGCAGTGAGAGGCCCGCGTACCGCAAAAAAAAAAAAAAAAGACTTTTAGAGGGTTAGTAATAAGGATGACAAGGAATACATGTTGAAATCTGTATCACACAATTGCTATATTTTAATAACTTAATGAAGAATTATTTGTGGTGTAGGTGAGAATTTTATTTCTTCCAGGTTTTGATCTTTTGTGTTATTTCTTGATTCATTTTTAAAATGGAGGTTTGACAGTGCAAGGTATTGCACAGATGAAGTGCTTCTTGTTTCATTAATGTTCTGGTCTAGAAAGAGGCGCAAGCAGAGGGTGACACAACAGCTGGTGGGGCCGGCCATGTTTGGAAATGCAGCGCTACTGCTCAGAAATCTGCCGGTCATCAGAGCGGGAATTTCACAGATAATGTAACTCAGCATGCAGCCCGAGAAATTCAGAAGCAATTCTCTCATCTCAAAAGTAAGCACTCCTGAAAAGTTTATAAACACTCAGTATCCCTGCATGGAGAAACACAAATAGAAGAGAGGAATAACAAAACAGATTAAAAAAACCTTCACAGGGAGAAACAAAAGCCACACGACTCTGAGGGCCTCCATCAAGCTTGAAGAAACAGCTGGACAAAACCCAGCTGCCTTACTGGAGCCAGGTAGGTCACCGATAGCCCCGCAGGATGAAGGTAAGTGAACGGACGGAGACAGTTGAACAGGAGATGAAAACAATGCAAACATAAAGAAAGCAGAGGAGGGTTAATAAAAGTGATGTCTCCTCGTGAAAGTAAACAAAGACAAAAAGGGAAAGAAGAAAAGAGCAACCAGATGCAAGGTTTGCCTGAAACCGCAGCAGCGGTGGCAGAGCCGGGAACATCAGCTGGGGGCGGGAGGAAGGGCTGCAGCTTAGGAAAGGGGAGGTGACACCACCCAACCCTCAACAGCTGTGTTTGGGGACAGGGGACAATTATTAGAAAGTTATTTTTGTGTTTTCCTTTGTCTCTGGGAGCCACCAGCCGAAGCTCCACATATGTTCATCTGTTTGGGGGCCTGAGAAAACAATGCTGATTTCACCAAAACCCTTGAGTTTTTAAAAATAAGAAAAGAAAACACCCTTCTAAAGCTTCCACGAGTTTCAGTCCTTTTCCAAAATACATATTTCTTTGCAAAAGGATATTACTCCGCAGTGTGGTTTGTTTTTCTCCTCTCTCTGACTAGATTGCCGCGTGTTTACACATCCAAGTAAGAAAACACGGGTGGAATATTTTTACATCCCTAAGTTGTAGCCTTTGAGGGTGGGGAGCATGCCAGGTCTCACCGTTCGGAACAGTGCCGTCCATCACAGAAAGGCTATCCTTCCCCCACAGACTCCAGCCTCCTCAAAGCGCCCCTTCCCACTGCATGACCCACACCCTCCCCGACTCCGCGAGCTGTGACCCGGGCTCTCTGGATGGCCCTGCACTCAGTCCTAAAGAACCAGCCACCTTCCCTCTCACCCTGGGCCATTCTCTTCCCTCCCATTCCCCGTCCTCCTTCTGTGATGTTCTCATCACCCTTCTTGGTCTGCATTTAGAAACGGTAGATTTTTGCCCCTACCAACTCATCCGCAAGTCCTGTAAACGCCACTCATGTTCTTTTTTTTGGCTGCATTGGGTCTTCATTTGCTGCACGCGTGCTTTCTCTAGTTGTGGTGAGCGGGGGCTACTCTTCGTTGCGGTGCGTGAGCTTCTCATTGCAGTGGCTTCTCTAGTTGCGGAGCACAGGCTCTAGGCGTGGGCTTCAGTAGTTGCAGCACGCGGGCTCAGTAGTTGCACTGCGCAGGCTCTAGGGCACGCGGGCTCAGTAGTTGTGATGCACGGGCTTAGTTGTTCCACGGCATGTGGGATCTTCCCAGACCAGGGATCGAACCCGTGTCCTCTGCATTCGCAGGCAGATTCTTAACCACTGTGCCACCAGGGAAGCCCCTCCCTGCCACTGATGTTCTTCAGATTTAATTGCTCCCAGTCTCTGCCTGTAGGTCAACACTGATGGGTGTTATTGTCTAGATACTTCCTCATGGGAAACTTCAGGCTCTTGTCTCAAGGTGTCGGGGGGAAGAGCTCCCCAGTGTGGCATATGAGGGTGTCATCTATGAGCATCCTATGCAGTAGGGGGATGTCCTCACACACCATGGGGGGTCCCCTCCAAGTCTCTGCTCAAAGCATTATTCCCACCTGCCCATGCTTACCTGCCTCTTATTCAAATCCTACCCATCCTCAAGGTCCCCCTTAGGAGGTAGCTCTCTGAGCCAGCCATCGAAGCTTAGTCTCCCCAAGACACTATGCCCCGAAGGTGAGTTCCAGAAGCTTCTAACTCTGGGAAAGTCCAGAGCTCACCTCATGCAAGATCCATGTGTAACTGGACACTGTGGCCTCAACACTCTGAATTGAAGAGTCTCACATCTGCACTGCCGGGGCTGCCTGCTCTGTGCTAGACCCACCTTTGGCCCTGCAGGTAGGAGGCAGACCTGGGAGGGAGTCTTTCCGTGTGTGGCCCCCAGATATTTCATCTTTTCTTGGCTGATCACTGGGGAGTGGGAGGAGAGGGACTACAGACTCAGCTTGATCTCCAGGGAGATGGTCAGGTGTGGTTATGTTAGACACTCTGGTTTTTCCTTTCTGAAATCCCATCAGACTGTAGAATAGCATGGTCTACTGCTGACCCATGTCCACGCTGTCTATCCAGCACCCACATCCTCCACGAATCATCCCATGACCCTAATCCCTACAGATGTCTCCTGTCTATGAAACCCTAGAGCAGGAGTAGGGAAACCGTAGCCCACAGGCCAAACATGGCCTGCCATCTGTTCTTTTAAATAAAGTTTTATTGTAACACAGCTACACTCATCCATAGCCATTGCCTGTGGCTGCTTTTGTGCAACAGTGGCAGAGCTGAGTAGTCACAGCAGAGCCCATATGGCCCACGAAGATCAAATATCAAAATATTTTCTATCTGACCTTTATGGGAAGAGTTGTCCAAGGCCCGCCTGGGAGTATCTTCCATCACAATTTAATACTAAATACTTTGTGGTTTTCTGTGTAGTTGTCTCATGTCTCCAATAAACACTTAAGAGCTCTGAAAAGCAGGGATGACATATACCATGTGCTCCATTGTTTCTCTATCCTAAGGGCTTGGCATAGTGATGGTAATAACAAATACACAATTATTAAATAGCTGTGTCAGAATGCTTTCCCCTTCAGGTCAGAGAAACACTCTCTCAGACTCAAATAATCATGGTACTTCAGAACCATTTTTTTTTTAGATTCCATATATATGTGTTAGCATACGGTATTTGTTTTTCTCTTTCTGACTTACTTCACTCTGTATGACAGTAAAGCAATTATACTCCGATAAAGATGTTAAAAAGATAATAATCATCATGGTATTTATTGTTTCACAGAACAAGAAGTCCAGAGGGAGGGAAGAGGTCAGTGGTGACAGATTCAGCCCCTCAACCCAAGTTCTCTTCATTTCTCTGCTCTTTCAGCAGCAGTGCTGGAGGCATCCCAATGCTATTTCCCCTCATGGTCTCAAAATGGTTGCCAACAGCACCTGGAGCAACATGCTTCCCTGTTCACATCCAGTAAGGTGGAAGGAGAGGGCCGGTGGGACAGGCTGCTATTTCCCAGAAGCCCAGAGCTTCTCCCCTGGAGTCTCATTGACCCAAATTGGCTCACACCTGCCAAGTGGAGTGGAATTAGCATGACTGACTTAGGCTGCCTAATCATCTGGGTGCAATGGATGTTGGGGAGTCAACCACAGGGTTCCCACAACTGAAACGACAAAAATCGTCTTGTCACATCTTCACGTCCCAGTATACAATGTTTTGAAATATTTCAAAACCAAAGCCAGATTGGAATTTAATCACTAAAATCGTGGTGTATTTTGTGTGTCACCTGTTCCTCGTGGCAACATTAAAACTGTTGTGAACATTCACTTAGTCCTGTGGTTCCCCAACACACGCAGGCTCTACCTTCTGGAATTTCACCTAAGATGACCCCAGAACATATACTCTCCACATATTACACATTTATATTTCAAACCCAAAACACCTAATGCCAATATATTCTATTAGTAAACTTTTAATTTACTAAGCCACAGAGATTTCCCCCCAAGACTTTCATTTCTAGAACATTGAAACAGGAGCCTTTTCCACACCCCAACCCTGCAGCTAACTGGGATTCCAAAGGACCCTGACAACCATTTAAGGTCAAAGGAATATACCTGATACATCTATGAATGAAATGTTCAGCCTGCTTTAACATTCTGCTAACTAGCTCAGATGTTTTCCAGAAGTTGCTGGAATGTTATTTCATCATACAGAGAAAAAAAGAAAAGAAACGAACAAAAAATAAAATAAAACTAATAATTCCTTCCAGAAAAGAGCAAAAAGGGCAAGCCCACTATCACTTTGCCCCCCTGCATAAAAACACGAAGAAACACGGGGCCATGGCTTTAATTACACTGCTGCCCTGATTTCAAATTCATGCCAAGGAGGCTGTGGATTGGATGACTGTGAATATTCTGTCCATAAATGGTCAGTGAGGCCATGACCAAGCATTCATTCCCCTCAGGGAAGAACAAGGACCCACAGATAACAAGCCTGCGGTGAGTAAACGGGAAGCCCTTGCCAGAATGTGTTACACAAGATGCTAAAAATCTACCTAGAGGCAGCCACCTCGCCATCAGACACAGGCCCGGACTGAGCTTGAATTTCCTCCTTAGAACAGGCAGAGCTGACATGTGCAAAAACAGGGGAGCAGAGCTGTGCTGCTACACGTAGTAACATGTCAGTGGCTGGGCCGGATGAATTACAGGCTGGGGACCTGACAGTGGTCTTCTCACAGGGGAAGGGCATGAACCTACCTCGGAGGGTCGTTCCCCCTCTCCCAGGGAAGCCGTATGTCTACCACCCCCAGTGAGGCCCCACTCTGATGAGGGGGGAGAGTGCTATTAAATTATGTCACTTTGATATAAGGGTCTCTGTCTAGAAATTCAGTGTTGAATCATGGCGGGCTTGGCTTGAACAGTATTGAGAGGGGCCGCCTAAGTCCCGTGGGTAGGTCAGCCCAGGTCTGGACTCCCGTGCGATGATGACATTGCTGCTGACGTGAATAATAAGTGTGATTTATTTGTTCAAGTTCCCTATTCCAGGCGGGAATGGCTTGTGGGGCTGATGACCTGCAAATTGCAAAGCGGAAAGTTCAGGGGCTGATTTATGGAGAAAGCGAAGAACCACCTTTCTACACAGAAAACAACTAAGGGCCTCCAAGGCAAGGTCTTGTTCTTCTCAGGCCAGCGTGCATCTCCCAGAGCCTGTCCTACCTGTAAAGGAAGGAGGCAGGTGACCACAGAATCACTTTAGACTCTTACTGGTGCACAGCGCTCGCCATGATTCCCTCAGAACTGGTGCTAATATTCCGACGGGGGACATCCCCATCAGTGTCACCATCACCCACCGCCATCATTGCCTCTGGCACTCCTGTCGCCACTCTGATGACCACCAGCATTGTCCTCACCTTCACCATGACCCTGCCACCACCATCATCCTTCCTGTCCATCTCCCATGACCACTGGCAATACCACTGTCTTTTCAAAACCTCCACCACAGCTTCACCGCCACCTTCACAATTCCCTCAGTCCCTTTGGAGGGTCGTAAATCATCTGACTTTCTCCAGTATGACTGAGCTGAGAACGGGCCATTCCAAAGAATGCAGCCCAGAAGAAGCAAATACATGTGTTTCCACTTCATTTCTTAATGGGTTCACAAGCCTTCATAGCATTCCCTACTAGGCTACAACTCACCATAGCAGGAATCGTATGGTTGTGGAAATGATACTCTTTTTATTACATGCATGTTGATAGAGGCTCCAGGAAACAAGACTATACACCCTCCATGGGTCTCTCATGTTGCTAAGGCCTTCTATTGGCTCTGGGCCCATCGACCTCCCTGGGTTGTAGAGATGGAGTCCTGACCTTTTCTGGTACCATCTCCTTCTGCTAGCGCCGGTCATTAACTCTGCAAAGCCTAATGGTGTCATTCATATACAGGAGACCTCTCTGAGTTGGGAGCCCTTTCTCCCTAGGGATTTACTAAAGTTATACCTAACTACCCACCCAAATTACCAATGTCCTTCCCACCATATCCATGACCGGTACCCTCATCTTCACCACCGTCACGTCACCATCAACACTGATATCACCCTGACCAACAGCATCTGCAGGAAGGTTAAGTTTGAAGCCGCACCAGGCACTCTGCTAGGTACCTCGTGGAAAACTTGAGAATCCTAGTTTCTAGAAGAGTGGTCCCCAAAGAGTATTCTTCAGAAAATAATCCCAGGAGACAGGCCATATGTAAGATGGAAAAAAATTCCAGTACCAATTGAGTTTGGGAAACACTGCATATTAACAAGGGACTTTTGCATATTAAAGGCTCTGAAAAGTCCTTCAAGACAGATATCTATTTAAGGCTGTTTGACCCAATATTTCTCAAGTATATTTTACCACTAAATCATGTTTTCCACCTAACGTCTATTAACGTCACACTGAACCTTTGCTCCACCAAACACACTTTGAGAAGTGCAGCTCTAAAAGCTTAAAACTGGGGACTTCCCTGGTAGCGCAGTGGGGACATGGGTTCAAACCCTGGTCCAGAAAGATCCCACATGCCGCGTAGCAACTAAGCCCGTGTGCCACAACTACGGAGCCTGCACTCTAGAGCCCATGCTCTGCAGCAAGAGAAGCCACCGTGATGAGAAGCCCACGCACCGCAATGAAGAGTAGCCCCCGCTTGCCGCAACTAGAGAAAGCCCACGCGCAGCAACAAAGACCCAACACAGCCTAAATAAATAAATAAAAAGCTTAAACCTGTGCAGGCAGTGGTGACACGGACACAGATGTACTCATGGGCCACCAGTGTGAATCCTTCTCAGGTGCACATTCTAGCATCCAGTCACAAAACCTACTCTTCCATCCTATTCCAAAAGGGTAACCTTCCCTTAGACACTGGGAGACGGGGGTCGTTGTCATCTCGGCCTCCACAATATTCACTGTGTCCTCTGAGTCTCTTATGGGTACAAGCATTATTCATCTGTCCTCAATACATCCAATTTCCCCTCCCAGGTTTAGGACATCCCATACCTCTGTATGTGAATTTTCTGGGGCAAGAAGTAACTAAGGAACATTTCACTGACAGCTGAACCTCCACACAGCCATCCCCAAGTGCAAATCCCCCCAGCCTCCAAGTCAGGAGGGACCGAGGAGAGTTCACAGTCCAACCCTCAAGGACCTAGAGGCCCAAAGAGGGGTGAGGACCCGCAGGAGTCACAGTGGCTGCCACCCTCCCCCATGTCCTTCTGGCACAGCAGTGGCACCCCCAGCCCCAGTCCAGAGTAGGGGCTAGTCTGGGATGGTTTTCCATTGGCCCAGGATGAAAAGGAGAGAAAAATACCCCCTTAGTAGATCTGGCATAAAGTTACATGCATTCAACGCAAAGGGTGTCTTGAGATTGTCTATCCTACTTTGAGGGTTAAAACATCTATAAATAAGGGAGATATTAGATAATGGGTATATTAGTTTCCCAGGGCTGCCATAACAAAGTACCACAAACTGGGCGGCTTAAACTACAGAAACTTATCATCTCACCGTTCTGGAGGCCAGGAGTCCAAAATCAAGATGCCGGTAGGGCCAGGCTCCCTCTGAGGCTCTGGGTAGAATCCTTCCTTGCCTCTTCCCAGCCTCTGCTGGAGGCCGGCAATCCTTGGCGATCTTAACTTGCAACTGCATCAGGCCAGTCTCTGCTCTGTCCGGTGTCTCTGTCTTCACATGGCCTTTCCTTTCCTCTGAGTCCAAATTTCCCCTTTTTATAAGGACACCCGTCATATTGGATTAGGGGCCCATTCTACTCCAGCATGACTTCACCTTACACTTAACCACTTATATCTGCAATGACCCTATTTCCAAAAAAGGTCATATTTGCAGGTACCAAGAGTTAAGACTTCAACATACTGGGGGCGGGGTGAGGGGGGTTCACAATTCAGTCCATAACAGTGGGGTTTTTTCCTAGTGTCCTTACTGGGCAAAAGAAAACACTGGCAGGTCCTTCAACTGAATCAAGATGTTTGTTTGCTTTCTATTTCTTTTTCTTGTCTTACAGGTGAGTGAAATCCCACCACCTGGAAGATATAGGAGGGAACACTGTCCTCGGTATCCAGTCTCCCACCTCCTCACCCCACTTTGGCTGGGCCCCCGCCCAGGCCTCACCCTGGGTAGGTTGATGCTTGAGGCCTTGTCGGCCAGGTGAGGGAGGGAGCCTCTCGTCCACTCTGGGCCTCGCTGGGCTGATAGCTGCCTGGCATATTGTAGGTGCTCAAGAAAAACTTGTGGAATTGAACGGAATGGAGCTGAATTTCATTTTCCCCGTTTGCATTTCATTTATTTGAGAGGTCCTCCGGCTCCCTCAAGCCAAGCCACTCTGCCCACCCTCCCTGTGAGGCCTCCTCAGCTCCATCTCCCATCACTTTGCTCATTGTACCTGGTGCTTAGAACCTTCTCCCTTCCTCTGTCTGGGCAAATTCCAGGCACATCTGAAAGATCCGTGTAATGCCTATACTTCCTCCACAACCCTGCCAGGCGGGAGTCGAGAAGCTCCGTCCCGGGCTTTCGGGTCCAGTCCCTGGCTTGTGCTGGCAGCTATCTGCTTATCAAAACAAAGGTTCTCTCCCCTTTGCATACGAAACACGCCGATGGACAACCCTAGAAACAAATGTTAGCAGCAACGTGGATGCAACTAGAGATTATCATACTAAGTGAAGTAAGTCAGTAAGAGAAAGACAAATACCATATGATATCACTTATATGTGGAATCTAAAATATGGCACAAATGAACTTATCTACAAAACAGAAACAGAGTCACAGACATAGAGATCAGACTTGTGGTTGCCAAGGGGGAGGGGAGGTGGGGGAGGGATGGACTGGGAGTTTGGCGTTAGCAGATGCAAACTATTACATATAGGATGGATAAACAACAAGGTCTTACTGTATAGCACAACTATATTCCATATCCGGAGATAAACCATAATGGAAAAGAATATTAAAAAGAATGTATATATTTGTATAACTGAGTCACTTTGCTGTACAGCAGAAATTAACACAACATTGTAAATCAACTATACTTCAAAAAAATAATAAATTAAAAAAAGGAAACAAATGTCAAACACCACTATATTCTCCTTACTCCTCCCCCAGGCCCTGGGGCACAATATCATGGGAAAAAGCAGGAGGCGTGGCTTCAAACAGCCTTGAGCTCAAATCCAGCCTCTGCTTCTGACTAGCTGTGTGATCTTGGTGAATGTCATGCCGTCTATGAGCCTTGTTTGTAAAATAAGGCTATGAAGACTGCCTTGTACATTGCAGACACAAAGATGCAACTCTCAGCTCCCCCGTCAAGGACACATTACTGCCCCTGGTTCTGGGAGTGCAATTAGCAGACAGCCCCTAGCTGTTGGCACCTCAGAAGCTGGCTCCCTAGAGAGCTCTCCCCCTTCCCCAAGGTCACACCCTTCCCAGGACAGCCTGCATCCAATTACAAAGCCAGATGGGGAGATACAGGCCCAGCCACTTCCGCCCAGCGCTGGACACTCTTAGGGGGCAAATCTTGCTCTGTGCTCCCACCAGGCCTGTGTCATAATTCACCTACTTCTTCTGCACATCCTGCTTCCCTGCCCCTTAATCCTAATCCCTCATAAACATCTTGTTCCCCAAACTCCTCTACATCCGCTTCTGAGAAACCAACCTGTTACAGAGTTTGTGAACTACAATTTATAATCCAGAAGCACCCATCACCCTGCCTGACACATCGTTGGTGCTCAGAAACATCACTCCCCCCCTTGCCCACCCCCCATCCCCCCAGTCCCCACCCCCACCAGTGAAGAAGAAACAGAAGGCTCTCCGGAGGCAGTTTGAGTTGAATCTCTCTAGCGGAATAGGAGAGCCTCAAGAACACCACATGCCAAGTTCCCGGGGAGGCTGGGCAGGCAGGGCCCAAAGACATGCAGGGCCCTGTGATTAAAGAGACAGAAGTGGATTCAGATGGCCAGGAAATATCGAAACTCACCACCACAAGGAGTAGCCAGGGAGAAGTGGAAATCTATACGCGGAGTTAATGTTTTCCAGCTCCTGCAGACACTGCTGCCCTGCAGACTTCTGCTGTCTGCCCGGGAGTGGAGGGCTGCTCCACTTTGAGGAGTTTTTCCTATAAAAAGAGCCCCCTGGCTATTATTCTTTGCAGTGTGAAATGGAAAATTAACTGGATGGGTTTCACGTGAAGCAGCAAGTTGTTAGAAACAGTTGGAGGAACATCTGAGCTGAGAACAAGGTATGAAGCAAGTTCTTGGGGCTGCAGAACTAAAGGGAAGAGAGGAAAAAAAGGAGGAGCGTGTGGATCTGACCTCATGTGCCTGGTGCCCGAGTCTCCTTGGCATGAGAAGCTGAGATCTGATTGGTAACAAGCCCTTCTGCCCCACTTTTAAGATTCCCTTTGTCTGCCCTCACATCAACTCTCCAACCTGAACAACGTGTAGGGTGGTTTCTATCAGAGACCCAAAGGAGTGTGAGTGACCCAGGCAGAAGGCACAGCTGATATGAGCAAGGTCTTCAGAGCCGGGCAGCCCCAATCCAGCCTTGGCTCTGCCACTTTGTAGCTGTGTGACCTTAAGCAAGTTATTTAACCTCTCTGGGCCTCGACTAGCTATTATTGTCTTTATTATCACGGTATTCTTGCATCAAGAGTTACAGTCTCTAGGCAAAAGGATGAACATGGCTGGAAACAAGGGCAAATAGTGTGCTCTGCCAAAACCAGTACAGGCCAGGCTGCAGCAGTCTAGGTGGACTTCATGAAGGAGGTGGCATTTGAGTGGGACCTTGAAGGGCAGGCTTTGGATGGACGTGGGAAACAGAGAGGAAGCAGGGGGCATAAAATATTCAGATGAAACCATAAAGGCAGGAATGGGTGTGAGAATCTTGTGAGACAGAGAAGATCCTGGGGAACCACAGATGCAGCATCTTCTCACTGGTTCTGAGGATTCAAAAGTGAGTGATACAAGTCTGAGGGGCAAGAGAAGTGAACCTTCTGGGTGAATCAAGGTTCAGTCAGGGAAACAGAGACCCGCAGAGGACAGAGAGGTAACCTGGATTAGCAACATCCAGGAAGCAGAGTCAGCCAGCGGGCGCCGAGGCCACGGAGGAAAGGCAGACCCTGCCAAAGGCTCCACCAGAAGAGAGTAAGAAATACCCCGGCTTCCTCCCTCCTCGTGCTCCAACCTCCTGCCATTGCCTCCCATTGAGGAGACCTGACAGAAGCCATAACTAGGGAGGGAGCCTGGGAAACGTGGTTTGCAGAGGTCAACACCCTGTGGGGTGCAGTGGAGCAGAGGAAGGCACAGACAATATGGTGACGACCCTGACAGAAACATTCACAATTGCCACAGGAGTGCTTGGCAGGGTGACCACCCAGGGCTGAGGGCTTCTCAGAGGAGGCAACACCTGAGACCAAGCTGCCAGAGAAGACATCAACAAGGAGAAGACAGGGAGTCTCTGTGTCGGGCCAGGAGCAGCAAGTGGGCAGCCTAGAGGTGAGCAGCCGTGGCGCCCAACACGCCAGGTGGGGCATGGTCCCAGGGAGGCGGGGAGGTGGGTGGAGGCCAGAGGCCAGAGATCTTCCTGCGGCACCTGGGCCCAACCCTGAAGCCTCCTGGGAGCCCTAGAAGGTCTGAAGCAAGAGTGGCCCAGTCGTGCCTGTGTGAGCATCACACGCTGGCCACACTGAGAGGCCGGGGAGTGAAAGGCTGGGGGCCCAGGGCTGCACTAAGATGCTGAGGTGGGCATGGAAGGGAAAGGAGCTCTCGGAGATATTGCCGAGGAGAGAGCACCAGGGTTTGAGGGGCAATTGGATGGCGGGTGAGACAAGGGTTCACGTCAGGGTGACACCCAGGTTTCCTACCTGAGCACCCAGAAGCCAGGGTCTCTTCACACAGCACCTCACCTAACCTTCACATGCCTCTGAGTTGGTCGGTATTGTGATTCCCCACGTCCCAGGTGAGAAAATGAGACTCAGAAGCGGGGATTTACCTGTTGGGTTCACCAGCCAGTAACATACATGAGGCCCTAGAACAGGGGCTCTGAACCTGGGCTTCGCACATGTGGAAAAGTACACCTTTCTTCTAATTTCCACCCGAAGTTTAGCATTTCCTTCCATTACGGATGTGACCACAGACACTGAACGGCACCTGGACTTCGTCGCCGTAGCCATCTTCCTGTTTGCACACCACACAGCAGTCCTCACAGACTCTCAGACACTGTCCATGCCCCTCACGTCTTCAAAACTCAGCCCTTGCGACCTGCCGCTGGATCTGGTCATTGGATGACGATGAAGCACAGACCATCTCAGCACCACGTTTATAGATATTTCAATACAATTGGTTTCCTTTGTAATCCTTTGCTTTTTTCTTACGCTTTTGAAAATAGTGTTCTGAGAAGCACCCATGGGATCCTCGCTTCACCAAACAAAGAGGAACCTGACCTAAAACATGGGCTCTTTGCACAGCTCCACCGTTCCTTAGCTAACGGCCCATCAAGGTACCTAGAGGGTTAATGTATGGGGGAGAGGGCTGCCCTAATGTCCGTAAGGTGCTCAGGAAAGAATGGAGAACTTTCCTATTTTATTTCAATTAACACCACGTGGATATGTCAGCTTCATCCCCTGCTTTTTCAGCACAGCCCATATTTGTCTTTGTCAGGCCGTGGGTCCCAGACCGGGGCTTAGGCGCCAGGGCCACAGAACCCAGGAACCCCTCAGGTGTATGGCCAACCTCCTACAGCAGCCGGTGGGCAGGGGAGGCAGAGGAAACGGGAGGCCGGAGAAGCTTTGAAACTCAGAGCCTGGCGGACCCCATCCCAGGGCTCTGCCAGCAAGTGGGGAGCAGGTCAAGCTGG
This sequence comes from Orcinus orca, assembly GCF_937001465.1. NCBI lineage: Eukaryota > Metazoa > Chordata > Mammalia > Artiodactyla > Delphinidae > Orcinus > Orcinus orca. The sequence continues at coordinate 75,194,881 of NC_064568.1, read as the reverse complement.
GCTCCCCCTGACTTAGGGTACTCAGGTCACCACCCGGTGCTTCCACAGCTGCCCACGAGGACCCAGTGCCTCTCCAGGTGCCCGCCCTGAACCGCCTGCACCCGCCACGGCTCTCACTGTCGCTCTTCAGGACCAAAGGCATCCCACGTGGCAGCCAGCTCGCGCTTTCCCCTGGCAGAGGCCAAGGGGCTGCGAAGGGAGCCTCTGCCTCACGTCTGACTCCCCCAGAACAATGCATCTCTGTCCACAGCACACTTCCCTGCAGAAGGGAACACTGATGAAGGCTGAGCCCCCCACCTTGTCACCACGACTCCAGCCCCCTGTGGCCTGGTGCCACCCAGCCCCATCCCCCTTCTCCAGATCACTTCCAGAGCCCCGAGGGGTTCCCTGGGATCCAAGACCCAGCAAAGGGGCCCAGAAAGGAAAATGATCTTGACGTTGCAGGGTCAGAGGCCCAAACGAAGGCAGACAAAATGGGAGTGCCCAGTGGAGAGTGGCCCTGGGCAGGAACCTGAGGAGGAAGCTAGAGTCCTTGGGTGTGATGGGGCAGCCCCAGGGGTTCGCGAGGGCTGCGGGCACCTGGATAGACCATGCTGCATCTACCGACCCTCTTCTGTGCTCCATGCTAGAGGCACTCACATCACTGTGTCATCACCATCTCTGTCCCAGCAATGGCTGCAGGCCCCCAACCCCATGCCACACATGCTTTCATCCAAGCCCGTGAAAAGGATGGAGGAGCAGAGAGTGGTTCATGCTCCTGGGGGAGCTGGGACACTGTCATGTACCATTCAGATCCCCCTTTGAGGAAAGACTTGCATCCTCAGCTGCTGGGAGCTGTCTCCTCCAGGTTGTGCCCTTTCCAGGCAGCCCACATCCATGACTGATCCATCTGGGGTCCTGGGAAGAGCCACGTCAGCCAAAAGCAGGTCTACCGCAACCAGGCCATGTGGCTGCAGGGCCCCCCTGAGGGGTCACTTGCTTTCTCTCTCTGCCCATGCCTGCTTCCCCCTCCTGCCTGATCCCAGGAACCCAGGGTCCTCCTTACTCGACATCCTGCACACAAACTTCTTCTCAGAGTCTGCTTCCCAGGGAACGCAGCCTGCAGCATCTTTCCCCAAAGAGATGGCGGCAATCTGCGTGGCGTGCAGGGACCAAGGCAGGAAATATACACCTCGGTGGCTGCTTCCACTAGCAGCTGGCATCCCCATGCTGAACGAGAGGTGGTCCCCGCTTTCTCAAAGCTGTGCTTAGGGGGCAGCCACTGCTTAAAGGTCAACAGTAGGCCCGTTCTGGGGAGCGCCAAGGGGTACCCAAAGGGGTGAGGGGTGGCTTCCGTAGGAGCTGACGTTGAACTCGGCCTTGAAGGAGAAGAGTCCACAGGCAGAGCAGAGAGGGAGGCACAGGGTGGGGTCTCCCAACCCAAACATTTGCATCATCACAGATGCGTAGAGAAAGGAGGCCTGTTCGGGAAATTGTGAGATGATCAGGGAGATGCTTCCAGAAAGGCAGGCAGAGACCAGACCATGAGGGTCTTATTCAGACTTGAGTTTCTGGACACTAGGGAGGCTTTTAGAAGTTTCAAGCAGCAGAACATCAACATCAGGTTTGTCTTCGGGGAGAATAACAAAGGTGGCAGAGACACCTGGAAGGTGAGAACCCCGTCATCAGAGGGCTTGAGGGAGAACCAAGGTGGCTGAACTCAGCAGTGGGGGAGGGGTGTGGGGTTTCGGAGTGACTGCTGATTGGCAGAGTTTAGAAACGGGAAGGCTGGATGGGAGCCCTGCCCCTTTTTACTAGTTCTGTGAACTTTGACATCTTATGACCACATTGATTTCTACGTTCTTTCCCTCCTCAGTGAATGTCCACCTCGTAGCACTGCGGTAAGAAGCAAACTCAATGATATATGCAATAATAATATATGCGATAATATACGGCTTGCAGGAAATCCTCAATGCCTTTCATTTTCTATTTCTTTACTTTCCAAACAGGATTTTTTTCATCCCAGGCTACTGATGAGGAAACTGAGATGAGTTTATAATCTAGAGACTGAGTAACCAGGCTCCTGGCCTGCCCACGCCTGCCATGCCCCACTCTGCCCACTGGGCCCCCATCCTCACTGCCCGGGCCAGAGGTTAGGGTCCAGCAGACTCCAGAACACACTCAGTTCAGTTAGGAAACAGTCACACCCCAGGAAGTGCCTTCTGGTCTGGTCTGTAGCCCCAGAGGGTGCAAAGATGGGAGGGTTTATGGGCGCAGGTATTCAGAGGGTGGAGGGGAAGTAGGGGAGGGCGGCTCCTGCCACTGCCTATCACCAAGTCTGGGAGTTAAGGGACAGGAAGGCCCCACAATGAGAAAGAAAAAGGGGAGAAATTAGAGGCAAAACGTGAAGTTAATAAAAATACTTTATTCAATCAAACTCCAAAAGCAGCTGCAGCCCTGTAACGGCAGCCAAAGCCGGGCACTCTGATTTTTCACTTTGGTTAATTACCTAATGGTTTGCAGGGCTCCCTGCTACTTTATGACTCCCACATTTTTCTCTTTCTTCTCTCCTCCCACCCCCACCTTCCTGCTCTGTTCTTCCTTCTCTGGAGTCTACCTTCCCTGGAAACCAGCTTTACCCCGTCTCCTCTTTGTCAAGGGGATGCTGAGTCATCAATGAGAATTTTCTGGACCTCAATCTGTTCTGATTGAGCAGGTGCCTCCGGGGAGCACAGAGAATTACGGATCTGGGCCCTGTCTCTCCAGAGTTGGTGTCAAGGTGAGACAGTCTCTCACGCGCACACCAGGTACAGAGAGTGAATACATCTCCGTAACCAGCCATGCGGTGAGGGCTCAATGCATTCTGAGGGGCAAAAGGGCATCTTCAACTCTGACTGCAGCAATGGACACCATCCTGGAAGAGCTGCTGGCCGTGCTGGGTGCTGTGGGATATGCTGGCCAATGGAGGAGAGGGCGGGGGTGATGTTCTGGGAGGACCGAGCAGCTCTCGTAAAGAGGCCAGGTAACAAGATTGCATGTTGATGGGGGCAAGTGGGAGCCGGCACTAATTACAGGCTGGTGGTCAGAGGGGAGACCAGAGCAAAGAGATCTTTAGCCAGTTCACCCTTGCAAAAGGAGCCAAACCACCAGGCTGGAAATGGAGCTGTGCTGTGCAAAGCATTTGGGTCTCGATCTTATGGGCAACAAGAATAAGATATTGTCTTGGGCTGGGTTCTTCTAGAAGCAGAGCTTGAGATGAGGATTTTGGTGCAAGTGGTTTACTTGGGAAGTGATCCCAGGAAGCATCGGTAAGGGAGTAGGGAAGTAAGACAGGGAAGTGAAGGGGTATAGTAATAAGCAGGTGGCTGCTGAGGGTATCTGGGGCTCAATGCCACGGGGACCTCTGAGATGCTGAGTAGGACATGTCTCAGAGTTGTCCCACCTGAGGGGCAAGGGAGCTGGGGTATTTATACACCACTGGCATCAATGGAGGGCTGCTGCCTGGAGTACAAATACCCCAGCGTTTCCAGCCCAACCCTCAAGCAGCAAGTCACGAGTGAGTGCTGCAGCCAGCTGCCGCCAGCACGTGGGAATGGTGAGTGCCAGGTGCTGTGGGCAGAGCACCAACTGTGTCCCTACAGATGCAACCAAAGGGAAATTCAGCTGTCCTTAAGGCCCATGATACCAACACGGTCCTGTGAGAGGGCTGGGGGGTGGGGGCCGGGAATCCGAGCTGAATGGAGAAATGCAGACTCCAGAGATATGGGAAGGAAGAGAGGAAATTCCTAAACAAGAGTGACAGTCATCTTTTAAAAGGCCTGAACCATTGGTGGAATGTGCAAGATTGTCACGGAAAAGACAATTTGTGATCGGTTCAAAGAGCCTAGGTTCACCCCTCCCGTTTCTACTCAGTGGATAAACTGAGGTTCCCCCTTCTATGCACCAGGTGCCATAATGAATACAGAGATGCAGGGACAGGATGCAGAGCAGGAAGGGGGTGAAGATAAGCTGCCACCAAACCAGAGAGGACACATGTGAGGGACCATGAAGCTTCCTGGAGCTTCCCCACCGATGAGCTAGGACGGTGGTCCACACCCAGCACCTGCAGCTCAGACGTGGGAGCAGTGGGTGTGGTGGTAGGAGCAGGGTTCAGGGCACATTCAGGAATCAGCAAGGGGTCTCGAAGCAGTGGCAGGAGCAGAGGCCACATGGAAGGGTGGAGGAGGGAGACGTTGGTGGAGTAGGTGGGACCAGCTTGCAAAGAGACTGGAATTCCAGACCAAGCATCACGCATTTAATTCATCAGAAAACAGGAAGAAGTTGAAGGTCAGTTTTGGGGTTTTTTGTTAAAACAGAGAAGAGACAGGCTCAACTAGAGACATAGGGAATTGCTTAGGGAGTTCTAGACTGCAAATGGCTTCACTTCCCACTCATCTGGTCAACGTGGGTAAGTAGGGATTTATCTCCAGTGGAAGCCAGGCCAGGGCAGGGAGGAGGGCATGAGCAGAGATGGAGATGGCCACACGCTGGGGCCACACGCCAGGGAGGGTTGACCTACAGGGGAAGGTCTTTGCCCCCTCGGAAGGTCCAGGTGGGAGTGGACACCATGGTAGCAGAGAATGAGGGCAGGGGGGCGGGGGGGGAGCGTGCTGGGGAGAGGGTGGGGAGCGGCCCCCAGGGACAGCTCATCAGGCCCCCAGTGTAAGGAAGTCAAAGTGTGCAAGAACTAGCGAAGGGTTTCAGGAGCAAGGACACCAGGCCGGGCAGGAAGGACGGACTGAACCAGCCCGGGAGAGATGTGTGAGTGACACCTCCCACTCCCTGGAGGGAACTATTTCTCTAAATCCAGCTGTCGGCCTGAATACCAGCTCCCTCTAGCCCTCCCCATCGCGCACCTCTGGGCAAGGCCTGCCCCAGGGGCTCTGGCTGGGCCAACAGCCAGGCTCCAACCAGCAGATCAAAAACCCACCAAAGATGATTAGAATCTGGATTTCACATGACATTCCTCCCCATTTACTCCTTCAGGTAACCCTAAACCTTAAGATGTCTACATTATTATGCTGAAAGCGAAATCCAGTCCTTTCTAGCAGCAGGCGGATGCTTCCCAGGGAGCGCATAGGCCGGCGAGCAAGGTAATGGTTACCAGATGCAGGTACAAAACTTCTGCCTACCCAGGTCAGCAGCCCCCAGACCCCATCTGCACTGATGTCCACCTGCACATACCTAGAGGCGCTTAATTCACATGAGGAAAGCTGGGGCCTAAGGAGCACCCAGTTTACTACATGATGAAGTCATGTTTAGCTGTTGCTATAATCCTTCAAGGCCCTGATGTGGCCAGAGGACCCACAAATGTGACCTCTGGAAAAAACTACCTCTAAAGTATATAGTGTCATCCACTGGTTTAAAGAGTCTTGTTTTTTTGTTTGTTTGTTTGTTTATTTGTTTTTTTGTAGTACGCAGGCCTCTCACTGTTGTGGCCTCTCCCGTTGCGGAGCACAGGCTCCGGACTCGCAGGCTCAGCGGCCATGGCTCACGGGCCCAGCCGCTCCGCGGCATGTGGGATCCTCCCGGACCGGGGCACGAACCTGTGTCCCCTGCATCGGCAGGCGGACTCTCAACCACTGCGCCACCAGGGAAACCCAAGAGTCTTGTTTTTAAAAAAAAAAAAAAAAATTAATATTATTTCCAGACCCCAGGTATAAGACAGAAGGGGAGGGCCCCTTCAGGAGGGGCAGAGGTAGGCTCCACGCCTACTCAGCAGGCCCAGAGGCTGCCACTAAGGAGACTCTGACACAATTCCCTGCATGGCTCAGAGAGAAGAGTGAGTTGGTAGTGATCGCACAGTCGGTTAACAGCAACACAAGAACTCAGACCCAGGACTCCGTGCTCCTAGTGCCAAATTTCTTGTTTCTACCACCCATCCCTACCCAACCTCCAAACCAGGCCACTGAAAAGTCACATCACGCTGCTTTCTTCCTTGGGGTCTGAGGGACTACAGAGCATCCAGAAAGAACCAGCTGTAAACGCAATGGATGTGACAAATGGCAGGTACAGAAATGTACACACACCGTGCCTCCAAAATCAGAAATGACAATCATTTCTTAACCACACCACTGATTGATCACTGTGGTTTGATGTTTCGCTTTTTCTTTACTATTATTATTATTTTGAACAGTAGTAAAATTCATGAACCTTCCTCAGTCTTTCCAGGAAACCACCTTATCTCAAAACTGATGTCACTTCAGTGATTCCCACTGTCTTTCACCTCCTGTGTCCAGCTGGTCACCAAATTCAGACAGATCTTTAAAAATAGCTTTCCCCCCATCCCCTACCGCCATCCTGGTTGCTGCCCCGGCTCAGCTCCTCATGTCCCCTCAGAACTCGCTTCAGCCTCCTCCATGGCTCCCCACCCTGCCTGTCCTGTGCCCAAGATGGGTGGCTGTCCCTTGAGGCATACAGCAGTGTCTAAGTACCAACAGGAACTTATGCCTCCCACCCTCCCTCGAACTCTGGGCAGCTCTCGGCACTCCTAGGATGAGGCTGTGCTCTGCAGGGGGAGCTGGGGACTCCACTAGGTGAGGTAGGGTCTCCTCCAGGATGTTAAATTCAAAAGGTGTAGGCACCTCCTGTCCAGAGCTCCCCTTAATACCCCTTTATAGCCCATTCATGGTTATCTCAACCAAGCCTTCTTGGAACTATCGCCTGCTTCCAGCCTAAATGTCTTGTCAAGGTAGTAAGTTCTCAACATTTACTCTCACATCTGTGTTAAAATTGTCCAGAAACCATAAACAAAAAGAAAATAAAACCCACAGGATGTTTTGTAAACAAAGCAACCAACAAGAGATTAATCTCCAAAATATACAAACAGCTCATGCAGCTCAATATCAAAAAAAAAAAACAACCCAATCAAAAGAAATGGGCAGAAGATCTAAATAGACGTTTCTCCAAAGAAGACACACAAATGGCCAAAAAGCACATGGAAAGATGCTCAACATCACTAATTATTAGAGAAATGCAAATCAAAACTACAATAAGGGGGCTTCCCTGGTGGCACAGTGGTTGAGAGTCCGCCTGCCGATGCAGGGCACACAGGTTCGTGCCCCGGTCCGGGAAGATCCCACATGCCGCGGAGCAGCTAGGCCCATGAGCCATGGCCACTGAGCCTGCGTGTCCGGAGCCTGTGCTCCGCAACGGGAGAGGCCACGACAGTGAGAGGCCCGCGTACCGCAAAAAAAAAAAAAAATTCCATGAGGTATCACTTCACACCAGTCAGAATGGCCATCATTTAAAAATCTACAAACAATAAATGCTGGAGAGGGTGTGGAGAAAAGGGAACCCTCCTACACTGTTGGTGGGAATGTAAATTGGTACAACCATTATGGAGAACAGTATGGAGGTTCCTTAAAAAACTAAAAATAGAGATACCATATGATCCTGCAATCCAACTCCTGGGCATACATCCAAAGAAAACCATAATTTGAAGATTCATGCACCCCAGTGTTCACTGCAGAACTGTTAACAATAACCAGGACATGGAAGCAACCTAAATGTTCATGGACAGAGGAATGGATAAAGAAGATGTGGTACATATATACAATGGAATATTACTCAGCCATAAAAAAAGAATGAAATAATGTCATTTGCAGCAACATGGATGGACCTAGACATTGTCATACTGAGTGAAGTAAGTCAGACTAAGACAAATATGGGATATCGCTTATACGTGGAATCTAAAAAAAATGGTACAAATGAACTTATTTACAAAACAGAAATAGAGTCACAGATGTAGAAAACAAACTTATGGTTACCAGGGGGCAAAGGGGGTGGAGGGATAAATTGGAAGATTGGGATTGACATATACACACTACTATATATAAAATATGTAACTCATAAGGACTTACTATATAACCCAGGGATCCCTTCTCAATTCTCTGTAATGACCTATATGGGAAAAGAATCTAAAAAAGAGTGGACATATGTATATGTATAACTGATTCACTTTGCTGTACAGCAGAAACTAGCACAACATTTTAACTCAACTATACTCCAATAAAAATCTAAAAATAAAAAAAAATTTTTTTTTAATTGTCCAAACCCACCTTCTCTGAGGTTTAGGCAATGCAGGGTCTGGGTGTAGTTGAAGGTCCTTAACTCCAGTGAACAAGTTCATAGCCCCTTATCCATTCCCTTCATGATTGTTTCCACATCTGTAAAATGGAGATAAGTAGTAGCTACCTCTTAGGATGACTGTGGGGCTAAATGAGAGTAGGCATTCTAAGCGCCAAGCACGATGCCTGGCTCAGGGCAAGTGCTCAATAAATGTTGGCTTAAAGAAACAGCACTCTGGATGCCTGTAAGACCAAAAGGGAAAGAATATGAATATTTCTTGAGCTTCCCTACTGGCAAGGCATGGTGGCAGGTGTTCTCATAAGTTATGTCAGTTCATCGGCTCAGCTACCCCTACGAACATTTTTATCCCAATTTTTACCATTTCATAAACCAGGAAACTGAAGAACTGTGAGGTTTCTTGCTCAGAATTTCTAAATGAGTCAGACTTCTTTGGGTTGCAAATGATTAAAGCCAACTTGACGAACCTTACACACAAATGGACTCAATGTTTCCGAAAATACAGCTTCCCCCCACTGTCTGAAAGTAGTGCTAAAGCAAAGAGGCAATTACCTTAGGACTCTTCTTGCTAAGGGATGCACAAAATAAATCAAGATAAAACACAGACGCTCACAGACAGTTCAAAGTTATGGCGGCTTGATGCTTAGATGCTGAGTGTAGCGTCCAGGGCAGGAGCTTGGTAGTGCCACTACCACTGCTTGGGGTCCATGCTGCCTCTACAATGCTGGCTGCAAAACAAACACTGTACACTATTTTTGCTTTTCCCTTTTTTCATAATAGCAAAAATCCTCTTCAGATTTCCCTCGGTTAGCAAAAACAGGTACTAATGCTTTGCTTTCATAAAAGCAAAGTCGTGTAAAGTGAACTTTCAAAAAGCAAGGGATACCTATACAATCAAGTGTTTAAGAAGCAAACCACGCATGGAGTGGCAAGGGACAGCAGCCTGAGAGCAACCAGAAGCAGTGGCTCAGATACCCCAGGCCTCTCTCCCCACCTCCGGTCTTTGCTCTCACTGCATGTGGCAGGAAGTGTGTCTGCCTACATTCCCTCATGGCTGTCAACCACAGCCTTGGCCAGCAGAGGACTGACTCCATTCCTCAGCTCCAGTTTCAGAAATCCCAGGGAAAGACTCTGATTGGCTCAGCTTGGGCTAGATTCCCACCCCTTAGCCAATCAGCTGTGGCCAGGCAGGGTGTGGTCATGTGAGATGTGCTGCTTCCCCAGAACCACCTGACCAGCCTCCAGAAAGGGAGTGTGCAGCTCCCAAAGGACAGGGGCATGGGGCGGGCCACAAAATAGTAGCACATTCTAGTTTCATCGCCAATAAGTGGAAGAGTCTGGATTTATGCCCAGGTTTGTTGGGCTCCAAAGCCCACATTCATTCTCTGACGCATGCTGCCTCTCTGAGACTCTAAATGTCTACTTCTGTATTAGGAAATCAGAGTTGGTCAGTCAGCCTCTCCAGAAAGTTAAAACAAATTTACTGACTAGGCAATAATAGCCATGGATACTTTTGGCATCCAAAGTCAGATGAAGGATGGCTCTAGACTGGGAGCCATATTGTCCATCTTCTATTTCATAGCCATTGTTATCACCACCTCTATGACCACTTTTCTTAATCATTTTTTTTACTAAACTCCATCCTCAGCCTGGCTGGAAAGTGCGGGTTTCTGGCTAATAGAGAATTTCTTTAGGTATTATATTTAGGTTCCCAATTTTCTAAGTATGGACATCATAGATTGCTAGTGATAAGAAGAGATCTCAAAACTATTGAATATCTCCTTCCTTCTCATTTTACAGATGAAGGAATGATGAAAACAATGTTCCCACAGCTAGTTGGTAGAGAGCTGGACTGCTATCCAGGTCTCCTCGTTCCTGGTCCAGTGCCCAGGCCCTCTCTCACTCTGTCTTTTTTGGAACACACTACAACACAATGTTGTATTGTATTATAATTTTGACACAAAATTTTATTTTTAATGATCCAATAAGCACTTCTGCTTTTAATGGTGGAACAAATCCCATAAATTCCTAAATTTCTCGTAGAAGTTCATAGCATTCTTCACCTCCTGGCCTTACCTGAAACCCTGCTGGCCTCTGAAAACATCACTTCCTTTGAGCTCTGTCAAGTAAAAACCATTCATCCTCATACCTGGTGGACCGGAGGCTTGTAAGTGTTGACAGTTCTCCATGGGTCCTTCATCTTATAGCGCGTCTTGCCAGCACAGGCATCGACTCCCTTTATTCTGGACTTTCTTTTCAAGATGTTTGTATAGAGACCAAGCTTGGAAGATATAGATAGTGTCTCCCTCCAGAGCAGAGGGCAGGCCAACTTACTGCTCTTTATAAAAGAGTCAGTCTTTAAGCTCAGGGTTCCCATAACCCACTTCATGTGCACGTATCACTTGACGCTCTTTGCATCACCCTGTAGGAACTGGGGCTCAAAGAATCAATGCAAGTGATACTCCTCTGGCTACTGATATTGCTGGGAGTAATAAACTGTCCTTTGTCTCTGACCCAGGAGTTTCAAGTCTTCTGCCAGCATCCATGAAGCTGTGTCAGTCCAACTTAGCTTGTAAGTGGTGTAAAATCCCAGACCCTACATAGTTCTTGACACAGAGGTGAAATCCATCTCCTCACTCCCCAATGCCACTTCCAGATCACTTCTTCTCCGCTCCTGTTAGAATTCCTTGCTCCATTATGTATCGATCTCATTTGGCAAGACTACTCTAACTCTCTTCACCTCTGTCATCTAATAACCTTCCTCTCATCCAGTGGCCTCCCCACCCCAAGTCCTGCCATAATTCTGGATGAGTTCACAGGTCACATGAACCACCTATCCAAGCTCCAGGCCTCTCAGTTCCTTCATCACCTCAGCTCCTTTGAATGACTCCTGCACTCCACCTGAGCCACATGTTCCCACTGGCCACAGTCTGGACAATGTCAACACTAGTAACTGCTCTGTCTCAGACGGTAGATCATTGTCTATTTTGATTATTCTCTATTTCGATCAAACAGATCATTCTCTAATTTGATTATTGTATTTTTGAATTCTAAGAATTCTATTTGATTTTCAAATCTGTGTCATTTTTATGGTTTCCTGTTCCCTGCAGATATTTTTCAGCTAATTTTTTTTATTTCTTTAAACAAAATAAGCATACTTTTAATAATCTGTGTCTGATAATGATAATATCTGAAATCTGTGGGTCTGTTACAGCTATGGGTTGCTCATGGTATCTTATTTTTATGTTATCTAGTTATCTTTGACTGTGTGCTAGTCATTATATTTGAAAATTTATTTATAGAGAATACATATCTGGTAACCTTAGTCTAGAACCAACATTTAATCCAAAGTCAAGGTTTGAGTTTCCCTGGACCACCCGTGTAGTACAAATCTGAGCTGCGAGACCATGTAAGGGTTGGTTTAATTCAGTTCACCTGCCTTAAGGCTTCTTAGGAGGCCCAGCTCATAATGGGGAAAGATTCCTATTAGACTCTGCACTTTGTGCTGCCTTTGACTTCAGTTTTGTCAGATAAAACAAAGGTTCAGATTTGCTAAAATGTCAAATTCCCTCAGGGCAAGAGCAGATTCTGTGCTCACCTCTCTGGCTTCTTATTTTCCTTAAATGTTGGCCTGGTAATTCCTTACAATCTTGTCTTTTCTTGCTACTTTTAAGGAGATGTTTTTATATTTTATCCAGCATTCTTGGTTGTTTTCAGCAGGCAGGATAGTCCAAAAAACCTAACTCACTGTTACCTGAAACCAAAGTTCTAATAGCCCATTCTCTATCAACAATCACCTATTTCTTCTAGTACTTTTCCTCTACTAATTTCATAGCATCTGTTTTTAACTTCATTGAGACCTCTAGACTTTGGCTACTTCATTTCTTCTAATATATCAGACCCTCTGTCTCCATTCCCTTCTTTATACCATGATTCATCACTTCAGCCTCTGTCTTACAAAAACTGTTAATCCCTTTGCCCCATTTTCCTTCCTTTAGATCTACCTGGAAAAAACTAATCCCAGATTGAGGCAAGCTTCTCTGCGTTTATACTCATGCTGCTGAATACTTCTGGGGAAACCCACCCAACCACTCGTTTTGGTGCTACTCTTCTCTCCTGGTCCCTGACAACAGCTGGGCCCCTATCACCGCCCAGTAGACATCCTCTATGACACAGTCGGCCACCATGTCCAGCAGCTTTGTTAAACTTTCCCCTCCCAGAAAGTCCTTCACCTTCTCCTCACCCCCCCCACACTCTCAGAAGATGCTCACACCTCCTGGTTCACCCAAAGCAGTCGCATCTTCCCATTCCTCCACCTCTGGTTTCTTGTCTGCCAGCTCATCTGCATCTGTGTCCACCCTTGTCTCTTTCTCATCTGCTTCACAGGCAAGGTTCTCCTTCCTCCTAAGGCTCTTCCTTCCACCTAGCTCCATCCCCTTCCACCTTCTAAGGAACCTCAGACCAATAACTGCTCTCAATCCTTTCTCTTTTCCAGTGGCTCCTTCCCACCATCTTGTAAACACTCTCAACTTCTTCCTATTTTAAAAAGGAGCTCTTTCCTTCAACTCTACAGTCCGTCCAAGGATGTATTCTTGGCTCTGCTCTCCCAATATAGAGTAGTTACTACCAGTTCCCACTGCACCCCAGAATTATAGTCTGTTTCCTTGTATTGCAATTTCTCCCTGAAAGATGAGTTCCTTGAGGGCTGGGACTTTGTCTTAACCACTGTTGAATCCCCAACATCTAGCATAGAATTTGTGGGAGGAGCTGAAGCATAAGCTGGGGTCATTGTTAGGCCCAGCAGCCCACATTAATCTCTGTGTACTAGTTACCAGGGAATTCTGCTTTGATGGGAGGCCAATTGGCCGAGTGCTAAATTTATAGCATTACTGATGCTATGTAATTCTTTTCAGTCTATGGAAATTCTGGCTTTATTTAGTTAGTATCTAATTTGCGGGTTAATAAGTCTTTGTCTGAAGGTCTTGGTGCACAGTGCAGGACTAGGATCACCTTTCTCAGACTCCCCTGGGGCTTGGGGTGGGGGGATAAACGTGTTTTGAGGCACTGACTCTTTGTATAACTTACAGGATCTCAGTCTGGGTATATTACTCATTAGGGTTTATTTACCTTTTGTGGTGGCCTAGAAAAAGCCAAGCTTAATGAAGTGGTTAACAAAAGCCTTTAACATCATATTTTCCACAGAGTTCATAAAAATATTGACAGTGGACTTTGCTGGCACATTGGGTCTTTCAAAGAGATGAATAAAAATGATAGTAAGTATACCGAGTTGGTTTTTTATAAAGCCTTCATAGCAAGAAGGCTGGTGGGCTTTACTCTTCATGACAGCAAGTAAGCCCTTCCAACGGATGATGAGTAAGTTGGCCACATGGCCGTGGCTGTGCCACTGTCCATCTCTGGGTCTCAGTTTCCTCACTATAAAATAAGAATCTTGGATAAAATGAGCTTTAAAGTTGTGTGTGTTTCAGAATGGAATGATACTATTCTTTCTAAATTCATTCCTAGGACAACAACTGCCTTCGCTTTAAAGGGAGGGACAATGAGGAATATTATTTTTGTCTCTAAGATGCCCCACAATCAGCAGAGATGGCCATAAAGTTGAGGGAAATGGTGATGGTCCTCAAGACCCAAGTCCCATGCTCTCAGTAGGCTTTCTTGGCTCCAGCCTTCCTGGTTTACAGCCTGGCTTGCCCCAGGGCTGGCTTACATTGAACGTTTTCAGATCCCCTCACTTCCTGCTAAGGTGTCCTTGAGAGCCTTCCCTACAGACTCCTTGGTAGGGAGAAGAGAGAATGATCAGAGATGCCTTAAACCTCAGTGCTGGGTAAATCTTAGTGATCATCTGGACTGTGGTTTTCAAAATCACCTGAATAAAAGGTCCTCAGATGATGATGATGATGATGATGATGATGATGACGATGATGATGATTATGATGGAGAAGGAAGAGAAGGGAAAGGAAGAAAAGGAGAAGTAAGAGGAAGAAGAAAAGAATGAAAAGAAGGAGGAGGAGACAAAGAAGCTGGTGTCAGCGATGATAATGTTGGTGATGATGACGACGATAATGATGATGATGAAGGAGGAGGGGAAATGGTAAGATGATGTCAGTGATTATGATGATTTGGATAATGATGATGTTGGTGATGACAAAGATAGTGATGTTGATGATGATGCTGACGATGGTGATAAAGACAGACCACTACGAAATGACGTAAAAAGTAATAGCTGTTAGGCATGTGTATCAATTAGTATGCGTTTGGCAGCAAGTAATAGAAGTCTTAATTGTTGGTGGTTTAAATAATAAAGATTTTAATGATCTCACATCATAACAGCAAACCTTTATGCAGTACTTACTGCCTGCCAGCCTTTGTTCTATGTTTTCTTCAAGGGAAGTGCTGTATGGTCTCCATATTACAGATGAGGAAACTGAGCCTCAGAAAAGTTAAGCACCTTGCCCAAGGTCAAGTGAGTGGTAGAGCCAGGACTTGACTGGTTCCAAGGTGGTGTGGCCTCGGGGTCTACTGTCTCCTGCTGCTTTCTCATTGCAGGGCTTGAGGTATGGGTTCTTGGTTAGATAGGAGCTCGGTGACGTCAGGGTGCTGAGTCAGTGTCTCTGTGATTCCCTTGGCCTTCCCCTCAAGGTTACCATAGCTCCGTGCCTCCCCCCACTACACGACAGCTTCAAGAGCAGAAAGCTTGGGGTGGAGGACACAAGACTTTTCCTCACACTACCCTCACCTTTTACCAAGAAGAAAAATCTCTTCCCAAATCACCCAGAGAGTTCCCCTTACATCTCATTAACCAGAACGGGGTCTCACGGCAGCCTCACACCAACCCCGGCAAAGGGAAATGGGGCAGCCATGTATAGCTGGTTTCAACTGAACCATTTTTGTTTCTGAGGACTAAACATGCTGTCACCTGAATACAACTGGGCTCTGTCTTCTGGGGGAAATGGGGATGGATGGTGGGTAGATCCCACTAGGACTGGCACAGCATGGGAAAATGGCAAGATAATAGCAAATTGCACTGAGTGCTATGGAGGACCCATACAGGATGGTGTGGTAGATACTTTAAGAAGGGATCCCATTTAGAAGAGTCAAGCAAGACCACCAAGAGGAGGTCACATTTAAACTGAGACCTGGAAGGTGAGAAGGAATTAGCCGATGACCAAGTGGGGAGAATATTGCAGGCACAAGGGAACATTTGTGTAAAGGTTCGGAAGCAGGAAAAATGATTCAATTATTTAAAGAATCCAGAGAAAGCCAGTGTGCCTGGAGCATAGGGAAGAAGAGAGAAAGCTGAGGGCCAGAGCAGGCAGGCCCTGTGGGCCATGGTAAGGAGTTTAGCTTTTCTCCCAGGAGCAGTAAGAATCTACTAGTGGGCTTACGAGGGTGGTAACAGCCAGTCCTTGGGTAGAAAGGAGAAGAGGTTGCCTTTCGGAAGGCAAAGGTGCCAAGTAAGAAAACAAAGGCTGAAAGTCTACGTGGGATGGTGTCTGAATGCTAACCAAGGAATTATTCACAACGTGCTTAAACCCTCCAAAGGACACAGGAACTGTCATGTGGGCTATTTTTAAGCTGTGTGTGTGTGTCTGTGTCTGTTCCACAAAATCCTTGGAATTTTTAAGCACTCATAAAAAGAAAAGATACTGAGGAATTTTAGGAGACTTTAAACAGCTTTCACGATTAAAAAGCACCCTCAAATCCAACACCCACACGCTTCCGGATAAATGTCAACTGCAAAGCAATTCATACTGAAGCCACACCCAGGTAAGAGGAGGGGGGGTCAGTTGAGCTTGCATAGCCATTCACAGACACCCCGACAAGGCAAGTGACAGGGGCTGGGTGCCCAGAGAGTAGCACAGGAAAGAGACTGCCTCTCCCCAGCAAACAAGAGTACTAAGTCCTCCACCCCATTACGTATGAAAAGTTCAGTGAGAGTTTGACGGTATTACGCCAGGATTTCTGGAAGCCAAGTGAAAACGACCTTGAAAATAAACCACATGCTGCTGCTAATTAATCTTAGTTCCTGGCTCTTTCCAATCAGACCCTGAACTATAATCCATCTTCATTACACTTCTTTTAAAGCAAAACTGGTGCATTTCCGAAAGTCTAATTAAGGAAGGAACATTATAAGGCCTTGGGTCATAACTCTCTTTCTGTCACATGTGCACACGTCTGCTACACACACACACACACACACACACAGACACACACAAACACACAAAGAAATGTTTTTTAAAACCCTATATGGCCCGTTTATTTCCATCACAAGCAAGCCACCCCAGAGCTGAGGGATGAATGAGATAGCCAGGCTGGGTACCATCATAGTCATGTCAGCCAGTGGCCCTCCCTACTCATGTCCCCACCTTGCACACATCCACCACCATATTGCTGCATACACACCTAGCGGGCAGCCATGGGCTGAGGGATGAATGAGATAGCCAGGCTGGGTACCATCATAGTCGTGTCAGCCAGTGGCCCTCCCTACTCATGTCCCCACCTTGCACACATCCACCACCATATTGCTGCATACACACCTAGCGGGCAGCCATGGGCTCAGGAAAGGAATGCCTGCCCCCAGCCCCAGGGGATGAAACAGGGTTAGTCTGAGCTGGGAGTGGCAATCCAGTGCTCTTTGACAGTGGCTGGTTTTAAGGTGACATTTGATCAACTTCTTCTGACAAAAGGAAAGGTCTTTTGGAGGTTTCTGGGAAAGATTCTCCTCCGTGAGAAAAATGATGAACCCTGAATGTGGTTGGGTGTATGAGGGTGAGATGCTTTTCTCTGTAGCAGCCAATAGAGTGAAAAACTAGTGACCACAGAGAGGAAAGTTTCCTACTTGTGTGGACCTCCCAAAGACATGACTTTGGGAGCTTGGAGAACTTGGGGGAAACGTGTTGGGATCAAGTCATGCTGTCTTTGAGGATTTGTCTGCTTATCATTGTCTAAATCCAAGATTTTGACTTGGGATCCCAAGGAAAGGTTAGAATGGTTCAAGACTCATCTTTGGGTTGGACTTCACATCGTGGGTGGGGACCAAGGTCATGTTTGAGAGTCTAGTGATAGGTGTTTTCCCAGCTTGGGATGGGTCCTTTCCACTGACATATTCCTCACCCCCATTTCCATCACCACCCTCACAGCCCTAGATGAATCATAAGGTAGATTTGCATTTTCCCAATTGTTTATGATTAGAGGGTTCCTACAAGCCCCTCACAGATTTTATTCATCTAAGTCCATGTACCTACTGACCCTTAAGGAGCCTCTGAGATTTACTGAAGTCTGACTCTCATTCGCTCATGCCCTCTCCACCTGAAACCCAACTACCCCTTCCTATCCCCTACTTAGTGCTGCAGTTCCTATCCATCAAACCCTGGAAGAACCCCCGATTCCAGTCCTAGTGTAAATTACACCAACAATTACACATCATGAAGAGAGATACACCAACCCTTGAATTTCCTGCCTGGAAAAGTTAACAATCCATCCAGATGATTCTCCCTCATCACATGACCAGCTCAGCCCAGAGCTGGTTTATTCACATTAAAAGAATATACACCATGGCAGTTTAGAAGATGTCGAAGATATCTTCTTAGAGACCATATTCACACACATATATTTGTGTGTATTCACATGCATAGTGTGGGAATCTTCAAAGCCAGGCAGGAGAAGGGGGCTGTTGAGCTGTCAGCAGGTTATATTACAACTTAAAAGAACAACCCCTCACTATACAGATGAGAAGCTAAGCCCCTCACTATACAGCAGAGAAGCTAAATCCCAAGACGGAAAAAGTCTTGGCCAGCATCCCAAAGCCCCATGCTTAAAATAAGTGAAAACAAGTGAGTTAACAGTGGTGTTAAGGATGCTGGTTTCCTGCGTAATAAAGTGGTAGGAATGACTCCGTACACTACCCAAGGTCAAGCCTGGCTGTTGTGGTGGAATTTCACGGAGCACCATAGACACCTCTTGGGTGGCTCCCTGGAATGCCCCCTTCAGTAGTGGACACCGCCAGACATTTCAAGGTGGTGCCCAAAGGTCATGCTGTGTTACATGATCTGGCCACAGCTGACTGCCCATGGGAGGATGCATGACCCATAGTGGATCAGAGACATTCTGCTTCCCAAGAATTTGACATCTGTATCAGCACACATGGGCTGGCGATCTTTGGGACTGGGTGGTGTTAATGGGAGCCCACCAACAGGATCCAGGAACTCCAACTGCTGAGCCATCGGGGGCAGCCGCATTTCGTTCCAGATCTTAGTTGTTCAAGTCTTCCTTTGATTTGAGAGGTATCCCATAGTCCCTCTAACAAATTATTGTTTTTCTTTGCTTAAGCTAGTCAGAGGGGATTTTTGTGGCATGCAACCAAAATAGAAAACAAAACAAGAGGAAAAAGAAGCTTAACTAACAGAACGACAAGCCTGGTGTTCCACAGCTGTCCCAGTTTGCTGCTCCACGGACAGCATGTCTGAGAGTTCCATGAAGCTGAACTAAATAGAGTCACATGGCTTTAAATCCCTCAGAGCTATTTACTGGGGCAAAATTAATTAATTAAATGAATAAGGCTACAAAGCATCACCAACCCAATGTTTTAAAGAATATGTTGGGTTTTACTGAGAATATTTAACACTGTACATAAACATTGTCCCAAATGGATGACATTTTTGTCTAGACAATGATTAAGCTTAGGAGGCAGACACTGGGGAATGGCTCATCTATTCAGAGACCTCAGGCCAAATGTCTGGACTCCAAATCCAGGGTTCTGTCCCTGTCCCAAGCACTGCAGACCCCCGAGTTAGGAGACTGGATCTCTGATCTTTATTCCATCACAAACTCACTCTCTAGCCAGAAACAAGCCATTTTGTCTCTCTGGAAACAATTTCCTCCTCTGTAAAATGGGAGTGTAGAAATCAATTACTTCTAAATTCCCTCATAACTACAAAATCCCCCAGTTCTATTAAACCAGTCATCAGAAATCTGTTTATTCACATTTAGGCACTGATTCCAAAAGTGGTCCTTCTAGAGCTCATTGAATGGGCTATGTCTCAAAATGTAATGATCTTAGGTTAGGTGTCTGTGGTCGCCAGCCTCCAAGATGGCCCACAGTGATCTCTGCCTCCTACTATTCATGCCCTGTGTGGTTTCCTCCCTCACTGAATCACGGTGATGTGTATGACTATGGCGTATTGTGGAGGGGATGGGGTGTGACTTCTGAAGCTAGGTTATCCAAGGCATTGTGGTTTCCTCATTGGCCTCTTGGATTGCTCATGCCGAAGAAAGTCTGCCGCCATTTTGTGAGGGTGCTCAAGCAGCCCTGTGGAAAGGCTTCTGTGGAGAACTGAGACCTCTTGCCAACAGCCAGCACCAAACGGTCAACTGTGTGAGTGAGCCACCCTATAAACAGCTTCTTTAGGTGGCTGCAGCCCGATCAACACCCTGAGTGCAGCCTCATGAGAGACTCCAAGTCAGAACCAGCCAGCTCAACCACTCTCACTTTCTTGACCCACAGAAACGATAGGAGATAATAAATGTTTATTGTCGGTTTATGCCACTTAGCTTTGGGGTAATTTGTTGCCCAGCCAAAGTAACAAGTTTCATCTCTAAAAATTTATATCTGATTCATTTGATGTGAAAATAAGAAATTCTGATAAAGGTAACAATAATGATCGGATGGTTATGGTATTTTTTTTCTTCTAAAGGTCTGAAATGTTTACAAATATCTGTCAAAATTTTCCCTGAAAGATTGTGTGAGGCAGTAGGTACCCTCCCTCTTGCTACCTGAGAAATCTGTATATTGCTTTTAAATTGTAGTAGGTTTGGTCAAACATCGATAAGCTGATGGGTACCTCAGGGTTCATTATGTTACTCTCTTTTCTTCTGCGTACAATGAAAGAATGCTACGCTCAGAAAGATTGCTAAACTTTTACTAAAGTGAGTGGGAGAGGGAGAAGCCCCTGGCAGTAGGCCTTGCCTGCCTCCCCATCTTCATCTTCTCCCCTCTCTGCTCCAGTCTCACGCTTCTCCAGCTGCACTGGCTTCCTCACTATTCCTTGAACACACCAAACTCACTCCCTGATCTTGGCACTGACTGTTCCCCCTGCCTCTGGCAGAGACCACTAGCTGTCCACCAAAATCCATCATCCCCTCATTCCAGGGCACATGACTACATTTCCTAGAC
The DNA here is from genome assembly GCF_937001465.1 of Orcinus orca. Taxonomy (NCBI): domain Eukaryota; kingdom Metazoa; phylum Chordata; class Mammalia; order Artiodactyla; family Delphinidae; genus Orcinus; species Orcinus orca. The sequence goes on along the minus strand of NC_064568.1, from coordinate 75,174,585 downwards.
TCCCTTGCGGTTGGGGTGACCATGTGACCAAATTCACTGTGGTGGAACATGAGCATAAGTGATGTCTGTCATGGTCAGATTGGCCCATAGAGATATCCCATGATGCTCCTCCAAGTTCTTTGACCTTCCAGCCAATCAGGATGGTGATGCCTTAGAAGTCAAAATTTGTAGCTGATAGAGCAGTCTGGGTCCCTGAATGACTCTATAGAGGACAGCCATCCCATCAGCCTGAACACTCATCCTGCAGAGTTATGTGAGAAATAAAGAAACTTATTCTTTAAACTGTTTGACTTTGAGGGTCTATTTGTTATATCAGCTCAGCCTATAACTAACATTATATGATTATAATTATATAGTTATTATTACAATATTATGTAACTAACATTATAACTATTCACATTGCTCATTCGTTTATATCATTCAGACCTGCTCAAATGCACTTGCTCAGGAAGCCTTCCCTCTCAACCCATCTAAATTGGCCCCTTCTCTAAAACTAAAAATAGAGCTACCATATGATCCAGCAATCCCACTCCTGGGCATATATCCAGAGAAAACCATGGTTTGAAAGGACACATGCACCCCAATGTTCATTGCAGCACTGTTTACAATAGCCAAGACACGGAAGCAACCTAAATGTCCATCGACAGATGAATAGATAAAGGAGATGTGCTACATAGATACAATGTAATATTACTCAGCCATTAAAAAGAGTGAAATAATGTCATTTGTAGCAACATGGATGGACCTAGAGATTATCATACTAAGTGAAGTAAGTCAGACAGAGAAAGACAAATAACATATGATATCCCTTATATGTGGAATCTAAAAAAAATGATACAAATGAACTTATTTACAAAATAGAAACAGACTCACAGACTTAGAAAACAAACTTATGGTTACCAAAAGGGAAAGGGGAGGGGAGGGATAAACCGGGAGTTTGGGATCGACATATACACACTACTATATATAAAATAGATAACTAACAAGGACCTACTGTATGGCACAGGGAACACTGCTCAATATTCGGTAATAACCTAAGTGGAAAAGAATTTGAAAGAGAATAGATACATATATAGGTACAACTGAGTCATTTTGCTGTACACGTAAAACTAACACAACATTGCTAATCAACTACACCCCAATAAAAAATTAAAATTTTAAAAAATAGAAAATAAAATAAACTGGCCCCTCTCCAGCCTCTATCACATTACCTGGTTTTCTTTTGCTAAACAGCATGTACCCCTACCTGAAATTACACATGTATGTGTTTAGCTGTTCATTGTCTGTCTGCTCTACTAGAAGGTAAACTCCCTGAAGGCAGAGACTCTGCCTGTATCCCCACAGGGCCCAGCACAGAACAGGTGCTTGCTCAGTACATATTTGTTGAATAAATACAGTGGGCCACGTTGGGAACCTAAGCTGGGAGGTCCTGAAGCATAAATAAACTTAAGCAGTTGGTTTCCAAATCTTGGGGCCATGTCACCTTGGGATACTGTTCTTATTAAAAGCACAGTTCCTGGGTCCCACGCCCAAAGGCTCTAACCTGTCAGCTTCAGGCATGGGGTAGGGACCAAACCTCTGTGTGTTAATGTGTGACCAGGTTTGAGAGTCGCTGCTCTGGCTCGGGTCAGGATCTGGACGTGCCCCTCAGAAAGGAACTCAGAGCATCCACACAGTGGAAAGGAGACAGCCTCCGTCGGACCTCCAACGGTTGGGGGAGACTGAAGATGACCACCTCCCAGGAAAAAGTGCTCTTCACGGGCAAGTGGGCATGTTATTTAGGATACAGACTTGGCTATGATGGACAGAGGCCTCACCTAGCAGCGCTAAACATCGTGGTCAATGGTGACACCATTTCTCTCTGAAGGAGAAGTCTGAGCTGGGATGGCAGCCGTACTCATCAGGGCCCAGCCTCCTCCCATCTTGTTGTTCTGCCATCTATAGAGTGTGGCTACCACTCACAGGGCCAGGAAAGCTCTCCACCATGCCCACCGTGTCCATCGGAAAGGCGGAGGGGTATGCCCTCCCTTCCATCTAAGGACATGATCCAGAAATTGCTTTTCCCATATTGCATTGGCCAAAACCTGGTATACGGATGCACCTGGCAGGGAAATATCATCTCTATTCTGGGCACCACAAGCCCAGCCAAAACTTCTCTAACAGCAGAAGGAGGGAGTGGAGATTAGGGAGCAATTAGCCTCCTCTGCCACAGAAGCCACGTGGCTACTAGAGGGAAGCCAAGCGAAGGTAGGCGCACAGTTACAGGCCTAGGAGTCAGACTGCCCATCCAGCCTTAGCCTCTGCCCTCGGGTCTCAGAGGCCATCGGGGTGACAGACAAGCAAACAGTGAAACACCTGAGTGCACCATAAATGAACTGAAAGGCCTCTGGAAGCACAGAGGACCGTAGACTGACTTACACTGGGGGTTGGGAAGGCTGCTCCCCAAAAAAACGTTTCTACCGGTCCCAAACGGGTGCGTGGAAATTTGTAGGGGAGGGGGCCAAGCAAGTAAGAACCCCACAGGGGAGAGGCCAAAACAGACAAATGTCAAGAAGTCTAGAAAAGCCTGGGATCTTCAGGAAAGAGAAATAAATTCTGGGTTTAGATCCTAGGGAGCTTCGGGGAACAGGAGATGAGGCTGGAAAAGTAGGTGGGCCCAAACTTGATAGAGGCCACATTCAGGTGCCGGGCTGCCTGGGTTCAAATCCCAGCTCCCCATTTACTAGCTGTGTGATGTTGGCCATGTTGACATAACCTCTCTGAGCCTCAGTTTCCCCGTCTACAAAATGGAAATAAATAATAATCCTTCATCCTAGGCTTTCATGAAGATTCAGTGAGTTAATACTGGTGGAAAGCTTAGGAGAACGTCTGCAGGTGCTGAGGGCTTTTATTATCGCCCTCCAAAGGGATCTGCTTCATCCTCAGTTTCTTAGTAAATTCCCAGAGGCGAGTCTCAGAGATTTTGGCTGAATTGGGAAGAAAACAGAGGAGGGACTTTTTCCTCATGCTTATGTCCAGAGCATTAAAGAGGGTGGTCAACAATATGACTCAGAGTGAGGAGATCTGGAGAAACCCAAAAGGAGGGGAGTGGGGACAGTCTCCCGCTTTATCCCCAGAGAGCTGGGTGACTTCTTAGAGGCTGGTTTCCTCACCACCTCAAGCTGCCTGTGCCTGTTTTGTGAAAGAAAGACTATTGGCCCAAACAGAGTGTGGCCCCAGCACCCAGCAAGAGGAATCCTGGAGGGTCCTGCTGCTAATTGTACAACGTTAGGAAGACCCCACTAGGACGGACAGTGGGTGTCTCTTCACCTGTCTGCTTGACTTTTCTGCTCACACTTGACCAAACCTGAAAGGCTGGGAGCCCTGTCTTTTGGTACCTTTGCAGGGAGAGAGACAAACCGGACAAACTGGCGGCTCTGAGGTGGGCATGGCGGAGGGCAGTGCCCTCCCCGCTTCCTGGTGCAGAAAAGAGCTGGCTCTGAATCCCACCTCCCTAATGCACAAGTATTGGCTGAGCCCACGCAATGAGTTGGCGCCGTGCTTCAGGGCCTCATGGGTTCTTGTTAGAGACAGAATGGGATGATGCAGCCAGCAGGTAATCAGGGAAGGGAAGCTCTTTCGCATTCAGTACCCAGCAAGGTGAGTGTCTCATCACTCAGAAAAAGGGAGCTGTAGCTGGACACATCTTCTTCTTCTGAGGTGGCCGTCCTGGTCACCTGTCTACGGGGAACCAGCCTACCAACCCACGAGTCGGCTGACCAGAGACAGCCTCAAAGGCCATTTCCTACAGAGGCCAGCCTGAATGGCACAGAGGATGGGCAGTCCCGGGGCACACAAATCCCCACAAGGCCATCGAGTGCCAGCTCCAGCGCTTTTCAGAAAGACCTCCCGCTTGCTCCAGGGTGGGCAAGGGTTCATCCCCCTGAGAGATCGTAGCACTCCATTGCACTCCATCACTGAGGTTTACAACAGGCCAGGGAGCAGGCCTTCCACGTGTAGCTCTCCCTGACGAGCTATAAAAAACGTCCAAACACAAGAGTCGGATGTGCTGTACGTTAGGAGTTTTCTGTCTGCCCTCAGCCTCTGAGTGTCCGCCAAGTCCCATAAATTAGGCAAACGTCTCAGGAGCCACAGAAGGAGACTTCCCAGCAGCCAGAGCAGCAAATCCAGGGAACAGGAAGAATAAAAGCAACGTCAGCCTGGCCTCGGGGGAGGAGAGCTGCCCATCCCTGAATTTCCCGAGTCTCCCTCAAGGGGATTTGGCGCCGCTTCAAAATTCTCCAGGACAGTGATTCTCAAAGTGTGGTCCCCGGACCAGCAGCTGGAAATGCACATTCCCAGGCCTCCTGCATCAGTGACTCTGGGGCTCAGACTGGCAATTTACGTTTAACCAGCCCTCCTGGTGACTCTAACGCCCAAGTGAGTTTGAGAACCAGCGCTTCAGAGGTTTTCCTGTGTAACTGAAATCAGCGTGAGGCCAGGAGGAGGGTGAGCAAGAGAGATGGGAAACGCTAAGGAGGAGCTCCTTTTCACGGCCCTGAGAGCGAGCGTGTCATCATCCCGGCTCTGGGTGGCGATGGTATATGGATGGCCGGAGCTTGTAGGGATGGTCGCTGGAGCTGAGTGGGGGCGTTTGGAGCCCGGGAGAGGTGGTGATCTCTGGAACCAGACGGCTCACAGCCCGGAGAAGTGGGGAGGCTAAGCGGGAAGGTTACTACATAGGGACGGCTGGTGAGGCCGGGAGCAGGGAGGCCACCTGGGGAAGGTCAGGGACCCGGCGGGGCAAAGACTCATCACCTGTGAACATCCACGGGGCAGCCTACCCGGGCCAGCCACTTCGCCCGTTCTCCCACTGGATGCCCAGTGGCGAGGACAGCAACCATCGCCCCACTTAGCCAAGGAGGAACCCAAGGCCCTCAGAGGCCCGTCATTCACCTAAACTCATCCAGAGGTGAGTGCCATTGCCAGTTCTCCATCATCCTTGCCCACTGCCCCCCGGGGTGACGGCTGTGGGGAAGGGGCGGAGAGAGAGTGCCTGTGCCGGGCAGAGAGAAGGTGCAGGAAGGAAAGAGGGAGCCTCCCAGGCTGTCATTAAGGCAAAACCTCCAGGTCTTTCTCGTGATGGTTTTCAAGAGCCTTTCCTTCTCTCCACAAAACCCTGCCAGCAAATCTCATGTTATGGCTTTTACAACTCTTGTTTCGGACGTTGAACGCCTGCACAACAACTGTTTCCCTTCCCTTTGCTTCCTGCTCAATCAGTCCTCATCCCCACAAGGCCATGTGGACTCCACTGAGGCCCCGGGGGAGGGAAGCACAGAGCTGGAAGGAACCTTAGCGACGACCCTGTCTAATCCCCTCATTTTATACACAGAGAGGGAAAGTGACTAGCTCAGGGTCACACAGCAGATTGGTGATGAACTCGGGCTGGAGTCTGGACCAAGCTCTGTCCTGCAGTGAGGGACACATCCGACCTGGCACTGCTGCCCATGGCTGTCTCCATGGACCAGACGGGGTTTAGCACTCCTCTTCTGGGTCTTTTTATTATTTTTTCTCTTATCTCACTTGTGTTGCGTTGTTGTCGACATCTTTTCTTCTGAAACATGAGCTATGTATTAGTCAGCATGGGCTTATTCTGTGGTACCAAGTAGCCCCAGAATCTCAGGGCCTTCGTACATGTAAGCTTGTCCCTCCCTTTGCCATCCCTCCCCAGTGGGAAGTGGGTGTTTCATCAGCCCAGAAGGAGAGAAGAACCAGACACGATGGAGTCCTATTAACTGAACCAGAAATCACTCACTCGCTGCTGGAATGTGTGAATGAATGAACAAATGAGACAAAATAATAAAGGGACTGAGAGGACAAGGGAAGGATGGGCCTGACTCTCCTCTGTCTCTGATGTCATTTAGTCCCTTCTCTGCTCCTGGTTCCTGGCACAGAGCTCCTAAAACCCTGGTAATTTTCTGAGTGATGGGAGCATCTTTTGTTCTCATGAGGGGACTCTTAGTGCTCTCCTGCGTGCAGACTGAACCAGAAGGACCAAGCTGTTTGAAGCTTGGAAATTTCAGCCCCACTCCTCGTCGTCTAGAGTGGGGAGAGGGGCTGGAAATTGAGTTAATAATCAATCATGCCAATGTGACAAAGCCTCCACTAAAATCCCAAAAGTACAGGATTCAGAGAGCTTCCGGGTTGCTGAACGCATGAAGGTGCAGGAGGGTGGTACACCTGCCTGGGAGAGGGCGTGGAAGCTCTGAGCCCCCTCCCATACCTTGCCCTATGTATCTCTTCAACTGGAACCTTTATCATATCCTCTATTATATGATAAACTGAGACACATAACTACGTGTTTCCCTGAGTTCTGTGAGCTGTTCTATGACTGAACCCAAGGAGGGGGCCGTAGGAACCCTGATTTATGGTGGATTGGTCAGAAGCACAGGTGACATCCTGGACTCCTGGTTGGCATCTGAAGTCAGGGCAATCCTGTGGGACTGAGCCCTTGCTTGTGGGATTGGATGCTAACTTCAGGTAGATGGTATCAGACCTGAACTGAATGGTGGGACACCCAGCTGGTGTCAGAGAACTGGAGGGTGGGGAAACATCCACACATATGGTGAGCAGAAGTGTGAGTATGGCAGTAGCAGAGAGTAAAGGAAGAAGGCTTTTTCTTTACAATAGGTCATTTCCCTTCCCTGGGCTTCCATTTTCTTACCAGTAGACTGATACAGCCGGACCATCAGAAAACAAGCCCTAACGCTCTGAAGGTTCACAGCCATCCATGACCAGGAAGAAGCCGCGGGGTGGACTCCTGCCAGATGAGTGTGCAGTTGGGTTTTTACAGGAGCAAGTATAAGGATCTGCATTGGGGGAAAATGACCCAAACTCTGTGTATTGCAGATTCTGTATTAATCATCAGTTATGATTCAAGAATTCCTAATGATAATGGCCAATATATTCTTTGCCCCAAAGGCAGAGGTTATTCGACGGGGTGCCAGAAATTGGAGCCTCTCCTGACCCAAGTCCCCAGGGCAGTCGGGTCTGGAATGCCTTCTGTGCATGGAGAGAGCTGGAGAGAGTGCAGGGGAGGGCACCGTGCCTTCGTTTACTGCAGCCCGTGCACTTTCTGCCCTTCCCCCTGCTCCAGGACCCAGGGAACAACCCGTGGGCTACGTCCATGCCCACGTGTCCTCTGGCCTCTGGTTGGGTTCAGCCCGTGCGAGGTCCCAGCAGGAGCTCAGAGGACAAGAGAGAGTGAGGCTTGGTCCCTGTTCAGTTTCCCTCCCTGGGCCATTGCCCTGGGCTGGTGATGTCACGCTGCTTCTCCAGACAGCTCCCCTTCCCGGTATCAGTAACTGCTCCTTCCCCTTGGGCCTCAGAGTGGTAACAGCTGGCCTGTACTAACACAATCCCTATGGCTTCTCTACACCCACATCTTTGCACAGAAACCCTCCTCCAATGTCCTATTTTTAGCGTGCCTCCGGTTTCCTGTGGGAATGTAGGGAAGGGTCACTGATGATGCAGGTGTACTAAAGAGTGGGCCTGCCAGCCTGGAGGGGGAAGGGGCGAGGAGACAGCATGAGGGTCTGCCGAGCTAGAAAGGGCTGATCCTGGGGCTCACAGTCTTGCTCCCCAGACCCTGGACCATGAGATCAGGGGGAAGGCTCCCATCAGCAGAACACAGTCCTGTGACAAATATGACAAGGTATCATGCAGACAGCCCCCTTCCCTCAGAGTTGCCCCTCCCCATAACATCAGCTACAGATGGTCTAAGGGGCCATGTCTGGCCGTACAACCCAGCCCTCCCAACCTCACGGCCAGCCCTGGACCAGGCACGGACAACTGGCGCAAGGGGGCCAATCATATTTACTCCATCTCAAACTAGGAATTACAGACCCAGCCACTGAGTCAGGCAGTAACCGACAGGTCTGATAGGATACACTCTATCACCCGGCTTGTAAACTTATAAAAGTGATCACTCTAGAAGGTGATAAAGACCAAAACCATAGAGGAAGGGATGGATTTGGAGTCTGGGATGAGCAGATGCAAACTATTACATAGAGAATGGATAAACAACAAGGTCCTACTGTTTAGCACAGGGAACTATATTCGATATCCTGTGGTAAACCATAATGGAAAATGATATGAAAAAGAATGTATATATATGTATAACTGAATGACTGTGCTGTACAGCAAAAATTAACACAACATTGTAAATCAACTATACTTCAATAAAATAAATTTTTAAAACTAAAAATATAAATAAATAAATAACTTAAATTTTTAAAAAAGACGAAAAACATAATGCAAGACAAAACGTTAGATACATCCAGGACCATTTACTAGAAACAGATTTGGATTTCACCCATGTCCTTTTATATACACAATAAAAATATATATAATATTTTAATATTATTTTGTATATTAATATAATTCTATTAATGTACATAACTACATATATAATTTCTCCCCAGCCTTTCCAGAATAGATTCTTCAAGCAGCCGGTTGTTGGAAGTGAATGGGAGTGTGGGAACAGGCCCTCAGGTTTACCGAGCACTGTTCTGCACCAGGTTCAATGCCATGTGCTGTACATAAATGTTATTATTTAGTCCTCACAACCCCCTGAAAGTGACAATAATCTCCCTCATTCTGGAGTTCAGAGACTGAGGCTCAGGCCCTGGGCAAATGGTTTTTGAGCTCCTACTATGTGCCCAGTGCAGGTCCATGTGTCTGTGAACAGAGCTGACCAAGGCCACCCCCACGGAGCCCACATCGCAGTGAAAGAGGGACAAGAGCTAAATACCTGGACCGTGTGGCCCCTCGGTTGACACACGTCAGGAGAAAGCACGTGGAGTGGCAGAGAAGGGGCGTGGGGTGTCTGTGATGGGGGCGGGCACAGCAAGAGAAGGGCTTCAGTGGTGCCAAATGAATCCGGATTGTACGGAGGTGAGCGTGTGAGCCACACAGTCCTCTGGGCAAGAGTGTCCCAGCAAAAAGGAGCTGTAAATGCAGGGCCTGAGGCTGGTGGAGGAGCAACAGGGAGGCCAGTGCCTCTGGGCCAGAGTTAGCGAGGGAGGGAACTAGGAAACGATGTCACGGGTACAGGGGCCAGAGGGAAGTGGCTGCCATTGGAGGATCCCAGCAGAGGAGCGACAAGGTCTAACAAGGTCTAAGTTGGGTTTTGCAGGATCCCTGGGGTGGCTGTGTAGACAGATCCCTGGGGTGGCTGTGTAGACAGTAGACTGAAGGAGGCAGTTAGGAGGCTGCTGCAATAACCCAGGGGAGAAATGAAGGTGCTGGCTTGGGCTAGAGTGACGGCAGCGGAAGTAATGAAAAGCGGTCAGATGCTGGATGCAGTTTGAAGACAGATGCAACAAGATTTGCATACAGACTGGATGTAACTGTGAGAGAAAGAGAAAACTCAAGAATGACCCTCAGGAGGTTTTGGTATGGCAACTGGGAAGAGGGTGGTGCCTCAGCTACCCACTGCTATGTAACAAACTACCCCAAATCTTGGTGGCATGAAACAACCATTTGTGTTGCTCATGATTTTGTGAGTCAGGAGTCAGGGATAAGCTGGCTGGCTAGTTTGCCTCTGCTCCATGAGGTCCACTGGGCGGCTGGGGATGCGGCTGCACCACTCAGATGGCTTCCTCACTCATGCTGACCGCTGTCTGTCTGTCTGTCTGTCTGTCTCTCTCTCTCTCTCTCTCTCACACACACACACACACACACACACACACACACACACACACACTGTGAACTAGACTAGGCTAGTAAAGGGGTATGCCCCAAACTGACACAGTGTCACTCCCACCCTATTCTATTACTCAAAGTGGTCACAGGGCCTGGTCCATTTCAAGGGGGTGAAACATTAACTCTACTTCTTGATAAAGGTCACATTGCAGAAGAGCACATGGGATGGTAGATATTATCGTGACCATCTTTGGAAAATACGATCTGGCACGGATGGCATTAGCATTTTCTAAGATGGGGAGGGCAGCACGGATGGATGGAGCCCCTGCTGCCCTCCCCACACCTGCCTTTATCCATCCACCGGCCCATCCATCTGCAAGTCCTTTAGGGAACAACCAGGACTCGGTAGTTGGCCTTTCAGTGGCTGAGCAGTTTCAGAGACCTTTCATAGCTTTCTGTTGGGGAGGACAGGAGACAGAGATGAGAAGGGAGACCAAGACTGCTTCCTCCCAGGCAATGTCAGGCGCTTTGTACTACAGTTATAATAGACCCTCTGCTGGCTCCATCCAAGGCCCCAGCACCAAGGTGTTGTAAAAAAAAGGCTCTGAGTCAATGAGAGGCAGCTGGCTGAAGCGTTTCCCAGTTTCTCATATGACTCATAAACTTGTTACATGGTGAGGAAATTCCCTGAAAGCTTTTTGGCAGTCTCGTCCAGTCTGACCAGTAGCTAAGAAACACATAACCTTCCAGTTGAGAAAAGGAAAGAAAACACACAAGGCTTTGACACAGGGCTTAAATGGAGGGTCACTTTTAAAAGCTTTCCTTCCACCGAGTTCACAACACCTTTCTGGGACAGATCGGAGATTTATTAGGAAGTTTGCAGTTAAAACCAGACTTGAAGCGGTAGACGGATCATGGGGAGAGGCATGCGTGAGTGTGTATGAGTATCCACATGCCTTAAAGACTGAGGCCTGGCTGAGGTAGATAAAAAGAGAATTAGTGCCCTGAAAGGCCTTTCTCCATTTGCTGAGAATGCATGACCTTCGCCCCAGACACACAGATGTCCAGCCTACCCCTCCTAAAGTCAGGGCCGGGACAGAGCCAGATTATGAAGTCAGCCCCACCTTTCCTGTCACTGCCCTCACAGGAGCACTGCCCACTCTGGGGGCTCATATTCCAGCTGGTAGAGAAGGCACCAGTCCCTTTACCCAGGGTGTAACTTCAGGCAAACTGCCTCACCCATTTGTTAGAAGCCAGGATGAAGGTTACCTTGGGGAAGGAGGGTAGTGCCCAGGAGGGACACAAGGGGGCGTTCCTGGGGCACTGGTGACGGTCCTCGTCTTGTTCTGGGTGGTGGTCATCAGATGTGTTCACTTTGTGCTAAACCATCAAGATTTTCAATCAAACCTAGTGACTCTTTTAATGGTTTTTTTACGCAAGTCGCATGCTACTTGACATCTTAACAGCACGTGGGTCTGTCAACCAATCTCTGCTCCCAGCTTCTGGGACAGAGCTTTCTCCATGTGTATACTTCCATTAGAAGTTTATTTTTTTCAATTACCTCTTCTACCTGCTCCTCAATTTCCTCATCTGCAAACTAGAGATAGTCATAAACACCTCTTGCCTCATGGGGGTGTGGCGAGGATTAGAGATGGAAAGTGTCCGGCACAATACCATCACATAGTAGACACTCAGTGCCTGGTGAAGCTACAGGTGACAAAAGGTGTTCACGTGTTGATCTCCTGTGATAGGACAGGATTGTCACAATAAACCATGGCGTCCACTGCCCTACCCTCTCATCCACTCCCAACCATTAACCCCAAGGTGTCTGTTGGTTGTTTGGCATTGGTATTATTTTCAGGGTTAGATTTTCAGAATTAAAATTAGTAGGACAATTAATAGGAATGAAGAAAAATTAAGGGTTTGAATATATCGGCTACTTAACTTGTATTTAAAAAAAAATGGGAACCATTGAAAACCCAGTGGGTGTTGCTAATGTTGAATAAGAAGCAGTGAGGATATTCTAGTGGAAAGAATTCCTTGTACAAAGGCTTGGAGATAAGGAGGCAAGGAAGGGCCTGGAACACACACAGACAGAGGGAGAACATTAGTCAGAGCATCAGCTGATGGGCACGAGGGTAAACAGGTAACCCTACCTTTCCTGGTACAGAATTGGATTTCCCCTGAAGGCAGTGGGAGAGACTCTGGGTTTTAAAATAAGTGTCAGGGTTGGAGTTGCACCTCAGAAAGAAAGCAGGGTGGTGGGTGAAGATCGCGAGGAAGGGGCAGGATCAGGAGATGCTTAAATCACTTTGTTTAAATTGTGATAACATAGGCATATAAAATTTACTATCGAGTGTGCAGTTCAGTAGTATTAGGTATATTCACATTGTTGTACAACCCATCTTTAGAACCTTTTCATCTTGCAAAACCAAAACTCTACACCCATGGAACAACAACTCTCCATTCCTCCCCCAGATCACTTTGACAGGACTTGTTGACTTGCCGGATGTGGGGATAAGAAGGAGGGAGGAGCGAGGGGTGACTCCCAGATATGGGGGTTAGAAGACTGGTGAAGTGGTGGTGCCACTAACCACTTCCGGGGATACAGGATACTTCAGTTACCTGTTGATCATAAACCACCCCAAAACTTAGTGACTTAAAACAACAAAGATTTATTATTGCTCAGGATTTGGAGGGTTAGCTGGAGGCTTCCTTTGCTGGCTTGGTCTGGGCTCACTCACTGGGCTGCATTCAGCAGGAGGGTCGGTTAGGCTGGTTAGCTGGCCTCACTCGTGAGCCTGGCAGTTGGCACTGGCTGTCAGTTAGGGCACCTCAGTTCTCATCCCCCCCTCATCCTCCAACAGGCTAGACTGGCTTCCTTCCATGGCAGCTGGATTCTCTTAAAGTCTAGGCTTCAGAACTCTCGCGTGCCACTTCTATCACATTCTATCCATCAAAGCAAGTCACAAAGCCAGCTCAGATTCAGGGGGAAGGGAGCTAGATTCCCCTTTTGGATAAGAGAAGCTGCAAAGAAGGTGTGGCCATATTTAATCTGCCATATAAGAGGAGGACCAAGTTTAGCAAAGAAAATAAGTTTATGGTCATAGGGATAGAAGAGAAAGTTAAAATTAACTCAAAGGAAGAGATTTCCCAACCCAAAGGGAACCATAACACTTAAAGGAATTTAAAAGATAGATGGAAAAGATGGACCCAAGGAGACGCGACGAGATGGCCAGAGGAGTAGAAAGAACCATGGGAAAGCTCTGCCCTAGAAGCTGAGAGGAGAGAGTTGTTGACAGAATCATACGCTACCAAGATATTAAGTTGCATGCAGTTTGCCTTTAAAAAAAGAAAAAAGAATTATTAGACATGGTGATTGCAAAGACCTTAATGATCACATTGAGAGACTTTGGGCAGAGTGTGAAGAACAGACGCAAAACTGCTCTGGCTGTTGAGTCTGAAGGCGCCGAACTGTTCTTTGTATAAGTACCCAGGACACATCACACCCGTAAGTGGAGATGCTGGGCTAGAATCTTCCGGTAATAGGATTCTTCTTCTCCACCCCATTGACATCAGGCTTGTGACCAGCTTTGGCCAATAGGATGTAAAGAGTCATGTGTGCCACATCTATGCAGAAGTGTGAAGAACCGCACGGGGTGCCCCCATTGCTCTTTCCCCCTCCCCACCTTGAGAACAGCACCTCCCAGATGGAGGCTGCTCCTTCAGCCTGGATCCCAGAAGGAACAGGCAGTGTGACAGCCAGCCTGCAGCTGACATGAAGGCTATTACTGTAAACCACCAAGATGGTGAGGGGGTTTGCTAACACAGTATAACCCAGCAAAAGCTGACTGATACGATACTCAGTAAATGTTCATGGAATCCTGTCAACTCAAGAGAAACTGATGAGAGCCCAGAATTGGGGGTACTTAAGTAGAACTGATGTGATGATCAGAGAGGGACCCCAGAGAAGGGAACATTTGTTCCAAACCTTGAGGTCTGGCCAGAATTTAAAGAACAGGCACGGGGGATGTGGTGTGATAATGTCCTAATAATCAAGAACACGGATGACTTTTTTTTTTTTAATGTTGTAACTCCTGCAGAAAAATTTTCTAGTTCCTACGATTCCTTGTTTTATAGCATGCTTTGGTTCTCTCTTGAAATACGCTTCAAAATCCTGTCACAGCAAACAGGGGCTGCGTAAGAATGGCTTGACCCAGCCACTCAGGGGAAGGAGGTCCAAGTAAAAGTGGAGTTTCAGAGCAGAGAACATAAAGAGGGATCTGAAAAGAGCTCCAGATTGTTGCCTGCAAAGCTATTCTCCTTTTTAAAAAACAGACATCTGACACCCACAAGACACTCATCCGTAGAAGCTGAGCCCCCTTCAGAATGTGGGCAATTAGGGCCTTGGGGGGATGGGAGGGTTGGTTGACAGGGCTTCCCATGGCCCGGCTGACAGTTTCCCTCTCCCTCCTCAGCGCCTAGATGGCTTCAAAACGTAGCAGGAAAAGGCAAGCTGTGCACAGGTTGGGGATAAACCGTCTGGAATTCTGAGGCTGAACCAAACCCTTGGAACAGAGAGTATGTTCCAAGGCCTTGGGTGAGCAGGCTTGGTGGGGGTGACTGTGAGTGTGTGTGTGTGTGTGTCCGTGCGCACATGCACACACATTCAATTTAGCAGAGGAAGTCAAGGCAAATAGTTTAATCACGACCATCCCTCGGGGCAATTTGGAATAATTTTCTCATTAGAGAATATAACGTGCAGCATGACTAATGTTCAATCAGACAGTAGCTTCCAGCCCCCTCGCTCACTGCCATTACGCGGTCGGCTCTGATTAATGGGGGAGGGGTGTCTGTCTTTCCTCTTCGGGGCTGGGATGGTGGCTAGAGTCCAGTGATGGGGAGGGGAGAGGGGAGGGAAGGGGAGATCTTTTTTCAAATATAAACATGAGAAATAAAATAATGGGACCTCTCAGGGCTTGAAGCAGACCTGATTAAAGCTGGAAGCAGCGTCACCCCTGGGGGACCAGGATGCCGGGCAGGGCGGCCATCTGCAAACTCCGCCCCGATGGAAGCAGAGCTGGGACCCTCCCCTTCTCCCTTTGCCCCCGCTCTTCCTCTCCCCTGCCCATGCTCTCCCCTGGCCGTCTCCCTGCCTCCCTCACTGTTCCCAGGGCTCTCCTCCTGTCTTTTTCCTATCCACAGCATCCCTTGCAATGTCTACTCCTGGCCACATGGTGCCCACTGTCTGTTTTCCGGTCTTTCTTTCTGTCTCTGCCTCCCCTGGTGGGGGGGGGGGAGAGAGAGAGAGAGAGAGAGAGAGAGAGAGAGAGAGAGAGAGAGAGAGAGAGAGAGAAACCTCTGGGCCCAGGGCTGTTTGAGGAAGCCCAGCTTCTGTGCTCTCACTTCAGAACTGCAGCCCAGGACATTCCCATTAAAAGAGCTCTTGGGGATTTTCTAGAGCTTTGCTCCCCCAGGTGTGGTCTGTGAACCAGCAGCACTGGCATCACCTGTTGCTGGTCAGAAAAGCAGATGCTGGAGCCCCTCCTCGGATCTGGTGAATCAGAACGGGCATTTTGTCAAGACCCCCCGGGAATTCGTGTATACAGTAAAATCTGAGCTGTGCCAGCCCCACTGCCTCACTTCACAGGAGATGCCTGAGGCCCAGAGTGACACAGCTCACCGGAGTTAAAGACTGTCACAGCCCCGAACCCAGGACGCCTGATTCACTGTAGTCCACGCCTCCACCGCCACAAAATAAGAAGCTCTGTTATTGTCGAGGTGCCTCTCATTTAAGATGACCAGTTTTCACGTGTCTCCTTCAGAGATCACTTTAGAGAAGGTTTACCCCCAATACAAAAGGGTCCCTCACTTTGCAGGGGCACCTCGGAGGTTTGGAGTTGGGGAGAGTCTCTAAAATATTTACACTCTGCAAACATCCCTGTTCTCCAAGAGCGCTAAGTTCTGGGCATTCAGAAAACCAAATAACGCACACGTGTTTTGACGCACCTATGGGGTACAGCAAAGGCACCCACTTTTAGGCCATGACAGAGACCCGCAGAAAAACTCAGCTTGGCTCTTGCCCCGAAGAAACATTCATTCCCAAGGTCTATCACCTGCCCCAAGGTACGCCAATGCCGCAAGTCAGGTGGGGGACTCCCCAGGTGCCGCACACACTTGTGTGCATGATTAAGCCCATTTACACACACACACACACACACACACTCAAATAAATCAAATAGAGCCAGAATGGAATTCCTAGGGCAGATACACAGTTAGGCAGGCAAGACTGCCATGAAGCTAGAACCTTTCAAAATCTGGAAGTTGCTTTGGGGCAAATTGCCTCCTTCCAGCCCCAGTTTTCCCAGTGTCAAAAGGCAGCAGGAGGGAGTCATTCATGACAGTGTCCTCTTTTCTTCCTCCCAGGAGTAGGTTTGCCGAAGCACCGGTGAGACAGCAGCAGAGACGGAGCGCAGCCGCCCCATCTCGGCTTTTCCCCTTCTCCCTCCTTGGCCCAAATGATTGACAGGTGATGGAATCTCAGTTTATACCAAAGAGCTGCCAAGCCCAGCACAGAGCCAGGCCCGACGTCTCACCTCAATCCTACAAAATCAAAGCGGAGGAAGCCGGGCTCTGGGGTCAGGCAGACCTGCCGGATCCCCGTCGGCCTCTTCCAACGTGGAACCACGTGTGTTCCTTGGCCTCCCCTGGCCTCACCAGCCTCGTCTGTGAAAGAGCAGCATCAAAGGGTGGGTGAAGGCCATAGCACGTGCGTGTGTGCATGGACCCCAGGAGGTGCTCCCAGGGGGTTGTTGGCAAAGCGGAAATACTTCAGAGCCCCTCTACAACTCCAGAGCCCCAAGGCACCAGGCCCAGAGGTGCGGGTAGATGCTGGGGTCTGCTGAGTGTTGATTTCCGTTAAATGCTGCATGAGGCCTCAAAGGTCCGCCAGGCCTCCCCTGCAGCTGGAGCCTCACCTCCCAAGAGTCAGGGGCACACAGGAACTATCAGTGCCACCCCAGCTCCTGCAGGTTGGGGTGGGAGGTGGGGCATCAACACCAATGAAACCACTCCTGCCCACTGGCTCCCACCGAAGCCGCTGGACAAGGCCCCAAGTTCAAGGCCCAAGTTCAAGGTGCAAAGGTCATGGGGAGCACCCATGAGGTGAGTGAGGTTGGCTCCGGTGCTCCCACTCCCTTCACGTCCACATCTTTTGGGCAGACGCCACCCACTGCCAACACCTCACACTCTATCTGCAGCTGCCCTCCCCTCAACATCCCCACCCAGAGCCTCCAGGCCCCGCAGGTGCCCAGACGCCCACCTGCACTTCCCAGGGTGCTCAGTAGCGCTCAAAAATCATCAGCGACTAGAGTAACCCCCAGCTTAGTGAGGGACTGACCTTCTACCCGCCTCACTTAAGATTATTACCCCGAAGTCACAACTTAAAAAAGCAGTTCAGCCCTAAATTGAGAGCAGGTGCAGTGGGAGGCCAGCGGGAAAGGCGGGCGGAGCAGGCAGGGTCCATCAGGGACGTCAAGTCCGCAGCTGGAGGTCGCTACTCAGGCTCTGAACAGGGCAGGGAAACAGTCCTCAGGGAGAAGTGGGCCCTGGCCCCAGCCCCGGCCCCAGCCCTGCCCCAACGGGCGGCATGACTTTGAGCAAATCCCTCCCCTGTGTGAGCCTTGGGCTCCCTTCCGTGCCCCGGGGAGGGATTAGCAGGTCACTGAGAGGCCACTCCCCCACCAGCCCTTCACTCCTTGCATCCTGAATCAGCTGGGCTATGAGCTTCCCCGACGGTGAACTCCCGCACGGGAGCTCTGACGTGGCTTCCAGGGTCCCTTTGTCCCTCCTCCCTCTGAGGTCCCCATCCACGCAGTGCCTTCAGCATCTCCCCTCACAGACCGCTCCCAGGAAATGATGGTGGGGAGCACAGCCATCACCTGGACGTGGGTGGCTTGGTTCAACCACCATCCCTCCCAAGGGTCCAATCTCTGATTTTGAAGACTAGATGAAATGGACGATGTGAGCGTGACTGACATCTTGAGTTACCTCCCCCTCTCCAGGGCAAGGACCCTGATTCCTTCATCTTTGCATCCCCCTACAGCTTCTAGGGCCATTCCTGGCACATGATAGGAGAGCAAAAGACATTTGCTGGCTGGATGGCTGGCTGGCTGGCTGGATGGATGGGTGGGTGGGTGGGTAAGTGGGTGGATGGATGGATGGATGGATGGATGGATGGATGGATGGATGGGTGGGTGGGTAAGTGGGTGGATGGATGGATGGGTGGGTGGGTGGGTGGGTGGGTGGGTAAGTGGGTGGATGGATGGATGGATGGATGGGTGGGTGGGTGGATGGATGTGTGGTCCCACGGCTGGGAGGCTGCAGCAGGCAGGCTGGCAGGCAGAAGACAAAGAAGCATTGGCTGCCAAACCCAGTGAGTGGTCAGCCCCCCCGCGGACAAAGCCTGGCAGTTGGGTCCAGTTAAAAGCTTTGAACAGCATTCTGTTCAGAAATCAATATGGAATACTTGCCATTAAATCCATATCAATCATTTTTGAAAAGGCCTCTTTGCACAGTTAGGGGCACCTTTGCTGTCTGAGGCCCTAGGCATCTTCCCTGGTTCAGCTCTTCAAATCAAGCTCTGCAGGCACAATGGTGAGACACAGGAAGACATAGGAAGAAGGAACTCGGACAGGGGATGGGGACCGGGGTCCAGCAGCCACCGGCGTCCTGGGCCCACCCACGTGGAGAGGCCCGAGTGGGATGCAGAGTTGTGGCATCTGGCTCAGCCCTGGTTCCCCACTCTGGGGAACCTCAGTGTTCTGAACTTGCTGGCCTCTTGGGTCCCTCCTAGCTCTGACGTTGGGTGTGCCATGGGTATGTCTGGTCTTTTGGTGCTTACAGTGATTATGGTCAAAGTGCCCACCAGCCTGGAGGTCGATGACGGCCCACACACCACAACTGTGTCCCCTCGACTCCTCCTTTCCCCCTTAAAAAGCCTCTGGACACTTGTGATGCTAACTAAACAAAGCCTTGCTGCTCAGGTGTGGTCCAGACCATAGCATGGGCACCACCTGGGAGCTCGTTAGAAATGCAGAATCTCAGGCCCTCACCCCAGACCAACTGGATCGGACTCCCCATTTTAACACAATTCCCGTGGCATGCACACACAAAGAGAAGCGGAGCTCTAAGGCTCTCTGAGCCCTGGAGGAGATGGCCACGAGGACGTTTATTTGAAATACAAATTTAGGGGCTTCCCTGGTGCCCAGCAGTTAAGACTCTGCGCTTCCACTGAAGGGGACGTGGGTTCAGTCCCTGGTCAGGGAACTGACATCCCACATGCCATGTGGCACGTCGAAAAAAAAAAAAAGAAATACAAATTTAAGTAGGCATGCTGCTTGGTTTTATGTTATTTTGTTGTTTTGTTTGTCTCCTTGCTAAATCTGGCTAATCTAATCCCAGAACAATCTTTGGATGAGCAGGTAGTGAATATGTCATTATCCCTGCACCGCTGAGAGGAAAGACAGGTGCAGGACTGTCCACTGTACTCACACTCCCACAGCTGGTGAGTGGTGGGGCTGGGATGGGACCTCAGGTTTCAGATTCCAGCCTGTCCTTTCCCCACACCGATAGCTCCCCATCTGCCCCTGCACAGAACTTACGAGAAGTAAGAATGAGACGGAAGAGAAAGGGATGCACCCAAACTGTTGGTGGGTCCTTGAAGGGAAACAGGAAGGCTGTGCTTTTGTCTCACACACCTTCATAGGAGATTGGTTCTCCTTGGGCATGCGCTGCTTTTGTGATTCTTAAAACGAAGGGAAAAAATGAGCAAATGCGCTCCGTATTGGTCAGGGGCAGGAGGTGGGTGCGTTGGGGGAATGGAACCCAGCACAAGGGAAGGAGCTAAGCATTTCAAAGTCTCCTCTGGAGCTTTCTCACACACCCGGGAACTCAGCTCAAGGAAGCAATCAGACATGCAGACAAAGATTCCTTTATGCGCAGCCTGTACAAACCACGCTTTCAAAAAATATTGAATGTCACGGGAAAATACTCATGATGTTCAAAAGGAAAAGGACACCGAAATGAGTGCGTGGTACTCCAGGCAGAAGTGTATGTATAATGCTAAAGACTAGAAGTTGGCAGAAATGTTCAATGTGATTTTTGGAGGAAGGAAATATCTATGGTGATATTTTCTTTCTTTCTTTCTTTCTTTTTTTTGCGGTACGCGGGCCTCTCACCGTTGTGGCCTCTCCCGTTGCGGAGCACAGGCTCCGGACGCGCAGGCTCAGCGGCCATGGCTCACGGGCCCAGCCGCTCCGCGGCATGTGGGATCTTCCCGGACCGGGGCACGAACCCGTGTCCCCTGCATCGGCAGGCGGACTCTCGACCCCTGCGCCACCAGGGAAGCCCTATGGTGATATTTTCTTCATTCTCTAAATGTTCTGAATGAACATAGAGCCTTCAAGATTTTTTGAAATAAAAATAAAGATACTTGAGTCCCACCTCAGATAGACTAAACCAGAATCGCTGAAGGCTGTGAATCCTAGAAATCTGGACTTTTAAAGCACTTGGGTGTCCTCCATGTCTCCACCACGCCAGTGCTTTAACTTGTCACTAATAATCAAAGGCCGGAAGAGGTCCAGCTCCTGCCTGTGCAAGGTTCAGGCCACCCGCCTCATCCTGCCCCTCCAGAAGGAAAAGCTGGGTGCAGAGGGGAGCCCAGGGGCGGGGAAGGTCACCTCCCAAGCAAATGCTCACCAGCAGGTGACTTCCTCTGACTTGAAAGAAAACAGAGCTCTTTGGCCCTATGGAAATCACTCTGCAAATGCAATGGAAAACAGGGCCTTGGAGACTGCCGCACAGCACACCCCTAGAGTCCCTCGCTTGGAAACACAGTTAGAGCCAAACAGGTGGCAACACCCCGTGTAACTCAGAGTCTTCTCTACGATTCACACATCGCTCTGCCACGGGGCCGCCATTCTGTATTTTCAGTCCAGGAGGCCCTTGTGCTTCAAAAGAGGAAAGGCATTTGCACATCTTCAAACTGAGTCAATGATTAGATGGTCTGGAATCACTTGAGCCAGGGGTCTAGCGGCACCTGGACAGAACAGGAGGCGGAACAGGCCAGCTTGGATGGCTGAGAGCAGGTTGACCTCTTAGGTCTCCTCCCACCTTGGCATCCCTTCCCCCTCCCCTGCCCCAAAGTGCCCAGAACCCCCTCCTGCCGGTTCCACCACACCTGGGCCCCACTGAACGTCTGTTTAGCCACAATTCCCTCTTTTTTTTTTTCCTTTTAGGCCATGCTGCGAGGCTTGCAGGATCTTAGTTCTCTGACAAGGGACTGAACCCAGGCCCTCGGCAGTGAAAACGCAGAGTCCTAACCACTAGGCCCCCAGGGAATTCCCCCCAATTCCCTCTTCCTTAATCAATCTTGTCATCCAAACTTCCAGCCCCTCAACAGGCAGGACTCAACTACCTACCGAACAGAGAGAAAATGATCAGATCAATTCACGTGAAGGTGACAGACCAATGGACTGACCCCTACGAGCCACAGGAAATGGATGAGCCACGGAGAGAGGCTTGGCTCCCGACCCTCGGGGACGCCTGTGTCTCCCGGAGAGGTTGGGAAGAGAGCAAGGTTCTTCAGGATAACTTCCTCCATCTAGAAAGGATGCTTCTCCCCTGGCCGCCTCTGTGAGCATCAGCAGACCTGGAGCCCTGAGGAGAGACTCATGGGGCAATTACATCAGCACAGGACGCCTTTGTTTTGAGCTGAGGCTGGTTTTCCCACAAGCGACTGAAATAAATTAGAGCGTTTTCAACGACGAGGGCGGTTGAAAGCGGCACTCTTGGAAAAATCTCAGCAGCTGCTCTTTATTGGATTATAACTAGGAGCAAAACACCCCAAACCACACAATCGCCTGCAAAGGGGGGAAAAGTCAAATCAAATGCAACATTGTTGTAGGCTCTGGCAAATGTTTCCCCAGGAAAACCAGCTTGGGAACCTGGTCAATGCTCTCTAGCTGTGCTGTTTGGGGAGACAGACACTGCTCCTCGGGGGTCAGACGCAGTTTGTCTACACGTAGGCGGCCAGAGACACCGACAGACAGCCACACACAGGCGGGCTGGAGACAGCGGACAGGCGCCCCAGTGCAGGCTGCCACCACGGGGTGCACAGAGGCCCCAGGAGAGGGTCCCCCCTGCAGGGGCGGCCCAGCCCGAGACCCAGACACGCCCTCTTTGCCAAGAGGTCTTTAAAAATAGGTGCAATCACCCTGCTTGTGGGGTGAGCAAATCCCATCGGGCCCTGGAAGCCAGAGGTGGGTACATTCCCTATGAAAGCCCGTGGAGGTATTAAATCCATTGTTGAACAGATGGCTGGAGATGGAAAGAGGGAACACTCGTCTGGAAGACCAGAAAGCTGGGTCGTTCTAACCCTGAGACTACCCAGCTCTATGAGTTCAAGGAAGTCATTTGCGTTTCTCTGATCCTCAGTTCTCTCATCCAGAAGATGGGTATTATCATATTTGTCCTCCTTCTTCCAGGGTGGGGGAGGAGGGTTGTTCATAGCCTCAAACAAGAAGCAAAAGGGGATAGAAATGAGAACAGTGGTTGTCTGGGGGCGGGGCGGGGGAGGAGGGGATGGGCTGGGGTGGGACAGAGGGAACTCGAGGGGCTGAGACAAATGTCCTGTATCTTAACGGGTGGGGGAAGCGTTCCCTGAGTACATGCATTTGTTAAAATTGGTCAAAGTGTACATTTAAGATCTGTGCATCCCACTACATGTAAATTATACCCCAATTTTTGAAGATGAGAAGAAGTAAAACTGAATACACGAAAGCTACCATAAAGGAAGCTCTATTGGCCTGCTGTGAATAGGACAATCTCAAGCAAATAAAGTCTCACTTCGCCCTCGGATAGGAGATTATTTTGAAGTTCAGGTTCAATAGTTTCAGAAAACACATGTGTTTGTGTCTAGTTCCAACTGGCTTGGTTGGTATTTGAGAAAAAAACATTAGCTCAATTCAGAGTTCAGTCGAAAAATAATAATATTTGGATTCGGTTTTGGGTTCGGTGAATCAGGGCAGTGTTTTTCCAATTTGGGGGTCACGGTTCGGTTCAGTTCAAGTTCTTGTTAGAACAGCCCAGCATGGGGCTCGGCCCCTGGGACACGGCCAGCCTGGCCCCCTAGCCATTGTCCGCACAATTTCAGCCTTTCCGGATCAGCATCAGTCAAGGGAGTTCTTTCCAGTCTCCTCCCCGAGTCTTCCAAAAAGTGAAACCAGAACCGAAGAGGAAAAGAAAAGAGCTAAATTTCTTGGCTACGTAAAATCAAACTTGGTCCACACTCTGGCGCACATGCACACATGGGCAAGAGGCGGGAGCTGGCCCCTGAGATGCTGCCACCCACCAGGAAAAAGCAAAAGTAATCAGGACATCCGGGCAGTTTATGCCCTGGCCACTAGCTGGGCGGGAGCTGCTGTGCCTTTTTGCAGGTGGCAGAAGAACCCGGGGGAGGGGTGTGTGACTCCTGCAGTGCCCTAGGCAGGTCTACACAAGCAGTGGGCAGGCATGAGAAGTCTGTCCAGATCACCCCAACCACAGGGACTGGCTCCTTCCAAGCCCCCATTGCACCCTCTGTCCCCTGTAAGTCCCAGCAGGCACACATGCGGGGTCAGGAGCTTCTTCTTCAGACTTGACATTTCTGCTTGAGAGGAAGGCTCCCAACAACTATTTCCAAGACTCCCAGCAGGAACAGACACGATGGGCAGAAGACAGAGCTCAGGACATTGACAGAGGTCTCTCGGGATGCCCTGTATGTGGTTTGGGAATAAATATCAGGGGAGCCTACAAAGGGCTACCTCCCCACCTGGCCTCTCTTGCTGCCCCCTTCTCTCCAGCCTGGTTCATCCCATCCACGTCTCAACCACAGAACAATGTCCAGAAGCCCAGGCCCCTGCCCACCTCGTCCCCCACTGTCTCCACCTTGCTCCCTACTCTCCAGGCAGCCTGGAGATTTCATGCCTCCATGCGGTATTCCTTTGTCCAGGAGACCCTTCCTCCTCATCTTCCCGAATAACTTCTCCTGAGTGCTTCCCAGGCGGAGTTGACCACTTTGTGCACAGACGGGAGACAGGTGGAGAGAGCATCGCCCAAGTCTCAGACAACTCCAGCTTCACTCCTATGCCCACTCATGCCCGGCACTCTCCTCCTTTCTGATGAATTCTCTCCCAGAGGGCTTTTCAGTCCCTGACACAAACAGGCTTCTGTCAGCAAGACCGCCATGTACAGTTGTGCAGTTTGTACACTGCACAAAGGCATCCAGCGGCGGGGGCTAGTGGGGACTGAACTCCACTTGCAAACTGTGCTGCTGAGAGCTGTGCCCACCCAGGCGGGACCCTTTTCTCTAATTCTCGCCTGCAAAGGCAGTAAGTAGCAGCCACATGCAGATTCCAGGAGCAGAGGGTTGACACCTTGGCCAGCTGCCTTGATAAACCTGTCACTCATCCTGGTTGCGGTGACTTGCTGAGGGGACGGGAGAACTGGGGCTTATCTCTGTAACACTAGTCCTGAGCACCGCACCCAGTCTGGGCAACTGCCGGCTGACAAGAGCTGGTCCTCGGAATGAATCCAGGACCGTGTGAATCACTTCATTTGGGTTTCCATACTCAGGTTGAGTGTTTTTCCAGCTTCTCTGTCAGAACCTGATACCATTTCATGACAGGCTGTGAAGGTGGCCGATGCTGCCCCGGCCTGCCCGCAAGGGAGACCACAGCGAGCTTCCATCAGGATCTGCTCCTTCCTGCCCACTCCAACCCCACCCAGCTCAGCCAGCCAAACTCTCTTCCCTGTGCTCCCATACCCGGGGCCTGAGCTCACTGGCCTTGGGGCTTTTATTCTTGTACTAGAAGGTACTCCAGATAAATGTCTGGGCTCTAGGGAAGGTAGATGAAGTCACCAGGGCCTTCTTGGTGGTGTGGTCTGGACTCTCTCCCCCTGATGGTATCAGGCCTGTAAGCCCAAACGTGCTCCCTTGACCTGGCCTCCCGTGTGCTTTTCTGCTGCCTGTGCCCTGACTGCCAGATCTACCCAAGTCCCATCTCCCGCCAGTTGCCAACGGGCTGCTTCCCCCAGAACTCCAAACCCTTGAGGAGCTCCTGGGCTGCTGCCCCCGCTCAGGCAACCACCGCCGCACGCGTTGTAATTATCTGCGCCCACGACCCACAGCTGCCTACCGTCTGGGCCTCACGGATTGGCCTGGGAAAGCCAGTGCTCAGCTCCCAACCTCAGAGGCATCAGGAGACAGAGGCAGGGGGGCGGGCGGTGCAGCAGACAAACACACATCAAGTGGTCCTGCGTTCAAACGTCAGTTCCTCCCTCCCCATCTGAGGCTTTGGGCAGCTTGTTGGGCCCCTTGGACACTCAGTTTCTTCTTCTGTACAATGGGGATGATAATACGACCACCGATGTGGAGTAAAAGAAATAATGTCTAAAAAGTGGCTGGTACCCAATGAGGATGACCAAGTTTTTCCTGCTGCCCTGGGGTTTCTGGGGTTTAGCACCAAAGTGTTGCATCCTAGGAACCCCTGAGGTGCTGGGCAAATGGGACAAGTGGTCACCCTATAACCCTATTCAGGTGAGCTGCTTCCTTTTCTCCTAATAGTCAGAGGAATTGCTGAGAACCTCAGCAAGACCCTTGGTGCAGCCTCTGGAGTAAAGAAAACCGGGCTATGGGGGAGACGGACTCAGCTCACTAGGCCTAGGCTGGGCCCCCTCTTTGTTACACTTGCTAACTCCCCTTCAAGTTATCCCATCTGCCTGCGGGATCATCAAGTCCAGAAGAGTGGTGCCCCCCACGGCCCTCCATCCGTGCACCCCAACGGCTCCCCAGGGCAGAGCAGGCAGTGGGGCCCTGGGAGCCAACTCCTGAGTGATGATGCCACATGCGCTGGCCAGCCCGAGTGAAGTCCTCCTCCACCTGCAGCTCCCCAGCCTTTTGGGGGAAGGAGGAGAGAGCGTTTCACTCTTTTTCTTAGGCAGAAATTGTGGAGAGTGGGGTTGGGAATGGTGGGGACAGGTTTCTAACTCTGTCATTTTAGAAGCAAACCCTGCGAGGCTGGCACAGAGCAGCTTGATCCTGCGCGCCCGGCCCTCCGCTGGGGCGGCAGTGACACCTGCTGGCCGGGGCCGCGGTGGCTGCGGGCTCCGTTGGCCTAATGCAGACGCTCGGCAATTCCTGGGGGCCACCGTTCACTGCCCCAGTGAGCCTCCCCTGGACCCTCGCTGGCCACAGACGGGAGGCCGAGCCTGCCTGACCTCCAGCCCTGTGGCAGAAGCGGGGCCGCAGGCCCTGGGGTGAGGATGCCCCAGCCAGGCAACTGGGCTGGAGATGCTCGCGGAGCCGTGGCCTCGCGGCCTTGGGGAGGGAAGGACCACTGGCCGAGAGGTCCAGCTCTAGGGGGTGGGGCCTCCCACAGCCTTGAAGAGAGGCTGAAGCAGCGGACCCACCTGCCAGCCTTGCAGCCACAAACACCCTCCTCCCAGTTCACGCATTTCCTCTTCAAAGTTCCCCCAGTGCCCCTAGAGCACACCATGTCTCCCAGGACACTTCTTCGTTGCGATGAAGAATCTGCACGGTCTCTGAATCTTCATCATCTCTTTGTCTCAGTTCTAGCGCTCATAGCTGGTTTTCTCTCCAGGGCTTCCTCCAGAAATTAATATTTTGGCCAATCATGAGCATGCCGGGAGGGTGTCTCCCCAGGTGCAACCACGAAACTGTGGAGGTGAGGACACCCACCATCCGCTGCCTCCCGGGTGGCTAGGTGACTACTGCCCACACTCCAGCCCCCCGACAGCAGCTGTTCAAAGATGAGGCCTCAGCGAAATCACAGGCCATCCCGTGTCTCGGGGTGAATGATTGATACAGTGTGCTGTTCCCATTGGACAGATGGGGAAACTGAAGCTTGGGGCAGTGAAGTGCGCGGCCCAGCATCTCACAGCTCACTTTCACTGCTCTATGCCAGGCTCCAGGCTCCTGCAAGAAGTCATAGACGTGTCTGGGAATGCCATGATATCAAAAAGCAAAACTGAACACAACCCTAAATGTTTATCAGTAGGGGGACTGGTTACATAAATAATGCGTATCCACTCGATGGGATACTGCAGAATACTATGCTCATCTCAAAAAGCAGATCTAGGGCTTCCCTGGTGGCGCAGTGGTTGGGAGTCCGCCTGCCAATGCAGGGGACATGGGTTCGAGCCCTGGTCTGGGAGGATCCCACATGCCATGGAACAACAAAGCCCGTGCGCCACAACGAATGAGCCTGCGCTCTGGAGCCCGCGAGCCACAACTACTGAAGCCCGTGCACCTAGAGCCCATGCTCCGCAACAAGAGAAGCCACCGTAATGGGAAGCCCATGCACCACAACGAAGAGCAGACCCTGCTCACTGCAACTAGAGAAAACTGCGCAGCAATGAAGACCCAATGCAGCCAAAAATAAAAATAAAATTAAAAAAAAAAAAAAGAAGTAAATCTAGGGAATTCCCTGGCGGACCGGGAGTTAGGACTCGGCACTTTCACTGCTGTGGCCAGGGTTCAATCCCTGGTTGGGGAACTAAGATCCCACAGTAGATTTATATATACATTTATGCTACTTTCTACACACACACACATATATACACATATATATGCAGATTACAAAACAATATATGATCAGTCAAGGTCCTGCAAAAGGAGGGGGGTGATTTGAGGAGAGTTTAATAAAAGGGTTTCTTTATGGGGTTTAAGGGATGAGGAAGCACACAGGGGCCAGCAGCCATCCCTGAGGATGAAGGGTGAGGGAGGAAGCGGTTATGGGAATCCGGGAGGGGAAGCTGCCTGACGGGAGTTCTGCCCCACAGAGCAGCTAACCTGGCAGAGAGGGGAACGGCCAGGGAATAAATATCCCAGCGGCCATGCCCGTCCCCTGCAGAGGCAGAGCAGGGGGGCAGGGTGGGTGGGCCTGGAGGAGTGCTCAGGAAGAGACCCACGCAGGTTGCATACATGTGAAAATGACCAAAAGGATACCCACCGACGAGATGAAGTGTTAAAGAGTGTTCATCGTGGGGGGAGGAGGCAGAACTGCAGGAAGTAGGGGAAGTGACATTTTGACCTTTTACTTCCTATGTCGCTGTATCTGAATTTATAACAACTGCCATATATGAAATGTGTAATTGCCAACGATAATTAAAATATTGCATTTGGGGAACAGCATATAGACCCACGGGAGAAGGAGGGTAGAGGTCCCACCTGTCTTCCCACTCCGACCACCCTCATCCTCCCTGCTCAGAGCTCCAGTAGGGAGGACTGGAGCTCAGGTTGGGCTGTTCTGGACGGTTCCACTTCACCCAGGCACGTGTATCCACGGCCAGAGAGCAGCTACCACAATGTCCTTGCCAACAGCCCAGCGCTGGGCACAAAGGGGTGCCTGGTAAATACGCAGTCATGACAGACGGAACGTGCCAGCTCTCTGTCACCGTAGGAGTGACCTGGGCTGTGTGTCATTAACTTCGGAGCCCTCCCCTCTTGGGTGCAAAGATTGATGGAGGTCTTGCTCACCTCCTGGGGCTGCCGTGAATTGGAAACATTCTGAAAAGGCAAAAGCACATGTAAACCCAACGTGTCAGGAGTAACACACTTGGATTCATGCACCTTTGCGAATGCTTTTCTTTTCATTATTTTTTTTTAAAGTGTGTTTAAGAAGAGTGATCACCTCTCCTCATTTCCTGCCCTCTCCCCTTCACAGGGGCAGAGACGTTTCATTCAGGGTTGCAGATTCTGTTTCCGTCTGGGGGAGGCAGGCCTCCGGGGAATGACCCCCTTTAGGAATTTATACCGGCTGGGAAATATAATCCAGTGTTTTCCAGCCATCATTTAGCAAATAGTTGTCATCGGAGTGGTTCCCTCCTGCCTTCCCCGCCCTCCCACCTTACCCCCTCCCAGACCCCGAAGGACCGACTTGGTGACTTCGTAGTTATGAACAAGCAAATCTGCGAAAACTTAGGAGGCCTCGGCTGAACCGAAACGTTTTTCAAAGAAACACTTTCCAGCCCAAGAAAGGTAATATCCTGGAGGGCTGCCCGCCTTCCTGCAATTAACTAGAATACCACCCAACGGCGCTTTTGTTGGCTACCATTTCCCATGGAAATACCTCAAATGCTTTTCCTCCTGGTGGTTGAGCAACTGGAGACATGGAAACAGACAGCGGCCCTAAAATGGGACCTTTGTCTCTTTCCTGTTCAAGCCGCAGAAGGGCAGCCGGGACCAG
Organism: Orcinus orca; assembly: GCF_937001465.1. Taxonomy (NCBI): domain Eukaryota; kingdom Metazoa; phylum Chordata; class Mammalia; order Artiodactyla; family Delphinidae; genus Orcinus; species Orcinus orca. The sequence continues at coordinate 75,145,594 of NC_064568.1, read as the reverse complement.
CAAGCCCTTCTTCCACCACCCGCCGCAGCCCAGGCGCCTGGGCAAGGGGCGAGGGGCCTGGCTCCCGGGTGGGCTCTGGAGGCCAGGGGCACCTGGGAGGGGAAGGAGGGGAGCGGAAGGGGCACTGTCTTGAGAAAAGGCCGAGGGTTGAGACTCTACCCAGTGTGCATTCAAGTGCAGCCCCACCAGAGAGCTACCAGCCCTGTGACCTTGACCAAGTAACTGCACCTTCTAAGCCCCCAAACCTCCACTTCTCCATCTGTTAGTTAAGTGGGGTTGCTGTGGAGATTAAATGAGGCGACGCTTGGCAAGTTCCTGACACGCTGTAGGTGCTAATTACACCCTAGTTTTTATTGCATTCTCTGGGTTAGAGCATTGCCCTCTCCTGCTGCCCTACTGTCTCCTTTGAAAATACAAATGCTCCAGGAAGGGATAACCTCGGAGAGTTTCCAGCAGCCTATCAGGAAAAGTAAAGGTGATGGTGGTGCCTGTCAGGGGAACCAAAGGCGACGTGTCTGAGAACCAAGCTGCAAAGCAGCCTATCTCCTGCATTAGGGCCAGTGGCGGAGAGGTCCCCCGGGCAAGCTTTGGGGCACCTGAGCCCCCTGGACACCTACAAAATGCCCTCTCTGGTGCAAGGGCTGCAGGAGCCTGCTTGTCCCTTGGCCCAGGTGTCTGCACGTGCCATCGGAGTTCTACCAGTAATGAGGTCCAGAAGGGGAGCTGGTGTGGAGGTCATGTCCCTTCAACTTCACACCTGCCCTGCACCTCCTTCCAGGACCCCAACACCTGCCCACTGCCTCCACTGGTCTGCAACAGCCCTGACGCTGCGTTATGAGCTCCAGGCCTCTCACTTCCACCAGGCCGGCCCTTGTCCACCCAGTGCAGCCTGACCAGTCCAGTGAGGAGCCCTGCCCAAGTGATCTAACTGCAATGTCCGTACCTGAAATGACAGCACTAGCTGTTTATTTCCTTAAGCAGGAAATACACAATTTTTTTGAAGGATAGTTGATTTACAGTATTATATTAGTTTCAGGTATACAGCATAGTAATTCAGTATTTTTACAGATTATACTCCATTAAGAGTTATTACCAGATAATGACTATAATTCCCTGTGCTGTACAATACATCCTTGTTGCTTATTTATTTTGTACATAGTAGTTTGTACCTCTTAATCCCCTATCCTATCTTGCCCCTCCCCACTGCCCTCTCCCCACTGGTAACCACTAGTTTATTTTCTGTATCTGCGAGTCTGTTTCTGTTTTGCTATATACATTCGTTTGTATTACTTTTTAGATTCCACATATCAGTGGTGTCATGCAGTATTGGTCTTTCTCTGACTTATTTCACTAAGCATAATGATCTCTAGGTCCATCCATGTTGCTGCAAATGGCAGAATTTCATTCTTCTTTATGGCTGAGTAATATTCCATTGTGTATATATACCGCAACTTCTTTATCCATTTGTCTCTTTCAGGTACACATAATAGTGATTCGATATTTATATACATTACAGAATGACCACCATGATAAGTCTAGTTACCATCTGGCACCATACAAAGTTACTATAATATTATTGACTATATTCCCTATGCTGTATATTACATCCCTGCAACTTATTTATTTTATAACTGGAAGTTTGTACCTCTTAATCCCTTCACCTGTTTCACCCAACCCCCTACCCGTCTCCTCTCTGGCAACCACTAGTTTGTTTTCTGTATCCATGAATCTGTTTCTGTTTTTAAAAGTACAATTTGGTCAGAAAATAACAGATTTACTAACTGAACTGTATTTTTTATTCTGTGTGTGTGTGTGTGTGTGTGCGTGGGTGAAACCAGGCTATAAACTGCTAACCTTTATAAATCCAGCTTCTGGACTTTTGTCAGTTTCTGAAAAGCAAGTTAAAATTGGAATAAAAGAAGAAATGTTTGCTATTACAAAGCAAAACTTTGGATATTCATGTCCTTCGGACATCTTCAAGGAAGGAACAATTCTGAGCCCCAAAGAGAAAATAAAACAGCTGGGGGCTGAATGAAAAAGGAAGAACATCGCACACCCATCAATCACCTGTCTTGTTGTACAGAAAGTCAAGCATAGTCAAGTTCAGACAATGGGGAGCAGAAGCGGCCACAGAGATAGTGGTAACAAGGGAGTTGGGGGACACAGGAAACAGAAACTGGAGTGAGGAATTTTGAAGATAAAATTACCTAATTTGCAATTTTAGCAAATTGGTTAAGAATGCTGCTGGTGCCAAATGACACCTTAGTAGATTTGTTTATGGTGATTTTTATTTCTTTTTTTTTTTTTTTTGCGGTACGCGGGCCTCTCACTGTTGCGGCCTCTCCCGCTGCGGAGCACAGGCTCCGGACGCCCAGGCTTGGCGGCCATGGCTCACGGGCCCAGCCGCTCCGCGGCATGTGGGATCCTCCTGGGCCGGGGCACGAACCCGTGTCCCCTGCATCGGCAGGCGGACTCCCAACCACTGCGCCACCAGGGAAGCCCTATGGTGATTTTTGTTTAAAGATGTTGCACAATTGAGGCTTTCAAGAATGGTTTGGATGATCCAAGCTTTCTCTTTCTGGGAATTTTTTAACTCAATACAAACAAGTACGTATAAAGAATAATAACAATCACTCAAATTCACACCACCCTGAATTAAGAGTTGTTCATTTTCACAGGGAGAATAAATATGAGGTATGATCATGCCTACTCTGCTTTCATTATGGATCCATGACAAGGGAGCTGTATTTAATAGTGCCCAGCTATACGGGTTGGAAAAAAGCTGAAGTTCTTACATACTGGTTGGTGAATAGCTTTCGCCCTGGGCCCTTCCCTAAAACTCCTGCACCTGTCTACAACCCAGCACCTAAAGAGCTAGCACCTGGCACAGGCCGGGGCCCCAGGACCTAGGTTACTGTCCCATTGGCCCTTTGAAGCTCCTGAGTGTAAGATTCCGTCCCTACGTACCTCCTTGGCCACAGCAGCCTGGACTCCTTAGCAGTGATGTTGACATCCTGCATGGAAAAGACCATCCTTCCACCCCAACTCCCAAAGGCTGTAGAGGCCCCTGCCCACTGCTGCTCCCCTGGAGTCGCCCTCCCGTGGCCACATGTAGGCACTGCAGCCTCTGCAGGACTGACACTCAAAAGTCAGGAAAACAGGTGGGCAGCCAGCAACAGGGACCATTGGTCAAATGCTGCCATTTCCGAGATGGGTCACCTATGTGACAGGAGGAAGGGATACAGGATGGCCCGGACCTGTAGAGGCAGTTCAGGGCCAGAAGCCACTCGGAGTATAGGTCCCTCTTTCTTTTTTTTTTTGCGGTACGCGGGCCTCTCACTGTTGTGGCCCCTCCCGTTGCGGAGCACAGGCTCCGGACGCACAGGCTCAGCGGCCATGGCTCACGGGTCCAGCCGCTCCGCGGCATGTGGGATCTTCCCGGACCGGGACACGAACCCGTGTCCCCTGCATCGGCAGGCGGACTCTCAACCACTGCGCCACCAGGGAAGCCCCAGGTCCCTCTTTCTGTAATCCCTGTTGAATTTCACCTCTTTTTGATGGGGCACCTGTTCATCCACTGGCATTAGCAATCTTAATTTAATTAATAAAAATGAGAGCTGACACTTACATAGTACTATTTCACTGACAGGCACCATATTAAATGTATTGTACTTCATTGAAAACAATCCACATCATCGTTATCATCATCCCATTTTTACAGATGAGGAATCTGATGACAGAGATGAGTGGCAGAGCCCAGGAATCAAAACCAGGCAATCTAGCAACAGAGCCCATGCACCAGGCGAGCGTGCACCCCCTCTCAGCCACCTGAGAGATTAGCCTTGACCTAACTAGACATGACATTTCAAGGACCGACTTCCAGTGATTTAGTCAACAATAGGGATACGGAATGTGTGGAAAGCTCGGATAGCTTTATAAGGCCTAGAAGATGTTTAATTGCTGTTAGTTTAGCAGAATCTGAGACGAGATCAACGCCATTTATAATATCGTTGACATTCGGAAAGATTTTCCACTTACTGAGGCTACAAGTTACCTAATGAATATAATTTAAGAGGGAAATTGTTGGAAGAGTTTGATGCCATTTCCTGTATCAAATCATGGCCCAGTCACTTGCATCATTTCAGTAGGTCAACCACACCAAACAAAAGCTCACACCAACAATTCCTATACATGAACAAATCATTTAGAAATTATCTGATTCATTTGACGAATCACCATTTGTGTTACCACTTAGAGAATAAAAGAGAATATATTTTTAACTTTTGATGTGTGTGTATATATATGTATGCCTGGTTTACATTATCATTCCAGTTAAATATTTGTGTATCAGCTCCTAGTCCTACCTAATGAACAAGTGGGTTAGCTTTTCACAAATGCTGTCTTGCTAAGTGTATGACTCTGCATCCCATTTTTCTCGGTAACTTCTTTCAATTGCTGCACAGCAATTCCTCTTGAGACATTTCCACATCCCATGTATCCTTTCCCCACTCATGGATGTTCAGGTTGCTTCCAACCCTGTACACTTCTCCCTGTGCACAAGCGGAAGAGCCTCTCTTGGGTATAAATGCTGACACAGAATTGCTGGGCCACAAGATACACACGTTTTCTATTTTACCAGGTTCTGTGGAGTCACTCTCTCCCACCTTCAGTGTCTGGAAATTACCATTTTTCTTTTCATCCTCATCAATACTTGATATTGTTAGACTTTAACTTTTTCAGTCTGATGAGTGAAAATGGTATCCCAATGTTGTTTTTTTGTTTTTGGGGTTTTTTTTTGCGGTACGCGGGGCTCTCACTGTTGTGGCCTCTCCCGTTGCGGAGCACAGGCTCCGGACGCGCAGGCTCAGCGACCATGGCTCACGGGCCCAGCCACTCCGCGGCATGTGGGATCCTCCCGGACCAGGGCACGAACCCGTGTCCCCTGCATCGGCAGGCGGACTCTCAACCACTGCGCCACCAGGGAAGCCCCCCAATGTTGTTTTAATTTTAATTTCCCTGATTACTGGTTGGGCACCTTTCCTGTGTATTAGCCATTGAGATGTCCTCTTCTATAAATTGCCCATTCATATTTTTTTCCCATTGAGTCATTTGTCTTTTTCTTTAATTTAATTGGAGGAGTTCTTTATGAAGTCTAGTTACCCATCCTTTGCCTTCTATATATTGTAGATTACAAATTTGTTCCTTGTCTTTTCATTTTTATGTGATATCTCTCATTCTGAAAATGACATCAAATTGTTCTTTCCCTTCGTGGTTAGAGAGTGGGGTGGTAATCTTATTTAACAGCACCTTCCCTTCCTAAGTTCTTAAAGATAGTTTTCTATTTTTTTCTAATAGTTTCAAAACTTATTTTTCATGTTAATTTCTTATGGCATCTGGAATTTATTTTTGTGTATGGTATGGGGTAGGGAGATAAGGCAAGGAGACCCAGAAGGGAATTTTGGAGACAAGGTGGCAGCCACAAAAAATAATAGTATGAATTTCATTTCTGCTGATTCCCAGTTCCCTGGAGACTGGAGCACTGGGTGTCGACAGCTCTGTGGGCCCAGGACACAGTGAGGATCAGCAGGGCCAGAGTGGGGTTCCCTGCTGAAGCCTCCACCTGCTTTCTGCTCTCCCACTGTTTCTTACTTCTCTCCACGTATTGTCTCGGAGACAACTATTTCTGCCTTCCCACACCTCAGGGTGATAGAGGTCCTGGAGTACTTCTTTTACTCATCGGCTTCCAATTCTCCCCAAATCATCCCGCTTTGAGCATCTTCGATGGGCCCCAGGATTCAGGATGGAGTAAACTCCCTTGGGTACCACAGGTCTCTGGCCCACGTATGCTACAGAACCAGGGATGGAGCCCAGGACCGACAGAGCTGGGGCAGTGCCGTCACTCCCATGGGCGTCCCTCATCCTCCAGACCCTGGTCCCCCACCCTGCCTCTAGAATCTCCTGCGCTTTTCTTTTCTCTTCCCCAAATTCCTCTTGTTAAACACCAGCTCCTCTTTGGGGACACATTTTGGACCACCTAACCCCCCTCTCATCCTCTTCTGTCCCCTGTCCTCTTCCTTCTACCCCCACCCTTGCATCTGTCCAAAGCTGTTCTTAATACAAATAAAACCCACAATAGTCCATAAAAAAATAAATAAATAAAAATAAAAGTAAATAGTACAGAAAAAAAGTAATGACATGAAAAGCTTTACCATATTATACATTTTTAAGCCAATTACAAAACTGCATGTACATTATTATTGCACTTTGATTAAACTATACACATTGAAGGATAGATCAGGTCATCCTTGGACTCGTCCTCCCTCCTGGTGGTCCTCATCTCCCCTCAGTGTTTCCTCTCCCGCAACCTTCTCCCAGGATTGGTCTTTTCTAGTCTCTGTGAAAAGAAGAACTGCTCCCCTAAGAATCATCCTTTGACCTTCTGAATAATGGGATAGCCAGTTTGCCTGGGACAGTCAAGTTTCCCCTGATTTCTCAACTATTACAAGCACCCCTCCTCACTCAGCATATTTGATACCCACAGTCATCATAGTTTAACACATCTCACTTTTTACATATTAAAACATTGACTGATCTAAAATTTGCACTTATCAAATTTTGCACTTATCAAAATTTGCACTTATCAAACAGTGCAAATGGTGAGCTGTAAAAATATTACAACTCACCCTCTGCACTGTTTGACTGTTTAATTTTTGAATACAAATAAAAATTCCAAGTGGTCACAGTGTCAGAACTGAGCTGGATTGTAGGACACCCAGTGGGTGTCTGGAGAATTGGAGAACAGGCTGGTGTTGGGGGGCAAACTACACATTTGGTGCCAGGAATGTAAGTAAAAACAGTGCAGAAAGAGGGAAGGGCACCCCCTCTCATTTTAAGAACACATCTCTGACATTTCTGCTTCCGCCCCTCTGGCCAGAACTGAGACACACAACTTTTTTATATGGGCTTGGAAAACTGGCTCTTAAAAGTGCCGAGAATGTTCGCTGAGAGAACGGTAGTTATTTTGGAAAAATACAAAACAGGCTTAGAGGCTAGGCCATGTGTAGGAAGTTTGGGGCTTGTAACTTTGGATTCCTTTCCTAAGAGACGTGGAGAATTTATTCGTAAAGCAAGCGCATTAGCCAGGATTAAGTTCAGCTGTAACAGAAAACCCCAAAGTAACAGTGGTTTGGTTTTGTATCCCGTTCCTGACTGTATGAAAGTGATAGTTAAACCTCCCTTGACTGGAGGGCCACTGTGTACCGGGCAAGGTCCCAGATGCTTTACATTTAATCTTCACAAGACCCTATAAAGGAGCACCCCACTTTACAGGTGAGAGACTGAAGCTCAGAGAAGGTAGGTAACTTGCCCAAGGTCACACAGCTCCTTTGTGATCGAGCCTTCATGAATCCAGAGCTCTTTCCACTCAGGGGACAACAGGTGCCGCCCTCACGTCTCCCCCATTAGCGCTAAGGAGGGAGGGACAACACCCAGCTTCCGTGCAGTTGACAAAAGCGCATTTTCCCAGACTGGCTTTTAGAACATATGTGTTAATGGTTGAAAACTAAAACTGAAATGTCTTTCCACACTCATTACCACACTGCTCTGTTCATTTTTTTAAATCCCACAGAGCAACATATTTTGGTTGTGCCTCTGGTTCACCAAGTACAACTAATCAGCACATCCACTCACTCAGACAGAAACCAATGCCAAGGACATGGCGGGTCAAGACACCAGGGATGGTGAGACTGCAGGCGCTCCCAGCCTCCCCAGCCAGCCCCCTTCTCCTCCACAGACCACGCTGCGGCTCCGAATCTGGTGTGAGGCTCTCTCTAGGTTCTTTCTCTGTGAGCTCCAGTCAAGAGGTCATGAAGAGCCCAGGAGGCAGGGAAGCCTTGCAGGTGTGGGCACTCGGCGTTTCACCAACCACACCAACCTGACTCTCGAAACGGTCCTTCAGGAGAGCAGACACAGCCGCATTTCACACAGAGAAGTTCAGAGACATCAAGTAACTTGCCCTAAGTCACACAGCCTAAAAATAACAGAGGCAGGACTCAAACCCAGGACTTCTGACTCTGAGAACAGAGCTTGATCCTGTTCCCAGGAAGTTCCTCCTCAGTGCTTCCCCTTTTCCCACTCCCTGTTGTCAACTGATAATTTCCAGAGTGAAGGCTCATCCTGCTGGTATGGGTGCCAGAGGTGGGGATCTGGTATTTGTAGACCAGAGGCACCTAGAGACAAGAAGAGGAACAGAGAAACACACAGAGACACAGAGAGAGAAGCAGAGACAGAGAGACAGATTGAGGGAGCAGTCTTCATTCTGGGCAGAAGACACGGTTTAAGAAGCTTATGATCTAGCTAAAGAGCAAAGACACAACACAGGAAGGAGGACTAAAATACAAGAGACCAAGCACACGTTGGCACCATGGGTGACAGAGGAGGGCTGAGTCGGGGAGGGTGGGCTGGAACTGGCCTGGCTGGGTTTGGACAGAGTCCAGTAGGAGGATGGAGGGAAGACCAGCCCAGAGCAGGGTGAGCGGGGGAGGCCCCTCCGCCCGAGGGTGCAAGGCTGCACAGTACTCCTCAGTATGGGTGTTGCCAGGATGCATGGAATCAACTGATGGACATCTAGGTGTTCCCAGCTTTTCACTTACACAATGTGTAATGGATTTCCTTTATGTTGTAGGATAAACCCCCCAGGAAGACAGGGATTTTCCTGTAGAAGACAGCCCCAGGGCTGCTCTTCTGTTTCTTCCCAGCTCAGGGACATGGTAATTTGTGCCCTGATCACGTATTTGAGGAAATGTAGGGAAATTAAGGTTTACAGACACATTCTAACCTTTTCAAATGTACCGGGTCTGTAAACTCCACATTGACTCAAATATAGTAGACAATCACTCTGTCTTTTATGTGCTTTGGGAAAATGTCCAAGTTTTCAGATGGATTGGTATTTGCAGGGCTTGTTTAAAAGGGTGTGAGGAGGGCTTCCCTGGTGGCGCAGTGGTTGAGAGTCCGCCTGCCGATGCAGGGGACGTGGGTTCGTGCCCCGGTCCGGGAAGATCCCACATGCCGTGGAGCGGCTGGGCCCGTGAGCCATGGCCGCTGAGCCTGCGCGTCCGGAGCCTGTGCTCCGCAACGCGAGAGGCCACAACAGTGAGAGGCCCGCGTACCGCAAAAAAAAAAAAAAAAAAAAAAAAAAGGGTGTGGGGAGGACATTGTCCTCTCGCGGTGACCTCCACAACCCCAGGCACAAGATGGTAAAGCAGGTGCAAGACTGGGAACTGGGTGGTCACAGATCAGGGCTGGACCATGTCGGCCTCTTAGACTGTGTCACAATCCCAACCTTGTCTTTCACTGTCGATTCTGACTTGGACATCCCTTCTCTCATCCACTTCAGTGTCACTTAGAAGTGTGTACCTGTTTTCACAGCATCTACAAGATGTGATCTCAGGTGAGTTTGAAACATGTTGAGATATGCTATGAAAGACCAATGTACATTAATTTTAAAAAGGACTAGATGTAAGACCTCAAAAACAAACAAAAAGTACATTTCAAAAAGCAGGACGAGTACAGATAACTCTCTAATCACAATGCATGAAACTAGAAAGTAACAGCGGAAACGGGAAACTGAAAAGCAATACAAAGTTCAAAATTAAACAAAAAGAAACAAACAAAAAACTATACCTGGATGGAATATTATTCAGCCTTGAAAAATGAAGGAAATTCTGACAACATGCTATGACATGCATGAACCTTGAAGACATTATGCAAAGTGAAATTAGCCAGGCACAAAAAGGCAAATACTATAGGATTCCACTTGCACGAGGCATCTAAGTGGTCAGATTAATAGAGACAGAATGTGGAATCACTGTTTCCAGGGGCTGGGAGGAGGAGGGGACGGGGAGTTGTTTAATGGGCTGAGAGTTTCAATTTTGCAAAATGAAAAAGTTCATCTTGCATACTGCATAACAATGTGAATATACTAAACACTACTGAACTAGACACTTGAAATGGTTGAAATGATACATTTTGTGTTATGTGTATTACAAAAAAAAAAAAAAAAAAAAGACCAGAACACAGACATAGGATTATTTCTTAGACGCTGTCTTACTTATACACAGGGAGAAAAGAAAAAAAGCTTCCCCTTAGTGACAGAGAAAAAAATGCAGGACAAGGTGCCCTGAATTTTAGGCAGGAAATGTATAGACACATTTTACATGAACAAACTCTTACCTACCTAAAACGTTGAGCTGTATAAGAATGCAAATACCTTTGTGTTTTAAAATATCATTTTGCTGAACTGCCAAACTAAGATTTTGTGATGCAAAACAGCTAGCATCAGGGTTTGGTTCAGACCCGTTAAAACTGAATCACAAAAGCAACACTAAACTTCTACAATGTCATATTTTAATACAGTTTAAGAAGCTCACTGATGCCATGTTCACCCCTGAGTTTTCTTCTAGAGAGAATAATACGCACATTATGGGAAGTGCAGGGAGGCAGGAGTGTATGTTTTGTTGTTGACGTTGTTTAATTTTGTTGTTGCTGCTTTCTTTAACTAAATGAGGATTCATGAGGGTTTTCATCTTCTCAGCCCATGTGCAATTCAGAATTGCACAGTCGCTCTCTCCAGCACACAAGCACACGGCCAGTCAGGGACAGACACAGTCCCTGTATAAGGAGATCACTAGTGTTACCATCTGTCCAGCGTGACACAAGGCAGACAGCAACACTGGTCTTCTGGCTCTGGGCTCCGTATGTGGCCCGTGGCTCCTTGTCACTCCAAGAGGAAATGGGCACAGATGCCCCTTTTACTTCCTGCCTCCAAAGCACCAGAGTCAAAAGGCACACTTACCCACCCAGGCCTAGCGAAAACCAAGCAGACTCTCAGGCCCCTTCTTGTGCAGTTCAATTTTGCATTAGAAATAAATTACTACATCTTAGCAGCCAACATGCCTTACCACCCGACATGACTTTCTAGAATAGCACTGCCCGACAGAACTTCCTTTGAGGGTGGAAATGTGGCTACTGAACCCTTGATATGCAGCTAGGGTGAGTGAATGTAAATTTCTTTAGACTTATGTAAATTTGATTAATTAAAATGTTCGTTGTAACAGCTGCATGCAGCTCTTGTCCATATCGGACAGCACAGTTCTAGAAGCAGCAGCACCTTTCTGAACCTTTATTTTTCCTTGGATTTGTCTGCGTCTTTGTCAAAGTACAAACACAGGAACTATGGATACAGCAAGAGCCCTTGTCTTCTCCATCCTCGCCCCCAACTCCCCCTGCCCTTTCTACCATTCCCCCTTCCACCCAAGTTCTCTAGAGGTTTCCAGGACCAAATATTATTTCTAATAACAGAGTTTTCTCACTCCAGTTATAATCACAAATCCCTCTGGGGAGAAAGTCTTATAGCGAAACAAACGGCCTATCCAAAGGTTTCAGAAAATTACTTTTTAAAAACTCTTTGGAGTGGACTATGCAGGGAAATGAAGTAAGTATCAGGTTGGTTTGAGTAAGTTATCACATATGCCCCATGAGCTTCAGGGCATGTTTTGAGAAGGTTTTTCTCCCTGCTCCCAAATAACGGACAAATTGTTGATATAACGAGTGATCGAAGGAAGGGCCAGTTGGCAGCCTTTGGAGCAGGAAGGCCTCTGCAGGGAGGAGAATATTAATCAAGGTTTCCCGAGCACGGGGGCAACCCGGAGAAAAACAAGCTTCTCCTTCATGTACAAGGCAGCTCCTGGGGACAGTTCCAACAGAGCTTCCCAACTTCAATGTGCACGCACGCCACCCGGAGAGTCGTGTTAGAACGCAGATTCGCATTCAGCAGGGCCAGGTGGTGCCAAAGATGTGGGCGCAGAGACCACACTTTACATAGTGAGCCTCTAGGCCTCGATACTCCTGAAGTCCACTCAGGACATCTGGCAGGCGGCTGCCAGGGCCCTGACTCCCAGCCCACCCCTGCCTGCCGAGGGCTAGTTTCTCTTGAAATGATCATCTTGGAGCCTGTCTCCTAGGAATTCAGCCCCACTTTATAAACTCACCTGCTGCAACCAGAGATCAACAGACCTTTTCAAAGTTGACCAAACATATAGGACCAAAGCCCTGAGAGACCAGTGGGAGGCAGCAGTCTTGAGTGAATGCGTCTGCTCCACAAATTCAGACTAGCCCACAGGGGGTCTGCTCTGAGGCCTGAGGGTCAGGGGGGTACCTGTTAGCACAAACCTAAGCTCCATCCTCCATTCTAGTTTCATTGATAATAACATTGGTGTTTTCCCTTATTTCTTCTTGTTCCCTACTACTGCTCACTTAATTCAGCCTTAATTCGGGATGAAATTGGTATTATCTGCCCTTTCAAACCATTTTATCTCCATCTACAGAAGGAGGAAAATAGGGCACCTATACCTCTCAATTTTGTGAGGATTAAGCTAGTGCACAGAGGGGTTTAGCACTGTCCAAGTATGACAGATGCTTACTAAATGCAAGGTGTTATTATAGGTTATTTTATGATGTTTGTTCCATGAGTAAGTACAGACTGGGGGGCTTCCCTGGTGGCACAGTGGTTAAGAATCCGCCTGCCAATGCAGGGGACACGGGTTCGAGCCCTGGTCCGGGAAGATCCCACATGCCGCGGAGCAACTAAGCCCATGCGCCACAACTACTGAGCCTGTGCTCTAGAGCCCGCAAGCCACAACTACTGAGCCCGTGTGCCGCAACTACTGAAGCCCGCGTCCCCTAGGGCCCACGTGCCGCAACTACTGAGCCCACGTGCTGCAACTACTGAAGTTCACACGCATAGAGCCCGTGTTCCGCAGCAAGAGAAGCCGCTACAATGAGAAGCCCACGCAGCACAACAGCGAGTAGGCCCAGCCTGCTGCAACTAGAGAAAGCCCGTGCGCAGCAATGAAGACCCAACACAGCCATAAATAAATAAATAATTTTTTTAATTATTAAAAAAAAAAAAAGTACAGATTGGTCTCCAATAACAATCTCTCTCTTCACCTCCAGACCCAATGCCCGCTCGGTATTTCCACCAGAAGCAAACGTTTCATCTTTTCTCCGAAAATCAGTCTCCCTCGCCTTCCTGTCAGAGGTGCCATCAATGTCCCTCTCAGAGGCAACTAACCCACAGCCATCTTCTGCCTCCATATCCAAGTACAACACTTCTCAGTTCTGCCTTCACAAAGCCTCTTGAATCCACCCTCTTCTGTCTCCACTGCTCACACCTTGTCACCTGTTCTTGGACTCCTGCAATCAATACCTTCTCACCAGTCTTCCTGCCTTTGCCTCTCTCCTTTCCAGCCCCATTACAGGAACTGCCTCCAGGTCAATCTTTCCCAAGCACCACTGGAGGTTTCAAAACAATCCCGATACGTAGTTCCAAAGACTTTTTTTTTTTTTTTTAAAGCAATGGAAGCATAGTTGCAATAAGTGCCTGACTACCTGGGAAAGGGCCACACACATGTATCCTGATGCTTATGAAATTGCTCCACAATCACTGTGGTACCTTACAGCCACGTCGCAGGCACAGTTAGAGAGACGCAGATCTTCACTGCCGCACCCATACTCAGGGAGTTCCCTATAGTAGCTCAGTCTTGAGGGAGACTTAAGTCTCAGGTTGGATGAAGCTGTTTCTCAGAGAGCACTGGTTTTGTTTGGGTTTTTCCCTTTACATATCTGCTGTGGTTTTGTCATCAAGCAAAATCACTGCTATTATTTCCTCATTAACTGCTAGGGATTTTAGGACCTAGTATTATTTTGGAATTCACCTAGTTCACAATAAGTATTTCCGAAAGAGCAAGTTCACTTGAAGATAGTGATGACATTTGAGAATGAACATGCTCTATTTTTCAAATTTGAAGGGCCAGTTGTTGGTCCCTCAGTTAAAAGCAACTCCTCCATTCAACCACTAGATGGCATTTGAGCCCTGGTGACAGAGGAGTCAGTGGGAATTTGGAAGAGGTAGGCCACGACTTCCTTAACCAACCATAACAGGCTTGTCACTTCAGAACTAATTCTTATTAAAGGCAAGAACAAAATACTTGATTACCATCAAAGCAAGAGCGGAAAATAAAACCAGACAGGGGACGGGGAAAATAATTCCACACAAGAGTCTGTAAGTCATGAGGCTCCCTAGTCCCACCCTCTAGTTCCATTCCCCCTCCTTCTGAAAATGACAGATTCTGCAGGGTAAATGCCCCCAAATCCCTCTAGTTTAGTGCCTACTCCCACCTGCAGCCTCATCACTGCTAAGATCCCCACCTTCCCTCTGAGCTCAATCATGTAAGTACTCAAAGGCAGTTCATTCACACGGGCTCCTCCTAACTCACCAAGCAGAGAAGCAGCTTGCTCCTGCCACCCCAATGGCTGTCATTCCCCTTCCACAAGATCTTACGAACCAAGTCTGAACTCTGGGGGCAGACACTGGACACGTCCTATGGAGATTAAAAACTTCTAGATTTCTCAAGAAAGCACGCAAATCCTAAATCTAAACAGGTTTTCTTGACCTCTGCTTCCTCAGGTAAAGAGGTTTTTTTGTTTTGTTTTGTTTTGAATTCAGCCGCGCAGCTTTCGGGATCTTAGTTCCCCAACCAGGGATCAAACCCGGGGCCCAGCAGTGAAAGCAACGAGTACTAACCAGTGGACCGCCAGGGAATTCCCTCAGGTAAAGAGTTTTAAACACAAAACTACAGTTGGCAAACCTGACCTTTTTTATTGGTGAGCAGGAAGTTCTCCTTGGAGTAATCAAATAACCATCACCCACATATTTTGAACAGTTCTGCTCTCACTCAGATATTAAGTTTCTTTGCAAGGGCTACTCTGGAAGCAGAGAGTAAATTATACATTTAATCTTCCAATTCACCCATCATACACCTCCTAGAGGCAAGCCACATGCATCGTTTTTAAAATCTGGTCCAACTTCTGTTTTTTAGCCACTTCGTTACAGCAGGACAATCTTTGAGCACATTCAGCCAAATGTTCTCAGTGGTGGAGAGGGGCAGGGGCAGAACATCAAGTGATGTTTGGTGGAAAAGGATGACAACTGCTTTTCCATGAATTCAAAGGTTACCAGTGCAAGATATACTCCTAAGATGTAGAAAGAACCTCCATAATTATTCATTAATCAAAAAGGTGGATTCATGTGTTCCAATAAAATTTTATTTACAAAAACAGGCACGGGCCATAGTCTGCTTCAAAACAAGCCTCAAAGGATTGTTTTAAAGTAAATTAAACGTAAATTAAGTACATTAATTTTACTTTATTCATTTTACTTTACTTTAAGTAATTTTACTTTATTAATTTTACTTTAAGTAATTAATTTTACTTAAATCTGCAAGTAAATTAACTACCTGCTAGAATAAAGCCCAATACAAAGAACACAAAAGCCAGCAATGTAACATTAACAATGTATACCATCCTTTGTAGGTACTAGACCTACAAAGAACTGGAAAATGACCTTCTGAGAGAAAAATCAGTCAATAGAAATAGACCCAGAAATGACAAATGATGGAATTAGCAGATAAGGACATTTAAAA
Source organism: Orcinus orca (assembly GCF_937001465.1). Classification (NCBI taxonomy): domain Eukaryota; kingdom Metazoa; phylum Chordata; class Mammalia; order Artiodactyla; family Delphinidae; genus Orcinus; species Orcinus orca. Next base: position 75,130,055 of record NC_064568.1, on the reverse strand, counting down.
AGCTATTATAGGGCTTCACTGGTGGCACAGTGGTTGAGAGTTTGCCTGCTGATGCAGGGGACGTGGGTTCCTGCCCTGGTCTGGGAAGATCCCACATGCCGCGGAGCGGCTGGGCCCATGAGCCATGGCCGCTGAGCCTGCGCGTCCGGAGCCTGTGCTCCGCAACGGGAGAGGCCACAACAGTGAGAGGCCCACGTACCGCAAAAAAAAAAAAAAAAGCTATTATAGCAAACTATTACATATAAAATGGATGGAAACAAGGTCCTACTGTATGGCACAGGGAACTATATATTCAACGTCTTTGGATAAACCATAAAGGAAAAGAATTTTAAAAAAAGTGTGTGTGTGTATATATATATATGTACATGTATAACTGAGTCACTTTGTTGTACAGCAGAAATCAACATAACATTGTAAATCAACTATACTCCAATAAAAAAATAAAAAATAATAAACTAATGATGCATTTTCCAATCCAAAAAGAGCTATTATAAACTTTAAATGGAGTATAAACTACAATAATATTGAATCACTATGCTGTACACCTGAAACTAATATTGTAAATCAACTATACTTAAATAAGAATTATATATATTAAAAAATTAAAAATAAAAAGCTACTGTAAACATAGCTCTTTATGCTCAAGAATGTAAAGGAAAATACGAATACTGTTAGAGAAATGATGTAAAAAAGAACACAGTGGGGGCTTCCCTGGTGACGCAGTGGTTGGGAGTCCGCCTGCCAATGCAGGGGACATGGGTTTGAGCCCTGGTCCGGGAAGATCCCACATGCTGCAGAGCAACTAAGCCCGTGCACCACAACTACTGAGCCTGTGCTCTAGAGCCCAGGAGCCACAACTACTGAGCCCATGTGCCACAACTACTGAAGCCTGCGTGCCTAGAGCTTGTGCTCCGCAACAAGAGAAGCCACTGCAATGAGAAGACCACGCACTGCAACGAAGAGTAGCCCCTGCTAGCCGCAACTAGAGAAAACCCACATGCATCAATGAAGACGCAATACAACCAAAAATAAATAAATAAAATTTTAAAAAAAAGAACACACTGGAACTGCTAAAGACAAATGAAATATCTGAAATGAAAATTTCACTGGAAAGGAATAATAAAAACTAGATACTGCAGAAGAAAAAGATCAGTGAACTTGAAAGACTGCAGTAGGATTTATACAAGATGTGGAACAGAGGAGAAAAGGAATAAGTTTTTAAAAGAACAGAGCCTCAGTGACCTGTGGAATATCAAGCAGTCTTAAGAGACATGCCTACCACAACATGATAAAACCCACCGTAATTGTAAGGATAGAGAGGTCAAAAGTAAAAGGACAGAAAAAGATGCCTATTGACATAGTATCAGATAAAGCAGGCTTCAGGACAAAAAATGTTGCCAGATATAAAGGACATTTCACAATGACAAAAGGGACAATTCAACAAGAAGACATAATAATCCTAAACGTGAGTGCAGACAATAACAAAACTCCTGAACGGAAAAAGCAAAAACCGACAGAACTTGTAAAGCAGAAACTAACACACCAGTGTAAAGCCATTATACTCCAATAAAGATGTAAAAAAAAAAAAAAACTGACAGAACTAAAAGGAGACATATATGCAAATCCACAACTGTAGTTGGTGATTTCACCAGTATCTCTCTCAGCAACTCACAGAACAAGTGGAGAGAAAAAAGCAACTAAGTATATATAGGAAACTTGAGCTCTACCAATCAGTGTGACCTAACTGGCATTTATAGAACATTACAGCCTGCAGAATACACATTATTTTCAAGTGAACAAGGAGCATTCACCCAAACAGACCATATGGTAGACCATAAAACAAATTTCAATAAATCTAAAAGGATTGAAATCATCCAGAGTATATTCTCAAACCACAATGGAATTAAATTATAAATCAATAACAAAAAAATTACAACAGTGTTTGGCAGTAGAAATATAATGCAAGCCACACACGTAATTTTAAATTTTCTACTAGCCACATTTTAAAAAGTAAAAACAGGTGAACTTAATTCTAAAAATGTTTTATTTAACCCACTATATCAAAAATATTCTCATTTCAACCTGTAAGCAATATTTAAAAATTGAGATATTTTACATTTTTTCCATACTAAGTCTTCAAAATCCAGAAAGTTACTTAGGGCACAACTCGATTTAAACCAGGCACATCTCAAGTACTCAACAGTCACATGTGGCTAGTGGCTACTAGACAGTGCAACTCTACGTAGTAGTTTAACAAGTATATTAGAGCTGGTAATTTTAACACCCATCTATAATAAGTTATTGCATTTTTCCCCCGAAAGGAAAAAATCTTGCCTTGAGACAGACTTTTGAAATATTTAGACCTATCTTAAAAAATGTTAACACATCAATCATCAAGGTTACCAATTTGTCTTCAGACTTTTACTCCCTTTTTCACTCACCCACTATCCCAGTGGGCAGAACACTTCCCAATTTTATCCACCGTTCTCAAACTTAGCTACCACCCATTCCATGAACACCTGCTGGCTACCTTGGGGTTCTCCTGTTCTTACGTCTGTCAGATGCCCCACTGCCTCCCTTTTATTTTTCCTGCACAGACACGAGAGCACGCAGGTCCTGTGCCTGTTGGTGGTTTATCCCCACCCCCTCATATTTTGGAGTCCATGCGGATAGCTTGTCGTCTAGTTCTTAAAAGTGTTGTCCAGGGGTTTTTAGTTGTTACATTTTTATGTAGGGAGTAAGAAAATTCAAAAATCTAAAAGATATTCCAGCCATCACCATCATTCCAGAATTTGATTTTCTAAACATATGCATGTATGACTGATAAAACTAAAAATTTGAAAGAGTGAATACTGTCTGCACTCCCCTCCTTGGCTTTATTTCTGACTCCGAATGTGGAATAAAGGGGACACAAAGAACGATACTGCCGTGTGATACTAGAGTTGTGACCCATAAACATTCCTCCTTTACCAGTGACACATTATTAGGCGCTCTCAGCAGAAGGGCACTGGAGGGGCACTACAAGTGGAAGGGGCTTCACTCCCGGTGCTGGTGCTTCTCCTTCTTGCTCCTAATGCATCCTTGTCAGCATGCGGCTTTCTTGCCAGCGGGAGGTTCTCCGCCAGCAGCACACACTCTCCGAAATTTTGCTGGCACCTCATGAAGCACCTTTCCTCCGAGGGTCACAGGCACCCCAGCAAGTGACTTCCTAGCGAGTTTTCCTGACACGCTGCCTGCCACCTTCAACTGTGGCATCTCAGCAAACTTCTCCATCCAGTGGGCCACACCACAGTCTTCAATGAGACCTGAGTATCAGCCCTGGGGGGAGAGGAGAAAGGGCTCTTTCAAGTTTGTTCCTTCCTTGGGGACTCTCTCAGTCTACAAGTAGTGGCTGCTCCCTACATCTGCTATGCAGGTATTCTTTAGTGATTAATCCCCTGCTACCTAGTTAATAATTCTTCATATTGAAACTTCCCTGTTCAAATTACTGGTATTTCTTTCTCCTGAATGGATCCTGAACCTTAAATGATAACACAAATCATTTGTAAAATTTACAAGAGGATGTATTTTTTTTTTGAGGATGTATATTTTCTAAATCACTAAGAAAATTAAAACCAGGAAATTACAGTCCATTTAGGAAATGAGAGAAATCAGTGAGAAAGCGTAAAACATAATCACAGAAGACCAAAGTCAGTAATTAACATAAAAGCAAATGGATTAGACTCCCTATTAAAATGTAAAGACCCTCCAAATGGGTTGAAATAGAAAATCCAACACGACACACTGTTTAAGAGACAGCTAGAAATTATATGAAAGTTAAAAATAAGAGGATAATTTATCAAGCAAATACAAACAAAAAAGAGGACAAATATTCTAATATCAAAAACAGTAAAATTCAAGGCAAAAAGCATAAATAGCAGATAAAGAATAACTTTAGACTAATAAGTCTTCGTTATGAATTGTACCTAACAGACACAAGTATTTATATACTAAGTAACAGCATCAAAATATACAAAGCAAAAGCTAGACGGACAAGATGAAATTGAGAGAAATAACTATAATAGGAGACTCTAAGACAATACTATTACTCTATGGTAGTTTATTAAAAAAAAAGAAAACACAAATTGAATTAAAGTGGTTGAATAGATACACATTCACCTCTATCCCACACAAATTGAGTAAACTTTCATTTAAAACACCCATAGAACACTCTTAAAAAATGCTAGGCCCCCAAACCGCAATAAATTCTTAAAAACAGAAACCACATAAGCCATATTTTCTTTCAAGGTAAAAATCCTACAAGTAGCAAAAAATGCAAAAAAAAAGGCCAACCACACAGGAATTCTTAAATACTCTTAGTTACTGAACCAAAAACTTAAGACACAAAAATAAACTACTAGAACAAGACATATTAACATAGCTCGGATGTGAACATATTTGAAATTAGAAATAACCAAAAACCTTCAATGTATTCAACTGTATACAAACAAAAAGTATCAGACTCAAAAAGGTACAGGGAAAAAAATCTAGAGCAAACAAAGGAAATAATAAACATAAAATGAGAAAGTAATACATTTTAAAACAAAATCACAATTGATAAATCCACAGTTTTCTTTTTTTTACGGGAAAAAAAGATACCTTTAGCAAGTCTAATCAAGGGGAAAAAAATGGTAGAACTAAGATAAATTTCTTACAACTTAGAAGTAGCAAGCTTAATAGAAAAGAGACTTTTTTATTCTCTATTAAAATTATCCAATGTTAAATTTCAACAAAATGAGAAGTTTTCTGGAAAAGTATAAATTTAGTAAATAATAAACACAAAAGGAGATATACATTTTAAAACAAAAAATTTTAAAGTTAAACTTAAAAAGACATAACATACTAATAGCCACAAAAGAAACTGGTAGTTATCAAAAAGTTATTTCCTAAAAGAAGTCTGAACTCAGAAGTTTTATAAGCATGGTCCTTCAATTCTTCATGGAACAAATCACTCCCATGCTATAACTGCTATATTAACTGTTATATATAACTACAGAAAAATATATACAGTTATCCTATTCACTTTATAGAGCTAGCAAAATCCCTATATCAAAACTTGGATGATAGCCCAGAAGACCAAACTCACTCATGTAAAAAAGCAATTTTCCTACATAAAATATTAGCAAATCAAATTCTATAGTAGCAATAGGGCAGTCACATTTTAGGAGAAATGGATTCCAAAGGACATCCCATATTTCAAAACTAATTTTCCCAGGAAAATAAATGTAAAGATAGAGGATGCATGGTTGGAGAGCGTAAGTCTACAGTCACTGTAGTGTATTTTTTTTCTTTGAGGCTACTTTTTCTTATCTCACCGTTATTTCTAATATTGATCATCTCAAAGAGAGCTCTCACTCATAGTGGTGGTTTCTTTTGGCTCTTTATCACATTTAATTTCTGCCCCAAATTTACTGAAACTTGAACGTGCTTTTGAACACTAGTTTGTATACCACCACTGAATGAACGCCTGTAAGAGAATACAATAAGGGTGAATGTTAAAACAGCCACCCAAATTGCTCTCAGAGGGTGTTGGTAAAGAACCCCGAGGCATTACAGGACACTGACAAAGGACGGCACAACTTTTTAGCAGTTAAAGCTGCACTGCTAAAAGGCAAAATCATGAGCAGTTTACAATTGCAGAAAGACTGCCAGGTTCAAAACGATGAAATTCTTGGTCATTTTTTAGGATATGGGTATGTGCATTACTTCAAATTTCAAAAACAAAGTGACTCTTTATTAATATTATTTGATTGGCTATTTTTAAACCTTATAACTCAAGTCTACATACGAAGCAAGTAAACTGTAAATCTTTAAAAAAAAATTTTTTTAACTAACTGACCTGATTCCAGGAGTTCAAAGATGGTTTGATGTTGGAAAATCTATTAAAGCATCATTAACAAATCAAATGAAGAAAAAAACACACACAAAAAATAAGATCATCTTAATGGATACCCAAAAAGTATATCTGACAAAGTTCCAGAGCCATTTCTAATACAAATTCTTTAAAATCTAAAAATAGAGGGTATTTCCTCTCTAGATAAAGAAAAGAATACCTGACTCAAAACAGCCAACCTATAGGTAAAACACTACTGACACACCCATTAAAATGAGAAATAAAACAAGAAATGTCCACTATCACCATCGTCATTATTTAACATTTCAGCCAACGAAACATGCAATAAAAATTAAATAAAACTATTAGAAGAAACATTATCATCAACCATAGATCAAAGTATTTCCTAAAAATACATGTGAAATTATTGAAAAAAGTACTAGAATTAAGTGACTAGATACCTGGAAAACGTAAATTTATAAAGACTACAGATGAGACCACAGAATTATTACTGCTCAAATTCTTCCCACCTGTCTCCATCAGGACTGGCTCTATCCTAGTTTGAGTCGCTCTTGTTGTTTGCCTGGATTACTGCATCAGGCTCCTACATGAACTGGCTTCCCTACCTTCAGCCTGGTGAGACATAACAGTAAAGCCACAGGATAAATCTGATGGTGTCATTCCTTTGCTAAAATCTTCTCACAGCTTCCCATCATAGTTAGAATAAGACCCAAATTCCTTACGACAGCTTCCTATATGGCCCTATCCAACCAGGACTCATACAAATGCCATTGTTGACACTCTAATCACACTGTCTTCCTTTCTGCTCCTCAAATACACCAAAGCGGCTTTGTGCTAGTTCCTCACTCTGTCGGCACTGCTCTTCCCTGAAGCTCACAAGGATGGCTCCTTCTAAGATGCCAACTACATCTCCTCAGAGAGCTCTTTGATCATCCAACCTACAGCATCCACCCAGGCACTATCTCTCATCACCCTATTTTACTTCCCTCCACTAAATCTGAAGTTCACGATCTGATACTTTTCCCTGTATGTTTGGTATTCCTCCCAGTAATGTCACCTACATGGGAGCAAGAACTTTGTCTTAATAACTGTTCATCTCCAAAACTTAAATAAACGCCTGGTGCGTAAGAAGAGTCGCTCTTCTTCCCTGAATTTTCATTGTCTGTCATTCTCAAGAGACTGTAAACTCCACAAAACAGGAACTCTGCCTGTTTTAGTCACTGTTCTATCTCCAGGACTCAGACACTGGCTATATAATCAATAAATATCTGACAAATGAATGAGTCCCTCCATCCCCTCCCCATAATTCCTAGCAGTCTAAGATTAAGCAAACTTTCTGGTGAGTCCAACATATTACTGGCTTATATTGAACTGCAGCCAACTAACGATTCCATATGAATTGTTATAAAGTTAGATCTTCCCACCTCTATGCATTCCCCAAATTCTACACTTGTGTGACTGACTTGTTTAGATAAACAAGGAGCTTTAATAAAGTTTGATAGTACTGTTGAAATTAATCTTTAAAATGCCTTTGTCAAAAAAGTATTTACAAGAAAATAACAGGTCAAGAAAAATTAAATCTTTTGAGTCCTAATCCATGAACTGTGTAAGTAGCTGGGAAGAGAAGAGAACTCCCTAAAGTTACACTGAAAAAAACACTGAGGTATTAAAAAGTTAATCTATCTTGTCAAGGTATAGAGAAATGACCATCCTATGCAAAAACGGTCAAAACTAACAAAGCCACAAAAAGATTGCCTCTTAAGGATTTAAATTAAGATACTGGATCGTCATTTTGATCACCCGAGAGTTACTCATTAAATATGACACAGAGTACATATTTCCTGGTTTGTGGGCACTCTAAGTATCTAATTACTTCAAACAAAAGGCTACATTCTCAATTTTTTATATTTTGTTTTTATTCGAGAGTTTACTCACAGGCAGCAGTTTAAAATCAGGCTTTTAAAATTAAAGGCCAAAACTAAAAAAAATCTGCAAATATGACACTTTTAAAAGAATGATCGTCTTAATAATTTAAACCCTAAAATGTCGTGTGGAGTTAAAGTCTTTATACATAAATGTGTAAGATTGATATCATTTAAAATAAACAACTGAAAAACCACAGATGGTGGGCAAATTTGTCAATGAAGATAAACATCAGTATCAGCCTTCCAGGGTATGAACACCAGCAATTAATTCATCTTGTGAGAGAATATGCTTCAGAATTTGGCCTTTAAAGTCTCTTTCTCCAGCAGCAAATCAGCATATCTATGCTGAAGTTCCTTTTCTCTTTCCTGTTGTCGCTGAACATCTTCTTTCAGACACTTGAAGAAACAAAACCATTAAATTATTTTTTCATATGTAAGCACACTGAAAATTAAAAATATCTTATGGTACTTTATCATCTTACAAACAGCTGAGTTAAGTCAACACTTTCAAGAGGTAAGTATTCCCCAAAGAGAAACAAAAATAGTAACTACTTCTGCTATAAAACCAGTCCTGGGGCTTCCCCAGTGGTGCAGTGGTTGAGAGTCCGCCTGCCGATGCAGGGGACACGGGTTCGTGCCCCGGTCCGGGAAGATCCCTCATACCACGGAGCGGCTGGGCCCGTGAGCCATGGCCGCTGAGCCTGCGCGTCTGGAGCCTGTGCTCCGCAACAGCAGAGGCCACAGCAGTGAGAGGCCTGCGTACCGCAAAAAAAAAAAAAAACTCCTCCCCGATAAAACCAGTCCGGTGGCCATTCTTTGATTTGGTCATACAACTACCATCTTGTTATAAAACCTCTGCTGCTATCTCAAATAAACAAGCTATTATTGTCCTATCAATACCCACAAATGCACTTAAATAAGCCCTGGCTGCCCTTTATCTGGGCAGGGGCTATCATGCACACTTGGCAAATAAAGTTAAACCAAATCTGGCCAAAGGAACTTGATGCTCTGGGATTACTGATATATTCCCAGCATCCTAAATTACAAAACAAAAAGACACTGGTTTAATGTACCTCAGAGAGCTATATGAATGGGATGCAATTAAATTTCGGGGGAAAAAAATCACAAGGGTTACTTATTCCATTTCACAGTGCATCTATATACAAAACAAAAAATTGTACAGGAAAAGCCTGTGTATCCAAAACTGGCCTGGTCTATCCACCTACACACAGGCAATTCTAGACTAGAAAGTCAAAAACTTTAGGCTCTCATTGAAAAAAAGCCAGTCAATGTCAACTGCAAAAGATAGCCTGCACAGGAAAGGAAAAGAGGAAAGCCCTGATTATTCTTTGGAGCTCTCTTTCTAAGCAATGCTGCAAGCCAATAACGTTACCTCTAGCCTCCGGGGAATAGCAGAATCTTCATGTTTCTTGAGTTCTTCAAAAGTGCGTAACTCCAAGTAAGCCTGCTCAATTTGGTCCCATAAGTCATTCAACTGTTTCATGAGCCCCATTGCACGAGACTGGTAACCCCCAAGCAAAATTTTCATCTTCTTTTCCATCTTTGCAGCTCTCTTGGCTTCTGTCGTCATGTGACCCCTGTTTATCTGGGGGTCGGGGAAGATTCACATCAGCACACACGAGAAAAGCAGGCTAAATAACAGGACTAAAAAGGCACAACTGGTCATCTACTACCTCAAAGCAAAAGTACATTAGATGCAATCTCTATCAAATTACCCATGACATTTTTCACAGAACGAGAACAAATAATCCTAAAATTTATATGGAACCATAAAAGACCCAAAATTGCCAAAGCAACCCTGAGGAAAAAGAACAAAGCAGGAGGCATAACCCTCTCAGACTCTGGACAATACTACAAAGCTACAGTAATCAAAACAGCATGGGGGCTTCCCTGGTGGCACCATGGTTAAGAATCCACCTGCCAATGAAGGGGACATGGGTTCAAGCCCTGATCTGGGAAGATTCCCACATGCCACAGAGCAACTAAGCCCGTGCACCACAACTACTGAGCCTGCACTCTAGAGCCCACAAGCCACAGCTACTGAAGCCCACGTGCCTAGAGCCCGTGCTCCGCAACAAGAGAAGCCACCGCAAGAAGCCCGTGCACCACAACGAAGAGTAGCCTCCACTCGTAGCAACTAGAGAAAAGCCTGCGTGCAGCAATGAAGACCCAACGCAGCCATAAATAAATAAATAAATAAATAAATAAAATAAATAACAGCATGGTACTGGCACAAAAACACACATATGGATCAGTGGAACAGAAAAGAGCCCAGAAATAAACCCACACACTCACGGTCAATTAATCTTTGACAAAGGAGGCAAGAACATACAACGGGGAAAAGATAGTCTCTTCAGCAAGTGGTGTTGGGAAAGTTGGACAGCCGCATGTAAATGAATGAAGTTAGAACACACACTCACACCATAATAAATTCAAAATGGCTTAAAGACTTAAATATAAGACATGACACCATAAAACTCATGGAAGAGAACATAGGCAAAACATTCTCTGACATAAATTATACCAATGTTTTCTTAGGTCAGTCTCCCAAGGCAATAGAAACAAAAGCAAAAATAAACAAATGGGACCAAATCAAACTTATAAGCTTTTGCTCAGCAAAGGAAACCATAAACGAAATGAAAAGACAACCTACTTGCAAATGATGCTACTGACAAGGGTTTAATTTCCAAAAATATACAAACAGCTCATATAACTCAATAACAAAAAAACAAACAACCCAATCAAAAAATGGGCAGAAGACCTAAATAGACATTTCTCCAAATAAGACACAGAGATGGCCAATAGGCACATGAAAAGATGCTCATCATCACTAATTATCAGAGAAATGCAAAGCAAAACTCCACCTCACATGGGTCAAAATGGCCATCATTAAAAAGTCTACAAATAACAAATGCTGAAGAGAGTGTAGAGAAAAGAGAACCCTCCTACTGTTGGTGGGAATATAAACTGGTGCAGGCACTATGGAAAACAGTATGGAGATTCTTCAAAAATCTAAAAATAGTTTCCATATGATCCAGCAATCCCACTCATGGGCATATATCCAGACAAAACTATAATTCAAAAATATGCATGCACCCCTATGTTCACAGCCGCACAATCCACAACAGCTAAGACATGCAAACGACCTAAATGTCCACGGACAGATGAATGCATAAAGAAGATGTGGTACATATATATAATGGAATACTACTCAGCCATAAAAAGGAGTGAAATAATGCCATCTGCAGCAACATGGATGGACCTAGAGATTATCACGTTAGGTGAAGTAAGTCAGAAAGAGAAAGACCGATACCATATGAGATCACGTACATATATATGTAATCTAAAATATGACACAAGTGAACTTACCTACGAAACAGACTCACAGACATAAATAACAGACTTGTGGTTGCCAAGGGTGGGCGGCGGGGGAGGGAGGGATGGACTGCAAGTTTGGGATTAGATAAACAACAATGTCCTACTGTATATCACAAGGAACTATATTCAGTATCCTATGATAAATCATAATGGGAAAGAAAATACATTAGAGTTTCTTATACTTCAACTACCTTAATGCAAAATTAGGCTTAAGGGCTTCCCTGGTGGTACAGTAGTTAAGTGTCTGCCTGCCAATGCAGGGGACACGGGTTCGAGCACTGGTCAGGGAAGATCCCACATGTCGCGGAGCAACTAAGCCCGTGTGCCACAACTACTGAAGCCCGCGCACCTAGAGTTCCTCAACAAGAAGCCACCACAATGAGAAGCCCGCGCACCGCAAGGAAGAGTAGCCCCCGCTCACCGCAACTACAGAAAGCCCACGCGCAGCAACAAAGACCCAACACAGCCAAAAATAAATAAATAAATTTTAACAAAACAAAACAAAATAAAATTAGGCTTAAGAAGGGCTTCTCCTGCACTTGAACAGTTTTTACAGGTTAGTCCCAAATAAATTATTCATAATAACATCACCGATGATTCAATCTCAAAGAAGGCTTGAATTTCACAGTATGGGGAAAACTAACCTTTACCTCCAAAAATAACGTTTGCCATCATTAATCTGCAACAACTCTGGGACTGACAGCAATGTATCTTCACCATCTGTATCTCAAAAATGCACTTCTATATATTATACATCGACCACATTTTAAATAACTGAATAATATCCAATCAATGTACCAAAGCTGTGATCAAAACATAACCCCTTCAGGGGCTTCCCTGGTGGCGCAGTGGTTGAGAGTCCGCCTGCCGATGCAGGGGACACGGGTTCGTGCCCCGGTCCGGGAAGATCCCACATGCCGCGGAGCGGCTGGGCCCGTGAGCCATGGCCGCTGAGCCTGTGCGTCCGGAGCCTGTGCTCCGCAACGGGAGAGGCCACAACAGTGAGAGGCCCGCGTACCGCAAAAACAAAAAATAAAAATAAAAAATAAAATTAGGTGAAAAGAATTTAAAACGTATAAACTCAAAAGAGAACTGGAGAGGAACAATTAGCAGAAGGTTTCAACAAAACTCTAGAGCTGATGCAGAAGGGCAGAGAAAGCCCCAGCTTAGAGGGTCCAAGGAGAGACGGCTGAGAAGGGAGATGTGGGATGCAGAATCCCATTAAAATAACGCCTTCTCTAGGTGTACATTCTACGTCCCACAATGTTATCACTTCATCATGATCTGCAAATGCTTGTTTCCAACATACAACATTTAAAATTGTGAGGTCAAAGCCTTAGGGATAATTATTAAATCTGTGTTAATTTCTTTGTATTTATCTGTTCCTCCCCCACCCCCCTCCAAACTGATTCCATCAAGTGACTTCTATAAGCAATCAAAACTAAGTAGTTTCAGGATAATATATACCCAAATGATACTCTGTAATTCATAATAATGTAACTGAGAGCACCCTGTAACAAGGGAGACAGTGTGACAATATTTTTTCTGAAATACTAAATGTGGCGGTGGGGGGGAGATAAGCAGAAATGGTCCCACGGGCAAATACTGTCAAATACAAAATATTGTTAAGAAAGCTGTTCATAGGATGTTTTTCTAAATATTTAGGAACAACATAATCACCAAAAGAAATATATAGCTTTCCAAGATAACAACTTTGAAACATGCACTTCAATGCATTACGTCTGATTTAAAAACAAACATGTCAATCTCAATGCCTTTTTTTTTTTTTAGAATATGTAAGAACACCAAGAAACACAGTGTTCCCCAAAATATAAAGTACACTTCTACTAGAAAAGTAGTACTTCATACCTATCCATCTCCAGCTTACTTTATTGAAGTCAAAGTCAAATAAGTCTAGGGCAGAGGCGATGGCAGGGAAGGGACACGTTGCATGTGCGCCTTAAGAACATGAGATGGATCTAAAATTAATTTACATAAAGCTCTTTTAAAACAATTCCTATCTTCAGCATTTTATAAAAGTTAATAAGCTTTTATTCCTCTGCAAAGCACCTGAAGACTAAATCCATGAATAAATAATGTCCTTTACAAAAGAGCCATTTTCCTCTCACAGATAACAAATCAAAGTGAGTTCCACAGCAATGATCTGTCTTCTAAGAGTCAGGAAATACTGGGCCAAGTCAGCAGCACAGTGGAGTGGAGAAGTGAGTCACTCTTTCTACCCAGCACGGCCACCCAGCTGTTTTGAGTTGACGTAGGTTATTTAACCTCTGCATTTCCTTTTCCCCATCAGTAAAATGGCAGTCATTGCTAAAAGTTACTAGGAACCCTAAGATAATGTACAGAAAAGCCCTTAGCCACCCAGTAAGTGACATAAAGTAAGCAGTCAACAAATGTTAGCTCTGATTACAATTATTATAGGTACTACGAGTTTAACCATTTTGCTCTCCTCTCTAACGGACCAAGGGACTATGGATGACACTTTAAAACCCTCCTTTAAATTCCGACTTTAATTTTAAAAATGATGGAGATCCCCTTCCTGGGACTAAAGCAAGGAAAAACAGCTGTTTCTTCTTGTAAGTGAGCCGTTTGCCTCTTGAGGACCACCACACCAAGTAACCGGTACTGGAGCACATCTTTTTAAGCTAATGCTATTCAACCCCAGCTAAACTTTAGAATTAACCATACAGCTTTTAAAGTCTACCGCTGCTATAAACCCAGAGACCCTTATTTCAATGGTCTCAGACTACTGTATTTTTAAAGCCCCCAGATGATTCTAATAGGCAATAAGGATGGAGAATCCTGTTTCAGCCACTGTCATTACAGAAGCTAGGTGTCAGCTGTTTTAACTAGACCTACCAAAAAGTCCTCATTCCCAGTAAAAAGTGAACAACTAAATCCATAAGTTAGCTGCATCAAGTTCCTTACACTATAAGTCAACATGTTCCAAGAATACCAACATTAGATATTCTAATCACATGTGGATTCGAATACACATTCCAAAAACCTTAACAGCACAGAATTTCAAATTAATACATACTTTTTTAAATTAGTCATACAAATTATCATTTTTATTGGTTAAGATAATTCAGTTAGCTATACACTGCACTCCATGGAAATCCAATTTCCAATTTGGTATAACAGCATAATACGCTCAGAAAGTGTTTAATTAGTCATCAAGGCACATTTATCTGGGAGTTACCTCACCTCACACAGTTGAGTCATTTATTATTCCCAAAACACCAAAGATTTTTAAACTGCAAAGTTGCTAATGTCAACAATTTTATTAATGCCAACAATTTTATTTCATTTAGCTCAAGCTTTATTAACGTCTTCTGGCTCAAATATTGTGCTAAGATTCCAAGCAAATATGGAAATAGATTATACCAAAGAATTAAAGTGGAGGAAAAAATCAAATAGCTATATAAGTTAGTATAGAAATATAAAGAAGAAATGGAATACAGCTTTTAATATTCAACTTTAGCTTACTTATCTTACATCTGCCATCTGATCGTTAAAACGTAAAGGAAGATATCTGCACACAGAACTTTGTAAAATGCTCAACCTATGACTGCTCGATACATTTTAGGAGGAAGAAAACTAACCTATAACGTCTGGCCTTTTCCTAGCCAATAAATCTCAAGCACGAAACGCACATGCATGTATGGAACAGAACTACCTTAAATCAGCCCCAACTGCCCCGCCCCACATTCATACACAGAAACAACATTAAAGTCCAACAGAGTATAAAAACTTATTGTTTAAAATATGCAGAATTGAGAAGAACCAGACTCAGGTTTAACCAGATTCATATTTCTAAGCCCTTTTAAAAACTACAATTAAGCATTAGCAACTGCCCTGCGGGACAACTTATTTTGTACAAAACAGGCTTAAGGAGCTTGCACTGCCTCTTACAGCTGATTTACCAAAAGTTCTTCCAAAAAATGATTTTCAAACCACTGCATTTATAGCTGATTTACCAAAAGTTGTCAAAATCATTTTTTTCAAATCCTTAACTGCACTTAGAGATGATATACTTTAAAGTCTTCTTAAAACATCTAACGAAGTTAGTAATGGAATTAGGATTAAATACTCTGTTCACGTGTCACCAGACAAGTCTCCCAAATATGATTACAATGGAAGTTTGTGCTTAAATATGTATCAGCACAAAATTTCCAATAATCTTAAATGAAGTTCACTATAACTATTAGGATTTTAAAGCAGGACAACACTTGGTATAATTAAAGCTGACTACATCCAAAATGAAAGCATAAAGTTCAAGAGGGGATGAATGAGAATATATCTAATACAAATGTGTAGGGGGACCAAGTTGACGAATTTCATGCATCATAATTCTGTTTTACAATATGATGTCTGGAATTTGTTTCAAATAGTGGGAGAGGGAGAATAACATGAAATAAGAGTGGCTGTCATAGCTGGGTGGTAACACGTGAGGACTCATTACACTAGTCGACTTTCGCGTGTATTTGACAATTCCCATGATAAAAGGTTTTTTAAAATTCAAATTCAATATCTACTCTAAAGGATAACTATTTTGTTAAGACCATACACCACAAACCATGAAACATCAGTACAATGAAACATAATGGAGACATTAAAATTTATAAGTATGTCAACTACTTCAACATACCAAAATGTACATATGAAATGTTAAAATGCACAATTATGTAAAATTCATTTATATTAAACAAAATCTGAGCCTTTAAGTATTACTCAAACCTCTCTCCTAAAATTGACCCATGTCTCATATTTCAGACATTCATCAAAATTCAGAGAACAGAAAACTTACCCAGCCTGTTATTCAAGGTGAGTAACTTGATAAATATCAATTTAATCTAATTTAGCTAACACTAAGAATGATATGAACCTAAGAAAAATGGGAGAGAACTCCTATTCACTAAAACTTGCCAACTGCGAGGCACACAGTATCTCATTTAATCTTACATTATCTCAAACTCTCATTTCCATGAGACTAAAAAACTATTACACACTCAAATTTTACAGGTAAGAAAATTTGAGACCCAGAGAGGTTAAGTAACTTGCTCTAGGCCACAGAGTCACTAAGAGATGAAGCTATGCAGTTGTGTCCCACTTGAAAGTCCAACACATGAGGCTACACCACAGCTAATAAACCAGATGTCCTCCCTGCCTCAGCCCCTGAAATGCAAACATGCCTGAAGAAAGTCAAGCTGTGGGGCTAAATGGCTTAATGTCACCAGACAGTTCACTGAAAAACAAATTATTCTAGACACACATAAACAAGATCTCAATTAATGCATCTGCCCATCATTCCTTCCCTGATTTAGACATTAACCTGTACGTAGGCCACTTATAAGAATTTTGCTTGACACTGGAGAAAAGCATTTCCCCCGCTTATATTTTTTAATTCCTAATTCTTTTATTCATAACAAGCTATAAAACTATAGGAAAACAAACATCTCAGAAATTTTTATGGGCAAAAAAGGTTATTTAACAACTTTTTAAGATGTTGGGCAGAATATAACTAGAATAATTATTTACAGATTTCACCAAAGCTAATCCTTTGCAACAGACTTTAAAAGAGAGCAAGTGATTCTTTTTTTGAATGATACTTACAATATTATACTATTAAATGATCCCAATTTAGTTTTAAAGGCCTTCCATCTTTCACCCACACATAGATATGTGATGTTCATATATTCATCTTTTTCTATCATATTTAATCTTATACATACACACACCGCAAGATGTTTAAGGTGATTACATTTGAATGGTAGGCTTTTCTCTTTATTTTTTTTTATTTAAAATTCTCTACAAAGTACAGTTATTATTTTTAGAAAGAAAAAAAGCCTACAAATGTTATTTTTTAAATGCATAGAAGAGAAACTGTCTAAAAAAGACTGGCCAGAGACCAATGGAAAACTGATGGTCCCCAGGAGATGAATCAGTGGAACCATAAGTGTTTCCTCGGGTCATTACAAAAGGGGGCTGTATGGGACTTATAAAAGTGTAATTGTTACTTTCAAACTCACTAAGTTTGTTAAGGTTACTAAGCTTAAGTAATTCCAAAGTAAACACATTATCCTTGGGTCTCCAATACTGTCTTCAGTTAAAGTCTGTTACACTGAGGTTCAGAAACATTAAGAGCATCCCTTACTGAAATTCTTGCTTGGGGACCCAGAATATAACCTTATACCACTAGAAAAACAGGTTTCAGGATACCTAAAATAAATATAGTTAATGGCAGCTCCACTTCCTAGTCCATCATTCCACAATATGATCCTATAGCAGTAAAGATGTGGTTCAGCCACCGAAATGTTTGCAAAGAAGAGACCATGAGCGACTCTCCTTTAATCTCTATACTGTTCACTAGCATTAAGTTTTAACAGTGAACCACCTCTGTATTGATGAGATGCAGGTCCAATTCAGTGATTATTGTCAGCATCTATCAGTTAGCAACCATCAGACTGCATCCCTGCAAAGCAAGCTAAGCAATAAGGCAAAACCTTACTAAACACATCTCCAAGAACAGTAATGTATCAATAAAGCAATGCCGAGAGCATTTTACATTTGCATAAGTTAGGAAATGAAACTCAAAAACTGCACGAAACAAATTCAACTCGACGTTGAGGCATAACAAAAGCAACATGGTTGTATCACAGGAGATCTCTGGTCCAGCTCCCAGAGTTCTTGCTAGAAACAACCAAGAAATCTGTTAATGCCTTTAAGGGTCATGGCAGAGGGCAGAACTTAAGGATGAGAGCGTTCCAGAGTACTGGGGACTTGTCTCCTACCACAGCATCCACCCCCCCACACACATACACTCACCCACAAGGGAACATAAGCGCAAACCTGCTGAGATACAACATATAATCCCTCCACCCCGAACTGCCCACCAACTTAATCCTTACCCTAAGTTTTCACTCTTTAAAGTATTAAGGGAATTTTTTTCCTGTGTAAAAATATCTAACTTTATAATGAAAATCACTGAGAAAATGAGAGCCATTGTGCAGCCAATTTTGCTGAAACATAACCATTCAGTAAAGTCAGGGGTCCCCAAAAGAGTTCTACAAATACACTGAGAAGGATTTTAAATGTGTTATCTGTGTTCTTTAAGTTACTTTATTTCCAAGAAGTCAACGTTACATAGTATTTCTTGACTAAATTGACGGTGCCAGTAAAATACAGGGAGAAGTATTACCTCTGGACCTAGTTTCCACCTCTAAGGAAAGCCTTTCCATTTTTACAGCTAACATGACAAAATCTACTTTTCAGCCAAACTTCCTCAACACAGCAGTTTAGATACTATTTCAAATACTATTAAATTTAATGGCAGGCCTAAATTCAGACTTCTCATTTCACTTTTGCACCTACTGGAAATTATTTCACTCAAAATAATTATGTCTTCAGACGATTTCCTATTTCCACTTTAAGTGGAAACAAATTAGAACACTTCAAATTCTATTTGCACTTCCCAAATACAGTAATGACTCATTTATCTGGCATCGGAAAATGAGGTTCTCCTCCATTTATCTGGAAAACGCTTAACGTGAAGTCCACAAGAGCACAGAGCTCATCTGCCTCGTTCCCTGCTATATCCCCAGGGCCTAGTACAGGGGCTGGCACAAAGTAGATGCTCAGTAACATTCACTAAATGTGTGATTAAATAAAGTACTAAAGCTTTTTACTTTTAACCACTTGATGAAAATTCTTCTACAGTTATAGCCATCCCTCTTTTTCTGTTTTTTAAAAACATAACACTGAACAGAAATTAAGCTTTTCTTATTAACTGCGGTATCACTATAAAGAGCAATCACACTACCCCCCTACCATATACCCATAACACCCTCAAAGCTATTCAAATAACAGGGCTTTTTGCCGCCATATTTAAATGGCCTCAACATGCTATGTTTTTATAACTTTTCCTTTTCTGATATTAGGTGTCATTTCTGTTTGCAACTGCTGCCTTATTTTACACACAAATGTCTGGTAAGGTCCTGAAATTAATTCTACCTCCTAAGCAGAATAAAATACATGGACTTGGTTACAATTCAGAAGTCTTTCCCACTTACTTCTGACCTGCAACTACACTGATTCTATTTATTTAACAGACTCCTTGTACCACCCACAACATTCTACATAAAATCTGAGATGGTTCTACTAGTTTTAAATGAGTATCTTAAGGATTTTCGGTTAAGTTCTAAGTTTCAAATATTAATCAGGAGTAATGGCTCGAAGACTAGCTCCAATATAAACCTCGGGGCGTATTTTTTAAATCCAGTTAGGAGACACCAACCACGACAAAGCTGGATTTCATCTTGCTTGATATGCTGCGATAGGGCCGTAATTTAGATTCACTGTTCCAGAGTTCATGGCAGCAAAACTCAAACACACTGGCAGCCATGGTGTACTGTGCTTGCACAGCAAGGCGTATCTCCCTGAACCTAAGAGTGGAAGGATAATTTACGTACAGCCTTTAGTTTATATAATACAACTGGAGTTCCTTCCCCACAACAAACTTTGAATAATGTTTATAATTTAGCAATCAACTGAAATGATGAAAGAATTACCACAATTGAAATAAAATATTTATGTATTTCAAACCAGGAGAATTGTGTCTTCAAAAACTAAAATAAGCTAAGACAAACCTAGTTCTGAATTAGGGAATGAATACAAATAAAATGGGGGATTTGTTTATTTGGGTTTTTGAGTCTCTTTTCTTCTTTTTAAAGACTTAATGAACTTTCATTTGAAATAAGCATAGTTTACTAAATTAAAGGATTTGATTACATGTTCTTTAAAAGTAACTAGTTGGGTAAACATTAAAGCAAGTTATCCAGGAGTCAAGAAAAGAAAAATTACTTCAGACTGTTTTATGAATATTCTTCCAAAATCACCAATCCTTCAGCAAAAATAGTTCAACAGAAGATTTCAGTTCCTGGTACTGAACTGAACAAAGAGAACCACATGTTTTTAATGGTTGCTCATAAACGACCCAAATAAATCTCCAAAAGAACAGCAGTGGTTCTCTCTGTATTTTTCCCTTCAAAACTCACAAGACCAATTCAACACAGAAATAAAAATTACTGTACTTTATGGCACCACTCACTTTGTGACACATTTATTTGCTGTCATGAAAGTTAGGGCCTCAACAAAGTAAATGAGATTTAGGGAAAAACTTTTTTTTATATTTTAAACAGCACAAAATGTCCTTACCACTTGAGGAAGAAAGAGTTTACCCACCTCAAATGAGATTTTCAAACTAAGTGAGAGACCTAAGTATTTATGTATAAGTGTTACAGGAAGCTTTCCAAATAGCTTTCCAATCAATTATGATGCTGACCTTAGATCAGAATTACACTGCTAACTACCACTTATAAGAAATGAAGCCTACATAACAGAAAATATAACTTAAATTTAACCACTGATGTTCTTTTTTAGTTTCCCTGTGAATTAAAACACAGAGCAACAGCACACCCTGCTGGAAGTTAGTAACACAGCTAGAGTAACCAGCAGCACTGGATTGCTAAAATTTCACCCAAGATGAGAATTACTTCAGAAAGTCTGATTTCCCACTAAATGATAAAAGATGTGCACAGGCATTACCATTAGTGTCTATACCCGTGACCTTGAAGGTAAAATCAAAAATGTTAATTTTAACAGGATATCGCTTTTTCCAGTTCATTTCCCTGGCCCCACACAGCCCCAAACGCCCCTAAGTGATTTTACTATTTTTTTATTTTAACCCCAAATAAAAATATTTCCAAATCTACTCTCTGCAGAGAAACTGGTAATCACATAAGCGGAATCTGAGGCCACTTTGATTGCCTGATGCACCCCTTTCTCCTTCCCATCCCAAGATATCCTGGCCTCAGAAACATCCCTGAAGACCACCATTAAGAATTCACAAGGCAGCCTAGCGGTCTGTGAACCACAATTTACATACCATTGGCAAAATGCATACACAGATTCTGGAATTCAAAACATGCAGACTATATTAAGAAACCACATGCCATGAAACTCCCATCTAGTATGTTTCAACATTTTCATAGACATGAAAAAATCACAGAAGCCACTGTCTGGATAATCCAGCTCAGTGCTCTCTCCGTAACAAACTGACAGGAATCCGAGGATGAGCAGAAAGGTACCAAAGTTCTGTAAGTGTGCCCTTCTGGCTACAGAAAGAAAGCTCCCTGGTACACTGAGAGCCCCCCTAGAGAAAAGTGCATTGCTCTTGTAGCACTGCTCTACACTCTTCTGAGTGACCAGTGTTCACTTCTTGGCTCTTTGCCCCCACATCTAAAAGGTTCTGATTGACCTGTGGTCACTCTTCATCACAAAGGCCAGCAGCTCTGAAAACCCAATGAAGAAGGCCAAGGAAGATCAAACACTTCAGTGTAGTTTTTCTCAAGAAATTCGAAAACAATTACCTTAGATCTATTTTTCTGAAGTTGTCTCCAGTGGTATTATCTGGTTCATTATTTCAATCAAAGTACATTTAAATTAGAATTTTAAAAGGATACCAACCTCAAGCCTCTTTTCCAGTGACTCAATTCTGTCCTTTTTGCTAGCTAGGTTGGCCCGTGTGTAGCGGCTCTGCCCAGGAAGATATAAAACTTGACTGTAGCATTCTTCCCACACCTGGTTATAAGCTTCACTTGAGAGTTCTCCGTGGCTCATACCTTGTTTTACCACTTCCATCTCCTGTACCAGAACATCCTGGGCCTGTTCACAATAATAATAACAATAAGCTTGAGTACTAGAGATACCTGCCATCAACAGAAATAAAAGACTAGTTTTTACTCCTCTGGGCAAAGACAATGAGCTCTGGTTAACTGGTTTTTTTGGAAGGGGGTTATAATACCTAAGCAAAATTAATTAAGAAGCCTAGAAGTCAATGCACGTTGATCTGAAGAGCCAAGCATCCCTGTATCATCCCTGATAATGTAAACGTCCTTTGCCTTCACTCATTATAATAGCAGCTACCATTTCTCAGATACCTACTATGTGCCAGGAACTGAACTGAAAAGTTTTACCTACTTTATCTCCAAACAGCACACCACCCTTACAAAGCAGTCAACGTTAACCTCACTTTAAAGCTGATGAAACTAAGGCTTAGCGAGGTTAAACCACTTGTTCAAAAATACAACACTAGTAAGCGGACAAGGCAAGGTCACACCCAAGCCAATGCTTGGGCACCAACGCGTGCGGGTGCTCCTCCCACTCTACCATCCCCCGCTATACTCTGGACTTCCAAGTATGGTGAAGGGGAAGTAGGCGTTTTTTTGACACCTGCCTTTTTTCTCATCTGAAAGAATGCCCCTGCCATTGTCAGAGAATAAGACTGGAGGCACAAATCAAATAATGATGGATCACAGACCAGCTTCTGTTCACTAGAAAAGATACGGTTTAAGATGACAGAATGGGGATGGAGTTGGACAAGCCTGGGCTCCAATCACAGATTTAGCATTTAAGTAGCTATCTGAACTTGCTGAACTTCTGTGAGCCCATTTCTCATCTGTAGAGTGGAGATAATACCTAACATGTTTGTTATGAGAATTAAGTGACACAGTATACACAAAGAGCCAGCCCAACACCAGACACACAGACTCCATGAACATACCACATGAACTTTTTCCAGCCCTTTGCTTCATGGCTCATGAAAAACTGACAATTACTTTTTGTGCTTTATAGAAAGCTTTCAATCACTCCAGGAACATCAGAAAATAAACACAGGCCAAAATACATAAAGTCAAGATAAATAACCAGCATATGAAAAAATGTAAACAAAAAAAGGGAAAATCAAGTCTCTAGAAGATAAAGAATGGATACTTTCAAACAATACCTCTTAGGGGAAATAATGGAAACAAACCAATTTTAACACACTTAATGAAAATCGGGCACTGTACCATCAGAGAAATGGTATTTCACTCTGAAACTGTACACAGTAAAAATTTACAAATTCACCTCTTATAATAACTAGGAGAGAGTACAGCTAAGTTCTACTTAAACCATCCCTAAAGAATCTGCTAAGTAAATAGCTGCTTCAAATTCTTCGGAACAAAGAGGACTATAGATAGATAAATAAAATATGGGAGGATATTTAAACTACTGTGTAATCGTTTCAAATAATTCCAAAGCACTACTTACATTATTATCAAAATATTTATTAGAATTTGTCCCTTATAGAATCTCTATTAGCAACAACGTGATCTTTATTTCAGGTTTCCATATATACAATAAATTTAGGAAAATTTATTTCCTAAATTCCATCTTCCCCTCATATTTTCACTCTAAAAAGAGGAAACTGTTCAAGCATCAAGTTCATTGTCTAATTCTCACCCGGTTCAGTGACTGAACGTGCCTGCCAAAGTGCAGGCGCTCAACAGAGGACAGCTTCCATGGTGCTTACTGAAAGGCAGCAAGTCAAAATTACTCGTGAATCAGGGGCAAACAAACACAAATCTAAACCCTCCTTCCTTTCTCTATCTTCTTTTTAAAAGTCCTATAGTAAACATGTATCACGTATGCAATAAGAAAAAGAGAAAGTAAGAAAAAGAGAGGAGAGAGGGAAAGTGCAGGAGAGAAGACAGACAAAGGAACCTTACCGGTTTTCTCCCAAGTTAGCCCATTCTAATGGATGAGTCCATCTCTGCCCCTCAGGGCGAAAGACTAAAGAAAAAAGACTTTTAAGCTAATGACCACTCTACTTCCAACCATGAAACTAACTCTATTATCTTATGCCACTGTACAGATTTCTAGTCAAAATCACAGCTGTTTGCTCTGTCAAAGCAGAAAGAATAAAATGCATATGGAGGAAGAGGCAGGACAGACTTTAGACGAGAAAACATTTCTTTATTTCCTTATCCAAAAGGGTAGGGGGAAATCATGTCAGGGGAATGAATTCAGTGAATATTTCCTTTCTGTGAATAGGTGGAAGATTGAATCTGTAAATATTTTTAATATATTCTTGTTTCTTCATAGTATTCTAAATAAGTGAGGTTTAAGTATTAAAGGCATTCCACCCTATTCAGAGACAGCAGAGTTAAACACAGAAAATAGCAACTGTAGCAACTATCAAGGAGGCATACACCCATGAGACAAGAACACCGTGCCATCACAACCAGTGTTCATCTGATAAAGGCCTGCCACTGAACACAGGAAGGGGTGGGGGGGTGGTATGTCCTTTGCATAACACTTAATATGAATATTTATCTCTTAACCATATATTTCAGTTGCTTATGAACATCAATAAGGGAAAATGTTAATGTCTGTCCATGATACATGGTATCTAACAAATACTTAAGTCTTGAGACAGAAATATTCAATGATACCTTTTTCAGGTCTTCTTTGGAAAACTTTTCATAAGTGTTATGTTCCAGATAGGCAATGTGCTCTGCATTATTGGTACCAAATCCTATAGTTTTTCCTTTTTTATTTCCAGATGGTTCATAAGGGTGATGTAGGAGGTCATAATGAAGCATTGTGATCATTTCTTTTTTGATTAGTTCTTCACTTTTCTGTAAATCTGTCAGAGGTGGTTCTACATTTAAGGGTCTTAGAATAGTTTCATTTACCTAAAATTTTAAAACAAGTACAATTATTAAACATGTCACTGCAACATACTAATGTTATTAGTTCTACTAGCATGAATTAAATACAGGCACACCTTATCTGACTGGGCTTCACTTTACTGTGATTTGCAGGCAGTGTGTTTTTTTACAAACTGTAAGGCTGTGGCAGCGCTGCGTTGAGCAAGTCTATTGGCACCATTTTTCCAACAGCATTTGCTCATTTTGTGTCTGTGTCACATTTTGGTAATTCTTGCAATATTTCAAACTTTTTCATTACTATTCTATTTGTTATGGTGAGCTGTGATCTTTAATGTTACTACTGGAAAAAGATTACGACTCAGGCTCAGAAACTTAGATGATAATTAGCATTTTTTAGCTATCAAGTACTTTATAAGTTACGTACTTTTTTTTTAGACACACTACTACTACACACTTAAAAGACTACAGTTTAGTGTAAACATAACTTTTACATGCACAAGGAAACCAAACAATTCGTGTGACTCGCTTTATTGCATGACATTCTCTTTACTACAGCGGCCTGGAACCAAACCTGCAATATCTCCGATGTATGCCTAAAGCAGTTTTACGTTTTCAAAAGAAATTATTTTCCTTTTTTCTTCAAAATTCTTATTTGGGGACTTCCCTGGTGGCTCAGTGGTTAAGAATCCGCCTGCCAATGTAGGGGACACGGGTTTGAGCCCTGGTCCAGGGAAATCCCACAGGCCACAGAGCAACTAAGCCCATGCACAACTCCTGAGCCTGTGCTCTAGAGCCTGTAAGCCACAACTACTGAAGCCCGTGCACCTAGAGCCCATGCTCCGCAACAAGAGAAGCCACCACAATGAGAAGCCGGCGCACCACAACGAAGAGTAGCCCCCGCTAGCTGCAGCTAGAGAAAGCCCACATGCAGCAGCGAAGACCCAATGCAGCCAATCAATCAATCAATCAATCAATTTATTTTTAAAATTCGTATTTGTACCAGTGAAGCATTTCAAAGATTGGATCTGGGAACTGCTTTACTATATTCCAGAAAGTAGATGAAATGTCGTTTTATAGACTTTATAATATAAAAAACATCAATCACATAAAAAGAAACTTAAAACTTCCTAAGCCAGAAATTCTAATACTTACTTCTGATGGTCTTGGCAGATCTTTCTGGACAGCTTTGTGCATTCGTTTCATTTCCTTTACACGCTCTGCATCTCGTATGGCCTAAAAAATTATTTTAAAAACCATTTTTGCAGCTATACAGTATTTGACACATTTCAGTAAAGCTGAAAACACTTTAGTCTATAAGAATATGTTATGTTCAAGAGCTAAAGCTGTAGGAATCTGTGTTAAGTTTGTAGAAAGGCAATATAAGGCCACTAAAATTAATCAGCCTATTCATTCTCCTATTACAGTAGAAACTAAGAACTTCCAACGTCTACCAGGAGCATTCTCCAGATTTACATAGTTCCCTCCATCAGATAATCATTCTTTTCTTGTCTAAATCAAATCCTAAATGTAGAGGGGATGCTTCCAATTATCCCTCCTGCAACACAACCTTTCCCTTCCACCTCAAAAGCTACTGATTTTTAATTTAAAAAGCCAGCCAATGAATGTGTTGTTTCCTGATTCTTAAATTATGAATAATGTGGGTTAACACATTAGAACTTCAAACCAGTTCTGAGAGTAAATGTAACTCAAAATAGCTAAGAGAACTAAACACATAAAGTATTATTATCTACTCCCTACCAAAAAGCACATTCACGTGGTTTCCCTCTAAAACGATTTCCATTGATGCCATTCTCACTCCAACCCCGGGAAATTATTCAATTTCTAAAACCATCCTGAAATGGACTGCAGCAAGAATGTCTGAAGTGGGTCACATGATCTCAGTTTTAGTTCAAGTTTCACCAGTTTCCAGCCACAAGACCTGAGAAAGTTAACTTAATTCACCTGAGCCTGTTTCCTCGTTTCTAAAACGAAGCTGACACCTATCCTACTTACATCACCTGATTGTTATGCACAAATGAGAAAGTAATTAACTAGAAGATATATTAGTACAAGGTGTTACTAATTTTATTCTGACCCAGGCTACATATCCAAAGCCACATTTTTTATTAGTTTACACTGATGAAAAACCATTTGCTCAACCAATCCAAGATGTACTTGTTTTTAAGACTGATAATAACATCTTTTCTTGGCTAGAGTGAAAGCAATGTCTAAAAGACTACTTATATGTATTTTAAAGAAGCATAATGAATTTGACAGAGGATATTTAAATGGCTATCCATATAATTATACATTTTAAGAATACGTATCAAGATATTCTAAGTATATTATGAACTATGTGAGCGAATATTATTAATGATGTAAGTAATTTTCTTCAGTGTAATTTTTTTTAATACTGAAAAAACTTTTAAGTAGAGATCTTGAGACATGTAACAGTCATCACTCACCTGCTTCCGTGCATCCACATCAGCAGCATCTTCAATGTAAGTATCATCTATTTCACGGTCTTCCAGTTCCTTCTCGGCATTTTCTGGTAGAACAATTTCAAAGTCATTCTTAGGGGCAGGAAGGCCCAACAACCCTAAACGGAGGTGTTCACGAGATTCTCTTTCCTGTAGAAAAAAATTGGTCCTTCTCAATTCATATACATTAAAATATGCAACTAATATTGTGTAAGAGTTTCTAAAAAGTAATTAGCTTAATTTTAATTCTAGAAAAATGACCCCTAACTTCAGAGTTGAAACAAGATTTCGTTTAATTTCTATCTCCATTTCTTCCCTACCTTAAGACCAACCATAGGGCTTCCCTGGTGCCGCAGCCGTTAAGAATCCGCCTGCCAATGCAGGGGACACGTGTTCGAGCCCTGGTCTGGGAAGATCCCACATGCCACAGAGCAACTAAGCCCGTGTGCCGCAACTACTGAGCCCGCGCTCTAGAGCCCACAAGCCACAGCTACTGAAACCCGTGCGCCTAGAGCCTGTGCTCTGCAAAGGAGAAGCCACTGCAATGAGAAGCCTGTGCACCACAACGAAGAGTAGCCCCTGCTAACCGCAACTAGAGAAAAGCCCGCGTGCAGTAACGAAGACCCAAAGCAGCCAAAATAAATAAATTAAATAAATAAATTTATGGGAAAAAAAATGAAACCTTTAAAACAAAAAAAAGGACAGCTCATAAACTTTCATTTGTGGTCAACAAATTTACTCTGGGATAATCTAACAGAAGGTTTGAGAATTATCTCTGAAGGAGCAAAAAAAAAAAAAAAAGTCCTTTAGGATTTCCATTTAAGGGTTTCTGAAATTTAACAGCAAATGAAAAGAACAAGTTCAAAGGTAAATTTGTCCTTGGACTAATAAAACCTAACCTGAAAAGATGCCTGAATTTGTGTGTGTGTTTCTTTTCCATGCAAATACTAGATAATATGAAAGCCAAAGAAAACAATTCATACTTCCCAAGAGAAAGTGCCTGGTACCCAAGTTTTCCCCAGTCCATCCTCAGCTCACTTCTCTCATTCCCCACTGCTCCATTACACGTATGCTAGGTGGAAGGACCAGATGAGCTGCTATGACGCAAACATGCTCCAGGTTCACTCATGTTAACGGCCTCCATCTGGGACAGCCCCCAACCCTCCTCTGAGCATACCTCCTCAATGAAGGTTTTCCTAGTACCCACCCAACAAATGTGATTATTTCTCTGGCCAGCCAAAGCATGTTGGTTTTCCTCAAAGGGCTTATTTTATTCATATATTACAATTATTTCTGGACTTGGTTTAGTACTGCCAATCTCTCCAGAGCATAAACTTCTTGAAGACAAAGGACATCTTTACTCAACTTTAGATTCCCTGAAGTGTCCAGATCCATGCTTTGCACACATTAGATTCTTCATTTGTTTAATTCTTATGTCGCCACTCAGAGTTGGCACTACCTGATATCAATTTGGGCACTAAAAAAAATTCTCAACTAACCAAATCTATACATGAAGGTAGAATTAATTTGTAAACCAGAAGCAGACCATCACTGGAACTCATTTTTTTTAAAAATCTCACAATGATCTTCTGTGGCATAAATAAGAAGGCGGCTCAACAGTGACGTAATGAAAGCAGTAACGAGCAGAAACAAAACTATAACTTGTACAATTAGCTTTCTACATTCACCTTGCAAAACATACAAAAGAAAACTTCACTAAGGTTAGCAACAAACATCAAATTAACGTGGCTTTGAGATCTAGACTGTCCTTCTAAAAGTGTAATGAAAACAGAGGAACCAATGTTCAAAATCTAATTTATGAGGCATTCGAAACTCAAAACATTTTACAGAACTAGGAAAAAAAATTAAATGTACCATTCAAGAAGGTAAAGTATTAATTAGTAAATGATGAAAATTAAAAATCACAAAAGATATAAGGAGCATTACTATCAGCATAATCATTTCTGAAAAATATATTAAGAATAAGAAAAAGTAAGCAATAAGACCGTAAGATTTCCCTTCTCAAACCCTACAAATCATGTTGCTTTTCTGGTGTCCGCAGGTGTACAGAATCTTAAGGTATATGCGATATGCACTGACAAGGGGACAAATTTTAATTTGGTACCCATGAGATTTTTTTTTTTAATTTTTTTTAAAGAATACTAAAAGGGAATTGACATGTACCATCTGCTTCACATAAGAGGGATCACTGTAGTCTGCCATTCCATCCTCCGGATTAATGTTTAACTTGTCTCGAAGAGGCGTTCTACCCGGGGTGGAGTTAATAACTGGTTTGGGAGTTGTCCCACTCCGGGGAGTCAGCCCTTCAGATCCATGAGAAGGAGTTCTATAAAGACAGAAATTCCAATTAATGAAAGTGCCAATTTTATTTGGATCGTGCTTTCAAATGTTTTTCACATAAATTATTTTACAAGGAAAACAGAAAAGAAATAAAGATTCCAGAAATTCCATCTCCCTACCTGGTTTTTAGTTAGACCTCTAGGTTAAAATAAAGCTTTGGTTCAGCTAACTCAGTATTTACACACAGTATATTTATTTTAATGACTTCAAATAAAGTCATTACATCTGATATTTTCTTACCTTATTAATAACTAGGTCCACCAAACATTTTTCAACCTTTTTTTTAATAAATTTATTTATTTTTATTTATTTATTTTTGGTTGCATTGGGTCTTCGTTGCTGTGTGCGAGCTTCCTCTAGTTGTGGTGGCTTCTCCTGTTGTAGAGCACGGGCTCTAGGCACGCAGGCTTCAGTAGTTCTGGCACGTGGGCTCAGTAGTTGTGGCTCATGGGCTCTAGAGCGCTGGCTCAGTAGTTGTGGCACACGGGCTTAGTTGCTCTGCGGCTTGTGGGATCTTCCTGGACCAGGGATCGAATCCATGTCCCCTGCACTGGCAGGCGGATTCTTAACCACTGTGGCACCAGGGAAGTCCCACAACCTTTTCTTGACACATCAGGGTGGCTGAGAACACACAGTGGGCAGAGAGGTTGGCCACCACACTCAAGATCCCAAATGACTCCTTTTGAGTTCAGTATCTTCAACTTATCATTTGTCTCCTCCCTGCCTGTAGCTGTTGGCTATCACATCATCATCATCATCATAGATGTGCATACCTGAAGTACTTCTTCCCTCTACAGTTTGGAAACCAAACACCAGGCTTTTAGAATCACATCTAAATATGAATAGCTCTGAGTTAGGTCTAAGAAACTCTCTTAGGAATAAAAGCCATAGACTTTGCACCTTATAGTTTAAATGTTCAAAGCCTTTTTTTTTTTTTTTGGTTGATTACTTCCTGTATCTTGGCTGTGTTCCAGACAGGTGGTGCTGCCAGAGAGTTGTTCCCAGAGGTAAGGTGAGGTGTCACCATATAACACATGGTCCCTGCCCTCAATGAGCTTACAATCTAGTTGAGAAATGAGACACCCACGGGGAAAGAGGGATTAGGCTCTCTTGCAAGCCTTGCAATTAAATATTATATAAGGTTTTAGGGGCCAATGTTTCTTGATCCTGTTGTCATGTGCAACTATAACAGTCTTCATATACTTAACAACCAGTAGGAGGACATATTTTAAAATTACAAGTAAACCCTAAATATTTCTAACCTTAAAAGCTCAAATTCCATTTTAATACAAATTGCTTCTATAATGTTTGTATCTTAAAAATTCTTCTTTAAAAACAGTAGCTTAAAACAAAAGAAGTATAAACAAATACTGAACTCTAGTTAATGATATACACAACTAGGAAGCGTTTACGGTGAAATGGACTAATACCTGCAACTTGGAAATTATTAAAAATAAGATAGATTGATGGACGGATATGTGATTAAAGCAAACACTGTAAAATATTAACTGGAGAACTGGGTGGTGAGTATATGGATGCTTGCTTTACCATTCTTTCAACCTCTCTGAATGTTAGAAATTTTCATAATAAAATGTTGGGGGAAAAGCAACAGTAATACATACATAAAAAGGCTTAGAATTTTTATAAAATTCACCAAATCATCATTAACAATGGATTGATCTGCTCTTTTAAATCAGATTAAAAGTATTCAGAAACGAGGTGATAGCACCAGAAACCCTGAAAAAAAAAAGAAGCTCCATTTGGTATTTGACTATTTCCTGGATACTATAATGTTATTTGCTACTATGAGGAGAAATTAAAAAGCAAGTTAAACACTTATTTCCATTCTCTGCCAGCATTTCTAAAGCAAACATGTTGTCCAAGTCCTCGGATTCAAGTTTTTCTAAAGCAGAAAACAGTTATTTATTTACAATACCTGAATGGGGTAGAAAGAACTGTGTTTGGAGTCTGTACAACCTGCCGCTGTGGAGTCACACCTGAGAAGTCGCTCTCGTGCAAAGGGGTGTTAAGTCCACCTTTTAATGGGGTGTCCACGTTGGTCAGAGCCATGAGGTTTTGGGCTTCCTGATTAACAAGAAGGTAAAGAAGCATGTTTTAACAGTTTAGACAGGAGAGCAAATTCCTCTCTTCTTGTCCTACTACACACATCTTGAAACAGGCAGAATTCTTATACATTTTTCTGAATGAAAACCAAGAGAGAAAACGAATACTGAGCTGTGGCAGAATTCAATACTTCCATTCCTTCTGTCGACCTAACATTAGCATGCCAGAAGTTCTGGAATAGGGCTTCCCTGGTAGTACAGTGGTTAAGAATCTGCCTGCCAATGCAGGGGATACGGGTTCGAGCCCTGGCCCGGGAAGATCCCACATGCCGCAGAGCAACTAAGCCCATGCGCCACAACGACTGAGCCTGCGCCCTAGAGCCCGCGAGCCACAACTACTGAGCCCATGTGCCACAACTACTGAAGCCCGCGCACCTAGAGCCCATGCTCCACAACAAGAGAAGCCACCGCAATGAGAAGCCCGTGCACCACCATGAAGAGTAGCCCCCCACTTGCTGCAACTAGAGAAAGCCCGCGCAGCAACGAAGACCAATGCAACAAATAAATAAATAAATAAATAAGAATTCCCTAATAAATAAGTTATAGGGATGTAATGTATAACACAGGGAATACAGCCAATATTTTACAGCAACTTTATATGGAGTATAATCTATAAAAATATCAAATCACTATGTTGTACACCTGAAACCTATTCAATATTGTAAGTCAGCTATACTTCAATAAATAAATAAATACATTTTAAAAGTAAAACAATTTAAAAAGAAATCTCCCCAATAAAACATCCCAGCCAGTTCAGCCCACAGGAAAGTCTGGAGTCAAGGGGTCCTACCCACACCCAAGGAGTGTCTAGTCAGCTTTTAATTGCCCTACCCTTAGTCCCTAGATATAGGCAAAGAACAAGATCGAAAGATATTTGAGGGGCTTCCCTGGTGGTGCAGTGGTTGAGAGTCTGCCTGCCAGTGCAGGGGACACGGGTTCGAGCCCTGGTCTGGGAGGATCCCACATGCCGCGGAGCAACTGGGCCCGTGAGCCACAGCTGCTGAGCCTGCACGTCTGGAGCCTGTGCTCCACAAGAGAGGCCGTGATAGTGAGAGGCCCGCGTACCGCCAAAAAAAAAAAAAAAAGACTGTGCAGGAAAAAGAAAACTTGTAAAAACAAAAGAAAACCATCATTAATAGCCTCAGGAATAAAAAGATATTAATTAAATGAGACATTTAAAAATTGAACACATTTAAAAAAGAGCTCTTAGAAATTAAAAATATGACAGTAGAAATTTTAAAAAAAGATAAAATTCAGAAAATCTCCTAGCAATCAAATCAAAGTCAATTAAGACAGAAAACCAGAGAGTAATAAGTAGCAAAATAAATTAATGAAAGGGAAGAAATTTTTTAATTTTCAAAATAACTTCCCAGAATTGAAGGCCATGAGTCTATAGAATTAAAAGACCCACCAAGTACCTAGCACAGTGGTTAAAAATAGACCCACATCAAGAAACACGCATGTGAAAAAGAGAAGATCATATAAGCTTCCAGAGAAAGAAAAAACCAGGTTTCCTATTAACAACCTGAATGGCACAGGACGTATCAATAGCAACAATGAAAGCCAGAAGACACTGGAGCACTGCCTTCTAAACTGTGAACAAAAACTCTTTCAATCTGGAATTCTATACCCTGTTGTACTATCAATCAGATAAGAGGGTAGAGGACAGTTATTTACAGATATTCAAGGTCTTAAAAATTCCATCTCCCATGAAACCTTCCTCAGAAAGCTACTGACAGATACACTTCACCAACAAGGGAGTCAACCAAAAAAGCCAGAGACATGGGAGCCAAGAAAGAGGAGACACAAGGGACTTTCTAGGGTGACAGTGAAGGGAAAGCAAGAGAACAAGCTGTAACAAGATCTAAAGAGTAATCAGTCCAGACTAGAAAATTCAGAAGTTCTGGGAACGACTTCAAGTGTTGAAAAAGGTAAGAATACCTAAAATGTGACCAGATTACAGGAGATTTACAGTTAGTATAAAGTCCAGAACTGAATTTGTGCTAAGTAATCAGAAAATTTAGCGACTAAATAAAACAAGTATTAATTCAAAGAAAAACAAAATACTGTACAGTAGAGTAATTATAAGGCATTTTGTGGGTCAAGTGCAGTTTGACCCACAGTTTACGTAGTGAATGAATGCAGTTTACGTAGTCATAAGGTAAACCATAAATATGGAGCTAGCCAAAATTATGATTAACTATAATGGAAGATGGGAAAATGGAAAGCATGTGTATGCACAGTAGAGGCAGAAGGTGTGACAGAGCCAGATGTTCAAATCCTTGGTGGAAAAATGCCTAAAACTGAAGAAAAACCAAAATGTAACAAGTGTCTTAGTAGTAAGGTGGTAAAAACAAAGAGCTATCACTGGTACCTCTAGAGAGCAAGCAATGAGGGGCACTGTTTTTCTTACAAAGTCTTGCAGGACTACTTGACTCCTGAATCAGTAGTCAAATTATATTTGACTATTAGAAAATTGAGATGTAAGAATGCTAAAAGACTCAGTAGTATTCCGTTAGGTTTGTCTATCCTCTGGCATGCAGACACCCTAAAGAACACACAGGGCTTCCCTGGTGGCGCAGTGGTTGAGGTCCGCCTGCTGATGCAGGGGACACGGGTTCGTGCCCTAGTCCAGGAAGATCCCACATGCCGCGGAGCGGCTACGCCCGTGAGCCATGGCCACTGAGCCTGCACGTCCAGAGCCTGTGCTCCGCAACGGGAGAGGCCACAGTAGTGAGAGGCCCGCGTACCGCAAAAAAAAAAAAAAAAAAAAAATAGAACACACAGAGCTGTACACCCTATGTGCTAAGGAGAGAGAGGGAAATAGTACTGAAGGCAGTCTATGCCAAGCTAAGTACAGAATCACAAGGAAGTTTTAAAAATTACTGACTACACGTGTTTGATTTTTTTTCCAGGACTGCTAGGCAATGTGAAATTTTTAAATGCTATGCTTTACTGACAGGATTTAGCTTCCCTACTACAGAAATCTCTAGCAGCTATGCCTTCAGGACTGTTTCAAACTGCTTACCCTAAAACACACAAAACCCTAAAACACACAAATCCTTTATAATACTTTTAAGGATAATAAACAAAGTGAAAGGCTCACTCTACCATATGGCAGCCTACCTGCAGAATTCTGTCCTGGGAAGCTGGTGTTCGTGGTGTTCTCAAAGCGATGCTGTTGTTGGTGACATTGTACTCAGACAAGAGAGTACTGGAAGCCGAGTTTGTTATGCCAGATTCCTCAGCAGTTTGACGTGCAATTTCACTTGCTTGGCCTACTTTTACAACTTCCTGGAGTTCTGCATCTGAAATCTAAAGACACAGTTATCACAGTAGCAATATTTTAACCAAGAATAACACAGCTTAAAACTTCCACATTCCAGAAGATGAATTGCTGAAGCTGTGTGATGAGTACACAGGGGCTCGTTGTAGCACTCTCTTTACTTTTTGTGGGTTTGAAAATTTCCATAATAAAGTTTTTAAAAGTCTTCCCTATTTAACGGGGGGGAGGGGAGCAGAATTCCATATGTGACATAGAATCAAGCTGCAAATACGGAAATTCCTTTTCAGTATTTCCATACTGAAATTCTTTCAAACCAAAATATTTATAAATCAAGAACATAAAATAATAGTGTTCATACAAAGCCATTTATCAATTAGGGGGAGGGTGGGCACTAAAAACCAATTAAAATATCACACAGAGTCCACAAAGCCACCAGATCCCTAAGAAAATCAAAAGGTGTTATCCTTGTAATTTTACCAAACTAAATACCCTAAGAACTAAAAATAAATTACAGGCAAAATCTCAGTTTAAGAAATATAACTACTATGAATAACAGCATCTAACAAAATTATTTTATGTTTATGCCCAAGGATTTTGTACTGATGCAGCCAGGGCACTCATCTGCAGAAAGAAGCTGTTCAAGCCTCCTAAATCCATCCCTCTGCTCCATTTAACTGTCCAATTCTACAAAGCTGTACTCGTCAAAACAAAACAAGAGCTTATTCAAAATCCCCATGTTTCTGACCAACTATAATTCAAAGGAACAGAGCCTATGATGAGCTGAATGAATTTTCTCTTCTCCACAACTCCCATGTTGATTTTCACAGCTACTGTCTCGAAAAGAGAAGGAGGTGTGACACAACAAAACATTCCCTAAAAGAAAGTGGCCTGAAGTCCACAAGGCCAAATACCACCTTTATCAGCTACAGAAGAGAGGTCTGGAGCCCTAGCCTACTGAAAAATTGCTAAGAGCTGACAATTACTTACTAAACCATCATATGAGCAGTTCAAGGCCTGATATTTCTTTAAGGTACCAAGCACCCAGCAAAAGCCTGGCACATAGGCCTGCAAACATTAGCTGGATAAATGGTAAGCATATGAGTTCATACAATGAAAAACCTGCTTTTATCAGATTACCTGAGGGGCAGGTAGTACTAGTTTGCTTCTCTTTTTAGTAAATTCAGAAACACCACTAGTTTGAAGAATTGCTGACGGTAAATCAGATTCTTTTTTCCTTTTCAAATGCTGCTTGTCTTTTTTTCTATCTCGTCCTTCTTTTTCACTGTCATGGATCAAGGTGGAGAACAGATTTTTTAAAGTTACATATAGGCAGTAACATTAAACGCCATATAAATAGTCATATGCTCTGAACGAAATAATCCCATTCCTAATAAAATTATGACAAAAAAGACAAAACAATATACATTAAGTTGTTCCCTACACCATTACCTACCCACTATACTCAAGAGGAATGCAGACTTAGAATATCAATAGAATTACTAAGAAAATAAGATATACTAAGCAATTTAAGCACTAAATATTAAAACTATGTAACTATAGGGCTTCCCTGGTGGCGCAGTGGTTGGGAGTCCGCCTGCCGACGCAGGGGACACGGGTTCGTGCCCCGGTCCAGGGGGATCCCACATGCCACAGAGCGGCTGGGCCCGTGAGCCATGGCCGCTGAGCCTGTGCGTCCGGAGCCTGTGCTCCGCAACGGGAGAGGCCACAACAGTGAGAGGCCCGCGTACCACAAAAAAAAAATAAATAAAATAAACACCTATGTAGCTATAAAGACTATGATAAGCAAAATGTTACATATAACATGAAAAGAAAAACATAAAACTACTCCTATATTGTGCCTATGTTCATGTAAAAATATGTGTGTGCACATAGGAAAATGATGAAGTATACAAAAACGGAAACAATTAAATGAAGGGAACAGAATTAAAACGTGAGTTTTAAAAGTTTTCCTTTAAAACTATTCTTCAATTGTTTGCTATGTTTTTTTTAATTCATAAATTTTTTTAAAGGATATCTAAGTCCTGACAAATGACACCAAAAAGTTGTTAAGGTCTAAAGCCAGGCTCAAGGCCATCTTTTAAAGGACCAGGAATGCCTTCTCCCCCTCTGCATGCCATCCTCTTCTTCCATCTAGTCTACTCCTTCCACATGACTATTTTTTCTTCAATCTCTTTATTTGTAGAGGCTACCTAAAGCAAGGTCCTAATTTGAAAAATAAATACAATGGAGTACATCCAAGAAAATCCTGTTTCACAGTGACTGACATCTGTTGTTTACTAACAATTCATGTCAACAGAAATGGAAAGCCATTGGGGGAGTACTAAAAATCTCTGACAATCCTAAAAGGTTCTCCCCACAACATTCAGATATAACAATTTAAAAACTCTAAAAATCCCTAGAAATAAACAAAATCCTCTGTATTCTAAGACATTTTAAAAATATACCTACTAATCGCCATTAAGTGAAAAGACTTAAAAATGCATTGGTAATGTTTTTCCTTTTAATTTCATTTTATGAAAAACAAGAGGGAATTCCCTGGCGGTCCGGTGGTTAGAACTCACCACTTTCACCGCCGGGGCCCAGGTGTGATCCCTAGTCAGGGAACTAAGATTCCACAAAGTCTCATGGCACAGGCAAAAAAAACCCATAAAAACAAGATAAAATTTTCACTAGAAAAAAAACTAAGAAGCAGCAGACCGGATTTTGACAGACTCTTTCAGGCCATTAGTAAAATAACTAACCTCTTCCCAAAGGTACATTTCGTAAATGTTAAGACTGTGACTCTGAGTAGACAGTTCACTAAGAGCCAAGCGCTGACATTTCGAGAGCTTCGAACAGCGTTCTATGCTAAAAGCATTACAGCCAGGGTCACTGGTTTTCTCAGAAAGGTGAATCCATTAAATAAGTAAAAGCATTATGTAAACCACATTGTGCTAACTAAGAAATATCTGGCTCTGACCAGGATAATACTTGGCCCTCCATAAAATTACTACTATACTTTTCCATTTATAAAAACAGAAAGGCAACTTACGATCTCAGCTCCCCATCAAGATCCTGTTGTCTTAACTTTCTGAAATCGGCATCAAGAGCCTGGTAGTTTTCCTCAGAAGTATCATAGAAACCAAGAGCAGGCTTTTTTTCAAATGGGATTTCAGCGTTATAATCAACTCCTCTCTTCTTTTTTCTTTTCTTCTGAATTTCTATGCCAGCTGCTCGAAGTTCTCTTCTCTTTTGGAGGGCAGCAAGACGCCTGAAGAAAGAGAACACAAATCACCTTCAAAATCATACACCATTGGGAAAGGATGGATCATCCATCAGAGTTAAGAAAACTACCCGGTCACTTGGGGAAGAAATATTTATTTAAATCCTCACCTCACACCGTTCACCAAAATCAATTCCAGTTTTGATTTAAAGGTACACACATACACTAGAGCAAAGAGAAAAGCCAGAAGGAACTATAAGTAAATATGTATCCAATCTCTGGGTGGGAATATACTCACTTAATATAAATTAAATAAAGGGTGAAAAAAACAATCAACAGCTTTGAATTTTAAAATTTATATCCCTGT
This sequence comes from Orcinus orca, assembly GCF_937001465.1. Taxonomy (NCBI): domain Eukaryota; kingdom Metazoa; phylum Chordata; class Mammalia; order Artiodactyla; family Delphinidae; genus Orcinus; species Orcinus orca. Next base: position 75,091,427 of record NC_064568.1, on the reverse strand, counting down.
AGCACCATTTTTTAATCATAAAACAATATTAAAAGGCAAATAATAGGAAAAAATTTGCACTTAGTATTAGGAATGGTTAGATATAAAGAATCTAAGCAAGTTTTTAAAAAATGTACCCAAGGGAAAGGAAGAAAAAAAGGAAATAAACAGTTCACTAAGGGAAAAAAATGCAAATAGCTAAAATGACAGAGTGTACTTTAATAATTAAAGAATCACAAATTAAATCAAGTACCATTTCTACATATCAATCAACAGCCTTCAATTTTTGCTTTGTTTTAATGGCAAGGGTGCAAACAGTGGACAGTCTCTCACAATGGTAATGAGAAAGTACAGTGGTATAGCTTTCCCCAAAGAGAATTTGGAAATACACATTAATACCCCTAACTTTTTTACATTTTTAACCCAGCAATTTCACTCTTCAGTCTTAGACTAAGGAAATAAATAGGGACATGTACAAGGCCTTAGCTACAAGACTGGTTACCAAGCACTGTTCAGAAAAGCAGATAAACAGACACAACCTAAACATCCAACAATAACAAATTAGTTAAAATAATTCATAACACAGCTATAAGATAAGATATTATATGGCCATCTAAATAACCTTTAAGAAATCTGTAGGGCCTTACCTTGTGGCACAGTGGTTAAGAATCCGCCTGCCAATGCAGGGGACACGGGTTCGAGCCCTGGCCTGGGAAGATCCCACATGCCGCGGAGCAACTAAGCCCGTGTACCACAACTACTGAGCCTGTGCTCTAGAGCCCACGAGCCACAACTACTGAGCCCACGTACCACAACTACTGAAGCCCGCACGCCTAGAGTCCGTGCTCTGCAACAAGAAAAGCCACTGCAATGAGAAGCCCGCGCACCGCAACGAAGAGTAGCCCCCGCTCGCCGCAACTAGAGAAAGCCCACGTGCAGCAACAAAGACCCAAAGCAGCCAAAAATAATAAATAAATAGATAGAGATAGATAAATAGAAAGAAATCTATAGATAGATCGATAAATAGAAAGAAATCTGTAAATCTACTCTGACATGGAAAGATGCTCAAGACACACTGCTGTTTAAAACAATGTTACAAAGTTTACATGTTATGGAGAAACATGTAAAATTATATGCACATCTATCAGTGAATACGTGCATGGGGAGATGTGAAGGATGTTCACCTGAACAGTAACAGTGATAATCATAGGAGGCTGGAATTTCATTTTTTACTTTTTCCTTTGTACTTTCCCAAGATGCTATAACGTTAATGATTCAATGATTAGAAAAGCTATTCAGAATATTAAAGAGGGGAAAAATCGAATTATAAAACAGTATATAGGAGCAATTTCACAAACCCACTCCCCAGCAAAACTGACAAAAATTATTAAAAAAAAAAGTTAAGTCTCTGGAAGGGATCCTAAATAAAGGAGATACAGCAAATGAAGAAACGTTTATTCAAGAAAATCTACAAAAATTCGATAAAAAAAGTGAGAGCCTGCAGTATTCAAATCAAGACCCACTCCCTCTTCTCTTCCCCCGTCCCAGCTCAGGGAGACAGAAGCTCTACTCCACACTTGGTGCAGCCAAGAACACAGGGTTCTCTCTCCCCTCTAGCTCCCTGGCTTTCATTCCAGTAGGGGCAGGACAGCAGCATTTCTCATCCTGCCTCCAGGAAGCCACTGCAGAGGCTACGTTCAGACAAGAGTGACTGAGAAGGAGGGGCTTCCTTCTTCTGCCCAGGGGCTCTACCTTGGGCACAGTGCTACTGAGAATACTGGAGCCCAACCTGGGCCTGTGGGATGAGGGTCAGGGTTAGGGTCAGGGTTAGGGGACCTGGGGCTGCTGCCTACCCCCACCACGGACACTGAACACTCAGCTCCTAAAGTGGGTGTGTCACTCAAGGAGAAGTACATCAGCGCCCCTGGATAGAACAGAGAATTCCAAACTCTCCCCAAAGAAACTGACTTCATTTGCAAAAGGAAATGGAGACGTTCAGGCCTCAGGGCACTCTCAAAAACAGTGGAAGTCTGGGTGAAAGGCAACTGTGAAGAAACCGACAGATTCTTTGGAGATGCAGCTAAACTGCAGGCCCACTAGTTTGCCAGAGAGAATCAATCTCTTTCGAAAAGTGGGAGAAGCCCTCCTGGGATGAGAACAACTACCAAACACTGACCTCAGAAATTATCCTTTCAAAGGAGCCGAAGTTTGATTGGAACACTCTGTGGAGCAATTTATGCCTCAAGCCATCGCTGAAAACAATACAGCAATAAACTGGCAATTAGTAGAGTTTAACAGCTGGGTGTAGCCAGGGAAGAAGATGTCAAAGAAAGTCCTGTCAAAACCACTTCATCCCAAGGCGACTGTGGGCACACCCAAGACTGTGTCCCCATGAGGAGCAACATCAGAAGCTTCACATTTCTGGGTGAGGAATGGGGAGAACAGACTTCACTAAAATAATCCAGCTAGTCACTAAAGGAGTAAGTAAGCAAGCAACAGTAACAAGGAGTGGATGGGGGCAACACAGTACCCAGAACTGCTACAATATATCATCCAAAGTGTCCAGTTCTTAACAAAAAAAGGTGAGACATGCAAAGAAACAGGAAAGCATGACCCACACCAGAAAATAAGCAGGCAACAGAAACTGCCTGTGAGAGCAACCAGATGTCAGCTTTGACAGACTTCAAAGGAGACATTACAAGTATGTTCAAAGAACAAAAGGTAAGCACGATTAAAGAAGGAAGGTAGGATGAAAATGTTCATCAAATAGAGAAAATTAACAAAAAGAAATAAAAAGAACCAAATGGGGCTTCCCTGGTGGCGCAGTGGTTGAGAGTCCGCCTGCCGATGCAGGGGACATGGGTTTGTGCCCCAGTCTGGGAGGATCCCACATGCCGCGAAGCAGCTGGGCCGGTGAGCCATGGCCGCTGAGCCTGCGCGTCCGGAGGCTGTGCTCCGCAACGGGAAAGCTGAAACGAAAACTTCACTAGAACAGATTCGAAGTAAAGAATTAGCCAAGATGAAGACAGATGGATAGAGATTATGCAATCCAAAGGAAAGGGGGAAAAAAAAAAAGAAAGAAGATATACGAACAGAGCCTCACAAAAAGGTGGCACACCATTAAGTGCACAACATATGCACAATAGGAATATCAAAAGGAAAGAGAAAAAGGAGAATAAAACATTAGAAAAAGGAGAACAAAACATTGGCTGAAAATTTCGCAAATTTATTGAAAATCATTAACCTACACATCCAGGAAGCTCAAGGAACTGCAAGTAAGACAAACATTAAGAAATGCACAAACAGAAACATTATATTAAAAATGCTGAAAGACAAGGAGAAAATCTTGTAAACAGAGAGAGAAAAACGATTCATCACTTACAAGGGAACCCCAGTAAGATTAACTTCTCTTCGAAACAGTCTATACAGTGTGATCTAATTTTACACAAATGTTACTGTACGTGTAGTACACATAAATGTATGTCTATATTGAGAAGAGAAAGGTTTGAAGGGACACATTTCATAAGTAATTTTATTCTTTAAATAAAACAAAGACTTCAAACGACATTAGAAAACCTTTACAATATAATACTAAGTGAATATAACCAAGCTATATAGCATTGTATCAACCATGCCCCAAAAAGAAAATAGTACAATACTAGTATTTTGTAGGAAAAGTGTTATTACTTTTATAATCAATAAAAAGCTTTAAGTTATAAAACAGATCTGTAATTTAACATTTAAAGTAAATAGCCCTGCAGTACATTCTGCATACACACCAATCTAGTTAACTACAAGATATATGCACAAGTTATAAAGATGTTCTACAAGAAAATCTACAAGAAAGTGTAGGGTAAATTTAAATCTGGAAAAATGTATTTGTTAAAGCAAGCAATACCAACCATACTTGGAGATTTTCATATATATACCTGTCATATCCCTGGGCCAATCCACATGGTTAAAAGGCTCAAACAATTTGGTCCCCAAACAACCATGGACAAAAATGGAAAAATGAATTTTTTTACCTTACTCACATTACTTAACCCTAAATAGTATACGGAACAGAAAGGTGACTAAGACCCAGCAGAAAATTTAGAACCTCCTCTTAGCTTGTTTACTGTCCCAGGCCAGTCATACTCCCATCACAAGCAACTATTCTGGGCTAGTGGTTGTCCAGCTATGCCAAAAAGCATCCTCTGGCATAAAAGAATCCTCCATCCCAGGATCTGGCACTTCACAGCCATTACTGGGGAAACCATCAACACAATGCTAGTTATTAGGTCAGGAAGTATCAATACTTCCCAGCTTAGGGACCAAAAAAGGTAGCTGTGGAGGCAGGGGAGGCTATTCCAATGCCTGAATTCCAAAAGCTAATAAGCTCTTATAAAGTTCAAGTTTTCCCTTTAACCACTTCATCTGGGTTTCTAGGCCATTAGAAATGATGTCAACCATGGATCTAACCAAAAGGGAGGGGAAAGTAGAGAAAACCTTGAGCAGAGGGCAATACTCAATTCCACTCACTTTTTAAATACAAATTTCTATGACAGCCTAAAATGTGGTTCAAGGCTCATTAACTCCCTCCATGTTCAGCTGAGTCTCCTGTTTCACAGCCATTGCCTGCCCAACGCTAATCAAGGAGAGTAACTAACTGGCAGTCACACCACAGTCCCAGAGCCCCGTGTGTCCTCCAGCCATCTGACGCCAAGATGGCTACAACAAATGAAGCTCCCCCATGCTAACAGAACAAATCCAACACACCAAGACATACATGTATGTCTATACCCAGGCATTACTTCTGCCATGTTGGAATTAGACAACTCTAGTTATCATTCACCCAACAGGGTTGATAAATCACAGTTTTACCGGGCCTAAGGATGCATAGACTAATTTGTTCAACTATAGATGGAAAACAACCATACCTTGCTTCTTCCAACTGTTTCTCCCTCGCTTTCCTCTTGGCTTTCTTTCCCTGAGTATTAGCCAGGCGGGCTCTAGCTTCAGAAAGCATCTCCAATTCATCTGCAAAGATAAAGAGAACAAAAACTAACTTCTCCAACAGAAGCAAGGTGAGAGACATACCCTAGTGCTTAAGATGAGAAAATCCATCAATATAATCATTATATGGTGCAGCATAAAGGAAATAGCTTGGGTTTTTAAGTCAGAGAAACCCAAGTTAAAAATCATGCCCACCACTGGACAGTTATGTGACTCTGGATAATAACGTTTCACCACTTATAAAATGGGAATAACAATTCCTACTTCACAGGGATGTTGAGAAGAACTAAGGAAAAAGAAATAGGTAAAGCATCTAGCAAATACTCATTAAACAGTGGCTATAATTATCATATCCTTCATCATCATCAACTATCTGGCACAGCACAAATTGTGAAATATTGTAAAAACTACTGTTTAATTATAAGGGGACTGACAATCTTCGTTATCATTTTTCCTTCATTTTTTTCCTCAGAACTATTTCTCTCCTCCAGTATATTTTCCATAGCTCCCCAGAGTAGAACAAATTTCATTACTGATACCTTAGAGCAATTCCTACACAAGGGTCTCCAATGAAATCACAAGGGAACTTTAAAAAACAAAAAAACCCTCAGATTCCAGGATTACCCTCCATTCCCCCCCCACCCCCAATTTACTGACACAGACCTCCTGGGGAAGCCCTGGTACCTTTATTTTTTAAAGTTTGCCATGTGACAGTGATGCAGCCAGCCTAGCCACAGTCTGCCTTTGGGAACAACTACCTTCAAACTTTTAAATTAAAAACTCAACAAATATTCACTGGATGCTTCACGACAACCCTGTGAAGTAAGATAGATATTATTACTCTCCATCTGACAGGAAAGAGAACCAAAGTTCAGAGAGATTATATGACTCACCTAAAGTCAAATAGCTAATAAGTGGCAGACATGGCACTAAACTAGATTAAAATCTAGTTCCTCTGATTCCTGATTCAATGTCTCAAAAAGGCATCATAAGTCTCCCTCATGGTATTGTAGTGCTGCCCTTTCAAGAAGATCAAACTTCCTGTCTGAAGTCAAAAAAGTAGTTAGTAGGAGCACTGGATCCCCAAATCCTGGCTTGTTGCCTCTCTCCTCGGAATAGAAATGAGAACACAGAATCCTAAAGAGCTTACCTCTAGCCACCAGGAAATGTCCAGTCATATCACACTGCTTAACTTACTAAATGAATTGAAACATCAAAAGATAAAGGGACATTATACAAAAAGAGCAATTACTCTATGATAGAAGGTTGGACACACTTGGAAAGATACTTAGAGTAACAACTACAGACAGAACCGCAATTCGAAAAAGTCAGAGGAGTTTAGAAAAGAACTAAGAGAGTTAAAAGAAGGCCTGAGAAGTCTACGGTTACCAAAGAAATAAAAAAGTCCTCACAAAAATACACTTACCCTCATCCATGTCAATCGGATCAGGCCGTGCTGGTTTTGTTTCTGGATTTGGATCTATTTCTCCAGGTTTAAGTTTTCGTGGATCATCTGTTGTTTCCTCTTCATTGTCTCTCTGGGCAGCTTTATCCCTAGGAATGAGCCCAGAGTAATCAGTCACACTACCACCCGTTTAGTCTTAGAAATACCAGGTTCCCTAGTGCTGGCACCCTTTTCTTTGAAAAAACCAACGGATGGGCATTAACAAAAATAAAGCATTTCTACTATTGCTTCACCTGAAAAGAGATGGTTTTAAATTTCTCTCTAATTTCAGTGTTTCCATTCGCCATGGAACAGGATCCAAGCAGCTCCCTAAATCACAAATGCAGCAGAGCCACACAAAAAAGCTTTCGGGAAGAATCAAGATGTTCCGATGGCTAACTCTCAGCAGTATGACTATGGGTGATTTTTATTTGCTTTTTCACTATTTTTTTCCCAGATTTTCTATGATGAACATGTATGATTTGTATAACTTTTTTTTTTAGTATTTATTTATTTATTTGATTGCGCTGGGTCTTAGTTGGGGCACGCAGGATCTTCGTTGCAGCATGCGGGATCTTTCAGTTGCAGCATGTGGGCTCTCAGTTGCAACATGCGGGATCTAGTTCCCTGACCAGGGATCAAACCCAGGCCCCCTACACTGGGAGCGTGGAGTTTTAACTACTGGACCACCAGGGAAGTCCCTGTATAATACTTTTTAATTATTTCTTTAAAAAGTATATAAAAGGAGACATAATCTTGATCAACCACACGAGACTTGGAATATACAATCCAATAGCTTTAGCTCCTCTGGCTTTATTCAGATCTGTAACTAATGTTTAAGGACACAAAATGCTAAAAGTGTATTCAGCCTCATTCAGAAGATATACACACATTCTAATACTGCTTTTGGAGATTCACTTACAGAAGAAATTCATAGTGTTCCAAACACTGGGCAGCTGTTCTTCCAATGATTGGAGCAATGGTCCTCCACTGAGTTGGCATCAACTTGGCCAAGTGCAAGAGTTTTTCCTCTTCTTCTCTGGACCATTCTGTTTTCTTAATGCTGGGATCCAGCCACTCATACCTATTAAAAAGACATCATTTTATACCTTAATCAGTCACCCAGCATGAATAATATCCTCCTCACGTATTAGACATACTGGCTTCTAATATATGAAAAATGCAAGCTAATTCTCATCCTTCAATCACAAAAGCTGGGGGTTTTTTTAACAACAGAATATTCCCTATTTGATTAAACTTACCCCATTCCAAATACCCTATCTCACTAAATTCTACTGTATTTTAATTATGCAAGGTTAGTAATGCTTAAGAAAAGTAACATGACTAAAACATATGCCTTCCTTCTCAACTACCAATTGTTTCCATTCATCTTACATTTTATAGAGGTTTTGCATTTATAAATAAGACAAAACCACCTCATATTTTCATAGTGTTTCTAGTTTTCATAGTACTTTCTGGTGCTTTGATTTGATTCTTACAACACCTTGGCTTACTTCTTTAAGCATTTGACTTACACTCACTAAATGCTTTTCAAAACTGTATTTGTTTGGTGAGTTTTTTAATTTAAGTAAAACTACTATGTCATCTCTGCCTTTCCCCATGCTCCACCTGACCCACCTTTTCCATCCAGTCTACTTAGCTGGAGGAGAGGCCTGCAAACCATATATAAACCTTACCAAACAAAGCGGTAGGAGCTTAGCTCCACTAACAGAACCAGAAATCAGAGCCACTTATGCAGGCTGAGGACCATCTTCCTCTTTGTGGGCCAATCTCTACATTCTGATCCTTTCCCCTACCCAGGTGCCCAGGAAATTAGGTCACTCTTATACAATCCAAAATATGATCCTAGTACCACATGGGTCAGGGCTGGGGCCAGATCACTCATGCCAAAAATACATGTGAAGAACTTACTATGTCCACTACCCTGTGACTTAAAAGGGGGCACCACAGATGTAATGTTGGGTTATGTTATATTCTGGGGAAGCAAATATACAATGTTTCAACGATTCATGAGGAAACTCAACTACTGTAAGCTAGCCTAGAAAATTAACCATTATTTACCATTTATTTCTTTGGGAAAGTAAGTTCTAAAACAATCCACTTATAAACTTTTGGAATACAATCCATTTATAAGCTAGGGTCCATCTGTACCTAAAAGTAGTTATATTTCATGCTTCACAAAGCACTCTCAAACAACATGAACTCATTTGAGCCTCACATCTCCATCAGTTAGGGCCAAGTATTATCCCCAGTTGGGAGAAGGTAGTGGTAGGAAAGAGGGGCTAGAAAATGGCTTGCCTAAGATCACATAGGAAGCAAATGACAGCTAATTCTTAAATCTAAATTCCCATCTCCCACTCCATACTTTGTTATATCACAATGCCTGCTTTCTTTGGTAAGGTTCAAAGAAATGACATTTTCCTCATCATAATTAAGGTCATTTTGTGTTTTCCACTCATTAACTGGTACATACCATCTGGCTTTGCACTGCTTTGCTGATTTTCTATGCAGCAGTGAGGCAATCCTAGACCACTGGTTTTTCCCATATTTCATTACCGCTGCCTTCAAAATTTCATCCTAAAAATTGTTGAAGAAAAACAGTGTATTCAATCACAAAACTCCAAGTGAGAAAAGACAAAATTAAAATTAACTCTAACAGAGTTGTGCTATGGAGAAAGAGAAATATCAACACACACATATATCCTAGATTTAAAAAGAAAGTACAAAACTTCATTACAATAATTAAAAAAAAGCAAGCCAGAATCAGTGAAATGCAAGAAATTAAGAACTCCCTTAGAGGGACTTCCCCAGTGGCGCAGTGGTTAGGAATCCACCTGCCAATGCAGGGTACACGGGTTCGAGCCCTGGACTGGGAAGATCCCACATGCCATGGAGCAACTAAGCCCGTGCACCACAACTACTGAGCCTGCGAGCCACAAATACTGAGCCCGTGTGCCGCAACTACTGAAGCCCGTGCGCCTAGAGCCCGTGTTCCGCAACAAGAGAAGCCACCGCAATGAGAAGTCCGCTCAATGCAACGAAGAGAAGCCTGTGCAATGCAGTGAAGAGTAGCCCCCGCTCGCCGCAGCTAGAGAAAGCCCACGTGCGGCAACGAAGACCCAATGCAGCCAAAATAAATTAATAAAATTAATTAATTTTAAAAAAAAGAACTCCCTTAGAAGGACATCCTACCCTCCCTTACACACAACCCCTTCCCTATCCCGTCCAGTAACTGGGAATGGGTACGGTGTGTGGCTGCTATTCTCGTCAAAGGAATATGGCTCATTCATTTATTCATTCATTGAAAAAACATTCCCTGAACACCAACCTTGTACCAGGTCTTGTGTACTTAGGGAAAGAGAATCAAATAGGACACATCCAGCCCTCAAGAAGCAAGTCAAGACTCAGGTGAATCCAATCTCTAACCCAGGCTTCCTGCCTCCGGCTTACGAATAGCATCTTCTCTTCAGTCCCATAACCCCAACTCTGACCCAAGAATCCACATCTCAGGTCTAACCTAAGAATTAAGTATTTCCCCCGAAGTCACCAGTCAACTCTGTCTCCAGACTCCCCCAGTCTCTAGACACTATTTCACCAGGGCACCCATTGCAATATGGAATTCACCAATCCCAAGAGAGCCCGGCAAGCTAAATCACAGACACCAGGGATATTAGAGACATAGATGAATGCTCTTGGGGCATCTTACTTTTAGGCTTTTGTCCACATTGAACTAGAGCTACATGCCTCATACACGAGCCACTCCACACCACTCCACACCGTATCATCACAGACTCAAAGACTGCAGGGCGTGGGCCACATCACAGGAATCCTGCTGTTACTTGGTTTTTGTACATGTCTCTCCCACAGAAGTCGTCTCTTCTCCAACTTAAACAGCCTGGTTCCCTCTGTGCAAGTTGAGGCAAGGTTCTCACTGACTTTATGTGTAACTTTGTTGCAGTACTGCTATACTTAATCACATCTTCAGGGAAGTATATACAACAATTATCTATCCTACTAGATCCATTCAGAAAAATTTCCCAAGCAAATTTTGTTTGGTACTGTCCTAGTTTCTAAAGATACCAAGATCTGGTCCTGCCCTCTTGCAGTGCTGTCTACTGAGGAAAAGAAATAGCAACTAGCACTTACTGCAAGATTACTATGTGACAGACCCTGTTCTAAATGTTCCAAATGTAGTGACTCATTTAGTCCCCAAGACAGGTAGGTATTATTATCATCCCCATTAGAAAACTGAGACTCTGAGAGGTTAAGAAACCCTCCCAGCATCACACAGAAGGATGTGATGCTTGCAAAAAGACAAAGCAAACTATAACAAGTGGATGAAAGAGTTGTCATGGGACCACTGGGGGTGCAACTACTTTTTACAGGATGAACAGGCAAAAATTCCAGAAGAATTTCTGGACTGGTTTTTGAAGGAAGGTCAGAAAGATGCCAAGCAGTAGGAGGATATTCCAAGAAGGCATAAGATGTAAAAAGACACAGAGCATGAAAAAATATGGTGTTCTCGGGAAACTGACAAATTCAGTGCACTATGAACACCAACTCCACTAAAACCTATTTTACTCATTCTCTACTTTCTCTGGCTCACCAGTGGCACGATCCACTACATTTCTGGAAGCAAAGAGACTACTGAAGGCCTATCTGGCTTCTATCCAAGCTGAAGCGGAGTGACAGGAAGACACAGGCCTTGGGATCTGACGGGAGAGCGGACAAGTTATGCCTTGATCACAGATGACCGCAGGGATGCGGGCATAAACGGGCACTTTGAACCTGGCACTCAAACTGCTTCCCGTCTGCAAGGAAGTCAAGAAAAAAACAAAGTTGTCGCCACAGCACTTCTTCATTTTTGAATATCAGAGAGAACGGGGGTGCCCCAAAGACCGACTCTAGCGGTTATCCTAGCTCTCCCACCACAGTGAGTTCCACCAGGGCAGAGGGCGCGTCCTCAATTCAACAAATGTTCACTGAGGGCCTAACGAGTGCCCGGTAGGTAATCAAGTGGTTAAATCACAGTCCCCGTCCTTCAGGTGCTCAGATAACGTAGGACCGGGCACAAGGTAAAGGCCCCGAGGGTCGGCCCCGCACCGACCCCCACGCAGACCCCGCAAGCAACCTCTCCGCCTCCCCGACCTCCGCGCGCCTGCGCACCAGCAGCCGGAGGGGCGGAGGGCAGCGGACGGCGGGAAAAGGGAACTTACCTCAGTATTCCTCCACACGCCCCCCTTGATCATAATTCGAGGCATCTTAGCGGCGGGGTGTCTCGGCAAGCGGCCGAGTGGAGCTTCTGAGAAGTAGTAACGGCGCTGCGGCCACGGAACCCAAAGCCGTCACTTCCTCCAAGCGCAACCTTCTGCTTTGAAGAGCTCTGCGCAGGCGCAAGGCGGGGTTTGGGGTTGGGGGAGAAGAGTAGCAAGTCTCGCGAGAACTCGAGTGACTAAAAGCAAATAAGCGCTTTGTTGTTAAAGCTCTACTCTAGGAAGACTGACAGAAAGTCATCAAACCACTCTAAGCCAAAGCGCCCTACGCCGCACGCATGCCCAAAATAGATTGGAAGAAGCCATGGCTCTCGCGAGATATCGGCAGTGGCTCTTGGCAGAGAATGTAGTGCTGGGGTTGGTTGTGACGTCACCTGGTGGCAGAGAATAGGAACGTGGCGCGTGTAGAGTTTAAGCCCAGCTGGTCTAAAAAGAACTTTGTTAATTTATTAATTTAGCACCTTATTAGGCATTTAACTGATAGGAATTTATTCCCAGAATACTCAGGAAAACGCAATAGCTTATTTAAGCCTAAATTTCCTAACCTGGAGGTGATAATAGTACCAACTTCGTAGGGTCGTCTTAAGGATTAAATGAGATCGTAAACCTAGCATAGTATCTGATACATAATAAGTGATCACAAAAGTGGCAACTGTTACTACAAGAAGCGCAACCCCAAGTGATCAGTGGTTGTCCCAGAAATCCACAGAAATGTCATGTCAGAGTTTTTCATTCATTGCTATTCACTCTGTGTGGATTAATAGTAGAGAGTTACCATCGATAGGTACTGGTATTAGACAGACTCAGTCTGGGTTGAAATCTTGGCTCTCTCATCAGCTTGGGTAATAACCTTGCTGGATCTCAGCATCCTCATCTGAAAAGTGGAGTTAACAATTCATACCTCATAAATTTGAGGGACAAATTAGTTGAAAGATACCTAAAACCCAGTGAGGTAGGGATTGCCAAACTGCCATTCCACCTCCCCATTACTCACTTGGTCTCCTTCACCATTCAAAAACATCTCTTTGGAGCCAGCCCTGGAAGGCATGAAAATGTTTAGTGGACTGGGAAACATCCTAAGAATTTAAATAATGCCTTTCTCTTTATAGTTCTTCATTTCTCCATTTGCCTCTTCTGAGAGAGCTACAGAACTTTCCGGTAATATATATATATATACTGTTTTTCCTTGAAATGGGAAATTGTAGCAATAAAACCACTAGTTTGTTGAGAGGACAGTGTTAGATTATGAAGAACACACAGATGTGTGTGTTCTGGTGACAAGCCATATTTTCTGTCTCTGGACGCAGGTCCAGAGATAATGCTTCTCTGTAGAATGTGTGACCATTACTTCCTGCCAACCCCACCCCCAACATGCACTCAGCTACAGTGGTTACAAGTGTCTCTCTCTCTCTCTCTCTCTCTCTCTCTCTCTCTCTCTCTCTCTGTCTCTCTCTCTCTCTCTCTCTCACACACACACACACACACACTGGCCATTTGATTGATCTGATCAAAGTTGAACCAATTAAGTCTCCTCCCCAGGAATTTTGACACTGAAACCTAGAAGAAGCCAGTCTCTCTGCTGGCCAATGAATCTCTAACATGTGAAGCCCAGGAGTTGCCTGCCACCATGTTTTGTACAACATAGACTAAGAAGGGAAGAAAGAAGGTCCCAGGTGCACTGAGAGGAGCAGAGAGAAGCGTACAGAAAGACAGAGGTAGGTCTTGGCTGCACCACTGTCCCTGGATCCAATATGTTCCTCTGTCCTCGGTGCATCCCTGTCCTTGAGTTGTTGTTGTTTTTTTAATATTATTTTACAATCTACTGTTTTCTTAATTTTTTAAATTTATTTATTTATTTTTGGCTGCATTGGGTCTTCGTTGCTGCGCGCAGGCTTTCTCTAGTTAAGAGTGGGGGCTACTTTTTTTTTTTTGGCTGCGTTGGGTCTTCATTGCTGCGCATGGGCTTTCTCTCATTGCGGGGAGCAGGGGCTACTCTTCATCGCGGTGCGCAGGCTTCTCATTGCGGTGGCTTCTCTCGTTGCAGAGCATGGGCTCTAGAGCGCAGGCTCAGTAGTTGTGGCGCATGGGCTTAGTTGCTCTGTGGCATGTGGGATCTTCCTGGACCAGGGCTCGAACCTGTGTCCCCTGCATTGGAAGGAGGATTCTTAACCACTGTACCACCAGGGAAGTCTCCTGTCCTTGAGTTCCAATGATTAGTTCCCCTTTTGGCTTCAGTCAGTTGAAATTGGGTATCTGTTATTTGTAAGCCAGATTCCTAACACATCCAGAGTTGAACCGGTCCTCTCTGAAGAGCCATTTCAGATCTAACATTCCAAGAGCCCATGATGATGGCTTCTCCTTCCCACTCAGCACCACCTTTATACCCCCTCCATGTCACCTTTTCACCAAATAGAAAAAGTGCACCTTCCTCAAGACACTTTATTGACACCTGCTGGAAAATTGTCACAAAATACTGATGTTTTGAGAACAAGACACTTACTACAAGAAAATTAGATCTCCCATGCCTATGATACAAATTGCACCCCCTTAGGGGCATACGTTTTACAACCTGCCCATTAGGACAGAGCAGCCCTGTCAAAAGTCCCCCAAGGCACCCTTGAACACGCAGACTGCATGTCTAATCGAAATTCTAGTTTCCATCTTGTCCAGTTTTTTACCATCAAGAAACTGTGCAGGGGACTTCCCTGATGGTCCAGTGGTTAAGAATCCGCCTTCCAATGCAGGGAATGTGGGTTCGATCCCTAGTCGGGGAACTAAGATCCCACATGCCATGGGGCAACTAAGCCCACGCACTGCAACTACTGAGCCCGCGCACTCTAAAGCCCATGTGCCACAACTAGAGAGAAGCCCTTGTGCTGCAACTAAGACCTGACATGGCCAAATAAATAAATAAATAAAAAGAAACTGTGCAAGAAAGGGCTAAAATTAGAGTCAAAAGCCTGTGACAACACCAAGGGATGGAGAGGAGCTGGGGCTAGCCACCCTCATCATCATCATCATCTCCCCAAGTAAGGATATGGAATTTAAGTAGAAATATTGCGCTGCTTTGCAAATACAATTTCAAGACAGGTCCTCCAGCCCTGCCCGCATCCACCAGATTGCCACCCATAAGGCCCTCTCCCATTTAGAAACTCCTCAGCTAGTGTTAGGAAAAACTAATATCCTGGTGTCCAGTTACTACAAAATGGAATTCCATGCACCCTAAATGCTGGTAATTCATACCGTAATGCTAACCATGGTTAATCATCTAAATCGGCTTGAGTCTCACCTACTGATACTCCCTTGTGGTGAGTCCAGTTGTAGCTTGTAATTTTTTTCTCAGGTACTCATCTTCATGGTTGTTATTTCTGGGGAGTCCCCTGTGCCCTGGGGTGGGGAAGTGTTCCCAAAGAGACTATGCTTATTGTCAGGCCCCAGAGATTCAAGAGTGTTTGTGAGCTCATTTCTCAGTTTAGGATCAATATTCCAATCAAGTCATTTACAACTAACCCTGCATCCACAGGGCACAGACTTGGGATTTACATTTCTCACAGGAGACTTTTTTTTTCCACACTCATATACCAGACCCCAGACTCATAAGCCCAGTTGCATACTGGACAGTTCCGCTTGGGTGTGTCACAGGTTTCTCAAATTCATCTTCCAAAAATTGAGCCCTCAGGAATTCCCTGGCTGTCCAGTGGTTAGGACTCCACGCTTTCACTGCCCAGGGCCCGGGTTCAATCCCTGGTTGGGGAACTAAGATTCCACAAGCCTCGCAGTGCTGCCAAAAAAAAAAAAAAAAAGAGCTCCCCCTAGAAAACCTATACTTCTCCAGCATTCCTTATTTCAAGGGATAGCACAGGACTGGCGTGTATGGCTGTGTAAAGGGTTCATTGCATAAGGGAAAAGTGGGGGCTGAAATCTAGCTTGCACACTGCTCACCAGGCAATGCGTCCACGGGACTGTGTCCACCAAGAAAGCATCTTTCTCTAGGTGTATGAAGCCACCACATGGGCTAGACACTGTATGTTGCCCTGGCAACAGCACCACCATCCACCTATTGCCACTCTTCCTTCCCCCATAACTTCCTCCCACCCACATCCAAGTCATTCCAGAGTCTTGCCAATTTTATCTCCTAGGTAGCCCTCCAATCCATCTCCTTTGTCCACCTCTGCTGTAAGTTTCCAGATCGAGCAAATTAAAATACCAGTTAAATCCCAGTTAAATTTGAATTTCAAATAAACAGCAAGTGAATTTTAGTATAATTGTGACTCATGCATTCCTTTTGTCCTCCCTTTCCTAGAGAACCCTGGTTTCTCCTCCAGCCCACACTGCGCTCAGCCAATAGAACACATTTCTAGCCAGATGATCACTCCCATGCTCACACCATCACCACTGGAAGGTGCCCTCACACCCTCTCCGTACTTGGTAGAAACATACACATTTCCTCGGAAAACAAGCCATTGGGATTTTTGACTTCTTTTTTGATATGAGGCAGGGTCCCTCCATGTGCACCAAGAAATGATTAATTTGCATGTATTTCTTACAAAGTCCAGGTTTGGGAGCCTCAGTGTTGACTCTTCAAGTCAGTAGTGGCCGCCCCATCCCCCAGGGAGGCTCAGGCCACAACCCCTCCTGGAGTTCCCCAGTGTTGGAAGGACAGAAGGCATCTCAAATGGGCTCCCAGTCCTTCCCCAGAGTCCACTGGGAACTTGGCCAGTAGATGTGCTAAATCAGGGTCAGAGCTCCTTACTGCAAGGGATGGGGGCTGTTCAGTGCGTTTCAGGCCCAGACGGGAAGAAAAGTCGCAGGGCATAAAGATGTGAGAGGGGCCAAGGCAGGGGGCAATGTGTGGCCAAACCAGCCAAGGTCAAGGCTGGTCAAGGGAGAGGGAATGAGTCCAAAGACCCCGTGGAGGCAGCAGGCCTGGTCTCATCAGGGGCTGGGCAGGACCAAGTGGTGCCCTGCACTCAGATGGGCACTCCTAAATGTCCCAGATGTCAGCCCCGCACAGCTATCAGGTTCTCAGTGAACCACAAGATTACCCTTGACCTTAGGAGATACCTACTGAAGTATATAGGTATGTAGGAGTAAAGGGTTATGATGTCTGCCACTCACTCTCAAATAATTGAGAAGGGACTTCCCTGGTGGCGCAGTGGTTAAGAATCCGCCTGCCAATGCAGGGGACACGGGTTTGAGCCCTGGTCTGGGAAGATCCCACATGCCGCAGAGCAACTAAGCCCGTGCGCCACAACTACTGAGCCTGCGCTCTAGAGCCCATGAGCCACAACTACTGCAGCCCGCGCGCCTAGAGCCCATGCTCCGCAACAAAAGAAGCCACTGCAATGAGAAGCCCGCGCACCGCAACGAGGAGTAGCCCCTGCTCGCCACAACTAGAGAAAGCCCATGCACAGCAACAAAGACCCGACGCACCCAAAAATAAATAAATATATTTACCAAAATTGATAGTAATATTGAGCAAAATAATAATAATAATATGAGAAAAAGAGAATGTGTACAACTCTAGACAAATGTTAATTGTAGACTCTAGGTGAAGACTATGTAGGTGTCTGTTTGTTGTATGATTCTCGCAACTTTTCTATCAGTTTGACAGTTTTCAAAATATAAACTTAAGGGAATTCCCTGGCAGTCCAGTGGTTAGGACTCTGCACTTTCACTGCGGAGGGCCCGGGTTCAATCCCTGGTCGGGGAACTAAGATCCCACAAGCCGTGCAGCGCCGCCAAAACAAAAAAGTTAAAAGAGGCAAAACACAGTGATTCTGCATCCAAGTCAAACATTTGATTTAGAACAGTCGCACTAACAGAAGCAATTAACAGGAAAAGGCTCTCCAGAGGACAGTCAGTGCCTGCTTCCTGGACCTGTTCCTGTTCAGGATTGTCTTAGAAAGTCCAAAGAACCTGTGGATAGAGGCACGGAGTTAAAGGCTGTGCTCCATTACAAGACTAACAGTTCTCAACCACACACGGTGACACATGGCCATGACATCTGCCCAAGGGCCATCTCGGGGCAAAGGGCACCATCCACTCTGGGAGAGGCTCTCTGCCTCTCTCGTCTCCATTGTGAAGCCTCTCAAAAGCCTGCTCTTCTGGGCTTGCCTCCAGTTTTTATGCTACTTTTTTTTTTTTTTGGTGGTACATGGGCCTCTCACTGTTGTGGCCTCTCCCGTTGCGGAGCACAGCCTCCGGACGCGCCCGCCCAGCGGCCATGGCTCATGGGCCCAGCCGCTCCGTGGCGTGTGGGATCCTCCTGGACCGGGGCACGAACCCGTGTCCCCTGCATCGGCAGGCAGACTCTCAACCACTGCGCCACCAGGGAAGCCCTATGCTACTTTTTGAAGGTTCTTTGACCCACCAACAGGTAGCAAACTCTGTAGCAAGGGGACCGCTGGCTGCCAACTGTCAAGCTCTTCAACTTCTCTTATCTCGTTCTTCAGCTTGTTGGCCTTCTCCTTCACCCAGAAAGGCAAGCTGTGGGAAGAAAACAATACCCTGAGTTGAGTTTGTCTGATGCAAAATTTACAAACACCTTCAGCAGACAAGGCACTACATCCTCCAAAAGTAAGAAGGCCTCCCATGCTGCAAAAAATCAAAATCAAACACCGTGTTAGTCTTCACCATTTGCCCCTGCCCCAAACCCAGATCTCTTTTGTATCCCTCTCTACCCAAGAAGTTGACCCCAGTAGCCTGCAT
Source organism: Orcinus orca (assembly GCF_937001465.1). Classification (NCBI taxonomy): domain Eukaryota; kingdom Metazoa; phylum Chordata; class Mammalia; order Artiodactyla; family Delphinidae; genus Orcinus; species Orcinus orca. The sequence goes on along the minus strand of NC_064568.1, from coordinate 75,073,004 downwards.
CACCTTGACTCCTCCCTGCCCCCACCTTTGAGCTGGGCTTGGATAATGGGAGGCACCAACAGGAGATCAGAAGGTGGAAAGACAGAGGTTGGGGTATGTCTTATTGAGCTCCCACCCTATCTCCTGAGGTACCCCAGTTCTGGAGCCGCTGTATTCTCCTCTGCCGCAGGTCCTTTCAGACAGCCCTTCTCCATCTCCTGCTGCTCTATGAACCATGGGCCCTCCTCCTGCTGTTCAGATCTAGGAGTAGTAAGAGCTTCCCACTGGTGGGAGCCCCTGGGTGCTCCGCCCTCCCATGTGAGTTTCCTCAACCTGCCCACACACTGGTAAACAGTCCTTTCACTAAACTGTCTTCAGAATCCCACCGGAGTGTGCCTTCTGCTTTCTGCCGGGACCTCAGCTAATACAGACACCCAGCGTCCTCCCAGGTCTGTTGAGATTTGAAAGGTCATATGCTGGGCTGCAGTGTGTGGGTTCTGAGAGGTACCAGGAAGTAAGGTTCCTGGGATGAGTCAGAGCAGGAAGACGAAGAATGTTTTCATCTTTTGGCAGCTAAAATTTTCATGTTTTTAGGGAGAAGTGCATCATGATTGAGAAAATACCCTGATAAACCTGCTGGAGTATTACCACACATAGCAACAGGTGGAAGTAATGGTTATCATTTAAAGCTGACAACCCAATAGTAGAAGCCCAAGTAAGAAAAGCAGGACGACAGACTTCCCTGGCGGTCTAGTGATTAAGACTCTGTGCGCAGTGGTTAAGAATCCGCCTGCCAATTCAGGGGACATGGGTTTGAACCCTGGTCCGGGAGGATCCCACATGCCACGGAGCATCCAAGCTCATGCGCCACAACTGCTGAGCCGGCACTCTGGAGCCCGCGAGCCACAACTACTGAAGCCCGCGCGCCTAGAGCCCATGATCCGCAACAAGAGAGGCCACCTCAATGAGAAGCCCGTGCATTGCAACGAGGAGTAGTCCCCGCTCACCGCAACTAGAGAAAAGTCCATGCACAGCAATGAAGACTCAACACAGCCAAAAATAAATAAATAAAATTAAAATTAAAAAAATAATAATAATAAAGTATAAAAAAAAAAGAGACACTGTGCTTTTACTGCAGGGAGCACAGGTTCAATCCCTGGTCAGGGAACTAAGGATCCTGCATGCCGTGAGGCAGTGGCCAAAAAGAAAAGCAGGACGAACAGCAATATAGAAAGATATTAGCATAAAGAACCAGCAGGATAAGAACACAAGCATTCCTAAACATCAGAAGAAACAATTTTTTAACTTTTGTTGAAATAATCAAAGAAAACAGTGAAAGACTCAGGGTAAATATAATACACATAATACATATAACATAAACTATTATGATAGAATTGAAATCAAATCTGTCAAATCAATAAATGCAAATGGCCCTAATTCACCTCTTAAAGAAAAGAAATTTTCAAATTGGCTCACAAAGCAAAATCCAATTCCTTGTCTGAGAGAAAGACCTAAAACAAAGTGATTCGAAAGTCTAAGAATGGGCAAAGAAATATTAGTCGAATGCAAACAAAACAAAGTAAGAGTTGTAATCTTAATATCTGGCTAGGTATAACATAGGACAAATGCATTAAATGAGAAAAAGAAAGATATTTTTATAATGCTAATGGCTACAATTAACAAAAAAGATAGGGCTTCCTTGGTGGCACAGTGTTTGGGAGTCCGCTTGCCAATGCAAGGGACACAGGTTCGAGCCCTGTTCTGGGAAGATCCAACATGCGGAGCAGCTAAGCCGGTGCACCACAACTAGTGAGTCTGCGCTTTCGAGCCCGTGAGCCACAACTACTGAAGCCCGCGCGCCTAGAGCCCGTGCTCCGCAACAAGAAGCCTGCGCACTGCAACAAAGATTAGCCCCCGCTCTCTGCAACTAGAGAAAGCCCGCATGCATCAGCGAAGACCCAGCGCAGCCAAAAATAAATAAATAAATTTATTTTTTTAAAAAAAAAGAAATCTATTAAAAAAAACAATAAAGATAGAAACACACTAATATTGGGACATTATAACACAACAACTCTTGGTCCAAGTGGACAAAATGAGTGGACAAAAATGAGTAAGAAAATATAGGGACTAAACAGAATAATCAATAAGATAAATCTTCTGGGTATGTATCTAACTTCGAATCCTGATGAAATAGAATGTACTTTCAGATGCATGCGGAGAGAGTCCCAAAATCGAACGTATATTAGATCACAGGGAAAATTTTGATAAGTTCCATAAAGTAAAAATAATAAAAACAATATTTTCTGATCACAAGGTGATAGAAGTAAAAATGAATTACAAAATAAAAACCAAAAAGCTCTCCTACCTGGAAATTCAAAATCTATCTATTAAGGAATTCTTTAACCAAAAGGAAAGTACCAATGCGAACTGCAGAATTCTTCAAAAAATAAGGATAACCTGCATATCAAAATGTATAAGGTTCAGAATGGAGCTGAGCTAACATATAAGATCAGAGGAGTGATACTTCCCTCAAATACAGAAATACTCCAATAGCTTGCTCTCTACCTCTTCAAACTCTAACCATCCTCCCTGGCTGCACTCATTTAAGCATATGCCTTTCTTTTCTTTTTTTTAAAAAATAACTTTATTTATTTATTTATTTTTGGCTGCATTAGGTCTTCATTGCTGTGCGCGGGCTTTCTCTAATTGCAGTGAGAAGGGGCTACTCTTCATCGCAGTGCGCGGGCTTCTCATTGCGGTGGCTTCTCTTGTTGTAGAGCACGGCCTCTAGGTGCGTGGACTTCAGTAGTTGTGTTTCTCGGGCTCTAGAGCGCAGACTCAGTAGTTGTGGCACATGGGCTTAGCTGCTCTGTGGCATGTGGGATCTTCCCGGACAAGAGCTCGAACCCGTGTCCCCTGCATGGGCAGGCGGACTCTCAACCACTGCCCCACCAGGGAAAGCCCTGTCTTTTCTAACAAACTCTTATGTTTTGGAAAGCAGGGACCCTGACTTTTTGCTCCACATCAAACCCCTCACAGTGCACACCTAGGACTACACGTGGCATCTGGTATTTGTCCATCATATCTGTTGCGGATGTGAGCAGCCCAGCTGCCAGACTCCACAGACACTTGACCTTCGAAACCAAAAACCCTCCATTCAAACTGCCTCACCCACCTGCTGGGATTCAAAAGGTCCCTATGTGTTAGGTGTCTATGAGCTCCTCCATAGGAGAAAATAAACAATTGATATTTTCATAAAGGTAGGATAATATGAAACATGCTGAGAGAACTCACTTGGGAATTTGTGGAAGAGGCTCAAGTGGAATAAATGTATCAAATTTCTTTTCATAAGGCATTCTGAAAAACAGAAAAGGCAACCACAAGATTGGTGTGGTTTCTATGGCAAAGAGATCAATACATCATTGTGTTCAATAAAATGTCTTATTTTCTGGTTTTAATTGTTACGTATGGGCTTCAAAACTGTTAAGGGCCATAATTCTTATTATTTTTTTACCATTTTTAGTAAACATCATTAAAACAAACATGATTAATTTTTATTGAGGTATAGTTGATTTACAATATGTTTAAGGTGTATACATAGTGATTCACAATTTTTAAGGGTTATACTCCATTTATAGTTCTTATTAAATGTCAGTTATATTCCCCGTACTGTACAATATGTCCTTGTTGCTTATTTATTTTATACATAGTAGTTTGTACCTCTTAGTCCCCACCTCTGTCTTGCCCCTCCCCCTCCCACTAGTAACTACTAGTTTTTTCTCTATATCTGTGAGTCTGTTTCTGTTTTGTTATATTTACTAGTTTGTTTTACTTTTTAGATTCCACATAAACGTGATCTCATACAGTATTTGTCTTTCTCTGTCTGACTTATTTCACTAAGCATAATACCCTCCAAGTTCATCCATGTTGTTGCAAATGGCAAAAATTTCGTTCTTTTTTACAGCCGAGTAATATTCCATTGTGTACATACACCACATCTTCTTTATCCATTCATCTGCTGATGGACACTTAGGTTGCTTCCATATCTTGGCTATTGGAAGTAATGCTGCTATGAACATTGGTGTGCATGTATCTTTTCAAATTAGTGGTTTTGTTTTCTTTGGAACATGATTGATTTTTTAAAATACTTTTAATGTACTATATCAACTGTTTTCTCTTTTAATTTAATGACCCTCCATTTCTCCTCAATGCTTAGTTGCAAGTACAAGTCAATCCAAATAGTAGTCGCTAATCAACAATCTGATTCAGTATGAAAATTGAAGTCTTCATATTTGTTGATAATAACAGGAACAAAATTAACAACCACCTTTTTGTAGTCAAGATCCTGTGTATGATTTCAATTACACACATGTACATGTGCATACACTAAGGAACTAGGTACAGATTTTTTTAGAAATTCTCACCAAATATGTCTTGTTGAGATTCACCCCTTGTAAAATATAATTTATATGTAGTAGAAAGAAATACAATTCCTTTAAAGTTAACTAAATAACCCTAGTATTAACATACACTTACATTGAAAAATTCCCTGGCGGGAGAGTTGATCCTGCTTTGTGGAAGCCTTTACTCTGTTCTGGACACATATATGGATTATCTCCTGGAGTTACCTTTGGGATTCCATTCCTGGGATCAATAACTGTGAATGGAGTTTGAAAACAAAATCATAAAAAGGGCTGAAGATGATCCACAGATTTACCGTAAGAATTGACATGACAATGGAAACAGGATAATTTAGTGTTTTATTATGAGGTACATATAGGTATCTTAATGTTCTGTTTGTGATTGTCTCACCTTGAAGAGATGAAAAGTGTGAGCCTAAAATAAAATAAAATTAAAATTAAAAATAAATTGTAAAAAAACAGATTAAAAAAAACAAATAAAAGTGCGAGCCTATGTTTGAGACGTTTTTTAAAAGGTGTTGTTGGGCTTCCCTGGTGGCGCAGTGGTTGAGAATCTGCCTGCCAATGCAGGGGACACGGGTTCAAGCCCTGGTCTGGGAGGATCCCACATGCCGCGGAGCAACTAGGCCCGTGAGCCACAACTACTGAGCCTGCGCGTCTGGAACCTGTGCTCCGCAACAAGAGAGGCCATGAGAGTGAGAGGCCCGTGCACCGCGATGAAGAGTGGCCCCCACTTGCCACAACTAGAGAAAGCCCTCGCACAGAAACGAAGACCCAACACAGCAAAAATAAATTAATTAATTAATAAAAGGTGTTGTTATGATTACCTCACCCTGGGAAAGAAGAATAGCTTAGGTTTGGATGGGATGTTTTGGTTTAAAATGAATGGTGAATCAAAAGTATCTGAAATGATTAGCATGAACTCTGACTTGAAATCTTTTCATTCCTGAACATTAGTGCACTTTGAATCCCTGAATCCCTCCGGGATTAGCAGCTCTAATTGGGGCTCTGCCTCTCCGACTGGGTCTCAGGAGGAAATCAACTAATAAGGGCTCTGCTACTCCTTCTGACTCAAAGACTAGGGTAGTGTAGCAGTAGGAGGTGGCCTTCCTGGTGAAGAGGAGTCACGAAAAAGTCTACTGATGCTGAGCAAACACTGCTTCCTCAGCCCATGCTCTGACACCCAACCCAGCCGCTTCCAACGCCCCAGGAATAAGTAACTAACCACATAGAGTCAGCCTGGTACAGGATGGTCGTTTAAACCTGCACCTCTTACACCAGATGCATCTCCTAAGGGAATAATCCTGGACTGCAAGACTAACCACCTTGGGATCAGAAGCAAGGATGCATGGCTGGAAGCACAACCTCCTTCTTTGCTCACACACCCAATGAAAAGGACCCTCTTTTTAATTTTTAAATGCTTGTTTTGATATTGCTCCATTCACCTGTACTCACAAGATACAAGCCAAATGGAGAGCTGGGGAAGATTTTTAATAAGCTGTTTCCTACCTGCCCAAATTTCTCTAGCTAACTCAGAAAAGCCATTTGCACAATTGGTGGAAGTACTTGAGTTACTGGAGTACTTGATTTTTTAATTTTCTGTTTTTTACTCTTTCAAAACCCTTTTCAATAGCTAAGACTCTTCAGCTAAACTTTTTATTAGCTCTTAAGTGCAGGGAAATAACATCAACTACGTCTGTACATTGAGCGCTTCCTGAGGATGAAATGCTGAGGATTCAAAGCAAGGAGAGTGGAGTGACCCTACCTTTTGAAACCCAAACCAGGGTACTGACAAGTAAAGATCAGGTGACAACAAGAAGTGGTGAGAAGGGCTTGAACTGTGAAATCAGTCACGCCTGAGTCCAAATTCAGTTCTGCAATTTCTAGTTCTGTGCCCTTGGGCAGTTTAACTTCCCTAAGCCTTAGAATCCTCATTTATAAACTGTTTATTTCAAATGTCTACTTTGCATAGCTATCATGAGTACTGAATGAGAATAATCTGTATACATAATCAGCACTCAAGAAATGGCAGCACCCTGTTTGGGGAAAGTATCCTAGGAACTTGTTTGGAAAACCAGAGCTTTTTGAAGAATGCACTAACCATTCTGTCTCTAGACTGCTCTTCTAATCTACAGATCCTGGACTTGGGCTGCAGCATTTCCAGCATCCAGCCAACCCTTCAGACTGGTCCCCACAATCCGAATTAGCAAGAGCCAATTCCTTAGCATCTACCCAGTGGCTACTGTTTGTCCTGAATTCAGTGGTTTTTGTATATTGACAGACTCCTTGGTTTGTCTCAAGTCTGAAGTCAAGGGGAGATTCTGTCAGCAACCAAGGACCTCTCTGTTCAGTCCTGAACAGGTTTTTCCTTCAACTGCATGGCTTATCCCTATACTTGTGCTACTAAATGTATAAAGGTATAATCTAAGTTGTTTAATATATATTGTGCAATGTTTAGTATGTTGCACCCTTAAAGCTATCTATCCATTTATCTTTATTTCAAAAATCTGAACATAGGGCCAGCATATACTTCTGTTCCATATTTAATGGTGAAATTTAAACGTCAATAAATAAAAATAGTATACCCACGTAATGCTTAAAAAAAAGAAATGGGGACTTCCCTGGCAGTCCAGTGGTTAGTTAAGACTGCGTTTCCACTGCAGGGGGCTCAGGTTCGATCCCTGGTCAGGTAACTAATATCCCACATGCCACATGGCATGGCCAAAAAAAAAAAAAAAGAAATGGTAGCAGTTGTTATTATTATTTGAAATTAGGACTAGGCTAATACCACCCGCATCCCAATTTTTCTTTTTTTTTTTTTTTTAGGTACGCGGGCCTCTCACTGTTGTGGCCTCTCCTATTGCAGAGCACAGGCTCCGTACGCGCAGGCTCAGCAGCCATGGCTCACGAGCCCAGCCACTCCGCGGCATGTGGGATCTTCCCGAACCGGGGCACGAACCCGTGTCCCCTGCATCGGCAGGTGGACTCTCAACCACAGCGCCACCAGGGAAGCCCCCAATTTTTTTTTTTTAATCTGGAAAATTCAAGGTTAGAGAATAGGGAATCTTATCTAGTTGGGAAGACAAGACAATAAAAACAGTAAAGGGAAGGAAGGAAGGGAGGGAGGGAGGGAGGGAGGGAGGAAAAGGAATAATAAACACAAAATTCAGGACAATGTTTACTTTCGAGTTAGGAGGGAAGTGATGGGTTAGGGTTAGGATTTGGATCATCATGATAATCTCATTTACTTTTGATACGTACTTGCAGTTGGCCCAGTTCTGGCCAGTGAGACACGAGTGGAAGGAAGTTTCCCAAGGACCATATGGGAAAACTTTTCCTTCCTTCTAAAAGGGGAAGGCAACAAGAGATTTTCCTCTTTTTCATGTCTTGAATATAAAAATGATTCTTGGAACTGCGACAGTTATCTTGTGACCATAAGGTGACAAGCATCAAGACAAGAAAATCCAACACTACGAAGAATGGTAACACACACACAAAAAGAAACAAAACGAGCCTACATCTTTGATGACATCACTGGGCAACCAGACTACATAGGTCACCTGGCTGTCGAAGCTTCTTGTTAATTACATAATAGATATCTTATGATTTAAGTCTGTGATAATTTGATTTTCTCTTACTTGTAGCCAAGAGCATGCCTAAGCAACAGAAAGCTAAACTTAACCCCTTCTTAATTTTTCTCAGTTGTTTTCATACATAAACCAGTTAAATAAATCCTTCCTGAGAATTCCCTGGCGGTCCGCTGGTTAGGACTCTGTGCTTTCACTGCTGTGGCCCGGGGTTCAATCCCTAGCTGGGGAACTGAGATCCCACAAGCTGCGCAGTGTGGCCAAAATAAATAAATAAATAAGAATTAAAAAATAAATCCTTCCTGTTCCACCCTATGGCTGCATCTCAATTAGGAGCGGGAAGTCAGCCCTGGTCCGGGAAGATCCCACATGCCACAGAGCAATGAAGCCCGTGTGCCACAACTACTGAGCCTGAGCTCTAAAGCCTGTGAGCCACAACTACTGAGCCCACGTGCCACAACTACTGAGCCCACGTGCCACAACTACTGAGCCCACGTGCTGCAACTACTGAAGCCTTGGTGCCCGGCGCTCATGCTCCGCAACAAGAGATACCACTGCAATGAGAAGCCCGCATACCACAACGAAGACCCAACGCAGCCGAAATATAAATTAACTAATTAATATTTTTAAAAAAGAATGCACTTTTAAAAAAAAGAGAATCTAAAGTACGATTTAAATGCATATGACAGGCAGCATTTAATTAAAACCTGAATTATTTTCCTCGGACTTCAGTGGAGGTTTCTATTAATAAGTATCTGAGAGAACTTATCTGATGACTTAAATGTCACATTAGCATTTTATGAAATCCAGAGAAAAACAAAAATGTAGATCAGCATATGTTGTGAGTTCTATGCCAAAAAGTGCAATCTGCCAACCATCCCCTTCACTTTCCTATCTTCCTGGCTGCACTTGGGTGACCTGGTGACCCCGCAGGGCTGCCCCCAGCCACGTGATGCTGGGCCTGCAGAATCATGACTCGGGAGTATTTTTGAACATTGCATAGTTAAGGTCCAGGAGGAAAACATTACCGTATTTCTTCCTCCCAAAGCACTTGTCCATCGTCCTCTCTGATAGAGACCTCCTGTTGCCGAGGAAGACCCCGTTGAAGAAACACTGCTTTCCAACATGGTAGGTGTGGATGTTGCTGCTAAGCCTTGGGTAAAATGTCCACTCAGGACGCTGCCCATCTTCTGCAAGACATCAGAAATCCTTCCATCAGCACTGCTCCCAGCGTCACAATGTAGTTGGATGACAAAACACTGTGAACCGCCCCCCAGGCACTATCTGGCTATAATGTGTATAATTCTATCTGACTATAATGTGTATAACGTGTATAATTCCCTGGTTCTACATCGAGGGTAGTGTCAGACTCTGTGGAACTAGGCACAAAAGGCAGGGAAGTAGGAAGAAAGCTATCTAAGAGGGCTCTCTTTTTTTCCCTTTTTACCCTCCCCTTCAAAAATAAAGCCAGTTTTATGGTTGGAAGTGATGTATGGGTTAGGAAGCTCAGAGACAGTTTTACAACCACCTACAATCCAACCTTTCTCTAATAAGTGTGTAGGAAGAACAGAATGCCCATCAACCAGGGAAGGGCTGGAACACCCATGGCATCTTAACCGGATGATACATGGCGTTGGCAGCAACAGTGGCACATGCATGCACTACAGTGACACAGGGAAATGTGTACATACGATTATGACCAAGGAGAAAGGCTGCTGTGAGACCTTAGGCTAGTTACTGGACCTCTCAGTGTCTCTGTTTCCTCATTTGACCCTTTTCCTGTAAAATGGCTAAAGTGATTTTAAACAATAAAAGATCTCCTGACAGCTCTAGGGTTGCTTAAGAAACTCTTGTGCTCTTTGGTGGCCGAGAAGGAACACAGGCTTTGGAAGCAAGCAAGTTTGGGTTCTAATCCCATCCCTTCATTTCCTAGGTTCGTGTACTCGTATGGGTGACTGAATCTCTCCAAGCCCCAGTTTCCTTCTGTGTAAAATGGGTAGGTCTGTATTAGCCACATAGGTCTATATGTTTTTTGTTTTTTGTGGGTTTTTTTGCAGTACGCGGGCCTCTCACTGTTGTGGCCTCTCCCGTTGCGGAGCACAGCCTCCGGACGCACAGGCCCAGCGGCCATGGCTCATGGGCCTAGCCACTCCGCGGCCTGTGGGATCTTCCTGGACCAGGGCACGAACCCGTGTCCCCTGCATCGGCAGGCGGACTCTCAACCACTGCGCCACCAGGGAAGCCCCGGTCTATACATATTGACAAAGAAAGAGGTCCATGATCTATTTACTTTGAGTGAAAATAATTTGTGTACTATTTTCTACTAGTGAAAATAATTGGTGTATTATTTTCTACTAGTGAAAATATGGTGGTACATTACAAGCAATAAATATATATATATACAAACATACATATATATAAACGTATACATACATATATACATTTCAAAATTCTCAAAGAATATATATCAAACTCTTCACAGCTATGGGGCAGAATGGGAAGATTATTGGAGAATATTGGGGTATGGGTTTTTATACTCTACATACTTATTTATTGTTTTAGTATTTTGCTACAGTACATTTATGGTTTTTACATAAAAGCATTTTATTTTTGCAAAACACATAAAAATAGTTGCCCAGCAGAGTTGTTGTGAGAATTAGAGGTGAAGTGTGTTGAATGCCTGGCACCTAATGGGCCTTCAGTGAATGGCACCCAACAGTATGGCAGCCGTCTGCAAAGACCCTGGGAGTGGAGGAGGACCTATGACTTACTCACTTGTCTGCAACTTAAGCAGGCTGAATTCCTGGCGATATTTATCCTTTCGGGCTTCAGGCAGTGAGGTTTCAGAGGAGTGATCAGAATGTGAGGAGGAGGATTTCAGATCCAAATCTGCAGCAGGGCTGGAAAGGAAGCAGAAGGATTAGATTCTTCAATGTGCTTAAATTGGAAGTTAGAAGCTGATCTTACACTAGAATTCCCCTCATCTATGAGAACTAAGACTACTCCTCAATAAAAGTCCATGAGCATATAATTTATATAATCACAATTTGAGGGGACTGAAATATATTCAAAAGGTGCATGCTTAAACAGTTTAGTTTCCAAAAGTTAAATATAGAATTATCGGGGAACTTCCCTGGTGGTCCAGTGGTTAAAAATCCACCTTCCAATGCAGAGGACGTGGGTTCGATCCCTGATGAGGGAACTAAGATCCCACATGCTGTGGGGTAACTAAGCCCACACGACGCAACTAGAGAAGCGCATGTGCCGCAACAAAGAGCCCATGCTCTGCAACGAAAGAAAAGATCCTGCATGCTGCAACAAAGATCCCACATGATGCAATTAAGACCCAACGCAGCCAAATAAATAAATATTTTTTAAAAAGTATCATATAACCCAGCAATTCCACTCCTGGCATATAGCCAAAAGAACTGAAAACAGACCCTCAAACAGATACTTATACAAGAATGTCCATTGCACCATCACTCATAATAGCCAAAAGCTGGAAATAACCCAAATGTCCATTGATAGATGAATGGATAAATAAAATGTAGCGTATACATGCAATGGAATATTATTCAGACATAAAAAGGAATGAAGTTCTGATATATTCTACGACATGGAAGAATCTTGAAAACATTATGCTAAGTGAAATAAGCCAAACACAAAAGGACAAATATTGTATTATTCCACTTATATGAAATATCTAGAATAGGTAAATTCATAGAGACAGAAAGTAGATTAGATTAGATTAGAGTACCAGGAAATGGGGAGAGGGGAGAATGGAGAATCATTGCTTAATGGGCACAGAGTTTTCTCTTTGGGGTGATGAAAATGTTTTGAAAATAGTTAGTAGTGATAGTTGCACAACAGTGTGAGTATAACTTAATGCCACTGAATTGTACACTTAAAGTGGATAAAGTGGCAAATGTCCTGTTACATAATTTTTACCACAATTTTTTAAAAGATGAATGATGCGAATTCCCTGGCAGTCCAGTGGTTTGGACTCTGTGCTCTCACTGCCGAGGGCCTGGGTTCGATCTCTGGTCAGGGAACTAAGATCCCGCAAGCCATGCGGTGTGGCCAAACAAATAAATATAAAAATTAAAATTAAAACATAAATAAATAAAATAAAAATTAAAAATGCGTGATATACGGATACATGTTACAACATGAATGAACCTTGAAAACATTAGGCTGAATAAAAGAAGCCAGACACCAAAGACCAGATACCGGTGATTCCATTTATATGAAACACCCAGAACAGGTACACCCATAGAGATAAAATAGAGATTAGTGGTTTCCAGGGCTGGGGGGATAGGGGACATGGGGGTGACTGCTAAAGGGTACAGGATGCTTTTGGGGGGTGACAAAAATGTTCTAAAATTGACTGCAGTAATGATTGCACAACTCTGTGAATACACTAAAAACCATTGACTTGTACACTTTAAACCGGTAAATTATATGGTATGTGAATTATGCTTCAAATAAAACTGTTACCAAAAAAGATACGTTTTCAATTAAACCATTGACTGGAAAGAAAAAAATCAGTCAGTATAAAGAGAAGAGGCAGAAATAATCAAAAACAAACCTAGACTGAAATGGCTGTAGTAACAGAGCATTATGTTTAGTGCCTAACTTCTTGGCAGTTAAAAAGGCCTACAGCAAACTACTGTGAGTGTCAACAGAAAAAGTAATCACTTCTGGTCTAAGTGGCCTTGCATTTGATAGATGGCCTTGGACAATGCTTTCAGATGTAGTTAACTGTTATCAAGTCATAGGATCTTTTTTCATAATATTACATCACCCTGATATTTGAATCCTTTCAAACCAACTTCATACTGATAGTCTTGTTTGCTCCCTACAAACATCCTGTGATATAGGTGGGGCCAAAAGAATCATTTCCATTTGCAAGGGAAGTGGGCCCTCAAGGCAGCTAACGATAAAACACACCCCAGGCAGAGGCAGAGCTGGATCTCCAGGTTAAGTCTAGACTATGTTGCCTAAAAGTCATAAAGAACCCGAGTTCCATAACTCACAAGGCTTGTATAGCTCGATCTCTACTTTGTTTTTTTTTAAATCTATTTTATTATTATCATTATTATTTTTAATTTATTTTTGGCTGCGTTGGGTCATCGTTGCTGCGCACGGGCTTTCTCTAGTTGCGGCGAGCGGGGGCTACTCTTCGTTGCGGTGCGCGGGCTTCTCATTGCGGTAGCTTCTCTTGTTGCGAAGCACGGGCTCTAGGCACACCGGCTTCAGTAGTTGTGGCGCATGGGCTCAGTAGTTGCAGCTTGCCGGCTCTAGAGCGCAGGCTCAGTAGTTGTGGCACACGGGCTTAGCTGCTCCGCGGCATGTGGGATCTTCCCGAACCAGGACTCGAACCCGTGTCTCCTGCATTGGCAGGCGGATTCTTTTTTTTTTAACATCTTTATTGGAGTATAATTGCTTTACAATGGTGTGTTAGTTTCTGCTGTATAACAAAGTGAATCAGTTATACATATACATATATCCCCATATCTCTTCCCTCTTGCGTCTCCCTCCCACCCTCCCTATCCCACCCCTCTAGGTGGTCACAAAGCCCCGAGCTGATCTCCCTGTGCTATGTGGGGCTGCTCTCCACTAGCTATCTATTTTACATTTGGTAGTATATATAAGTCCATGCAGGCAGGTTCTTAACCACTGCGCCACCAGGGAAGTCCTCGATCTCTAGTTTTTAATAAACATATCTACACTAATAACTTTGAACTTTTGAAGTGTGCAGATAGAGCAAAAATGCAACAACTCAGAGTCCCCCTCCCAGTTCAAAGCGTATGATAATTTTGACACTGGGGTGAAATATGTCTCTTCTAAATATTTTTTATGTATTTGTGTTTGCCAAACAAACTGTGTAGAAAAGATTGCAAGGATAAAGGAAACTTTCCGAAAGAACTTTAGAAATATCCACCTACTTTGTTTTACTCAACAAACATTTAGCTGAGTACATTTTGTGGCAGGCATTGCTCTAGACACTGGGGATCCAAACAGTCCCTGCTCTCGGGAGCTTAGGCTCAAGGGGAAGAGGACATGGACAGATAAACAGATGATTGTGGAAGAGTGAGTAAATGCAGAGTTGGAGAAAGCAGGTTTTGCAAAAAAGTAGTATAATATGATATTAATTGTGAAAAATAAATACATATTTCTATGCATAAGAAAGAAATCAATTTTTTCTCATGCATATAAAAAAATAAAATGTTAACATTGATTCCCTAAGAGATAAGATTATTGTGACTGTTATTTTTAATACTGTTTTTTATATTTTCAAAATTTCTACAACGAACTTAAATTACTTTCTTTATAACAAAAATTGTTAGAAAAAGGTTTTCAAAACATTTGACCATAAAAGAAATATAAACAAAGTACAGAATACTTTTTTTCTAAATACAGTTTTACAAATAATTTTAAGGCCAACATCCACGAGAAGAAATAAAGCATGGCCAGCCCTTTCCTCCCACTCCCCAAAAACCATCTGTGTGTCCCTTTCCCAGAGAGGTAACCACTGTCCTGACTCTGACTGTTATGGTAATCATTTCTTTGATTTTCTTTAAGATTTACCACCTGTGTATGTATGTATGTATTCCCAAAAAATATGTAGTTTAATTTCACCTTCATAATAGCCAGTACTTGCACAGCCTGTATTGTATGCCAGGGAGTCTTCTAATCTCTTTACAGTGTATGTATTACCTCATTTAATCCTCACAACTGTGAAGTATTACCCCCATTTTGCAGATAAGAAAGCTTCACCAGGGAGGTGAAGTAATTTGCCCAAATTCACTCAGATGCCAAGTGACAGAGTAAGATTTGAACCCAGTCTGGCTCCAGAATCCATGCTCTTGCCAAATATGTCACACTACCCCTCAGACTGTTGGCCCCCTGGTCAGAATTGACCCCAGCGTTTACAGCTCTTCCCTGGACCCTTACTTACTCTGGGTGAACAGACCCTCTGCCGGGGCTGAAAGGCCCACTGATGCTTAGACCTGTTTCAATAGAAGATGAGGGGCTGACACTTCTGCCAGAGGACATCATGTTGGCAAAGCATCCCTTAGATTCCAGAAAATAATTGAGTTTAGTACCTGCAACACATAGATATCACCATTTGATTACATTCATGAAAATACCTCCCACTTTATCTTGTTTCCTAGATGATAAATAATTTCTTTTTAAAAAATAACATTTGTGGGAGTTCCCTGGCAGTCCAGTGGTTAGGACTCAGCACTTTTACCACCATGGTCCAGGGTCAATCCCTGGTCAGGGAACTAAGATCCCACAGGCTGCATGGCGTAGCCAAAAAAAAAAAAGTTTGAGCATTTACTGTATACTTGAGATTGTGTTAACATCTTCACACATTATCTCATTTAATTCTCATAACAACGCACAGACAGAAGTATTACTTATCCTTCCATTTTACAGATGAGAAAACTGAGGCTCAGAATGTTGAGCAACCAAGACCACATAGAAAATAAACATGTTGGCCCAGGTTGGATCACAGCTCCTATAACACTAAAGTCTAAAAAGGCTAACTTCTGTGTTAGATTGCTTGTCCCCCGGCCACATAGTTCACCTACTCTAACTAAACTAAGTGGAAGAAAGAAGGTCTGAATTGAGCTATATATCACTGTACATTGTATTGAGCATCTCAAGAAAATTCCCCAAAGGATTTATTCATAGAAAGACTAGCGAGTATAGCTGGTGATCACAATCCAAAGAACTGTCTTCAGAACTTCTACGGGTTCCCCTCCCACCGCAGTGTCATCATTCTTTTATATCACATCTTCCCCACCAGACTGTGTCTTATTCATCTTAGTAGCACTCAGAGCAGTGCTTGGCACAAATAGATACTCAATAAATGTTTGAGTGAATAAATGGCAAAGCATTATAACTCCCCAACCACCCACGATTACAAGTCCTGAAACCCAAGGACAGTCAGATAGAGAAGTACACCCACCGTCTTCACTCTGCTGTACAATGACTCCTATGCGAAAGTCAATCTGTTCTCTCATCATTTTATATAGGTGTGTGCGTTGTCCAGTCACTTAAAAAAAAATCAGATGACTGGATATTGCACTTCTTTATGCACACCTTCAGAGAGCACAGATGCTCCACAGATAAAATGTAAGCTCTCGGTTATAGGAGAATTTTAAGAAACAAGAGTCGGACTTCTCTGAGTCTGGAGTACATTTTTAGACTGACTGCTGTTCCACCTACACAGTATCATGATTCACATGTATGTGGCATATGCCAGGCACCTGGGCAAATTCCCACCATCTGTCAGAGGAACTGACCCTTAGCCAATTCTTTATTCGTTTCCTATCAACACCCTCTCAAATTCATCTATCAAGCGAATCATATTTTTTCCACCTTTGTCAAGTCCCAACCCTACCACCAAACCCTTTACTCTTAAGAGGACTTTGCCTATGACTCTACAAAGTTTAAAGGCCAGCTGAGCTACTTCCTCCCCTCACAATACCCCCATCCTGGGGTTTCTCAGGGTAAGGACTGTTGCATACAGAGTTAACAAAAAAAAAGACGCGGGTGGGGGAAGGAAGATAAAAACAAAAACAAAATAACAAAAAATATAATAAGTAATTTAAAAATACAGATTCCCAAATCCCATTACAGACCCATCAAACTGGAATCTCGTGTGGTGAAGCCTGGGAACCCACATTTTTAATAAGTCTCCCTCTACCTCTTAGGCTCATGCTTGGCAGTGAACTTCCTCCTCTTCAAGCCCAGTTCCATCACTGCCCTGCATTCCATCCTGTCCCTCTTCCTGACTCCCTATATGTGTCCAGTCATGAAAATCACCTTGAGGCACTTGTTCAACATGCAGATTCCAGGGCTCTGACCCAGACCTACAGGGGACAACCCGAGAATCAGTATGTTTAAGAAGCACCTCAGGGGACTTCCCTGGTGGCACAGTGGATAAGACTCTGCACTCCCAATGCAGGGGGTCCAGGTTCAATCCCTGGTCAGGGAACTAGATCCCGCATGCGTCCCGCAACTAAGAGTTCACATGCCACAACTAAGGAGCCTGCGTGGCCCAACCAAGACCCGGTGCAACCAAATAAATATTTTAAAAAATAAAAAGAAGCACCTCAGGTGATTCTCAGAGCCAGCCAAGTGTGGGAAGAGCTGCTCTGGAACATGGCACAGAGCCTAGAGCAGCCCTCGGTACATGAGGGCCAACTGGTTGCTTGAGGGGTGAGTAGCTGGGATGCAGTGGAGCCCAGTGGAGGGCAAAGCTGTGAAGAGAGAGCACAGGTCCACAGCAGCCCCGGACACGGAACCACAAATGTGGTGTCAACGAATACAACACAGACCACACTCTCTGACCACAATGCAATACTATTAGAAATCCATAATAAAAAGACAGCCAAAAAACATCCATAAGCTTGGAAACTCAAACCACACCTCTAAGTATTTCATATGATAGAAGAAAACATAACGGAACTCATGAGGTACTTAATGATCAATGACATATGTACAATATATCAAAACTGTGGGATTCAACTAAAGCAGTAATTAGAACCTAGAACCTTAAATGCATAAACTGTATTTTACTGAATGTAAGACACTGTAATAATATTACTATTCTATGTACCACAAAGAACAGAGGCTGCCAATTAAATTATGACACATGCTTTATCACTTAGCACTTCCACTTAATACCTATTGAAGCACCATTTCAGACTTACTTAGATATAGATTTTAATCACATATCACTCGTGTGCATATTTAAAGAAGGAAAATATAAGCAAAATCAATTGGTTAAGGGGCTTCCCTGGTGGCGCAGTGGTTGAGAGTCCGCCTGCCGATGCAGGGGACGCGGGTTCGTGCCCCGGTCCGGGAAGATCCCACATGCCGCGGAGCGGCTGGGCCCGTGAGCCATGGCCGCTGGGCCTGTGCGTCCGGAGCCTGTGCTCCGCGGCGGGAGAGGCCACGGCAGTAAGAGGCCCGCGTACCACAAAATAAATAAATAAATAAATTGGTGAAGGCATTCTTAAACCTTACATTCAAAAGTCTGATTACTGAATCACTTTTCAACTCAACCCCTAAAGGTCACATTTTCCACCTAAATTGACCTCACGCCTGCATTATTCAGTGCTCATCCAGCAAAGTTTATGACAGTTACTTTACATGGGCTACTGGGCCCACAGCACCGGTAAGACCAATCCAATTTCAGAGACACAAACTGTGAAAAATATCTATCTTACAAGTAACAGGTTATAGTGTTAAAAAACAAAGATTCCAAAATTAATGACCTAAGCTTTCAATTCAAGGAATAAGGGGAAAAAAGGCAAACATCTCAAAATGATAAGGAAAGAAATCATAAAATAAAAGCAGAAATGAATGAAATAAAGAAGATTATCAGAATTATGGCTTCATGGAAAAACTAATAATGTAGATAAAGTTCAAGAAAAAAATCTTAATACAAGTAAACAGTATAAG
Organism: Orcinus orca; assembly: GCF_937001465.1. Classification (NCBI taxonomy): domain Eukaryota; kingdom Metazoa; phylum Chordata; class Mammalia; order Artiodactyla; family Delphinidae; genus Orcinus; species Orcinus orca. The sequence goes on along the minus strand of NC_064568.1, from coordinate 75,054,532 downwards.
AAATGAAAGAGAAGCCATAATTACAAATAAAATAGAAATAACTTTACCCATAAAGAAATTGAGTACGAGAAATATCAAATAACTTGCTCAAGGTTACAGAGCAATGGAGTATAATTTATAAAATGTAGTTTAGGGCTTCCCTGGTGGCGCAGTGGTTGAGAGTCTGCCTGCTAATGCAGGGGACACAGGTTCGAGCCCTGGTCTGGGAGGATCCCACATGCCGCGGAGCGACTGGGCCCATGAGCCATGGCTGCTGAGCCTGCGCGTCTGGAGCCTGTGCTCCATAACAAGAGAGGCTGCGATAATGAGAGGCCTGCGCACCGAGATGAAGAGTGGCCCCCATTTGCCACAACTAGAGAAAGCCCTCGCACAGAAACGAAGAACCAACACAGTCATAAATAAATAATTAAAAAAAAAATGTAGTTTAATGTTACTGACACACACCCTGACAGATAAATCAATAGAATAGCAAATGTAGATAGAATAAAATTTTATGTGGTAACAGTGGCATCTTATCTCAGTGAAGAAAGGATAGATCATTCAAAAAAGATTGCTGGAACAACTAATTAATCATTTGGCATGAAAATAAAATGAAATCTCTCTTACCCCAAAATAAATTCCAAATGAATTATAAATTTGAATGTAAAAATTAAAAGATATACCTGAAAAATTATAAGTGAATGTTTACATAATGTCAGAGTGGCGAAGTTATTTCTAAGAAAGATATCAAATACAGGCAAAATAAAAGAAAGATGCATAGATTAAATACATATACATTTAAAACTTCCATAGCAAACTCTAAACTGGGAGGAAATTTATAACATACACGATAAGAAAAAGAGTTAATAATCATGACAAAGTATGAGTTTTTTAACATTTGTAAGATGAAAATAAATACCCAAGAGAAAAAAATGGGCAAAAGACATTATTAGGTAATTCATTAAACACACACACCCAAATAGCCTATGTACGTTTGGAAAAAAAAGTTCATCCTTACATTAGTAAAAGAGCTGAACTTAAAATGAGATACTATTATTCACTATCACTTTGCAAATACCCACAGCTGGCACAGCTTGGAGAAATGGCATTCTTGTACATTGCTGCTGAAAATATCTCCATCTCACTGAAGAACAAATTGGCCATTTATGTCCTCCAAAGCCTATGAGAAGTGCCCTTTTCATCCAAGGTTCTACTTCTAGAAACACATCTATGAAAAAAGGTGTGAAATGTATGTATAAGGATGCAGAAGGGACCCACACATGTAGAGAAAAAATAAGATCAAGGGCAGAGATGTCTTCTAGGTTGAGACCTGTATGTCAGTTCTGAGTTACTTATCATAGCATCTACTTATGATAGTATTTGCCCAGAGGTTTTAACAGGGGCTGCCTTTTCATAGCCCGGAAATATTTTATATTGTATATTGTATCGGCCACTAGAGGACAGGAGAGCTCATCAAAGCAGGGATTGGCTGCTAGGGATGGTATCAGAGGGAGCCCCTCACAAGATTTTGGGGTTTGTTTTTTTAATTTGAGGGGCAAAATGTAAATGTATTATGCGACCTTGAGTAGCATGCATTGAAATCACATCTACAAGTGTAGCCTATTTCTTTGTTTGCTTAGAAGTTTCATGCTGGCAACACTCTAGAAAGTGGCCTATGGTTGCTGTAAGAGCAGACTTGTCTGACCGGCCAGGGCAGGAAGAGCAGTGGCTCTGCTCAAATGACACATTCTCCAGAGCCAGCTGACTTCCGGGTCTTCCTAGTAGTAATTCAGCCTCAAACATGACCTAGAGACACTTAAGCATGACCTCAGGCTGCCCCTCCACATCTCCTCAGGTAGGAGAAGAGGACTGGAAATGCAAGTCTGAACCCACCCATTCTGAAACTGATGTTCCCACTGTGTAGAGTAACATTGAGTTACTTTCAGCAAGTCAATGACCTGTCGTGCCCAGCTCCCATTGCGTATCCCACCTCTCTATCTAGCACTGTAGGCTGGGGTGAGGCACTGTAACCTAAGGAACGTCCTTCTCGAAAGGGTCACCATTCATCTTGAGAATTGTTACTCAAATGCAATTAAAATCCAGTGAGTCATAAGATAGAAAATCCTAACAAGTCGCTAAAACTCTATGAAATATGAAAAGATGGTCCAACCTTAAGGACCAAGAGAAGGTTCTGATGACTAGAAAGGAATCAGAAAAGAAAAAGAAGTTTAGAAAAATGTCTGTTTCTGGGACTTCCCTGGTGGTGCAGTGGTTAAGAATCCGCCTGCCAATGCAGGGGACACAGGTTCGAGCCCCGCTCCGGGAAGATCCTACATGCCGTGGAGCAACTAAGCCTGTGTGCCATATCTACTGAAGCCCGCGTGCCTAGAGCCCGTGCTCCGCAACAAGGGAAGCCACTGCAATGAGAAGCCCGCACATCGCAACAAAGAGTAGCCCCCGCTCATGGCAACTAGAGAAAGCCCACGCGCAGCAAGGAAGACCAAACACAGCCAAAATTTAATTAATTAATTTTTTAAAAAAAGATAGAAAGTCTGTTTCTTCGGTAACAGCTGTGGAATTCACGATAATTATTTCCATTTCTTTAGGCAGGAATAACACCTTACATAACCAAGGCTCTTTCACACAACTGTCATCTCAGCAGATTTACACCATAGCACTGTCTGGTGGGGAGAAAATAATACAGCAAGCCAAGTTAGCTTAATGTGGGTACTCTTTAACCAAACACTCAGTTTCCCATCCCTGCTTATCTGCTCAACAAACAAACTAAAGATCTAGCATGGTGGTTTTTAACCCTTTTTTGGATCACAGACTCCCCCAAGAATTAATGAAAGCAGTGGGCCCTCTCTGCTGGAAAAATGCATATATCCCCACAGTTATGCTCAGCTGGTTCATGGAGCTCCTTTCCTTCCTGAAACCCATGGGCTCCACATGAAGCTGAGCTCAGATGTGGTCTCCTGAGTAGACACACCTACGCGGCAGAAAAAGAAGCCATGGATCTTTGGTTAATGTGGTCTGGAGATCTCAGACGCTGGTGCTCTTCCAGTACCCCTAACTCAGAAACCTGAAGCCCCTCCACCCACCCTTAAAACAGCAGGTCCCTCCTCTATCCCCCTGGTCAACCTGAAAACTGCAGAAAGGTCTGGAGCTTAAAGCTAGAATCCCAGAACCTTTTTCTCCTTGCTGAACTAGCCACGTTGGGCAATGAATGGCTCAAACTCCTACCGCTCTACTGGCGCCCGCTTGTAGGTGGGTAGTAAATCATACCTCCATCCTCTCCCAGCACTTACAAATTAAGAGATTACAGACCTGGAACACAGGAGACCAGAGACCAAGCTCAGATCTGATGGGACAGATACAGAGCATTCTACAATCCCTTTTTGCAGCATGAAGGCCACCCACCTGTATGTACTCACTCAGAGGTTTTCTGAGAGACTGTCGCTGCTCTGCTCCATGGCACTGTTCTCTGAAGGCAAATGCGCTCCCTAACATCCTCCTCAGCCTTAAGAACCAATCATGCCATCCATTATTTAATTTAAACCTTTCATTAAAGTGTTCATAATTTCCACCTGAGTTGTCCCATCCAATACACAATGCCACAAATCTAGTATATGAGCAAAGAAAAAAAAAAAGAAGAAGAAAGGTCCTGGGCTTTGTAGACCGTAAGACTCATGTCAAATCCCAGTTTCATCGTTTATTGACTGAAGCACTGGGCAGGTCAAACCTCTGGCCCCCATTACTCTTTGTAATATACCTCTTGGCTGTTAGGAGATCCGGGGAGGTCACTTATGAAAGCTCTGCTATGATGCCGCTCTCTGCCTTATCAGATCTTGGGTCTGATGCTGCTCTCTGCCTTATCAGATCTTCGGTTAATACAGACAGTATTAATACAAGTAGTTCTTTTTACATGCTCCCAAACTAGCCTCCTTTTAAACTTTAACAATGCCTTCTTGGGCTTCCCTGGTGGCACAGCGGTTAAGAATCCACCTGCCAATGCAGGGGACATGGGTTCAAGCCCTGGTCCAGGAATGATCCCACATGCCGCAGAGCAACTAAGCCTGTGTGCCACAACTACTGAAGCCCGCGGGCCTAGAGCCTGTGCTCCGCATCAAGAGAAGTCACCGCAATGAGAAGCCCGCGCACTGCAATGAAGAGGAGGCCCCGCTCACCACAACTAGAGAGAGCCCACGCAGCAACGAAGACCCAACGCAGCCAAAAATCAATAAGTAAAATAAATTAATTAATTTTTTAAAAATGCCTTCTCACTCTAGTGTACTTGGATAGGGCAACAAAATCCCACCCAGCCCTCCTGATTTCTTAAACTCAACTGTATCTCCACTCTCCTGTGGTCATGCCAGAGTCTCCTTTCTCTTGAACCTTCTCCAGCTCACTGCTGCAGATCGCTGTGTAGATGGGGGGGAGTTGACAGCCCCGTGGACAGTTTCCAGTGTCCATGGATGGAGCTATGCATGTGTCGGTTTTAAATATTAAAAGCAACCTGGAGACAACGAAAAGACCTTTGTAAGAAAGGCATCAGTCAAAACAAACAGAAACTCCACGGGCCATTGAAAGTCAGGCGGGCAGGGTTGGCCTCTTAATAAGAGCTTCCCTCCTTCCCCCTGATTGGGCGTTTCCCGGTTTGGATGCCCGCCGAGCTCCCCTGGGCTCTCGCCCCGCCCACCGAGATGGGCCTTCCACCACTTCTCCCAGGGGAGGCCTGGCTCTACGCTCGGAGACCTCCAAGGAGGATGCAGCCGACATCAACGCACCAACCCCAACCGGCAGCCGAACTGTCGAACGCCAGGCCGAGGAACCAAGAGCCAAGCGCAAGAGGGACGTCGCCGCCACCTGCTCCTCCAGCGGCGGCGCGTTCTGGAGTTGCCAGGACACCTGCCCAGCAACGCGAGGCCGCCGCCTCCGGCCAGGCTGGGCTTCCCGGTCCTCCTCCCTCTGTATCCCGGGGCTCTTTGGGCCTCCGCACGTGATGGAGTCATTCGAAGGGGTTAGAACTAGAGTCTCCAGCCTTGGTGGGGCGTCGTGGGCAAGGACCGCTGGAAAAGCGGCTTGGTGTTTCTGGATTTTTTTTCTTTTCTTTTTAAGAGTTGTGGTTCTTCTCCAGGCAATTTTCATTATCGGGACTGTAGCCCCTGGTAGCAGTGAAGGATAAGCCCTCCACAGAGCTTGCAGATGCCCGCTTATAATTGGCTTGGATTAGACAAGATCACCTGCCACTTCAGAGCGCCTTTTCTGGGCCAGGCTCCCTGGTGGATGTTATCTTCCTTAAGCAGCCAGCTGCATTTTTCAAAATAGAAAGCTGAATTTGAGCAAGGGCTTGCTCAAGGTCAGCCAGAAAACTGAGATTCATTTCCAAGTTTTCTTATTCCAAATCTACCACTCTCTCCATCATACCAATTTAAACTTATCTTACTAATACTTACCAGCATGTAATCAATCGTGCAGGCAAAGCTTTTCTCCAAGTCTGGTTTAAGTCCCTCAATTCAAATTCTGGCCTAATTTCTCCCCTGGTGAAGTGAAAAAAAAAAAAATTAGACTGTGTTTTTATTTTTAATAATCTTTTTAGTGACTATAAGAAAAATTTTTTTACTGATTATTACACAAAAGTGGTCATTGTAGAAATCTTGAAAAATATTAAAAAATATTGTTAATACGCATAATCCCACAATCTAGATAAAACACTTTTTTCTGGATATCTATTTCTGTATAACAAATTGCCCCGAAATTGCTTTAAACAACAACAATCATTATTATCTCCTGATTCTGGGGGTTGGCTAGGCTAAGCTAGGCTATTTCCATTTGGGGTCATGTGGTTGCAGTCAGAAGGTGGCTGGACCTTCCTCACTCATATGTCTGGTGACTTGTGTTGACCATAAACTGGGACCTCAGCTGGGGCTTTAGCCATATCACCTACGCATGGCTTTTCCATGTACTTCTTCACAGCATGGCGTCTGGGTTCCAAATAGGAGCATCCCAGGAGAATCAGGCAGAAGCGTCCACAGCCATGGATGTAAGGAGAGGGAACTCTGACTACACCTCTCACTGGGAGAATCCAGGTCACATTGTATGAAGAGCCTAGGGGGTGGGGGACCTTGTTGTAACCATCTTAGAAAATACAACCTGCCACACCACTACTAATATTTAAGAGTTATTTTCTCCCTGTCCTTTTTTCTATGCACATAAGTGTTTCTGTTTTTGGTTTTGTTTTTGTTGGGGTTTTTTGTTTGTTCGTTTGTTTTTGGCTACGACGCGCGGCTTGTGACCTGGGTTGGAACCCGGGCTGGGGCAGTGAAAGCTCAGAGTCCTACTGGACCGCCAGGGAATTCCCAACATATATGTTAACATAAGTGGAATTTAACTACATATACAACTTTCTAGAATGCTTTTTAAAATTTCACATTATATCCTGATGATTTCCTCTTATTAAAGTGTCTTTTAAAACCACATTTTATCTGTTTAATTATCCCATGGTAGAAGAGGTAACATTTCTACTAGAAGTGTTAGCTGGGCAACAGCATAGTTATTAAAATTGTAATGCCAAGAAGGCAGAGATTTTTGTCTGTTTTGTTCCCTGCTACATACCAAGCACCTAGCACAGTGCCTAGCACATATAGACACTCAATAACCATTTGTTTAATGAATGTATAAATGGGTGGATGGATTGTTGATTTAAATGGCCTGAGCTGAGGCCCTCTCCTATTTGCATCCTCCTGCAAAGAAAGAGACCAGGCCTCTAACCTGCATCACCTGGTTTCAAAACATCAAGACCTGTTGGTCCGGGGATCGTGGGGCAGCCGGGTAGATCGCAGAGTCGAAACTCTCTCTCATCCTAGGTGTCCTGCGTACTGCGGGCTCGTAAACCTTCCATTACTCTGCAGATTTAAAGCCTCCCGGGCCACTATGCATTCATCCCTTGGGCAAGTTTTAGATGCTTCCTGCGCCTGGTCGAGGTCTGGCAGGGCACGGGAGTCACCTAAGGGGTTCTCCGGGCGGCGGAGCCCCGGAAGCCTCCCACGTGCGCAGCTGGACTGCCCGGGTTCGGCAGCAGAGGTGAGGGTTTGGGGTGCTCGATGCGTCCAGAAGCCCGAGACCTCCTGAAGCTCCCGGAAAAGCCTGCTGGTACAGCCTGGAGGGCGCTCACCATCCGGCAAGACGGGCTTCTCCAGGGTCTCCCACTGGCGTCTCCTCTTTTGGCTGCGCCTCCCAAACCAAGCACGGCGTGGAGGTCACCGCGGGACCCACGTGGGAACAGAGGGTTGACGCAGGAAGTGGGGCCGATACCGGGCCCCCGAAATCAACTCGACCTTCTTTCGGGCTGTAGGGCCCTCTTTGCTGCTCTGCAATCTGGGATCCTTCCGTGCCGTGAGCTGGGTCTGAGAACTTAGGACTCCGCGGCCACCACCAGCACAAGTAGGGTTTACGTGTCTAAGTACGATGTTTTTCTGTTCTTGTTTTTGTTTTGAAATTGCTGTTTTTGAAGGTCACAAGTGGTTGCATATCGGCAGTTTCAGGATCCAACCTAATCGTAAAAGGCAAACGCTTCTAGCAGGTTCCATGGCGAGGTGAGAGCAAGGTGAGCTGGACCTTAGCCCCACCGACCCCTCTGCCCTGCGGATCCCCCTTCTTGTTTACTAACTGGGGGCTCAGCTCTGAGAAGGGACAGCAGAGTGAGGCAGGTGGAAGCCGGTGGACCCCCGCGGGTGTTGCAGGCACCGAATCGGGAGGGTCCGGACGTTCTCGTTCTTGCTTGGCCTGCTGCGATTCCAGACCCTTTAGAGCACAGGGTGAGGCAGCTGTAAGAACTAGGTGTCCGGGGATTAGAGGAAACCAGGCAGCAGAGGGGGAGTGATATCAAATAAACTCTACTCCTGTTCCTTTCGGGTCTTAGTGGAACAGCGGCGAGAAACTTTGAGCCTAGAAGGATGGCACTGTTTGATAGCCGGCAGTCAGGGACACCGGTAAAAAGCCTCTTGTGTCTGGTAAACCTCAAGAGTTTCAACCTAAATTGTGGCGGGGGGGGGGTCTTAAACATCACCTCTCCCCCCCCCCAGCTGCACTGCAAACAGCTCAAGTATGGGAGCCTCTCTTCCCCAAAGTGAAGAGTCACCACAAACCCTCATTTGACATGCTGTCCCATAAACACACACCAGAGGGCAGTGTAATCCAGGACATGGGAAATAAAATGCGATGGGAGATTCTCTACTGATGCCTTCAGGCGGAGGCATCACAAGCCTCCTACAAGGCGGGCGCTGGGGAAATGCGTGTTGAGTGGATTACTGATGCACCATCGTCTTTGAAAACCTTCCGTGGTAGGCAGAGGGGGCCTGGCAAAGATGGACGAGAGGGAGCCTCAGAACCTGTTTACCACCACCAGCTCCCAAATGCTCAAAGGGCCGCACCACCAGTTCAGGTCAGGAAACAGTTACCAAGCACGTCCTATGTGCCAGGCACTGTGCTAAGGGCAGGGATTCAAAGGTGAGTAAAACCCAGTCCCTTCCCCAGTTGAGCGCCTATGATGTGCTAATCTCTTTACATTCATTATCCCATTTAACTCTTAAAATGGTAAAGTGTTGTAAGAATCATCCCCATTTTACAGATGATGAAAAACAGAGTCAGAGGGGTAAAGTACTAGTCCCATTAGTAACTGGCAAAGATGGAGTTTAAACCAGCTGTCTCTAGATTCAGAGGCAGGGCCCTCACTACTGTGAGCATTCTTTTTTTTTTTTTTTTTGCAGTACGCAGGCCCCTCACTGCTGTGGCCTCTCCCGTTGCGGAGCACAGGCTCCGGACGCGCAGGCTCAGAGGCCATGGCTCACGGGCCCAGCCGCTCCGCGGCATGTGGGATCTTCCCAGCTCGGGGCACGAACCCACGTCCCCTGCCTCGGCAAGCGGACTCTCAACCACTGCGCCACCAGGGAAGCCCTGTGAGCATTCTTAGTATGTGCTCTTATAAGGTTATTGAGAGGATTAATGAATAAACACACATAAAGCGTTTAGCATGACATGCACACATTAAGAAGCCAGTAAGTATGCACTTTTGTTAAGAGCATTTCCTTCTATAACTGATTTCTCTAACTATGAAGTACCAGCTCAAATCTGATGCAAGAGGAGCTGAACAAGAGGAGCTGTTCTGTTGGGGAAGGGGTGAGGAGAGAAAACAGTAGATGCAATTTTCACTTCTGCAAGTTGTTTTAGAGCCAGAGGCCTTTGGGAAGGGGTCAGGTCATCCCCCCTACCCTGCTCACCCTGCACTCTGTGAGGAGGGCTGCTAAACCCCCTCATGTCCCACTCCCACTCAGGTGTTGAACCAGGACCAGGGACAAAGAGCCTTCTGAAGCACCCGCTTTAGGAAGCAAATGGGGAAGACTTCCTCCTGGGGTGGATGGGCTCCGCCACACAAACTCAAAGAAAAATGTAAAAATGCCTGGGTTAGGGAAGCCAGGCAAATCTAGGAAATTCTCCCCAGGAAAAGGAGGGTGCAAGACAGAAATGGAGCAAATGTACACAGTAAACTCGGAAAATAAATTCGAGTTAGTGTTCAGAGGGACTTCCCTGGTGGTCCAGTGGTAAAGAATCCACCTTCCAAGGCAGGGGACGCAGGTTCGATCCCTGGTTGGGGAACTACGATCCCACGTGCTGCGGGGCAACTATCCCGTGTACCACAACTACTGAGCTTGCACACCTCAACGAGAGAGCCCACGTGCCGCAAACTACAGAGCCCACGCGCCACAAGTAGAGAGAGAAAACCTGCACGCCACAACTAGAGAGAAGCCCGCGCGCGCCAACAAAGAGACCGCGTGCCGCAACTAAAACCCAACACAGCCAAAAACAAAATAAAGATGAAAATAAAGTAAATAAATATTTTTTAAAAAGAATTTAGAAGAGAAAAATCTTAAAAAAAAAAAAAGTTAGTGTTCAGAGACCAGTGTGAGGAAAAATACCCCAGCTGATGTTGTGATAAAGGTCATGTGATCCATTTTATAAAACATTAGGTGTGACAGAGAGGTCACCTAGCTCATGGTGGAAAAGCCAACTAGAAAATGGTACGGCCACAGCCCAAGCTGGTGGTGAGATGGGGTGTCCTGCTCAGCTCTGCCCTCTTCCCCTTCAGGTCCACCTCCATGCTTTTTTTCCCTACAAGCGTAAGAATAAACAGACTTCCCCGAGAAAAAGAGAAAAAATGAAAACAAAAGCTGGGAGATGGGCTGACATGGTATGAGGACCAAGGTAACCAAAGGTGGGAGGGTTGCTTTCTGCTTAGAGGATTGCCAGGGAGAGTCCAGGGCTTGGTCAGGTATCATAGTCCATTTGGTGGGACTCCTACCTTTACTAAGTATCTGGGCTCAAGGAAAACAAGACATGTCCATTTCTTACTCAACACCAGATATCCGTTCTCCTTTCAAAATGGCAGCACGGTTACTGGTATTGATTTATGGAGGGCTTACCCTGCGCCAGGCATTGTGTCAGATTTTCACTCTCGCTTACCCCCATGACAGTCCTGTGGGATGGGTAATATTCTTCTTTCCATTATCTCCGAATCTCAGCCCAGAGAAGTTAATTAACTTCCTCAAGGTCATAAGACCTTACAGAACCCAGCTCATACCAGGCATCTGCGTTTTGGAGGGCTGGTTCCCTGTGTTAATAACTGGTTAGAGTTAGGGAGCATCCCAGCTAATGGAGCCAAGACACACTCAGCAGAGTTCTGTCCTTAGAGCACTCATTTTTTTCTTATTCTTTTTTTTTTTTTTGGCTGGTTTTATTTTTATTTTTTATACAATTTTTAAAGGTTACACTCCATTTACAGTTATTACAAAATATTGGCTATATTGCCCGTGTTGTACAATATGTCCTTGTAGCCTATCTTACACCCAATAGTTTGTACCTCTCACTCCCCATCCCTATATTGCCCCCGCACACTGATAACCACTAGTTTGTTCTCTGTATCTGTGAGTCTGCTTTTTTGTTGTATCCACTATTGTCATATTTTTTAGATTCTTTTATTGCTCCATTGACACAATGTGACCATAAGCCCAGGTAGACCCCAAAACTGGACATCTAGACCCTGTTAGGAATCAAACTTATACTCCCTGGAAACCTCTCAGACATTGGCAACACTGAACAAAGACAGCAGAAAGGCCCAGTGCTCACCAGAGGCATAGGGGGTGTGTGTGTGTGTGTGTGTGTGTGCGCGCGCGCGCACGTGCACACACTGCTCCTTTCCCACCACCCGTCTGAGGGAGCTGCAGCTGCAGTATTCCTTTCCTCTCGTCCACCTCATTCTTCTTCTTGGAGGCCTTTCCCCACTTGCTCTATCCTCAGATCCCACCACCACTTCCTTCCTTACTCATACATCAGCCACCTACTTCACTTACGCTTTTTCGCTCTGCTTCTGCATTTTGGTATTTGTATGAGTCAGCTATTGCCACAATAATGCTCCATAACAAACTTCCCCCAAACTCAGTGAGCTACAACAAGCATACATTCTTATCACTCATGGGTCTAGAAGTCAGCTAAGATCAATCTACTTCAGGTTCAGGTCAGCCTGGCTCCAGGGTGTCCCTTAGATTCAGCTTCACTCCACAGGATTTGTCTCATTCTCCTGAAATCAGCAGGAGGCATCCTGCTGAACATCCCCAAGGCATGTTCTTCTCATGTCAAATGGCATAAGCACAAGAGGGGTTGAGTGAATTGGCACACCGTCCCTTCCACCCATATTCTGTTGGCCAAAGCAAATTATAATACATGGGAAAACAAAACCATTGAAGTGGGGACATGTACTCCATCCACACCAGCGGGGGATAATACATCCCATGGTACAGGGTGTGGATGTATAATTCAAGCACAGGGAGGGTCTGATGAATTGAGAATGGTCATTTCATCCAGTGAATTTCACGTCCATACTCAAGAGTTCCACCAAAACAGCCATGGGGTTAGGAGGCTGCTGGTCCTTGTTACCGTACAAGTGAAGGGAAAAACATCTTCCTCTCCAGTCATCTCCAACGCCTATAACAAACTGTGGTCCACTTTTCTGACACCTGTATTGCTCACTGGTTCACTCTATGGGGCTTTGGAAAGACCAAGGCCTTGGCTGCAGGACTGCCCACTTCCTCCAAACCAACATGCTCGTGATGCTCACGCTCTGAAGTAAGGAATGGACATGTCCTCTCATCACACTTCCATCTTTTCAAATTCCTATCCTGCTTTTTTGTTTTCCAGAAACATTCTAAACCAGATGTGCCTTTCTCCCGGATGAAACAGGCCTTGAAGAGTTCCAGATGTTCCTTCCTCAGCTAAACGGGATTCAGATTTAGGGAAGGGGTCAGGGCAGGAAAGAGGTAGAGCTGCATACTTAACACATTTTTCTTTTAAACAGACACTCTTGGATACAAAGCCCTCAGATTCAGAAAGCAAGTCTTTCAGAGCAGAGGAAGAAACATTCAGAAATCATCATTGTTGGAAGGCAGCATCCTTCAAACATGACTTAGATTTATTCTAAAAGATGGCGTTCGTATCACCGATGAGCACGTAACGAAATCCACTTATTACTGAGGCGGGCAAGGGAAATTAACTGTGAGGTTGGCAGCTCCTATTACACGGAGGCCGTGATCTGACACTGAGACATCAGCTGCATAGCAGTTTCTCATGGTGCTGACAGAAAATCAGAGAAAAATCCATGAGAACAGTCTTCGAGGCACCATTGCTGGCTGGGGACTGTCATCACACAGGTGGACATTAATAAACTTACACCAAATGAAAAGAAATGGGAGACAGATGGTGTCTGGTCTCAAGGCCGTAGCCAGTCCACTTCATATTGAAAGTCCACGGACATATAGGAGGTCCCTGGAGTGGTCAAATTTATAGAGAAAGAAAGTAGAATGGTGGTAACGGGGGCTGGGGGTCGGGGGATGGGGTGCTGTTCTTTAATGGGTATAGAGTTTCAGCATGGGATGGTGAAAAAGTTCTGGAGACGGATGGTGGTGATGGTTGCACAACAATGTAACTGTACTTGAGAATGGTTAAAATGGTAGATGTTATGTAATGTATATTTTACAATAAAAATGACTGTTTTTAAAGTCCACAACCACCGGAAAATCCATCTAGCAGTTCACCTAAGTGCACCTTTCTGCACCTATGTTATACTGCAGTGACTTTTAATTTTTTTTTAATTTTTTACACAATTTTTAAAGATTACTTTATAGTTACTACAAAATATTGGCTATATTCTCTGTGTTGCACAGTGCATCCTTGAGCCTATCTTATACCCAATAGTTTGTACCTTCCACTGCCCCACCCCTATATTGCCCCCCCACCTCCCCACTGCTAACCACTAGTTTATGGTCTGTATCGTCAATGACTTTTATATATATGTATATATGTGTTTGTGTGTGTGTGTGTATATGTGTATATATATTATATATAATACATATTTTTTTTTGTTGGTTTGTTTGTTTTTAAATTTTGGCCGCACCGCCTGGCTTGTGGGATCTTAGTTCCCTGACCACGGCAGTGAAAACGCCAAGTCCTAACCGCCGGACCACCAGGGAACTCCCTTCAATGACTTTTTTAAACAGCAGAGAAATGCGAGAAGGAGAGAGAGAAATACGAGAAGGAGAGAGAGAAATAAGCGCAGTGAAGACAATGAAATCAGGTAAAACAACGGAGAATGAAGGAGAGAGGCAGGGCTCAGGACACAGGGCTTGCTAAGGCTATGCAATGGATTTCATTCTCTCTCCTAAGAACATCAGGAAGCAATTTTATACTTTTTTTTTTTTCTGGGAGAAATTAGATTGAAATTCAAGTACGTAGTGCAGCATGCCAAACAGTTACCGCTCCATAGATTTATCTATTATATCAAAGAGGACAATATTAACTCATCCAGGATAAATCAAAGCCTTCTCATTTATAATTGAAATTCCATTTCAGCAAAATTCAGGGCTTTTTGCTTAGGTATTTTATTTATTCCATTTTTAGTAGCTTTTTTAAAAATCTGGTTTTGTTTGTTTTTTGCGGGGGACGGTTTGGCCACACCACTTGGCTTGCGGGATCCTTGTTCCCCGATCAGGGATCAAATCCAGGCCCTTGGCAGTGAAAGTGCTGAGTCCTAACCACTGGTCTGCCAGGGAGGGAATTCCCTAAAAAATCTGGTCACAAAGTTTTGCATGAAAAACAAATGTGATCAATCTTTGTTAAAAGTTAAATTAAAATATTGACATATATATATGTGTGTCTACAGATGTGTGTATATACATTTATACATGTCTATGTATGTGTATGTACGTGTGTGTGTGAAAGAAAACAATTTTCCTTAAAATAAAATTATAGGCAATTTTTTTTAAGTTCATGAGCGTAAACTGCTGGATTTTGGCTTTGACTTACAGCTCAGCTAAAATCAGGCCCAGGTCTTAACTTTGGGGACTGGAAAGGTCAGCAAAAAGTTTGGAGTGAGACCCCAAGGAAGCCAGCCTTGAACCACCATTCAGGGAAAGACAGTTCTCATGACCGCCCTACTCCAAGTTTCCTTGCTTCTCCTCTGTGTTCTGCAACTCACCCCTCTGCCCTAACTATCATAATCTGGACTATTTTCCGGAGTTAATACTGTCTGGGGAAAAGAAAACATCAAGTGTCTCTCAGGCATCAATATTTCTGCAAGACTGCTCTGAAGTCATTAATTACTGACTTTCAGTCTGCCAAGTGCCTTCTAATACCTTTAATTTATCATCCCCAAAGTCCCCTGCTCGGGGAGGGGTAATATCATCACCCACAGAACTGACAGCCAGACTGAGATAATTGGTCCATCGTCTATCAGCCTATCAGCCTGTCATTGAGGACAAGAAGGAGAGAGAGAGAGAGAGAGAGAGAGAGAGGGAGAGAGAGAGAGAGAAAGAGAGAACGAGCGCTGACCATGCTTCTGTGGACACTGTTTTAATTCCTCAGGCTCCTGGCTGCTCCTTCCACTTTTACCACTATTTAAAGATGAAAGAAAAGATACTCAGCTGAAGACCCTTCTGATTCCTGGACGGTATATCCTTGGGAGTATCTTTTAACCCACATCCCAAGAGGGCACCATAACACCCTAAAGTTGCTAGAATCTGGGAGGGATAAATTAGGAATTTGGGATTAACAGATACACACTACTATATATAAAATAAACAAGGACCTACCGTATAGCACAGGGAACTATATTCAATATCTTGTGATAACCTATAATGGAAAAGAATCTGAAAAAGGATAGATATATGTACATATATAACTGAATCACTCTGTTGCACACCTGAAACACTGTAAATCAACTATACTTTAATAAATAATAATAAAGTAGAATTAAAAAGTTTGCTGGAATCTGTCCCATGGATGAGGGGAGCTTGGAAGAAGAAGGAAAGAAGAAAGGGGGAAACTCAAGGTGTCAGTCTCATGGGTCACATTTCTCAAGGCCTCTGGATGAGCTTTGCAGCCCTAACTTCCATAAAACACAAGTACTTGTCTCTTTAAGGAAAACCTAACCCTGCCAAGAGGTGGAACAGCGGCCAGCAAAGCTTCCGAATGAAGAGTCTTCCTTGATGTCCCAACTCGGGACGGGGTGTGTGCCCACCAGCGTTGATCACTTTTTATATCCATGCGCTCATCTGTCTGTGTTCCTGCACCCCCCAACCCCCAACCCTGACTGTCAGCTCCCTGAAGACAAGGACTCTATTGGCCTTGCCTGGCATGAAGTAGCTGTTCTATAAATATCTGTGGAACTGAACTGAATTTACATATTCTCCTTATCACATCAACCAAGTCGAGTATGCTCTTTTTTTGCCAGCATTTCGAAAGTTTCTGGGGATGTTTCCAAATAATTAAAGTTGCTCCCACTAGGCCTCAAAACTTGTTATCGTAACACTTTCTAAAATGCTTTGAATATTTCCTTGATTTGTTGACAAAATACAGCAAACGTTAACGTAACCTTTCCTTGATGCCCTGGGTGTATCCATCGGCTTGGGAGTTTGGCTGCTCTAAGAGAGATTTAAGACAGCTTCAACAAGAGAGCTAGTTTCTCTCGCATGTAACAATGCAGCAATGAACAGTCCAGGGTACCCGTGGTGACTCCACAGAGTTGGAGACCCAAGCTCTTTACATCTTTTGCTATAATCCCTGGGTGTTTCCCTGTCCCCTGAGACCGCATCCCAGCCCATGGAGAGGAAAGGCAGAAGGGCAGAGCTTCTATGACCTGGTACATCTCACTTCTGCTCCTGGCCCAAGGGCTACACGGCCACACCCAGCAGTATAAGACCCAGCAGCATGGTCCATGGAAAAGCTGAGGGTTCTATTACTAAGACAGAGAAGGGGAAATTGAATAGCAGGGACAGCTTAGAGTGTCTGCCACGGTCATCTTTATAAATTGAATCATGCTACTCTACTGTGTCTGGTGGTTCCTGCAAGGACAGCTGAAATGTGCAGGACTGACTGCTAGTAAGGACCAGACCGCTTGAGGTTACTGGTTCTCTGTTCCTCAGTCACCACCAGCCCACGAGTCTGCCTCCTGAGGTCATGCATGTGCTTGCTTCTAGTGGCCCCACTCCCTAGTCTGCAGAGAATTAGAAAACCAAATCCAAATATCAGAGCTCTGTAGAATTATATGTGCTAAACACACACACACACACACACACACACACACACACTCAGATGGGAGGTGAGTAGAGGTGGTTAATAAGCTAGGCCCTGGAGCCTGGTTGCGTGGGTTCAAATTCCTGCTCTACCACTCACTGTCTGTGTGACCTTAACCAAGTCACTTAACCTCTCTCAGTTTCTTCATCTGTAAAATGGGAATACTAATAGTTACTTATTTCGCTGGGTTGTCATGAGGATTAAATAAGTTACTACACAGAAAGCATGTTACCTGGCATACAGTAAATGCCCAGTAAGGGAGAGCCATCATTATTAATATAAAATAAGTTACTGATTCCACAGACCAAGTGAGTGTGGCAAAGACCCTCCTTTGAATTGAGCCTTTTGAGCTTTATGGCAGCACCTTCACTGCTCAGAGGCTCTCTTCCCTCACTCCCAGGCTCCGGCCTGTGTCCCAGATGGCTAAAGCCGCTGGAAGCCAGAGGACCAGAGAAATGGAGTGTCAGTATGAATTGGAATCAGCTTGAATTTTGTTATGTTTTATCTCACTCACATCCTGCATGCATTTTTAATGGCATCTCAAAGACGAGGGCAGTAAGCTGATAGCAAGTGCAAATTGCATTAATGTTGGGATTCCTAATTCTGTGTTTACTTTTCCACTCTCCAGACATCCTTACAGACAGACAGTGGCCCCATTTCAGGAAGGGATAATGGAAATCTGTGTTAATTTATTAAATACTTATTGCAGAAAGGGCTTCTCATATGTCTCTAGACCAGAGCCAGAGTGACTATCTCCATCCCTAAAAGCCCAAACGACAAGAAAGAAGGAAGCCGCAGGGAATTCTGATGCTCTCACAAGTAAGCTGATTTGATTCCCAGGCAGCACAGCCATCACAGGATGCCGGCCTTTGCGGCATGTGTCCTAGAAGCCAACACACTTCTGCATCTCCAAATCACACATATAGGCAGGGGTCTGCCCATATACCTTTGCGAAAGGGTAAGGGGGTGATGACAAACTTACCTGTAGAATACACGCACAAAATACAAAACAAAGCAAAGAGGGGAGTTTCCTGGTGATCTAGTGTCTAGGACTCAGTGCTTTCACTGCCAAGGCCTCTGTTCAATCCCTGGTCGGGGAACTGAGATGCTGCAAGCCATGCGGCGTGGCCAAAATAAAAAAATAAAAATAAATAAAAAAGCAAAGAGAAGTAAAACCAATATCAAAATAATGCACCTTGATGGCAGAGCCATGTGCACAATACTTAGTAAGACACAGAGTCCCTGATTCTCACAGTGTAGTGCTGGTCTTTGTAACTGAAATTCTGATCAATCAGGGAATGCCAAAGCCTTAACATTTCCCATTTTGATGTGTTCCAAGGCACTGGAGAGCATTGTCTCATGTTATCCTATATCCTCTCTTTTTACATTTTATTTACTCATTTTTCAATAGGAAATGCATTTATATAGCTTGCAAAGTCAAAAACTCTAAAAAAGTGTACAAGGAAAGCCTCCCTCCCACTGCATCCCTGGTTGGGACAGACCCCACCTCCATCCACTCCTGGCAGAAACCACTGTTCTTCCTTACGTATATCCCTTCCAGAGCACTACAAGCAAATATGGATGTGTGGTTTTTTTCCATCCTTTGTACACAGTAGTAGCATACAATCACACTATTCTTTTCACTTTTGGAGATGTTTTCATAGCATTACACATAGAATTTCTTTAGTCCAGACTCTCTCAAGGAAGGAAAAAACACTCCACAGGAACCACTGCCCTTGGTCAACTCTGATAGGAGAATGGATTCTTTCTCTTTTTAATTGAAGTATAATTGACTTATAATATTGTGTTAGTTTCAGGTGTACAGCAAAGTGCTTCAGTTATACATATATTTTTTCAGATTATTTTCCATTATAGATTATTATAAGATATTGAATAGAGTTCCCTGTGCTATACAGTAAATCCTTGTTGCTTTTAGGTATTTTAGGTATAAGTTTGTTAATCCCATACTCCTAATTTATCCCTCCCCCCCTTTCCCCTTTGGTAACCGTAAGTTTGTTTTCTATATCTGTGAATCTGTTTCTGTTTTGTATATAGACTAATTTGTATTATTTTTTGGATTCCACATATAAGTGGTATCATATAACACTTGTCTTTCTCTATCTGACTTACTTCACCAAGTATATTCTCTAGGTCCACCCATGTTGCTGCAAATGGCAATGTTTCATTCTTTTTTATGGCTGAGTAATATTCCATTGTCTACATACCACATCTTCTAAAAGACAAAAACTCTAATTCAAAAAGATACATGCACCCCAATGTTCATAGCAGCAGTATTTACAATAGCCAAGACATGGAAGCAACCCAAGTGCCCATCAACAGATGATTGGCTTGAGAATGGATTCTTAATTGTGCAGCCCCTGGGAAGGCTACCCAGACACTTCCCCCAGTGAGCACTGTTGGCTAGTCAAGCGCACTGCCGAGCCACAGGGCTGGGCTCCTTGACACACTCTCCATATGTCTTACCTGCCCTTCCCTCCCCTCACAGCACCAAATCATCTCAGGCCCATGACACAACCCCATCACTCACAACCACGCTTAAATGAAACTACTTAATCTTCAGCTTTTTTACAATACACATGCTCTTCTTCTGAAATTAGAAAAATGTGTAATAAATACTACTTAAAAAAAAAATCAGTATCTAAATGACGGTGCTCTGTTATACATGGCCTGCAAGTTTTGAGTCCTTCTCCCCACTGTCTAAAATGAATACCTCTAAATTCAGCCTATTTCTGATGCATTTCACAGCCAGTTGCAAATATCAGAACGCTTTAGCCCTAAACAGTTCAGCATGCGTATGATCAACTAGATTCAATATTGCTTTAGTTTTTTTTAAATTATACACCATAAAATGTTTTTAATTGAAGTATAGTTGATTTACAATGTTGTGTTAATTTCTGCTATACAGCAAGGTGATTCAATTATATATATATATACACTTTTTCATATTCTTTTCCATTATGGTTTATTACAGGATACTGAATATAGTTCCCTGTGCTATACAATAGGACCTTGTTGTTTATCCATTCTACGTATACTAGTTTGCATCTGCTAATCCCAAACTCCCAATCTATCCCTCCCCCACTCCTCTCCCCCTTGGCAACCACAAGTCTGTTTTCTACGTCTGTGAGTCTGTTTCAGTTCACCATGAAATGTTTTGACATGAGTTTTGACAAACACCTACAATACCTCGGTTAGCCAAGGTAGTGATGTTGTACACTTTTCTATCTGCCAATCAGGTAAAGAATGCTCTGCTAGGGGCTGCAGCTGAGATGATGAGAGAAGATCCCATCAGATTCAACATTAGTGGTAAGTAGAGTCTTGCTTTAGCTGAAACCAAAAATGCATTTATAGGAACAGAGTGCACAGAAAAATGCCACTCTCCAAGGTATCAAAAATGGTTCCAGGACTTCCCTGGTGGCACAGTGGTTAAGAATCCGCCTGCCAATGCAGGAGACACGGGTTCGAGCCCTGGTCCGGGAAGATCTCACATGCCGCAGAGCAACTAAGCCCGTGCACCACAACTACTGAGCCTGCGCTCTAGAGCCCGTGAGTCACAACTGTTGAGCCCACGTGCCACAACTCCTGAAGCCCATGTGCCTGCAACAAGAGAAGCCACCGCAATGAGAAGCACGCGCACCGCAACAAAGAGTAGCCCCTGCTTGACGCAACTAGAGAAAAGCCTGCGCGCAGCAACAAAGACCCAATGCAGCCAAATCAATAAATAAATTTATTTTAAAAATTAAAAAATAAAATGAAGGGGAAGGAGGAGGAATCATTCTTTAAAAAAAAAAAAAAAGGTTCCATGTATCAGCTGGGAAGGGTAAGTGAGAGGCATGAAAAACTCATAGGATTAAAATCCAAACAGAACCCATAGAGATCAGAAACCCTGAACAGGGTCTGACTTAAATAGTCTGGGGTACTTAACAGGTTATTTATCTCTACCACCACCTTTTCTACGTTCTTAGCACCTCCTGCCCCCCAACCACAGGTTATTTTATGTACCTCTGACTGTTGCTACAGGTGGCATGCAAAGGTGTGGTTAAGAAGTCATGGAAGGACTTCCCTGGTGGCGCAGTGGTTAAGAATCCGCCTGCCAACGCAGGGGACACGGGTTCGAGCCCTGGTCCAGGAAGATCCCACATGCCACGGAGCAACTAAGCCTGTGCGCCACAACTACTGAGCCCGTGTGCCACAACTACTGAAGCCCGCATGCCTAGAGCCTGTGCTCCGCAACAAGAAAAGCCATCACAATGAGAAGCCTGTGCACCGCAACGAAGAGTAGTCCCAGCTCGCTGCAACTAGAGAAAGCCTGCATTCAGCAACAAAGACCCAACGCAGCCAAAAATAAATAAATAAATAAATATAAATTTTTTAAAAAGTCATGGAAAATAGTCATGGGATAATTGACTTGAGATGTCACAACCTAATCCATTGTGTCATATGAAGAAAAGATCTGTTAATAGAAGATGCATGGTGTCTAGAAGCATAAGGTCTAGAAAGGAGAAGACCAAGGGTCAAGAACGCAAGAGTTGGGACCTCCCTGGTGGTCCAGTGGTTAAGACTTCACCTTCCAATGCAGGGAGTGTGGGTTTGACCTCTGGTCAGGGAGCTAAGATCCCACATGCCTCGCAGCCAAAAAACCAAAAACATAAAAAAGATGCAGTATTGTAACAAATTCAATAAAGACTTTAAATATGGTCCACATTTAAAAAAAAAAAAAACTAATGAAAAAAGAATGCAAGAGTGTGTCTCCAGCTCTGTCCAGGGGATAGTATATGCTAAGTTTGGCCCAGGTGAACATTCCAGTTGGATTTGCAGGCATGCATCCAGCCACCCGAGGTCAGTGAGGTCAGCCACTAAGCCATCATCCTACTCACTCCCCTTGCTACCTTGTTCTGCTCACCAAGGACGCTTCTAAGACATTTGTTCTCATTCCCACGGGAGACAGAATGCAATGGCCATCTGCCTCAAGTGTCTGATTCACTTGGCAGTTCCATGTCTCTTCGTTCTGGCTTGTGTAGTAATCGCCTGTGAAGTGGGCCAGCATGATCCGGGCACACTCAGTTGTTTTTTTTTTTGGCTGTGCCACATGCACAGACTCTTATGCTAGACTCTATTTGTTTAGGGTTTGGTTTTTTTTCCTAGCATTTTCCACCCTTACTCTTGTTAACAAAAATAGTTCAACTCTTCTTGCATGTTTAGTTGTTGTTGTTGTTTGCAAAATATATCTTTGGCAGCACATATACTAAAACTGGGATGAAACAGAGAAAATTAGCACAGCCACTGCACAAGGACAACATGCAAATTCTGTGAAATGCTCCATGTTAAAAAAAAAAAAATACTATAATAACACCTCACACCCACTAGGATGGCTACTATCAGAAAAACAGAAAATAACAAGTATTGACAAGGATATGGGGACCCTTGGTGGGAATGTAAAATGGTACAGCCATACTGTGGAGAACAGTATGGTCATGTCTCAAAAAATTAAAAATAGAACTACCTTATGATCCAGCAATTCCACTTCTGGGTATATACCCAAAAGAAGTGAAAACAGGGTCACAAAGAGATATTGGTATGCCCATGTTCATAGCAGCATTATTCACAATAATTAAAAGGTGGAAGCAACCCAAGCATCCATCAACAGATGAATGGAGAAGCAAAATGTGGTCTATACGTACAACGTAGTATTACTCAGCCCTTAAAAGGAAGGAAATTCTGACATATGCTACAACGTGGGTGAACCTTGAGGACATTATGCTACAGTGTGGATGAATCTTGAGGACATTATGCTAAGTGAAATCAACCAATCACAAAAAGACAAATACTGTATGATTCTACTTATATGTGCTACTTAGAGTAGCCCAAATCATAGAGATGGAAAATAGAATGGTGGTTGCCAGGGGCTGGAGAAAATGGGGGAACAGGGAATTATTGTTTAACAGGTACAGAGTTTCAGTTTTGTAAGAGGAGGAGTTTTGAATATGGATGGTGGTGACGGTTGCACAACATGAATGTACTTAATACCACTGAACCATACATGTAAAAATGGTTAAGATGGTAATTTTTATGTGTTTTTTAACCACATTTTAAAAAACTGGAAAAATTACATACTGGGAAATGTTTTGACATGAATTTTGACAAATGCATACAATAGCATAACCCAACTCCTATGAGGAAAGAACATTTCCATCATGCCAGAAAGTTCCCTCAAGTCCTTCCTAAGTCTGTGTCTGCTCTACCCTCAGAGGCAACCACTTTTTTAAAAATCAGATTAAAAAAATCAGATTAGGAAATTCCCTGGCAGCCCAGTGGTCAGGACTTGGGCGTTCACTGCCAGGGGCCGGGTTCCATCCCTGGTCAGGGAACTAAGATCCCACAAGCCTCATAGCACCACCAAAAAAAAAAAAAAAAAAAAAAAATCAGGTTAAAAAATTATTTTCCCTGTTCTAAAACTTTGTAGAAATGGAATCATGAAGTATGTATTCTGTGGAAGTCGTCTTTTTTTTCTCTTTTTTAAATATCTTGATCTAATTTATTTTATTTTTATTTATTTTATTTCTTTTTGGCTGCTTTGGGTCTTCATTGCTGCACGCGGGCTTTCTCTAGTTGCAGCGAGCAGGGGCTACTCTTCGTTGTGGTGCACGGGCTTCTCATTGCGGTGGCTTCTCTTGTTGCGGAGCATGGGCTCTAGGCACGCAGGCTTCAGTAGTTGTGGCACGAGGGCTCAGTACTTGTGGCTCACGGGCTCTAGAGCACAGGCTCAGGAGTTATGGCGCATGGGCTTAGTTGCTCCGCAGCATGTGGGATCTTCCCGGACCAGGGCTCAAACCCGTGTCCCCTGCCTTAGCAGGCGGATTCTTTTTTATTTATTTATTTATTTATTTTTTGCGGTATGCGGGCCTCTCACTGTTGTGGCCTCTCCCGCTGCGAAGCACAGGCTCCGGACGCACAGGCTCAGTGGCCATGGCTCACGGGCCCAGCCGCTCCGCGGCATGTGGGATCTTCCCGGACCAGGGCACGAACCCATGTCCCCTGCATCGGCAGGCAGACTCTCAACCACTGCGCCACCAGGGAAGCCCAAGCAGGCGGATTCTTAACCACCGCGCCACCAGGGAAGCCCTGTGGAAGGCTTCTTTCATTCAGCATGTTTTTGAGATTTATCCATGTTGCATATATCAGTAGTCTGTTCTTTTACTGTGCTAAGTTGTATTTCATCACGTAACCATACCACAATTCTCCTGTTGATGGACACCTGGACGGTTTCAAGTTCTTGGCTAATCCAAGTAAAGTTGTTATGAACATCCATGTACAAGTCTTTTTGAAAATGCATGTTTTCATTTCTTTTGGTTAAATATCTAGAAGAGGAATTGCTAGGTCATGGGATGATGTGATTTTTTTTTTTTTTTTTTTTTTTGGTTGCACTGGGTCTTAGTTGTGGCAGGCAGGCTCGTTAGTTGTGGCATGCGAACACTAAGTTGCAGCACGCATGTGGGATCTAATTCCCTGACCAGGGATCAAAACTGGGCCCCCTGCATTGGGAGTGCGGAGTCTTAACCACTGTGCCACCAGAGAAGTCCTGATGATATAATGCTTGATAAGGTTGGATTTAGGTCTACCATTCTATTTGTTTTCTCTGTCTCTATTCCTCTATTTGTTCCTCTATTCCTCCTTTCCTATCTTCTTTTTCCATTTTAACTTCTCTATTGGCTTTTTAACTATACTTTGTCCTCTTTTATTTTGAGGTAAAATTTACATAACAAAATTAACTGTTTTAAAATGTTCAATTTGGGGCTTCCCTGGTGGCGCAGTGGTTGAGAGTCCGCCTGCCGATGCAGGGGACACGGGTTCGTGCCCCGGTCCGGGAAGATCCCACATGCCACGGAGCAGCTGGGCTCATGAGCCATGGCCGCTGAGCCTGCGCGTCCGGAGCCTGTGCTCCGCAATGGGAGAGGCCACAACAGTGAGAGGCCCGCGTACCGCAAAAAAATAAAAATAAATAAAATAAAATAAAATGTTCAATTTGGTGGCATTTAGTACATTCACAATGTTGTGCAACCATCACCTCTGTCTACTTCTAAAACATTTCCATCATCCCAAAATAAAACTCCATACTCATTAAGCAGTCACTACCTATTCCCCGCTCCCTCAGTGCCTGGCTACTGCCAATCTATACTACCTCTATGGACGTACCTATTCTGGACATTGTATATAAATGGAATCACACAACATGTGGCCTTTTGGTTTAGCTTCTTTCAGTTAACAGAATGTTTTAGAGGTTCATCCACATTGTAGCATGTATCAGTACTTCATTCATTTTTAAGCCTGAGGAATATTCCATTGGATGTATATACCACATTTTGTTTATCCAATCTTCTGTTGATGGATATTTGTGTTGTTTTCACTTTTTGGCTATTGTGAATAGTGCTTCTCATTGCATTATTTTTGAGTGTTTGTTCTACAGCAGCTATTTTCAAGTGTTTTGGTTTCAGGCCCCCTTTACACTCCTAAAAAGTATTGAAGACCCCCCCAGAGAGGGGTCTTTTATGTGGGAGATATAGATAGATAAAATTAAACTAAAAATTTTATTTATTTTTAATTAAGATAAACATGAAAACCATTACATGTTTGCATAAACAACATATTTTTATGAAAAATTTATTTTCAAAAATATATTGAGAAGAGAGGCAATGTTTTACATTTTTGCAACTCTTTAACGGCTGGCTTAATAAAAGACAGATGGATGCTCAAATCTACTTCTGTATTCAATCTGCTGGGATATGTTGTTTGGGTTGGCATATATGAAGAAAATACACCTTACAAACATACGTAGTTGGGAAAAGGAGGACCTTGAAGACCTCCTGAATGTGTTTGGGGACCCCCCAAAGTCTTTGTACCACACTTTAAGAACCACTACTCTAGGCATTATGACATATATCCTTAACTTTCCAGAGTCTACCTAGAGTAAACATTATACCACCTCATGTAAATTATAAGAACTTTGCAACTGTATAATTCTTAGTCATATATATTACATAACATAAAGGACAGGAGCAATTAAAAAAAAGTATACAATTGCAAAATTCCTTTGCTTTAAACAGTTAAATGTGTTTTAAATAAACTGAGGGAAAAAGATAGCCTTTTATATTTATTCACAGTCACCATCCCCAGTGTTCTCCATTCACCTAAAGACTCGACTTTCTGTCTGGTGGTACTGCCCTTCAGCCTGAAGAATTTCCTTGTGGTGCAGTTGGCTGACAATAAACTCTCTTAGTTTTTTGTTTTTGTTTTTGTTTGGTTTGGGGTTTTTTTGGCCCTGACACACAGCTTGCAGGATCTTAGTTCTCCGACCAAGGATCAAACCCAAGCCCAGCAGTGAAATCGTCAAGTCCTAACAACTGGACATCCAAGGAATTCCCACACTCTCATTTTTGTCTTTAGCCTTAAAAGATATTCATCTGAAGTAAAGCATTGTTCCATCAAAAAAACCCCAAAAAACAAAAACAAAAGGGCCTCCCTGGTGGCACAGTGGTTAATAATCCACCTGCCAAGGCAGGGGACAGAGGTTCGAGCCCTAGTCCGGGAAGATCCCCCATGCCGCGGAGCAACTGAGCCCGTGTACCACAACTACTGAGCCTGTGCTCTACAGCCCGTGAGCCATAACTACTGAGCCTGCACGCCACAACTACTGAAGCCTGTGTGCCTAGAGCCCATGCTCCACAACAAGAGAAGCCACCGCAATGAGATGCCTGCACATCACAATGAAGAGTAGCCCCCGCTCGCTGCAACTAGAGAAAGCCCGCGCACAGCAACAAAGACCCAACACAGTCAAAAATAAAATAAATTTTTTTAAAAAGTAAACACAACAGGAAAACAAAAAGATATTTATGCTGCATATGGCTTTCTGGGTTGATAGTTTTTTTCTTTCAGCACTTTAAAGATGACTTTCCAATGTCTTCTGGCCTCTATCGTGACTATCTCTTTAACATAATTTTAAAATGTTACAGGTTAACACTCTCTTCTCTCTTTCTCCACCTTAAACAACAAAGCTTCTGAAGGAGGGAGGGTGGGAGGAGCCATATATACATACATATATTTTTCATTATGCTTTTGTTTAAGGTTTGAGTTTTAAGATTTGAGCCATGATACTAACTAAGGCTGTTAGATGAGATGAGGGCCTGTAGGAATAGTGTTTAGCACTCAAATACGGGCCAAGGTTCAGGACTTCAAACATTTCCCTGCAAACACCCTTACTCATGCCTGCCCCCCTCCCTCCATCACACTCAGATGGCAGAACTGCAGCCCTAATTACACCCAATAATCCATCTGCTCTGTGCTTGCACCTGAGCAGCTAAGCATGGATGGAGAAAATCCCATTGTGCTGATCAGTCTCAGTGTAAATCGAAACCTCAAATCTTAAATGAGCAGCCAATGCTACCAGCTAATCCGACCGCACTTCCCTAGTAAATCTTCTCTCTTTCAAGACGGCAACTTCACCTCTTCACCTCACTGCATATTCATTAAGGAAACAGATGCTTGAAGGTGAGTCCTCCCTTGCCTTCCCAGCCCTAGATCCACTGACCTATTGCATTTGTATCCAGATCTCCTCCTCTTATTGTAATGGAAGGAGTGTCCTTGCTTGGGGCTGCAGACTCTCCCTCCACTTTGTACTGAATTTTTCAATCCCTTCGAGTACTTAAAAACTTGGCTACTGAAATGATCCTCTCATTCTCTTGCTTTGTCAGTTTCTTCTCCGTACTGGATCATACCCACCTGCATACAAACAAGACTTAATGTTGCAGTTCTTAAAAATAAATATGCTGGGGACTTCCCTGGTGGTCCAGTGGGTAAGACTCTGTGCTGCCAATGCAGGGGGCCCGGGTTCGTTCCCTCGTCGGGAAACTAGATCTCACATGCATGCTGCAACTAAGAGTTCACAGCTAAGAGCCCGCATGCCGCAACTAAGAAGTCCTCATGCCGCAACTAAGAAGCTTGCATGCTGCAACTAAGACCCGGCACAGCCTAAAAAAGTAAACATGCTCCCTAGAGCCCACAGCTCCTTCCAGACTCCACTTTTTTTTTTTTCTGCTTCTCTTTTTCTGCAAAATCCCTCCAAAGTTGTTTCTATTTCCTGTCTCCACCTTCTCACCCCCGCTTCTCACTCCAGTTGGGCTTTCCATCCAACCATCCCACTGAAACTTCTCCCACTTTGCCCAATCCATTCATTAGGTCTCTGCTCTTATCTTGTTCAGCCCTCAGCAGCACTTGATACAGCTACTCCCTCCTACCTGAACATCATCTTCTCTTCCAGTTTTCCTCCTGACCCCCATGGCTTTTTCAGGCTTCCCTGCAGGGGTCTCCTCTTCCAGCTCCCCAGAATACAGGCCAGGACATGACTCTCCCCTCTTCTCCTCCATCCTGCTCTTCCACTAGGTGCTCTCATCCAGGACCACCAATGTACCAGTGACTCCCAAATCTATAGCTATAACCCTGATCTTGCTTCTGCACTCCTGACTTTTATATCCAACATTGAGTGACATCTCCACTTGGATGTCTAAACTTAATGTGTCCAAAACAAACTCTTGATTTCCTTTCCACGGACCTGCTTCCCCAGGCTTTCTGAGGTCAGTGAATGGAAACACCACCTACCTAGTTTCAGGTCAGAACTTAGAAATTGGTCTTTTCTCTTTCCCTGCATCCTATCCATCAGCTACATACATATATATATGCATGTATGTGTGTATGTATGTATGTGTATATATATATATATATAAAAATGGTAGCTCTATCTCCACATATAGCCTGAATCCAACCACTTCTTGTCTCCACTGCTGCAGTCCTATCACTTCTTTCTTGGAAAACAACATCCTAATATGCATTCCTGCTTCCCCTCTTGTCCCCATAGTTCATTCTCTCCCAGGGGAAAGATCTTTCAAAAGCGTGAATCAGATCATGTTGCTCCCTTACTTAAAACCCTCTAATGGAACATTTTATCTGTAAATATATATTCTCCCTGTCTGTGTCCTCTATAAAAACCTAGAAACAATGATTAAACCAGTAGCAATGAGCATCCCCAGCACCCAGTTTGTAGTTCTGAACTGTGGTTTCCCACTAAAAGTAACCAGGATTTTTGGAAATGGCTGATTCCAAGTCTGGGGTAAGAAATGTCTGGGGTTGGCAAACTTTTTTCAAAGGGCCAGACAGTATTTTAGATTTTGCAGGCCAAGCAGCAAAATCAAGGATATTATGTAGGTACTTATATAACCATTTAAATGTAACCATTTAAAAATGCATAAGGACAAACCCGAGCATTGCGACCCTCGAAGGTCCACTAATCCTTGAATTTCCGATCCCAGGAGGCTCCGACCCTTCCACCCCGCCATCTGCTCTCCCAGCTCTTGCTGGGTTCCCCAGAGCGCCGGGCGCCGCTACCCTCCCCCGCCGCTGGTCCTTACCGCCTTCGCGTCTCTTAGCAACAGGCCGACGCAACCTCCACCCTCCCGACTCCGGGTGGGGAGGAGGGGAGCGAGCACGCATGCGCCCAAGGAGCTCCCGGCTCCACCCACCCTCTCCGGGAGAAAGAGGAGATCGCTGGAGCACCCAAGCCCAAGGGCCTGGTCCCAAGCCAAAGTCTGTGTCCACACTCTTCCCACAAGTCCTCTACCACACCCTTGGCCTGGTAGAGGAGAGGCAGCAACAGCACCACCATGGAGCCTGGTAGAAATACAGAATTTCAACCTCACCCCAGACCTACTGAATCAGTGTCTGCATTTTTAACAAGATCCCGGGAGATTCCTATGCATATTAACGTTTGACAAGCGTTGCTTTCACAATAAAGCGTTGCTTTATTTAAGGCAAAGCCATAAATAAATATGTCGGGGGGCTTCCCTGGTGGCACAGTGGTTAAGAACCTGCCTGCCAATTCAGGGGACATCCCTGAAGCCAATCCCTGGTCTGGGAAGATCCCACACGCCGTGGGGCAACTAAGCCCATGTGCCACAACTACTGAGCCCGTGTGCCACAACTACCGAAACCTGCGCGCCTAGAGCCCGTGCACCACAACAAAGAGTACCCCCCGCTCCCCACAACTAGGGAGAAGCCCACACACAGCAATGAAGGCCCAAAGTAGCCAAAAATAAATTTATTAAAAAATTAATAATAGGGGTTTCCCTGGTGGCACAGTGGTTGAGAGTCTGCCTGCCGATGCAGGGGACGCGGGTTTGTGGCCCTGTTCGGGAAGATCCCACATGCCACAGAGCGGCTGGGCCCGTGAGCCACGGCCGCTGAGCCTGCGTGTCCGGAGCCTGTGCTCCGCAACAGGAGAGGCCACAACAGTGAGAGGCCTGCGTACCGCAAAAAAAAAAGGTTAATAATAAATACATAAAAATAGGAACACCTCTTGTAGGTTGAACTTTTAACCTAGACCCTAAAAAACAGCCTTTATGATTTACAAGCAGAAGTTCCCACAGCCGAGTTCCTTGTGCTTAGCAAGGGTGAAAATCCCCTCGTGTCTCCTCTGACCATCCGTCCAGGACGGAATGCATCACTGACCTCAGGTTCCTGCTCTCAAAGTCAATGGGGAAATCAGGAAGGCCAATTTCCATTCCCAGTGTAAAGGCATTACTTCTTATGAATAATGTGGAAAGAGAAGGCTCAAAGAATGGGCTCCTTGGGCTTGCCAAGATAAGTAAGTCAGACAGCAACATAAGGGCAATTCCAGCCCAGGGAAGGCAGTACCCAAACCTTGCTGAACAGCTCCCAGGAGACAGACGCCATTTCCATTTTAAACCCCCAAACGAAATTTCTATTATTATTAAGACATACGAGAACTCCTAAGAGAAGTTCTGAGGTCAGTAACTTCCCACTCTGGTGAGTTGTCTCCATATTCATCCATCTTGGGAAACTGCAGACCTTAAATTTAACTTCCTCATCAGATGACAGTGGCAAATCAGAATAAGCACATCCCAATCCTAGAAGAACCACTTTGCTTCACTGGGGAATATCAAAAAGAAGAGACTGACTCACCAGAGGACACCACATTCCAAAAAAAAATCATTTTTAATGGCAAGGGCAAAATAACAAGATGGGGGGGAAAAAACGTTCTTCAAACAGAAAACAACCCAAAATACCCATTTCTAAAAATCCATGATACGTACTACAACATGGATAAGCCTTGAAAACATTATGCTAAGTGAAAGGAGCCAGTCACATAGGACCATATATTGTATGATTCAATTTATATGAAATGTTCAGAATAGGCAAATCTTTAGAGATAGAAAGTAATTAGTGATTGCCTAGGGCTGGGAGGGATGCGGGAATTGGGGGTTAACAGCTAAAGGGTATGGGGTTTCTTTTGGAGGTGATGAAAATGATCTCAATATTCTAAAAGTTAGATAACAACTCTGTGAATGTACTAAAAGCCATTTGAATTGTGCACTTTAAGTGGGTGAATTGTATGGTATGTGAATCATATTTCATTAAAGCTGTTTGGAAAGAAAAAATCCATGGCTCCACTCTAGATCCACAATAGTCTAAAAACATGGAGTTCCTACTATAATGCAAAGACTTTCTGGGCAAAATCTGAAGGAGGAAAAAAGGTGACGTCAGTACTGGGTAGAGGACATTACTAGATTTCTCTAGCAAAACACTCCCATCTCAATTTGGGGAAGAATTCCACAGTCTTGTCTCGAGATCATGAATCTCACAGAAATCCCCATCTGGCTTTAGGTTCCTGTTCCAAAAATACTGGAAAAACCAACAGGCAAAACACTTTCAAAACAACACCTTTAATCTACGTGGGCAAGGGAAGAAACAGAGGATCACAGGATAGATGCCATGGGTTCTGTCAGAATACAAAGTCGAGAATTCATTATCACTATAGAAACTCAAGTCCAAAAAAAGACTACACATTTCCCAAGGAAACTGTCTTCAAAGTCCCTGAAAAACATAACTCACAAAGAATGGTGGCCAAAAGAGCTCAGCTGGATGGCTGAAGCCTTAGAGGTGGTCACACTGACCTCAGCTCTGCTGCCCCTATTGGGCTTTAACCTTATCAAATTCTCTTCTCTACCTGCTTAATTTCCCACACCAAGAGCAGAGGGTATCAAGAGAAGCCCGTGAAGAATCTGGCTCCACCCACAAATGCTTGTGTTGGCCTCATGGTCACAGCTGTTACCATGGAGAGTAAGACAGAAAGGGAGGTGGAACAGGTGTCTCTCTTACCCTAAAGCAAAACACACAAAACCCTAGGGCATTGGGAGGCTCTGAGAGAGAGAGAGAGAGAGAGAGAGAGAGAGAGAGAGAGAGAAAGAGAGAGAGAGAGAGAGAGAAATCTCTTCAGCAATCATCTAACAGCTTCGACCTGCCCTGATGGCCTGGAGTCTCTCTAATCCCCAGGCACATTAAAAGACCAAATGTTATTAAGCAATTAATAATGGAACAGATGCTGCTTGGCTTCTGTCTTCGCTAAACTCCTGCTCCAAAGGGCCTGCTTCACTCCCTAAGAACAAAATGGCCATTTCCAATGCCAAGGGCAAAAAGAACCAGGAAGTACACAGCACACTGTCTGACACATAGTAGTTATCAATAAATATTAGTTGAATGACTCTTGAATGAATGCTGATATCACCTCCCTTGGCCATCTCTGCCTTCTTCCCTCAGCCTGGAAACACACACACACACACACACACACACACACACACACGTATACATACACCACAGAGTTGAATCCACACCTTTTCACTGCAACTGTATTTGTAACCTTGCAAAATTAATAAACATAACTGTATAAACAACAAGGTCCTACTGTATAGCACAGGGAACTATATTCAGTATCCTGTGATAAACCATAATGGAAAAGAATATGAAAAAGAATGTATACATATGTATAACTGAGTCACTTTGCTGTACAGCGACTATACTTCAATAAAAAATAAAGAAAAATAAAAGTAACATGTAAATGAAAAAATTAAACACAATTATCACTGCTATAATATATATTTCTGGAGAGCAGGGATTTTTGT
Source organism: Orcinus orca (assembly GCF_937001465.1). Taxonomy (NCBI): domain Eukaryota; kingdom Metazoa; phylum Chordata; class Mammalia; order Artiodactyla; family Delphinidae; genus Orcinus; species Orcinus orca. Next base: position 75,021,833 of record NC_064568.1, on the reverse strand, counting down.
CAATTTTTTTTTTTTTTTTTTTTTTTGGTCTGTGCCCTGTGGCTTTGGGGATCTTAGTTTCCCCACCAGGGATCCAACCCCGCCCCAGCAGTGAAAGCTCCACAATCCTAACCACTGGACCACCAGGGAATTCCCTGTCAGTTTTGTTACTAATGGACCTTAAGCGCCTAAAATAATGCCTGGCACACAGTTACCTCTCAATGAATATTTGTTGAATGCCAAATGAATTAAGGGCCTACTGTGTTCCAGCCCGCTTGTGTTAGATGGACTCTGGCAGGCGCCTCCTTCCCAATTACCTCCACGCGGAGGCAGAAGCTGCTTTGACTCCTCCTGTGGCCAGGTGTCGCTGTAGGAAACGCCTCGTCTCCTTCTCAAGTTACCTTCTATCCCGCACTGCCCTTTGACCCTGTGAAGTCATTGCCCCGAGTTAAGATGGCGGTGTCGGTGGCAGCTGCAGCCGGGCGACTTCGGCGGGCCGTTCGAAGGACGCCGCAATGGCGGGGCCCCAGCCGTCGGGCGCTCTCATCCGAGGCCCCTCCAACCCAGGCCGCGGCCGTGCGGGACGCCTTCCTGAGCTTCTTTCGGGACCGCCATGGCCACCGCCTGGTGCCGTCCGCTTCCGTGAGGCCCCGCGGCGACCCCAGCTTGCTTTTCGTCAACGCGGGCATGAACCAGGTAGGGACTGAGCCACGCTGATCCGGGCGGAGTTTGTGACTTGTTCCTGAGAGAAAGGCGTTGCGGGATTGGGCAAAAGAAGCGAAGGGCGGAGCTCCTAGCTTTCGGGGGAAGGAGGGCTGTGTGTGGTTAGGCTTCGAGATTGGGGCGCAAGTTAGGGCTTGGAGAGGGCTCCACCGGGCAACTTCTGAGTTGAGGTTGAGTTTTAGGTCCAGGAATGGCGGGTGTGGAGTCCCGTGGGGGAAGTCTGGCTTCATTTATTAGTTCTTTAAATAAAGGCAAGTCATTCATTAAAATAGATGTTGAGCACATGCTACGTGCTAGACTGGGTTCTCTAAGCTTTTGACTTTGAGCACCACTTACCCTCTCTAGACTTGCTCTGTTTCCAGCCACCAACGCATTCCTCCTTCTTTTACCTTGCTTATTTTACTAGCAGAGTCTCTGTTTCATGATTTATTTACCCCTTGTCTGCCCAGACACACCAGAGATGGGCGCCCCCACGCTCCCAATCTGCCCCCCTGGCCTCTCAGGGGCACGGTCAGCCTTCACTCTGAACTACCATCTCTCTCCACACCCTCCACGTTTCCCTTCTGCTGAGGGTCTGGGATATCTCTCTCGCCCTTCACCTGTTTCCAGTTCAAGCCAATCTTCCTGGGCACTGTGGATCCACGAAGCGAGATGGCAGGCTTCCGACGTGTGGCGAACAGCCAGAAATGTGTGAGGGCTGGAGGACGCCACAGCGACCTGGAGGATGTGGGCCGAGACCTTTCCCATCATACCTTCTTTGAGATGCTTGGCAATTGGGCCTTTCGGGGGGTATATTTTAAGGTGAGTCTCCAGGAAGCCCTGGAGTTAGGAAAGGGTCAGTGGTCAGCCAAGAAAGGGGTCAAGGTTAGTCCTGTCTCCGCTCTTAGAGTCTGCTTAGGGAGGGCTTCAGACCAGACACAGAGGCAAAGTGCTAGATGAACACTTGTAATAGGAATGTGTCTCGTTTCCCTGATTGGGTTGTAAACTCCTTGAGGGCCAGGACTATGCCTCCTGCCTAATGGCTGGTCAATAATTATTGTATGAATAAATGGTGAGACAGCAATACTAAAGTGCAGGAGTTAAAAATCATCCCAGGCTAGGGTGGATAGAGGATTTCATGGAGAAGGTGGGACTTGAAAGAATGTAGGATTCAGAAGAGGGAGGAAGCTTTCTATGCAGGAAAAACTCAGAATTAGAAATAGTCATGGCTTGTTCTGGAAACAGCGTGGGTAGTGGAAATGGTTTTGTCTTAAGCTGAGGGCTGAACTCATGTGGCTTGATTGGAACTTCAGTGGGGCCTTCTTCTCACCCATTTTCCTCTTCCCAATGGGTTTGCACTGCAGGAGGAGGCTTGCAGCATGGCCTGGGAACTGCTGACTCAGGTCTATGGGATCCCTGAGGACAGGCTCTGGGTCTCCTACTTTGGTGGTGACCCCAAGGCTGGGCTGGGCCCGGACCTGGAGAGCAGGGACATCTGGCTTAAGTTAGGGTGAGTCCACCCCCACTTATGTCCACTCCTGCAGCACAAGAGGACTGGAAAATAGAGACTACCAGAGAGTCTCGGCATATCCTGGGATACTGTAGGGTCAGCCCTGTTCCTCCTCCTGCTGAGCGTAATGGAAGGGTTCTCCTGGCAGAGGGGGTCCCAGGTTCTGCCTTTGTCTCCCCACCACCCATCTGGCTTCCTTCCCAGGGTGCCTGCCAGCCGCATGCTCTCCTTTGGACCACAGGAGAACTTCTGGGAGATGGGGGATACTGGCCCTTGTGGGCCCTGTACTGAGATCCACTATGACCTGGCTGGTGGGGTGGGAGCCCCCCAGCTGGTGGAGCTTTGGAATCTGGTCTTCATGCAGCACAACAGGTAATGGGGTGCGAGAGCAGGAGGGAATTCCCTGACTGGAAGTGAAAAAGGCGGCAGTCAGGACACTTTCATCCATTTTTTGTAAAAACAAACACTTAAACGGCATTTACAATGTGCCAGGCATATTTCTAAACACTTTTCAGATCCTCGTCTTTGCCCATAACAGTTGAAACTAGTCACTGCTGCTCTCCAGACTCTGCTCTCTTATATGATGGAGTTGAACTTGATGATCTCTTAAGATTTTCTACCAGCCTTGACATGTCTCTTTCTAAAGCAAAGAATTGTGTCCCAGAAAGGGGAGGCCTGGGTCCAGGCAAGGGCCCAAGCAGAGGGTGAAGGTGGAGATCACGCTTTATGAGAAAGGACGGGACCCAAAGCCATCGTCGTCTGCTTTTGGGGGTGGGGGTGGGGGAATGATACTGCCCTCTGGTTCCTCCCATTGTCAGCCCCCCAGGACCCTCCCCCATCCCTTTATGCCACTTGAGCGTCTGCCTCATACCTGTAATCCTGTGGGGGGCCTCACCTTGCATACCCTTCCTGGCCAGAGAGAAAGATGGAAGCCTGCAGCCCCTGCCCCAGCGGCACGTGGACACGGGAATGGGCCTGGAAAGGCTGCTGGCCGTGTTGCAAGGCAGACGCTCCACCTACGACACCGACCTCTTTTCCCCACTGCTCAATGCCATACACCAGGTGAGCCCACTTCTTCCCTTCTAGAAGCCCCTCTGACCTGCTCTCACCAGTGCTCACTGCCATTGCTTTCCATCTTTGTTGAGAACTCAGAATATTTTCTTGCCTGTGGGGACGGTGACCAGCCAAGGATACAAAGGTGTCAGACTTGAGGCTCCGATTCATATTTACTACCTGATGTTCCTCCTAACTCCTTCCTTCCTTCATTTGTTCAAAAAATATGTGTTGAGTGCCTACTTTGTGTGAAATCTTTGTGCTTGGTTCAGGAGATACAGCAGTAAAAAGAAAAGAGATTACATTCTAGCCTAAGAAATAGGTAATAAATAAATGTATTAAAGAACAAGATAGGGCTTCCCTGGTGGCGCAGTGGTTGAGAGTCCGCCTGCCAATGCAGGGAACACGGGTTCGTGCCCCGGTTTGGAAAGATCCCACATGCCATGGAGCAGGTAGGCCCGTGAGCCATGGCCGCTGAGCCTGCGCGTCCGGAGCCTGTGCTCCGCAACAGGAGAGGCCCGCGTACCGCAAAAAAAAAAAAAAAAAAAAAAAAGAACAAGATAGCAGTTTACAGATTGTGAATAGGCAGTACACCTGGGTGATAGTAATTGGCAGGGGACGGGGGTAGAGAAGAATCTTAGATGACATGTTTGGGGAAGGCTCACCAAGGAGATATCTCTGAGCTGAAACCTGAAAGAATCAGCCACAGGAAACTCATTCCAGGCAGAGGCAACAGCAAATACCAAGGCCCTGGTGCAGGAAAGGAACAAAAAGTGGCCAGCCAGCTAAAGTAGAATCACGTGGGATACAGTTGGAGTGTGTGTGGGTTCGCTCTTGCTGTATAATAAACCACCTAACATTTTGTGGCTGAAAGCAACAACCATTTATATAGCATACGAGACTGTGGACAAGCAATGTAGGCTGGGCTCAGCCGCGTCCCTCTTGGTCCTGTATGAGCTCACTCATGCATCTGTGGTCAGCTGCTAGGCAGCTCTACTTCTGGGAGTTGGCTGGCTGTCAGTTTAGGGCTGTGGCGATGACCGGGTTGTATGTTTATCATCCAGCAGGGTAGCTCGGGCCTGTTCGCATGACAGCTTGGCAAGGTTCCAAGAAGGAGAGTGGAAGCACATGAGGCCTCTTGAGGCCTGGGCTCAGAACAGTGTCATTTCCACCACATTCTGTTGGCCAAAGCAAGTCACAAGTCTAGCCCAGATCCAAGGGATGGAGAAATAAATTCTATTCCTTGATAGGAAGCACCTGTAAAGTCACGCTGCAAAGTGGCATGCACACAGGAAAGGGAAGGACTGTGGCCAATTTTGCAAACAGTCTACCACAGAGAGGAAGGCAGGAGTCAGATCTTGTGGGGCCTTGAAGTCCAAAGTGAGTCTTTTATTCTAAATGTGGTGAGATGGGCTCCAAGGCAGGAGGGGCACGATCTGACTGACACTTTTAAAAGGCCACTCCTGTTGCCGTGTGAAGGATAGGCTGGAAGGAGACCAGAGCAGAAGCTGAGAAACCAATTGGGAGCCTATTTCATAGTTGAGGAAAGATAATAGGGTATGGCTTAGGTTGGTAGCAGTGGAAGTGGAGAAAAGTAGTTTGATTTGAGAGATCTCATGGAGGTAGACACAAAAGGCTCCACTGATGGATTGGATGGGGAGAGGAAAGAAAGTCAAGCCTGGCTCCTGAGTTTTTGACTTGAGTAATGTGGTGAATGGCAGGACTGTTTATTGAGAGGGGGAAGCTTGGGGAAGAGACAGGTTTGGAGCTGGATGAACCAAGCACTCTGCTTTGGGGCACAGCTTAATGTATTCACAGCTCACACACTGCTTCCCTGCGCCCATAGAGGCTGTAGAGGCAGGTGTGGGGAATGAAGAGCACCCGGGTGGGACAGTCCTGGTTCAAATCTCGGATCTGCTCTTGAATTGTGTGCCCTTGTAGAACTTAGCTCCTCTGAGTCTCACTTTCCTCTTTTTTTGTTTGTTTTTATTTTTTTCCACTTTTTTTTGGTCTAGTCTTTGTTTTGTTTTGTTTTTCTTCTCCACTTTCCACTTTCCACTTTAACACCTCCCAGAACAGGAAGTTTTAGGGATTAGACACCATATCATTCAAGTACCCACCCGGTTCTGATAATAGAAATTCAGTAAATGATCACAGCTGTGCTCCTTGTCTGTGCTGAATGTGGGCCCCAGGAGGCAGGGACTGGCTCTCTTTCACCTTTGAAGCTTCTCTGGCCCAGGCCATTCCAGATGCGGTCAGCTTTAGGGGTGAGGGCAGATGCTCCAGGAGTGATGGAGAGTGTCCCTCCTGGGCCAGGGCAGGCAGGGCCGGCAGCCATGTCTCCTCTCCTGCTTCCCAGGGTTGCGGGGCACCCCCTTACTCGGGCCGGGTCGGGGCAGCAGACGAGGGGCACACAGACACAGCGTACCGTGTGGTGGCTGACCACATCCGCACGCTCAGCATCTGCATCGCCGATGGCGTCTCTCCTGGGATGTCTGGTGCACCGTGAGTCTGGAAGGGCTACAGCAGGGGCAGGGGCTGCTGGGGGTTGCAGGGGAGAGGAGGGAGGAGATGGAGAGGTGGGTCGGGTTGAGATGGCAGGAGGAGGGGGAAGCGAGCACACACTCTGGACCTTGCCCTCCCCTCTCCCCTCCCTGCTGACCAGGGGCTGCTGGGGGCTCATCTGGGCTCTGAATCCTTCTAGGCTGGTACTTCGTCGGCTCCTCCGTCGAGCCGTGCGGTTCTCTACAGAGTTGTTGCGGGCACCACCTGGCTTCCTGGGCAGCCTGGTGCCTGTAGTGGTGGAGACACTGGTAAGGGCAGCGCTTCCTCACTTCCCTGGGCCTCCCTGGGGTCTCAGGGAGCCTGTCGCTGACCCCATACAGTGCCCCGGCCTGGGTTCCCCACCCTAAATGTCCAGCCCAGCGTCCTGTCAGTGGGCTTACAAACAGCAGGGAGCCTTCAGGAGGCCTTCCGGCCCAGGCTGCTGAGCCTTTGACCTTGGGACCCCCTTCTGCCCGTATCAGTGCCCCTCCCTCCAGAGAAACTGGTTCCCCATTTGGATCCCTCCCCCGTCCATCAGCCTCTCTGAGTCTCCACGGCAGGTGTCCCCAGGGAGGCCCAGGGTGGAGGTGCAGAGTGGGCTGGTTGCTTCTGACACCTCCTCAGCCCTGTCTGCCGCCCCCAGGGAGGTGCTTATCCAGAACTGCAGAGGAACTCAGCCCAGGTACTGGATTTGGATGGGGGATGGAGGGGCTCCCTCTCAGGAGACCCAGCTCCAGCCCTGCCCTGCCCCCATTCAGATAGCCAGCCTGGTGTCAGAGGATGAGGCAGCCTTCCTAGCCTCCCTGCAGCAGGGTCGGCGGATCATCGAGCGGACCGTGAGGCGCCTGGGGCCTTCCGATGTGTTCCCTGGTGAGCAGGGCACCTGGCCGAGGTGTGAGGGACCCACTTAGGCAAACCAGGCCCAGGCCTCACATCCCGCCTCCTCCCCCATGTCCCTCTCCCCGTACTCTCTCTGCAGCACGTCCCTGCTTCTCCTCACTTACGTGCTGCCCAGCTGGCCCTGCCTCTGGTCTCTGCTTTCCAAGGCTGGCTTCATGCCGAGAATGAGCTTCTCACCTCCTTTGAAATCACATATGCCAAGGGAGGGCCCTGGGCTACCCCCAGCTCTGGCTTTGGGGCCTGAAGGTGACCCCTCTCCCGGGCCTGCCCGGTGTGGGGAGGGGGCACTTGTGCTTGGCACCCAGTGGCTTCTGTGTGGTCAGAAAAGCCCTGGCCCTTACTACTCCCTCACTTCTCCCTCCCTCCATCCTGCCCCTCCTCCCTCAACACCCATTCCGTCCCTCGTCTTCCTTTCTCATAGCTGAAGTGGCCTGGTCCTTGTCACTGTCTGGGAACCTGGGGCTCCCCCTGGACCTGGTGAAACTGATGCTGGAGGAGAAAGGGGTGCAGCTGGACTCTGCTGGACTGGAGCGGCTGGCTCAGGAGGAGGCCCAGGTACAGGCTGGGGCACTCCCACACAGGGCTCTGCTGGGACATGTTGGCCCCTTCCCCAGCCCTGAGTTCTTGTGGGAGGAGCTGCAGCTATTGAGGGAAACAGGAGTCTGAGGTAGGGTCTGTCCCCTCACTCAGGCCCCGCCCACAGTCCATGGAGGGGAACACTAGTTCAGTGGGCCACACAGAGTAGCAAAAGGGGAGAGGTCAGCACAAGGTCCTAGAGAGGGGCCGTCGGGGGCAGCAGTGGGTGAGGGAGGCCTGGTCCTGAGACCCCCACACGAGGGTGGTTCACGAGCCAGCCCAGGGTCTCTAGCAGCCAGCCCAGCCTGAGGGCTTATTCCAGAGGGGGTGTAGTGTTCACACAACTGTGTGGCAGGGACAGGGCTCTCCGGAGACTCAAGTCCCATTGCACTCTCCGTGCACCCCTTCCGTGCACACACGCCTGTCCCGCAGCACCGGGCACAGCAGGCCGAGCCAGTTCAGGAGCAGGGACTGCGGCTGGACGTCCACGCGCTGGGGGCGCTACAGCGCCAAGGGGTGCCCCCAACCGATGACAGCCCCAAGTACAACTACTCCCTGCGACCCAGTGGCGGTTATGGTGAGAGCCTAGACTGAGGTGGGTGGCCACGGGCTTGCCTGACCGTGATTGGGAAGGACATCAGAGACCAGCTACCAGGCCTGTGCCTTCCCCGGGGTAGCCACCGGGGTTCTCTGGGGGCCCCAGCTGGAAGTCCCCCCCCAGCCCTGTGCCTGTTGACTTCAAGGAAGGCACAGACCCACCTCCTGCATCCCAAGCCCCTGCCTAACTCTGATAACCATTCTTGGCCCTGGCAGAGTTCGGCACCTGTGAGGCCCAGGTGCTCCAGCTGTATACAGAGGACGGAACAGCCGTGGCCTCCGTGGGGGAAGGCCAGCGCTGTGGCCTCCTCCTGGACAAAACCAACTTCTACGCCGAACAGGGAGGTCAGGCTTCCGACCGAGGCTACCTGGTGCGGGTGGGACTGCAGGTGAGCCCCCCCAGCCCCCGCTCACACACAAAGCCTCCTGCAGGAGGCAGACCTGAGCCAGAAGGGAACCAAGGGGAGGGAGAGGCTGCAAGCACTCAGTGCCTTGGCCCTGCCCTCCCCCAGGACGTGCTGTTCCCAGTGGCTCGGGCGCAGGTCTGCGGAGGCTTCATCCTGCATGAGGTGGCAGCCCCTGAGTGCCTAAAGGTGGGGGACCAGGTACAGCTGCACGTGGATGAGGTGAGGACCCCACCCCTGCTGTTCGTGACGTCCTGCAGCCCCTTTTCTCTCCCCATCCCCACCTACACCCAGGACCCTGGGTGACAAAAGTGTTTCAGGCCTGGCGTCTGAGCTGCATGGAGAAGCACACAGCCGTCCACCTACTAAACTGGGCGCTGCGGCAGGCCCTGGGCCCTGGCACAGAGCAGCGAGGGTCCCATCTCAATCCTGAGTGGCTGCGCTTCGACGTGGCCACGCAGGTGAGCAGGGCACAGAGGGGCAGCCTTCAAGTGAGGCGACGGGCTTAGAGGGAGTCTGGTAGTGTGGGAGTTTGGCCAGTAAGGGAGCCTGGGCTGCCTCTCGTTCAGTCACTGGAGGGCGTTGGGCGGGGGGCTTCCCATCAGGCTCCTCCTGCACCAGTGAGGGTTAGGCTAGCCAGTGTGTGGAGACATCCCTTCACCTCCAGCCACCCAGCTTCCTTGTCCCTGCTGTCACCCAGGCCATTCTTGCTCAGGCTGAGCTGCCCTCTCCCTTTACTGCCATCCTGTCTCCTTGTACCTCTGGCTCAAATCCTCTGGGAAGTGCTCACTGACTAAATCTCGTTCCACCTGATTACTCCTTGCTCCTGCGTCTCCCCCATCCTGTATTTCTCTTCCACTGGCTACTGGCTGACCCTTGTTGTAAGCTCCCTGAGTCCAGAGCCTCCATTTTCTGTCTCTCCATCAACTTTCAGTGCCTAGTGAAAGGCCTGCAGCTTCCGATAGGCCCAACCCCCAGGTAGCTTTCTAAAGAAAAGAATTGTCACCTCTACAAATGTGTATTGAGCACGTTATGTACTAACCCCTGTTCTAGAACCTGGGGGTAGTTCAGTGAACGCTGACTGCTTCTTCATGCATCACTCCCAGGCATGGGGCTGACTGCCTGTTGGTCTGTCTGTTTCCCCCCAACGCCCCCAGGCCCCATTGACCCCAGAGCAGCTCCGGGCAGTGGAGGGCACTGTGCAGAAGGCCGTGGGGCAGGATGAGGCTGTGTACATGGAGGAGGTGGCCCTGGCATGCACTGCCCATGTCCCCGGCCTGCGCTCTCTGGATGAGGTGTGCTGGGGGAGCCCACGGGGTGGAGGTTGCCTGCCTGCCCGCCCCCCCACCCTCCCCTCCCCTCAGGTCCCTTAACAGACCTGTGCCCTCTCACTGTCAGGTATACCCAGACCCTGTGCGGGTGGTGTCTGTGGGTGTGCCTGTGGCCCAGGCGCTGAACCCAGCCTCCCAGGCCGCACTGCAGACTTCTGTGGAGCTGTGCTGTGGGACGTGAGTCACTCCTCTCTGCCTGCTCTGGCCTGGGGCCCTGGACCTCCTCCCTTCCCTGGTCTTTGGAGCCACCAGCCCCTGGTTTGGAGCTCAGGCTGCTCTTTTCTCTCCCGTCGTCACCATGGCTTCCTCCTCCCTCCCTCTGCCCACAGGCACCTGCTACGCACAGGGGCTATAGGGGACCTGGTCATCATCGGGGAGCGCCAGCTCGCCAAGGGCACCACCCGCCTGCTGGCCATCACTGGGGAGCAGGCCCAGCAGGTCAGCACGGCAGCAGAGCCTGGGAGGCTTCTGGGTGTGGATGGGGGTCAGAGAACACACAGCAGATGCTCTCAGGCCGGGGGATGCCCAGCAGCAGAACCAGTGTTCATACCTGAGCACCAGGATGGCCCTACCAGCTGCTGGCAGCTGGCATCTGTTGTGATTATTTGGTACCTTGATGGGTCCTGATTGTTCAGTGTTTCTAACTTGGTCCTGCCCAGCAACAGGTTGAGAGTGCCTGTCTTGGAGAGGGAAGGTAAGCCAAGCAGTCCTGACCATCCGGTTCCCTCCCTGCAGGCCCGAGAGGTGGGCGAGAGCCTGGCCCAGGAGGTAGAAGCAGCCGCAGCGCGGCTGAGTCAGGGCAGCCGGGATGTGGTGGAGGCTCAGCGGCTATCCAAGGAGATGGGACGACTCATTGATGTGAGGGCCACCCCCAGCGTGGAGCTGTCCCCTCCCTCTCCTGGCCATGTTCCCTTCCCCGTGGATTCCTGGACCCTGCCCGTCTCTCCCCAGCATTCCTGTTAGACTTCAGCTGGCCCAGATACTTGTCGGTTGTCTGCAGGGTGGGATGTGGTGGGTGTGGTCTCTTCCCTGGCCTTGCTGGTGGTCCCTGCCTCAGAGACCGTGGCTCAGGGAGGGCAGGGATTGTTGTACCGCTTCTGACCATAGGCCGTGGACACTGCCGTGATGCCCCAGTGGCAGCGGCGGGAGCTTCAGGCCACACTGAAGGCGCTACGGCGGCGTGCCAACACTGCCGTCCGGAAACTGGAAATGGGGCAGGTAAGAGGAGGTCCATCTGCACCCAGGGGGGCAGATGCCAGGCACACCCAGCAAGGGTCAGAGATGCTCTAGCACGCACGCTGAGAAGCCTCAAAGCCTGGCAGGGGGGTGGGGGGGTGGCAGCTCCCCCCTCTCCTGCCAGCTGAGTGCCAGCGTCAGGCCATTTCCCCACTTTGCTCTCTGCCAAACTGGGCCTTTCCCCCGACTCCCAGGTCTGGCTCAGACTCTCCCTCCAGGATCCTCCCCCCTCCGCCCCCTCTCACCCATCTGTGCTCCAGCCTTAGTCCTTTCACCTTCAGCGGCCTATTTGTAGGGGCCTGGAGCTATGATGAAAGGGAGGAGGTGAAGGGGGAGAGGAAGGACACAGCGGGGACCCAAAAGAAGGAGGCCATTCTAGGCAGAACCCCTGCACCCTTGCTGGGGGAAGGGGGCCGTGAGAGGGGATTTCTGGACTGGGGCTCAGTTCAGAACTGGGGGCTGATTGCCTCCCAGCCCGACCCCCGTGCTGTCCTTCCTGCCTCACAGGCTGCACAGAAAACCCAGGAGCTGCTACAGCAGCACTCGGAGGGGCCCCTGATTGTGGACACAGTTTACGCTGAGTCCCTCTCAGTAAGTGTTGCGATTGGGGATGGCCCCAGGGTCTGGGGAGGGGAAAGTCCTGGCAGGGAGGAAGCTGGGAGTGTGGGGAGCTGTGAGGTTGCCATCTCCCCTCCCTTGTGCAGGTGCTGGTGAAGGTGGTCCGGCAGCTGTGTAAGCAGGCGCCCAGCACATCTGTGCTGCTACTCAGCCCCCAGCCTCTGGGGCAGGTGCTGTGTGCCTGTCAGGTGGCCCAGGTAACGAAAGAGGGAGGGCAGCTCCCACCCCACCCGTCTCCTGGTCCAGCTCTCTGATTCCACACCTTTTATTCCTCCCACACGAGGGAGCCACAGCTGGGTAGAGGCCATCTCTGCAGATACCCCAGGGTGGGGATAGGACCACCTCCTTCTCCCTAACCCACCCCCTCCCCCACCCCACCCACGAAGGCACCAAAAGACTCCTTAATTCCCACCACGCCACCTCCAGGCTGCACATTTCTTGCGAACAGGTAGCAGCCATTCATCAACCTCCACTCATTCCCAGCCCATCATCAACCTCCACTCATTCCCAGCCCGCCCCTCTCCTGTCTCCTCGCCTGATTACCCCCACCATGTGTCCGGCTCGGGAGAGGGTTCTCAGCGCCATGACTCCACTCTCAAAGGTACATTGAGTGGATGGTGGCAGGGAGGGCTGCTCTGCATCACTGCCCCTTCTGTTTCTGTCCCCAGAGTGCCACGCCAGCCTTCACCGCAGAGGCCTGGGCGCTGGCTGTGTGCAGCCACATGGGGGGCAAGGCCTGGGGCTCTCGAGTGGTGGCCCAGGGCACCGGAAGCACTGCTGACCTGGACGCTGCCCTCAGTACAGCCCGAGCCTATGCCCTCAACAAGCTCTGATCCAGGCTCACTCAGGGACTCACAGAGACTAAAGAGACAACAGACAGGCCAGTGCCTGGAGCCCTGAAGGAGCGAGCAGAACCTCCCCGGAAGGTAAACAGAGGACTAGAGCCTGGAGGCCAAGCAGCTGAGCCGAGGAGGACCGCCCTGGGCTGGGCTCTGAGTGGACACAAAAAGATGTGGGCTGGGGGAGGCAGAAGTGGGCCTGGCAAAAGGCCCTGCTAGTGAAGTGAAGACATGGCTGCCCCGTCTGCGATTGTTCATTAAAAAGTATTTCACAGCGGATAGGAAGTTCCAGAAGGTTCTTCTGCCTAAAAAAGAGCAGGCTTTCTCCTGCCAGCAGCCTGGAATGGGCGCCCCATGACTAGTCTGACCCCTCACGCTGGGCTGAAAGGCCACCCTGCATCCAGATCAGAGCTCTCCTCGCCACGAGTGCTTGAACAGGCCCCGTGTGCCAGCCTGTTCCGGGCGCCCACCAAGGCCTCCCTGGCCACCAAGATCCATTCACTGTCACATAAAAGTCATGAGAGCCAGGTGCATCCTCTCTGGTGTCACTTATTCCATTAACAACAACTTCTCATTTTCATGAAGTCTCTGGTGATTTGTTGATAAAGTGAGCTAACAGGTACTGGTCAGTTGCTGAGAATGTGGCAAGAACCAACCAGACTTCCTGCCCGTGTGGAGTTTGCTTCCAGTGGGGAAACAGCAACGAAGAGAAAGAAGAGGGTGTCAGACGGGGATGAGGTCTGCAGAGAGAGCGGAACCGGGGAGTGGAAGGGTGGGGGTGGCATCCGGGGGAGGGTGTGAGCCACGTGGACCTCCAGGGGAAGAGCCAGCGCAGGTGCCTGAGTGGGTAGTGAACAGGCAGGTGGCAGGCCTTGGGGCCAGAAGGGAGCGCCGCCAGAGCAAGCCTACTCTTAGAACAGGTTGCACAGCACCTGCCCCGAGCCTGAGCTGAAGCTGAAGCTGAAATTGCGGCTCAGAGCAGGAGGAAGCCGGGATGGAGCGCAGCCCTCCCCCCCTACCAAAATGAATCCACCCAGGACCAAGCCAGACACGGGGGCTCCACGTCTGTTCGCAGACCTCTGTCGCTGGATGAAAGAAGGGACCTCAGGGGACCCATCTCCAAGTCAGAGGCTCCCTGGCTGCGAAGTTCTGTGGCCATTTAGTCAAAATTATTAGAGCAGAGCAGGCCCTCCTGACAACATTTCCTGCATGATTTCTTATTCTAAGTGAGGCACCAGTGATTCGTTGGTAAATCACTGATGAGGGCTTGAAAGGAATCTGAATTCTTGGACCCTGGCTGCTTGCAGCCCTGAGGAGTTGCAAAGCTTTCCCTTGGGATTGTGGCAACTGCAGCAGTGGCCACTGTTCAGTGGTGCTCAGCAAAGACCTGTCTCTTTACATGTGGACACCAAGGTGAGGAGTTGGGGGTATGCATTTTATTAATGAGTTAACTTCTAAGGTGCTAACCTGTCCAGGGTAACCAACTAGTAATCAGCAGAGCTGAAATGAAAGCTAAGCTCTGTCTCCAGTGAAACTTCCCACTTCCTTTTCTAACTAACCAGCCCCCATGAAGTTGGTCATTCCTGGTGTCAGGCTTGGGGCTGTGGGAGGGAGCACCGTGGAGGCCTGGGCCTTCCTGCCTGGTGCCACTCTTCAGTCTTGCTGACACCCTGAAGAAAGGCCAAGGGTACCTCTGCAGGGATGCAGCAGCCCACTGCTCCCCTGCAGGGCCTGGAGTCAACCGGGGGGCCTCAGGGGAGTTCAGGGACGCCTACAGGTGCCCTTCCACCCTTCTCCTCTTCCAGAAAAGACTGGCTGCTGATGCTTTTCCGAGACCCTCTTTCCATTCGTCATGCCCACCTCCATTTCCACACAAAAGGCTCCCAGAAGGAAGAGCACTGTAGCGGTCCAGGAGCCCTGCCGCCATCCCCACTCCCCATCATCCCCCTCAAAAGCCCACCCGTTCCTAAATATGTCCCCAAGACGCACAAAGCGTGCCGCACCGCCAGGGTTCCCACTGCCCGCTTGACGGCCCCACACAGCGCCTCAGACGGACACTTCTTTGCGTCGACCCTGGGCCAAGGCGCGCTACAACAGCCTTCCAAGAGCAGAGACCGGCTTGCACAAGTGCGCACGCGCACCCGTCGTCTAGGACCCGGCCCCTAGCGACGCAGGGCGTCCCTAACGACCTGCGCCGCGAGGCCCTGCGGGAAGGTGAGCGCCCAGGCCTCGGAAGCGGTGAGGCGACCTCGACCCCGGTCTCCCCTAGCGGGCTGAGCTCTCCCTAACCCGACTCCCACCCACGGGGCGCGAGAACCCCTCTAGCATCCTCCCAATCGTCCTCCCACCCGGAAGTCTGCAGGCTGCCGCAGCCTTGGCTCCACATTTCGCGTGGGGAGGAAGGGCGGGTCTGTACCTACGAGAGGCCCCCAACCCACCCCCATTTGAAGCCCAGGGTCTGCGAGTCAGGGGAGGGAGTCCGTGAGATGGAGAAAGGGGAAAGTGGAGCAAGAATAGGTCGTGGGGGAAAGCAGTCCCAAGCCCCCGGGCCCCAGTCTTCCCATAAAGGCCGACCCCTATTCCCAGCTCCTGCTGGCTGAAGTCCCTCAAGACAACAGACATAAGTGGGCCTGGCCCAAGGGTGTGATAAGACTGTTTCACCAGCCAGAGACCAAGGGTGGTGGGCCAGAGCTGTCAGAGAAACTTTTGTGCCCCTCATTTGTGATTCTGCAAACTGAATTCCCAAATGCGAATGTGCCAGTGACTTGGCCTGAGGTAGGGTCTGATACAGTACGCATGAAAGGGATCGGGGGGAAATGTAGACAAAAGCCCAGGGCCCTGAGGAGAAGCTGGGTGAGAAGGCAGAGGAAGCACCATCAGAGAAGGTGGGGGGGTGAGGGGGCATCAAAGCCCAGCCAGCCCAGAGGGGGCGTCCAAGGCCACAGAGGTGCTCACAGGCCTAAAGAAGGCCAGGTGCTTCTGCCTCTCAGTTCTGAGAGAGGGAGGTGAGGACCAGGGATGTGGTGAGCAGGAAGGGGAGAGGCCACCCGCTCCCCTAGCATCTTCAACTTTCCCATTTGGGCAGGCAGGAGGAGCCTCTGCACAAAGTGGTTGGATTTAACCAGGGACTTGAGAAGGATGGAGAAGGTCTGAGAACTTTCTGAGAAGAGGGAATGTGCTGGAGAGTCAAGCATTGAATCCTAGGTCTGGGAGGAGCATGGAGGGCCCGGTGTGGAGCATGGGGCAGGAGAGCACAGCTCTGCAGTATCTCTTGGGTCCTCGTGGGGCCTCAAAAGCTTAAGGATACAGGTGATAATCCAGTTTTGCAGAAGGACCCTGTGCCTGGAAGTGACTTAGCGGGTGAGGGAGCCTGAGCTGTTTAGGTCAGCAGCAACGAGGGTAACCCTGGGCTCCACGCTGGAGAGAGTGGAAGGCCCACTGGAAAAGTGCTGTGACTACTGAGTCTAGGGCAATTTAGGAAGCAATCCCAACATCTCATGATTTGTCTCTGCTTTTGTGCAAAAAAGTAAGGGAGAGCTTTGGACAGACATCAGCTCAAAGCTCAGCTTCTCCACTTACTCGCTGTGTGATGCTTAGCAAGTTACTTAAGTTCTCTCAGCCTCTGTTTGCTTTGTTTTCCTGTTTGTGAAATGAGGATAATAGAGTTATAATAATAATCCTCAATAATAAAATTGAAGATTTCATAGACTTACATAGGTACAACATCTAACATCTTCGTCATAATATCTAACACAACTACTGAAGCCCGTGAGCCACAACGAATGAAACCTGCACGCCTAGAACCCATGCTCCGCAACGAGAGGCCACCACAATGAGAAGCCCGCGCACCGTGACAAAGAATAGCCCCTGCTCGCCACAACTAGGGGAAGCCCGAGCGCAGCAATGAAGACCCAACGCAGCCAAAAATAAATAATGAGGACACTCCTGGCCAAACTGAGGCATCTCAGCACTTTTTAAAAAAATTTATTAGTTTTTAGGCTGTATTGGGTCTTTGTTGCGTGCGGGCTTTCTTTTCAGCTGCTGTGAGTGGGGTCTACTCTTTGTCGTGGTGCTCGGGCTTCTCACTGCAGTGGCTTCTCTTTGCTGCGGAGCATGGGCTCTAGGTGTGCGGGCTTCAGTAGTTGTGGCTCGTGAGCTCTAGAGCACAGGCTCAGTAGTTGTGGCACACAGGCTTAGTTGCTCTGCGGCATGTGGGATCTTCCTGAACCAGTGCTCGAACCCATGTCCCCTGCATTGGCAGGTGGATTCTCAACCACTGCACCACCAGGGAAGCCCCTCATCACTTTGTTGCTGTGCTTGGACATGTAGAGAGCAGATCTTAACACCTAACCCTTTGAGTTATGGGTTGAATGTGATTTCAGGACCCTGGACGCTGGTCCTGAGGACACAGGGTTGGGACCAGGGAAGGAGGAGGAGGATTTACCTTTCTTCAGGGATTGTGGCCTTGGGTTGGCAGGGTTGATGTTAAAGACATAGCATGTGAGGCCCCACAGGCCCATGAGACAGGTGTCAGGAGATGAAAGATCACTGGGTTGTCCCCACTTTCCCATCTGAGGGCAGGGTGTGCCCTTAGAGGGGGAAACAGATGGTGGCACAAGAGGCACTCACTCTCGGTGGCACTCACCTTTCTGGAACGTCAAGAGGATTCCTGCCCCAGAGAAGGACAGAGTCTTGAACACCCTTCCGGTCTTCAAACTCTGGGATTCTCTGACAGCCCCACTGGCTCCCCAGGGAGAGAAGGCTCCAGAGGGGAAGGTACCCACTCTGCCACTTCTGGGGCTGTCCTCTATGGGCCCTTGGGGGCTGTGGGAGGCTGGCTAATGGGTGTCTACCCATCCACAGGCTTCTAGGGAAGATAGTGTCACTAGAACCACCCCCAGCTGCAGACTGGTGATGCCCAGGCCAGACTAAGGCTGCCCTGGGAAGTAGGAGGAGTTACCTCAGTTCTCCTGGCTTCTCATTCTCCTGTGAGTCCTCCCCAGTCCCCCTGACTCAGCGGTGCATTCTCCTTGCCCCCTTCCCAACTTTGCTTTTTGGACCTGAAACTCATTCACACTGAGGTGTGGACGACTGATAAGAGGGGAGATATACCTATATCCCCTTTCTGACTTAAACTGTCAGATAGGATAATATATTTGCGTGACCTACATTTTTTTAAAGTTTGCTACATTAATATCAGTATATATTTCATAATTTACTATGCTTCTGTTTGACCTAAAATGATGAAATGCATTTTCATAATTTTTTTTTTTTCTGCGGTACGCAGGCCTCTCACTGTTGTGACCTCTCCCGTTGCGGAGCACAGGCTCCGGACGTGCAGGCTCAGCGGCCATAGCTCACGGGCCCAGCCGCTCTGCGGCATGGGGGATCCTCCCGGACCGGGGCACGAACCCGTGTCCCCTGCATTGGCAGGCGGACTCTCAAGCACTGTGCCACCAGGGAAGCCCTACTATGCTTTTGTTTGACCTAAAACGATGAGTTCAGTGAATACTCTGGCGGTCCAGTGGTTAGGACTCAGCGCTTTCACTGCCATGGCCCAGGTTCAATCCCTGGTTGGGGAACTAAGATTACACTATCAGCATGGCCCAGCCAAAAAATAAAATAAATAAATAAGTAAGTAAATAGCAGTTCAAGGTTAACATAGGGATATATACACACACGTGTATGGACTGTTAAGATTTCATTTCATTAGGGAGGAAATGCATTTTAATATAACAGGGATGAAAGCCTTATGTTAGGGACCTGAAATTCCCATAGTGGAGTCCCAAAACCCAGCCTGGGGAGACTCTCCCTGACAGATTCCTGGGACGCCTGCTTCCCAGGGAACAAGAACAGGCTTCTTCTTTCCTAGTGGAGGCAGGGGAAGTGACTGGAAGAGCAGGGAACTGTGGATAGAGGCAGCCAAGGCCCTGACCATGGCCCCAGCCCTCCTAGATATCCGGGGGCCCATTACTTCCTGGTCTGGTCTTCAGTTTCTTCATCCATAAAATGGGGGTGAGAAGCCTGCCCTGACTCCAGTATAAAGTGGTTGTAAGACTCCAATGAGAGAAGCGTTCTGAAAGAAACCTGTAACTGTTAAGTGCTGATACTGTCCTATGGCTGGAGAGATGGGAGATGAGGTCGGAGGCTCGGGTGGTCGGGAGAGGAACAGGCCTCCGGAGTTAGACATCAGGCCAGGTGAGCCTGGCGGCCCCTGGCCAACCCATTGAACTAGTTCATCTACCAATTTAGGATTTTTCCTGTAATTTCATTCACCAAATGGTGAACCACCCAAACGGTCAGGACCCTTTGGTCACAAAGGGGCAGAAATCCAACTCTTAGCTTCAGCAAAAGGGACTTGTCAGAAGGCTGTCGAGTTAGGTCTCAGAATTGAAGGAAGCCCTCAGAGGGCCCTCGGGGACGAGGCCTGGGGACCAGAGGTGCCCAGCGTGCTCTGTCCACCTCCCATTCCTACCGGTCTCACCAGGCAGCATTTCCTCCTGCCTCAGAAAGGCCTTTTCCGTGTGAAGGGAAACAGCTTCCAGCAGCAGGGGATCCGTATCCTTCAAGGACATATGTCCTTTTGTCTACCTCCACTTGGACAAATCCCAAGGAGGACTCTGATTGGCTTACATCAGGTGCACCCCTGAACCAATCACTCTGACCAATACAGGGCACTCCTATTGGCCAGAATCTGTGATCAGAAGGAGGTGGGGTGGCCCCAAACACAGCTGCCTCCCCAGCAGACCTGACACGGGGTTAGGGATTAGAGATGAAAATGAGTAAGAAATTGTCCCCACACCGGGAGGAGCCCACAGTCCAGTGTGGGTGTGGGGAGAGGGTGGTCAGTCACCACCGAAGTGACACAGGTGCTGGGGTGGGGGGGTCTGACAAAGGGAAGGTGGGGCACGAGAGAAGCTAAAAGGCTTCAGAGGGAAAATGGTGCTTGAGCCCAGGCTCACAAGACCATTGAGGGTCCGTTTTCCAGGCCAAGACCGTGAGAAAGGCATTCCAGGAAGAAGGAGCAGCTTGAGCAAAGGCCGGGCGGCATAGACTGGTCTGCGGTGTTCCAGATGCAGAGAGGAGTTTATTTCAAACAGAGCTTCCGGTCACGGAGGGCCTTCTACACGGAGCTGGGGAAGCTGGGCTGCACCCCATGAGTGGCGGGCTTACACGGAGGCCTGCCACGGCAGCTCTGCGAAGGCTAGATGCTGGATGACACACCCAGTGCTGGGCAGCTGCAGCTACAGTCCAGGTGGACATTGAGGCCCTGAGCTAAGGCTGCAGCAGGAAGGGAGCGGAGGGACGCTGGGGTGGGAGAAGCAGAACTGAGGGGAAACAGCAGTAACCAGGTGGGGGGGCCTGAAGGAGAGAGGTGGTTCCCAGCTCCGGGGTTCAGGCACCTGGAGGGCTCCCGGTACCCCTGGCCGAGGTAGGGAGCCAGGAGGAGCAGCAGCTCGCAGGAGGCACTGCATTCTCTTGGGGGGCAGGTTGAATCTGCGGGAGCCAGGAGGCAGGCCAGTGGCCCTGAGTCTGGAGCTCAGAGGAGACGGGAGAGCTGCAGCCCAGCAAGAGGACGGAGTGAGGCCGCCGGGCAGCCACAGCTATACCCTGAGGGTTGGGCCGAGTCAGAGGAGCCTGCAACGGAGGCTTTTGGAGAATGACCCGGAGGCCCCGAGGAGAGTTGAGAGAGTGGCAGCCACGCAGTGGTTGAGAAGGGCAGCGTCGGGCATGGGACTTGATATCATCTTTGTAACATTAGTAACTGGGAGGCAAGGAGTTCGTCTTGCTCATTAACCTTTGAAACATACTTTGTTTTATATTTGATTGGTTCTTTTAAGTATTTTTTTAAAGCAACTTTTGGAACTAAAATCCTTCTTAGAAGAATCCTCTTTCTGGTAACAATTTGCTTGCCAAAAATATTTTTGTAATGTTGACTTTAAAAAAAAAAAAATCAGGAAGTGATGAGTGAAAACTATCAACTCTGACCTAATTATGAGGTTAATGTTGTCAATATTTGCCTTAAAAAATGACATCAGACCTCGTGGTATGGAGGTCTCTGTAAACGTTGCAGGACAATAGGGGCTCTTTTTTTTCTACCAGTGAAGCATGCTGAGCACATGGAGGGCCGCCCTGCCCCTTCTTTCCAAGGAGGGGGTTCAGAGCCCTGGACCAGCCCTGGGGGGTGTCCTGCAGCGCCCTGCCCGGCCAGAGCGATTAGGCCCGGACCTTAGGAAGGGCTGCCAGGCCCTAATGCCTAAGGCAATAGGCAGTGAGAGCAGAGCCACCCCGTTCCAGAGAGCACCCCACCAGGCCCCAGGTGGGGTCTCCCAACATGTGGCTTCCTGAGAGGAAGAAGGGACCACCAACCAGGACGGTGAGGCCTGGCAGTGCTGTGAGAAATGCCTGGAGAGCCAGCTCCCCAGGCCAAGCTGGGTTCTGCTCCCTTGGGCGTGGCCCACAGGGTGTCCTGGGATGCATCTGGGACCAAGGGGAATACCGGCATGTCTTAGGCCAGAACTGTGGAGGCGTCCAGGTGCGGAGCTGGCAGGCGTCCAGGTGCAGAGCTGGCAGGAACAGGGCTGGCCTGTTGTCCCTTTCCTCCTCCTCTTGCCCAGACTGCCAAGGCCCTTGTCCTTCTATCCAGACCCGAACACCACCACCACCTTGCCCTTCATGTGTCCCCTGGAGACAGGGAAGGGCCTCACTCAAAGACAAAGACACCATCTGAGGTCGGCACTCAAGAAGCAGGTCTCCAGGGCTTTCCCTCCCCAGCCCAAGACCCCTGTCCCTCAGGACGCCTTTATCCTCCACGCACCCCCTCCAGTACTCTTGTCAAATATTATCAGTATGATTCAAATACCTCGGGGGAATCTCCACCACAGCCTGCATAGGAAGATATTACTATCCCCTTTTACAGATAAGGAAACTGGAGCTCAGATAAACTAAGTAACTTGGCCAGGGTCACACAGCAAGTCATTGGCAAAGCCAGAAACGCAAAGTCATCTGGTGCTTCCAAGCAGCAGCCCCTCCCAGCCACACCCTCTGAAGGACGTTAGTCAAAAAGCACCAGCTGCTTATTCCACAATTCCGGACCCAATCTGTTTGTCAATTTGCATTTGATTTCCATAAGTGTGCCACAAAAATACCTAGGAATCTTCCTTACACTGCCCCCTCCTGCCTCTACTCTCTCCCTCCTCTCTCTCTCTCTAACACACACACACACACAGAGCCAGGCTCTTCCTCCTTGAGATGCCTGGAGGACCAGGGAGCACCATCTGGTCCCCTCCATCTGCCAAGGACACCTTTGCAGGTTCAGATTGTTCCTTCCCACCGGACACTACACAGTGCATCGAGTCAGGGAGCAAACCCAGAGCACGAGGTGTGTGCCAGGCCGAGCGGCCCCTGTTCCGCCTGCAGTCTCGGGGCAGGGACACCTGCAGCAAGGGTGCAGGAATGGACAAATGGAGGGGCGGAGGCAGCCCCGGACACATTCTCTGTCTTCTGACTTCAGCCCCAGATTTAGCTGCCTTGTCGCCTCCCACTCCTTCCCGCTGCCGTCTGGAATGCCCGGAGGCTGGGACAACTAGGAAGACTAGGATGGGGAGATTGAAGGGAGGGAGCTGAGCTGGAGCCCTCAGAGGGTAGAGGAAAAGGTGCTGGCACCCTGGGCAGGGCATGAGTCCAGTTCCCCTTCTCCCTCCCCTCTCTCCTGTACCACCCAGAACAGTAGCCACTAGCCATCAGATTTTGAAGGCTTAATATAAATACATATATAATATCTCATTAATAATTTTTATATTGATTACATATTTAAGCGATAATATTTTGTTCATATTGGGTTAAACATAAAACTAATTTCACTTGTTTTCTCTTTCCTTTTTTAATGTCTGTACGAGAAATTTTTAAATAGTATATGTGGCTTGCATTTTGGCATTCATTATATTTCTATTTGTATGTTTCTATTGGCCAGTGCTGTTCTCGACCCCATCCTCCTGGTCAGGCCGTTGCTGTTCTGTAAAATACTTAGTGCAGGGAGCTGTTTTGAACTAAATGGTTCTTTATCATACCTCAGTCTTTTGGCCGAACTTAATAGACTGAGTTTAAATCCACCTGTGTTATTTATAAGCTTTGTGACATTGGGCAAGTCAGTTAACCTCTCTGTGCTTCAGTTTCACATCAGAAAAATGAGTCTATCAGTGCCTATCTCAAAAAGGCTTTTGTGAGAATCAAATGAGCCGATATGCATAAAAAACTAAAAAAAGGGTCCAGCATACAGCAATTGCTTGTAATTGCTGTACAGCTATTACTGTCTAAAATGTGGGGCTGTTGCTTGCTACAGTTTTGTGTGTCACAGTATGCTATGCCTCCTTGGATGCATTATTTTTATTCACTCCTCCCAATCAGCTTATTGGTAATTGTTATCCTCATTTCACAGAGGAAGCATCTGAAACTCAGAAAGTTTCAGTAACTGGCCCAAAGCCGCCCAGCTAGTGGGATTTGCACCTGGATTTGCTCTAATCCAGAGACTGACCCTTAACAACCACCCCTGCTACGTCTCTTGGTAAAAGCCCACCAAGACCGTCCAAAGTAACAACTCCATCCCTTCCTCTTGCTCCAGGTTCCCGCCGGCATCCAGGACCCGCCTGTCTGAGAAACTCCCTGTCACAAGGCCATCACCAAGAGGCCACTTGTCCCTGTGTTGTCAGTCCCCAGCATGGAGGAAACCCAGATAACACCCCCACCGTCGGTCCCCAGCTGGTCCTCAACCTCCACCCAGGACCAGTCCTTCACTGCCGGCCAAGCTTCAAGCACAGGCCCACAGCCCTCAAAGTCCTCTGTCATCCCACCCCCAGTGAAGTCCAAGGGCCCGAGTTCCGGGGCTGGGGTACGTCGGATGCGCAGGATCATCGCTGAGGATGCTGAGTGGTCAGTGGCCATTGTGCCCCTCCTCACAGAACTCTGCATTCAACACATTGTCAAGAACTTCCAGAGTGAGTCTGTCCCTGCCTCGGTCGGGAGACAAGGCCAGGAGTGGGGCCCAGTGGGCGGGGACTGCCTGGAGGTGAGGCCTCAGAGCTGGGTCCTGGGGCAGCCCCTGCCCTCCCACACAGCATCCTCATCCCCACTCAGCACCTCCCTTCCCCCCTCCCCAGAGGCCAAGACAGTTTCTCTGGCCGTCCCCACTTGCAGGTCCCACCAGGCTCCCACACACACTGTGCCCTCCATGTCTATGCCTGTTTCTCGACTGTCCCACTCTCTCCAACAAAGCCCAGCCCAAGCCATACCTACCTCCTCCTCCAGAAAGCCCTCCCTGATTGATCGTCCTCCACTCTCTCGGAGTCTTCCATGGCGTGTACAGGTTCTTGGTTTGTTCTGTACTTTAGTCTCTGTAAATGTTCATCCTTTTCAAAGATGAGTTGCCAACCTCTCTTACCAGATGGGGAGCTCTGTGAGGACAGGGCCATCATTTTGTCTACAGCACTTGTCACCACCAGACCTACAATACATTCGTTTGACTTGTTTAGAGTCGCCTCTGCTCATGAGATGGAGCAGCTTCCTCTGTTTTGTTCACTCTTGTATCCTCAGCACTTAGAACAGTGTGTGGTGCATAGTAGGTGCTCAAAAAAACATTTTGTTTTGAAATGAATGAATCAAATCAAACTGGGAGCCTCTGAAGTCAGGGATTGTCTCCTCTACTAGATTAAGGAATAACTGAGGGCTGGACCTGAGATTCTGCCTCAGACTGGGAGCTCCCTGAGACCAAATGCTAAGATATCTACCTTCAACTGGGAACAACCCAGAGTCAGGGGTGATATCTCCCTCCTCAGGTTGAGCCTCCCTGAGAATAAAGTCTGCCTCCTCTCTCAGACTGGGCTTCCCTAAAGACAGGGGGTCTTCCCTTTCCTGGGTGCCCCCAGACAGGCTCAGCTCAGGGTAGCATGTGCAGCGT
Source organism: Orcinus orca (assembly GCF_937001465.1). Taxonomy (NCBI): domain Eukaryota; kingdom Metazoa; phylum Chordata; class Mammalia; order Artiodactyla; family Delphinidae; genus Orcinus; species Orcinus orca. The sequence continues at coordinate 74,997,591 of NC_064568.1, read as the reverse complement.
CCCCAACACTGTGACTCCTATTTCTGTTCCCAAAGACAACCCTATCCTGAAGCAGCTGCTCCCAGAGCATCAGAAGAAGGTCCTGAACCAACTGTCCCCCGACCTGCCGCTGGCTGTGACCGCCAACCTGATAGAGGATGAGAACTACTGGCGCCGCTGCTGCACGCAACGCTGGCCCGTGTGCCACGTGGACGAGCACGGCGGCAGCTGGAAGCGCATGTTCTTCGAGCTGCACCTGGAGAACCTGCTGAAGCACTTCATCCCCGGCACCACGGACCCTGAGGTGATCCTCAGCCTGCTGCCGCTCTGCAGGAACTACGTGCACACGATCCGGGTGGATCAGTTCCTTCCGCCCGTGCAGCTCCCGCCCCCACTTCGGGGCGGGGATCAGTCCGACTCCAGCAGTGAAGGAGAGATGGAGGAGGAGCCGGCCATGGGCCACTACCAACTGGGCGACCTGGTGGCTGGCCTGAGCCACCTGGAGGAGCTGGACCTGGTGTACGGTGTCAAGGACTGTGGCATGAACTTCGAGTGGAACCTCTTCCTCTTCACCTACCGCGACTGCCACTCCCTGGCAGCCACAGTCAAGGCATGCCACACGCTCAAGGTACCACCTGCCATTCTCAGCATCTCTCTGATTTGATTCCCTCTTCCCTTCCCTTCCTCTTGTATCCCCACCTTCTTCTCCTATTTCCTTCTCGCTCATTGACCAAGTGTCCTTTTTCTTTCTTTTTTTTTTTTTGGCTGCGTTGGGTCTTCGTCACTGGGCGCGGGCTTTCTCTAGTTGCAGTGAGCAGGGGCTGCTCTTCGTTGCGGTGCATGGGCTTCTCATTGCGGTGGCTTCTTTTGTTGCGGAGCACAGGCTCTAGGCACGCAGGCTTCAGTAGTTGCAGCACTCGGGCTTAGTAGTTGCGACACATGGGCCCTAGAGCGCAGGCTCAGTAGTTGTGGCGCACGGGCTTAGTTGCTCCTCGGCATGTGGGATCTTCCCGGACCAGGGCTCAAACCCGTGTCCCCTGCATTGGCAGGCGGATTCTTAACCACTGCGCCACCAGGGAAGTCCCTGACCAAGTGTCCTCTTATGCACTCTGCACCAAGCTGGGTTCTGGGGATGCAGAGATGCACAAGGCACTGCCCTGCCCATTCACCAGCCATTTAGTCATCCAACACACATCTGCACTCCAGGCCCTGTCCTAGGTGCTGAAGATTCAATCATGAGCACAATTATACCATTTGTGCCCTCCAGCTAACAGTCTGGTGGGGATAAAAGGCAGTAATCAGCAATCATATAAATGTAAAATTGCAACTCGAACAGAGTTGCCAGATTTACCAAATAGAAATATAGGACATCCAGTTAAATTTGAATTTCAGATACACAACGAATATTTTTTTAGTTTAAGCATGTCCCAAATATTCTGGTTGGAAGAGAGAGAGCCTGCCAAGAAATCAGAGGTGGGAGAGAAGAAGGACACAGCACTGTGTCCCAGAGCCGAGGGATGCTTTTCAAGAAAGGGGTGAGCAGCAGGGAAGTGGGATGGAGCTGAGGACCGGATTTAGCAAACTTGGAGGTCACTGGGTGGAAGCTGTGTCAATGGAATGCCAGGAGCAGAGGCCAGATTGGAGTGGTTTATGGAGAGAGTGGGAAGTGAGGAAACGGAATGACCATGATCAGGTTTTTCAAGAACTTGGCTGTGAATGGGGGAGAAAGTAGAGCAGTAACAGATGAGGGGGTTAGGTTTTCTTAAGAAGAAATTTGCATGTGTTTAAAAACAATGTATAAAAACAAAAATAAACAAATAGTCAAATGTATAGGCTTTTGCACAGCAAAGGAAACCATAAACAAAATGAAAAGACAACCTACAGACTGGGAGAAAATATTTGCAAATGATGCAACCAACAAGGGCTTAATTTCCAAAATATACAAACAGCTCGTACAACTTAATAACCAAAAAAACAACCCAATCAAAAAATGGGCAGAAGACCTAAAAAGACATTTCTCCAAAGAAGACATAGAGATGGCCAACAGGCACATGAAAATATGCTCAACTTTTCTAATTATTAGAGCAATGAAATCAAAACTACAGTGAGGTATCACCTCACACCAGTCAGCATGGCCATCATTTAAAAGTCTACAAATAATAAATGCTGGAGAGGGTATGAAGAAAAGAGAACACTCCTACATTCATTGCTGGTGGGAATGTAAATTGGTACAGCCACTGTGGAGAACAGTATGGAGGTTCCTTTAAAACCTAAAAATACAGTTACCATATGATTCAGCAGTCCCACTCTTGGGCATATATCCAGAGAAAACTCTAATTCGAAAAGATATATGCACCCCAGTGTTCACAGTTGCATTATCTACAATAGCCAAGACATGGAAGCAACCTAAATGAATGAATAAAGAAGATGTGGTATATATAAACAATGGAATACTACTTAGCCATAAAAAAGAATAAAATAATGCCATTTGCAGCTACATGGATGGACCTAGAGATTATCATGCTAAGTGAAGTAAGTCAAACAAAGACATACCATATGATATCACTTATATGTGGAATCTAAAATATGATACAAGATATTTACAAGACAGAAATAGACTCACAGACATTGAAAACAAACTTATGGTTACCAAAGGAGAAGGGGTGTGGGAGGGATAAATTAGGAGTTTGGGATTAACAGATACACACTATTATATATAAAATAGATAAGGTCCTACTGTATAGCTCAGGAAACTATATTCAATATCCTGTAACAAACCATAATGGAAAAGAATATGAAAAAGAATCACTTTGCTGTATACCAGAAACTAACACAACATTATAAATCAACTATACTTCAATAAAATAATGAAAAATAAAAAAAACAAAAGTAAAAAATGAAACCAATGTAAAGCTCCACCCAATTGCAAGAAGGGAGCTGAGTACAGGAGAGAGGCACAGGTTCATTGACCAAGGAAGGTTCCTGAGAAGACAGGAAGAATGGGGTCTAGAGGTGAGGTAGGGCGGTTGGCTCCAGGCAGAGGGGAGAGTGGATGTGGTGGGTTGCAGTGGATTTATGTTTGGGATTAGGAAAAGAAAGGGTTCCTACTCAATGGCTGAGGAGACCCACCTCAGGCTGTAGGGTAAGGGGCTGGAGAAGGTTGAAATCGTTGTTGTTGTAGATTATGAGAGAGTATATTGTCCAGAGAAGCAGAGTTGAGTTGGCACTCAGCACTGAGGGCCTATTGGTGGTTCCAGTGATACCAGCCAGTCCTGTGATGTGACGTTTTCCATCATGTCAGTTGCTTGGGCCCAGACATACAGGAGATAGAGTGGGGTTGATCCACAGTGGAGCTTTGCCAGATAGAGGCAATAAAAAAGAGGGACAAAAGATTCAGAGCTGGCTAAGAGGGATGTAGAGAGAGGAGAGGACTGAAGGACGGGGAGGCCAGCCACTCAGAGGTCTCAAGGCAGAGGGAGCAGCGGGCCAAGCCAGTGAAAAGCAAAGGGACAGGGGTCCCACCTCCGATATTCATAATGCTAGTCCCACCTCCTTTCTTTTATCTTTTTTCTTCATCCCATCCATTTACTGTTTCTCAACGTTTCCCACGTTCTCCCTGGTTCTTACCCTGGCACTCTCCTTCAGAGAGTTCCTCTCCTTGCCACGGTGGAGCTTAGCTGGCTGAGGAGGGTGCAGTGAGGGGCTGCGGCATCCAACAGGCCTGGATTCAAAACCTGCCTCCACAGCTTAATCATTGTGCGACTCTGGGCAAATGATGTATCTGCTCAAAGCCTCCATTTTCTACTGTAAAATGGAGAGAACTTGTTCCATCTCACTGGGATGCTGAGGGTTAGGGATATGGCTATGGAATGTTCTAGCAGCATGCCCAGCACATAGTCATTTCTCAATAAGTGGTAGTCTTTACCCCCTACTAGGTGCTGCCAATTCTGCACCACCGTGTCACGCTGGGTAGGCCCGCCCTGCCCAAGAGCCAGCCAGGTGGCCGAACCCCTCATCCATTACCGCTCTACCTTTCTCCCCCTTCCCAGCCAAGTTCTTGAAAGAGAAGAACTCCTCCTCCCTGGGGCTCCCTCCTCTACCTGCAGGAGGCAGGCAGGCAGGCAGATGATTCCTGGCTGCAGGGTGCTGTGGCCCCTCTGCCTGCCCACAGATCTTCAGGCTGACCCGAAGCAAGGTGGACGACGACAAGGCCCGCATCCTCATCTGCAGCCTCCTGGACCACGCGGCCCTAGAGGAGCTGGACCTGTCACACAACCTCATCGGAGACCGGGGCGCGCGCGCCGCCGCCAAGCTGCTGGGCCACAGCCGCCTGCGCGTGCTCAACCTCGCCAACAACCAGGTGCGCGCGCCCGGCGCCCAGTCGTTGGCTCACGCCCTGGCGCACAACAGCAACCTCGTCTCCCTCAGCCTGCGCCTCAACTGCATCGAGGATGAGGGCGGCCAGGCGCTCGCCCACGCCCTGCAGACCAACAAGTGCCTCACCACACTGCACCTCGGGGGCAACGAGCTGTCCGAGCCCACTGCCACGCTCCTCTCCCAGGTGCTGTCCGTCAACACCACGCTCACTAGCATCAACCTGTCCTGCAACCACATCGGGCTGGTGAGCCACCGCTTCCGGGACAGGCAGGGCCAAGGGGAGGCCCTGGGGCCTTGGGAGGCGGGAGTGGAATCCGATTGCTGTGGGGTACGTAGAGGATAATTGTTAGGATCACAGCCTTTACCCGGTTATCAGCCCAGCTCTGCCATTTAGCACTTGGTTAAGTTACTTAACCTTTTGGGGCCTCCATCTCCTCCTCTGTAAAATGGGAATAATAATAGCATCTACTTCTAAGTGTTGTTACTGGGAGGATTAAATGAGTTATGCTTGTAAAGCAGTTATCCATTGCAGGCACTGGCTAGGTCCTCAGTAACTGCTAGCTGTTACTATTACTCGGGGTTCTATAGTATGGATACTGGGTGCCTATGCTAGGCACCCAGTATCCATTCGTTGTTCTTTAACCCTCGCAGTTATCTAGTAAAATGTGTATTCTTAACCCCACTTTACAGATGGAAAACTGAACCTCAGAGAGGTTAGTGAGTTGCCCGAGAGCATCCAGTCAGGTTGAAGGCCTGGATCCTTTCCAACAGACAATGTCTTTCAAATCTTGACCAAGTCTCAGAGTAACAAATGCAATTAACATGAACACCTAGTGAACGTATACATCAATATAACAGAATTGAAAGTTACTTGTACTGCTTGTGATGTATACTGATGATTTCCTTTATAATGTACACGGCTTCATTAAAAACAAAAATGCTCTGTGACCCATTGAATTGACTTTGCAACACGCTGTTGGATCACAACCTTAGAAGAGCAGCATTCTGCCTCCCAATGTGGAATTTTTCACATTAGGCCTGGCCCACCCAACCCAGAAGGGGCTGGAGCTGTAGGAACTAGCGAGGACAGCCCTCCATGTACTCCAGTTAGGGCCCTGCACCCTCTACCAAACCTCCCCCGAGGACAGTCTTACTCACATAGACACTGTCTCCAGAGGGGCGCTCTTGGCTACAAGTAACAGAAAGCTTAATCGGGAAATGGCTTAAACAAGAGGAATATTCATTGTGTCCCATAATCAGAAGCCTGGGGGAAGGGGGCTCTGGGGTTGGTGAGATCCTTGGCTCAGCACCGTCCTCTGCTCTGCCCACCTAACCACACAGCCACGTCCTCTCTTGTGCGACTCTCATGAGCCCAAGATGGTGGCTGCATTTTCCATTGGGCCACGCTCAGAGGCAGAAAAAGGGAGACCACTACTCTCTTTTGTTCTCTTTTATGAGGAGAAACTTCCCAGAAGTCACTCCCTCCAGACTTCCTCCTCATATCTCACAAGCCAGATTTGTCTCACGTGCTCATGGCTGAACCAGAGGAGCGGAATCACCATCACTGACATAGCGCCATGTTTTTCAAACCACTGGGGTTGAAAAATCAATTTAGTGAACTTTGAGCACCATTTTTCTCCGGGAATAGGATGGAACAGGATAGAATAGGATAGAAAATGTCAGTGCCACACAAATAGGTTAAGAATTGTTTTGTGAACCTGTTGTTTCAGTCACATCTGTATAAACATGTGTATGTGCGTACACACCCGCGTGTGTGATTCTGGGTAGTGGCGGAAAGTGATGCTTTCCTTTGTATTCCTGAACCAGGATGGCGGGAAGCAGCTTCTAGAAGGCATGTCAGACAACAAGACCCTCCTGGAGTTTGATTTGCGCCTGTCAGGTATCGCCCAGGAGAGCGAGTATCTCATCGGCCAGGCCCTCTGTGCCAACCGTGAAGCAGCCCGCCAGCGGGCCCTGAGTTCCAGCCACGGCCAAGGGCCCTGAGAACCTGGCGGGATAAGATGGGGACAGGGCTGGGGCAGTGAGCAGACCTGGGTCACTGCCCTAGCCCCATCCCTCATTTCATGCCCCTGCCATGCCTGCTGCACAGTGTCACACTGGTCTGGAGGGAGTGGGGAGGGAGACCAAGAATATCTTTGGGATGAGTGATCAAGGGTTGTGCAGATAAAGATGTGAGGAGAGGAAGGGGCCTGGGATAGGGGTAGGAAATAGGACTTAGCCCTGGTACGCATGGAGAGGATATTACCGGACTCACTGAAATGACTGACTTCTCCCAAGAATGGGGAAGGCAAAGCAGACTCTAAGGGACTGTGCCGGCCCAGACTCTCCCACAGGGGTCACCCATCTCCCTGACCACCCTCCTCCCCACCATTTTTCTCTCTACCAAACAGATCCTTGACCTCTTGACCTTCAAACACACTCTCTCTCTCCACCCCCACCCACCCCCCGCCAGGCTACAGCATAGCTTTGCCTGGCTCTTCCACCATCACCCCTGCCGGTGCCACCTCCCCCTTGCTTAACTCCCGCTTAAGTCATCCAGTTCTACAAGCCACGCCATCCCTAATCCATTCCCTTCAACCTGGGAAGGGGGAAACAGAGGTGACAGGAGGGGCTCAGACCCATCGGCCTCCCCAGATTGCTGCTCACGGACGGGGAGATGGCGAGAGAGGTGCGACACTGGGAAGGGAAGTCAGTGAGTCATCTGCAACTTTATTATCCACCAGTTTGATTTATACAATCTTTGCGCTTGGAAATCCACGACAGAAAGGCCACAGTGTGATGCACCCAGTTGACAGAGACCTGTCTTCTCCCCAGCCAGGCCCAGCCCACCCCACAAGCCCTTGTCCCCAGGACACATGAAACCTTCCAGGCATCCTCCATGAGTCCCCGTCACTCTGTGGCCGCCCGCCTTGGGGCCACACCCACGGGAATCACATCTACCCACAGGGCCACAAGAGGCCCTGATGATGGATTCAGGCAGAGCCCCATCTCCCATCCTCCTCGGGCTGAACCTCCAGCCCTGTGTTTCCAGAGGGTGTGTCATGGGCTGCACCCACAGCCTTGGGGCGCTTTCCAGGGACTCCTTCCAACAAGCAGAGCACCAAAGGGGGCTTGGCAGTGACCGCACGTGTGTGCCTGTCTGGGCAACCTTGAGTCTGTCTGTGCCTGACACCCTCTGACAGTTCCGAGTGCAAACGTGTAGGTGTGAGGGTGTGTGAGTGTGTGTGTACATAGCCACAGCTGCTAGCAGAGGGTCTAATTAGAGAAACAAGAACATTCAGTGTAAAGTTTAATTTTAGAGATTAGTTAATTTTCTGGTTTTGTTTTCCCTGGCAATCAATAAAGCTACCAAGAAAACAGACCACAGAATTGGTTTCTCTCTAAGTCTGTGCATATGTGGGAGGTGTGAGGCTGTCTGTGTGAGAAGACCTAGGCAGAAATGGTCAATACAGGCAAAAATAATAACAGCCCCTCCCCTTTCCCCCTCCTCCCAGCTCAGGTTCTGTCTCAGGAATGGCCCGGAGGCAGGAGGAGCCGAGTTCCTCCCTCCTTGGAGCCATGAGGTGGCCAGGATGCCCCACACAAGGGAGTGACATCCGGGTGCCAGCTGGCCAAGAACTGGGTCCTGAGGCCACAGCTCACCACCTGTACCTTGAAGATGTCCGTTCAGAGGAAACTGGTACTCCAACCCCCAGGCCCCTGGAGAGCACAGTGCTGGCGGGTAGGTGGCACTGCTGCCCAGGGAAACCTAGTGGGCAGCTGTTCCCCTCCTCCCCAAGCCTCCTCTTCTCCGGCCTCCTCTCTCTTCCCACTCAGCCATCTCCACCTGAAAGTTAGGCTCAACCCTGATGGGCCACAGGCCGTGGTGTCCCCACAATCTGTGGTGCCCAGTCCCCCAGGAAAGGAGCTTAGGGGAGCCAGAGGAGATGTTGCATAGGTGGAGGCCATACCCTTGGGGGGTACAGGCCTGGCTAGGCTGGAGGAAGAGGGGAGAGGCTGGAGGAGGGAAAGGGGCAGCTCTGATGGCTCAGGTGACATGAGGAGCATCAGGGGTGAGCCATGTTGGAGGCCTGAGGGTTTTCCTCTCCAGCTGGAAATGTGAGCCCCTTCCCTGGGCACTGTCAGCTGGGAAAACATTAGCCAGGGGATTTGGGAGGGCAGGGGGTTTGCACACAGACATGCACACGGAAGCACATCAGGGTAGGAGTAGTGGGGGAACAGCGCACAGGGCCAGCGCCCTGCGGCCGTGGCAGTTTGCCCCTTTGAAGACCCTGGGACACACAGCAGGGCTTCAGCTCATGGGCTAGGGGAGGACAGAGGGGTCGGGCAAGATTTAGAGAATTCCTGCCTCTGACCCTGCCACTGGAAATGAGTCTTTCTCCAGCTGGGGTTCCTGACAAGGTCCTCAGCCCTGCAGAGGCTCTGCTTGCACACGACCACTCTCCACTCTTCCCCACAAGTTCGGGGGAGGCAAGGGCCGTCCCCCACAGACACCCCGACCTTTGGGGGGTCTTTTCACGACCCTCTCCTCTGTGACTCCCACTAGCTTCCTGAGTTCCCCCTTGTCACCCAGGCCTATCTCCTGCTCTCCCCACTTAGTCATTCATTCACCTTGGTCAGCTGGAAGGAATGCTGCCTGGGTGGTCTCCCACCCTCTCTGAAGGGAGTGCCCTCCCAGAACCCAGGGGACGAGGCTACAGTTTAAAGGACTGAGGTGCACTGCCCTCCGCAGTTTGCCTTGCCCCTCACCCCTGGCAACAGCTCTTCAGAGCCAGGGAGCAGGAGGGGAGGGAGAGGTGTGAAATCTGCGTGGTGAGTACAGTCCCCTCCAGGACCCAGCCTCCCAGGGCCCAGTGAGATAAACAACAGCAGAGGGAGTGGCAGAGAGGAAACCCCGGGCCAGCGCCAAGAAGAGATCAACATTTCCATGGCTTTGAGATGGAGTATCGAGGCTGACACCTGCCCAGGCCTCAGACCCACTGAATTCATTAGCTTGGATGGAAGCCAGCCCTGCTCTTCTCCAAACCACTGCCCCCTCGGTAGAGAGAGGCCCCAGCGGGGCCAGGCTGCGGAGGAAGGAAAGCCCCAATTGCCCTTCCCCTGGCCTGTAAACCTCCCCAGCTGCAAAGCGAGGGCCTCTCCCTTGAGGCGAGGCCCAACGCGGGTGCCACGGCAGTCTCCACGTAACAGTCATTAGATCCGTTGAAAGGCGGGACTGGAAATTCCGAGTGTGCGAGTATGCGTGTGGGAAGTGGAGGTGTCCCCCTAGGAACTCAGGGGCGGGGCTGGAAGAGACAACTCTGCCGGGGCGGGATTCCCCCCCCTCCCCACAGCTGTCTATGTTCAGGAAAGGCGGGTGTGGGGGGGTGCTCGAATCGGCCCCTTCGGGGTCTGTCCCTTGCCCCCTCGCCTCCCCCCACCCCACCCGCACCGTGCCCAGCACAGCCTCGGCCACATTCTTGACTCCCCCTGCTACACGCAGGGAGCACCATCCGGCGAGGGGCAGTGAGGCGGCCGTTGGGCCGGTCCAGGGCCCCGGGGTCACAGTGAGGTCTCTACGCAGGAGCCGTGGCGGTGCAACGGCCGGTGGCCGTGGCCCAGACATCCCTCCTGCCGGTGCACGATGAGCACGGGGAAGTAGAGGGCGTCGTGGTAGGGCGGCGGCGGCCCGCCCTCCTCCTCGTCTTCGTCGTCCTCGTCGTCCCCCATGCTGGCCTGGCTGGACAGCCGCGTCTGCTCGGTGGGGCAGCTCGCCTCGTTGACGCTCCCGCTCCGGCTGCGCCACAGGCAGCTGCGCCGGGAGCCATAGAGGCGGCCTAGGGAGAAGCGGCTGCCCCCGCAGCCTGCCCCGCCGCCAGGCCCCGGTCCGGCCCGAGGGCTGGCGCAGATGCTAAGAGCGCTGCGCGAGAAGATGGACGAGCTGCTGACGGCGCGCTGGCAGTGCTCGCAGCTGCGCCTGTACGGGGCCAGGCCCGCTGCGCCTGGGCCACCCACCCCACCGTAGCGGCACGTGGGCGCGTAGCCGCCCGCCGCGCCCCCAGCACAGCGCGCGCCCAGCCCCGCCAGGTCCATGAGCACCGCCTCCGAGTAGCTGGGCACCAGCTGCTGGTTGGAGCGGATGTGCCACTCGAGCTCCGTGCTGTCCACCGTGTTGACCCGCGGCAGGCGGTGCGTGAGCGGGGGCAACAGCTCGTCGCTGGGGCTGAGGCCGCCGCCCGCGCTGCCGCTGGCCGAGCTCGGGCCCTCCAGGCCGAAAAGCTTCTCCACGTGGTAGTGCGCATAGGCCGTGCGGTACTCGGCCAGCACGCGCAGCGGCCATGACAGCGTGAGCAGCGCCGCAGCCCAGAAGGCCGACGAGCAGGCGTACCAGGGTGGCCTGGCCGGGTCGGGGAAGGCCACCATGAATTCGCGGAAGTCCACGTTCTTGAGGTGCATGCCCTCGCGCGCCTCCATGTAGTCGTCCAAGCCCTCGTTCTCGGCGAAGAAGCGCGCGCGCTGGCACAGGTACGCGTTCTCGGCCTCCACGCTGGCGAAACTGAAGCACTTGGTGAAGCGCAGGCGCGTGGCAGGCGCGCCCTCCAGCCCCACCAGCGCCTTGGACACGTCGCGGACGCCACAGCGCTCGTAGTCGAACTCGGCCTCGGCCACGTGCGTGTTGACGCGCTCATGGTAGACCTGTGGCGCCGGGGAAGGCGGCAGGAGTCGCTTCTCTCCGCTTACCCTCCTCCGCCCCATCACTGCTCTTGATCAAATCCTCAGCCTGTCCTGGTTTAGCTCCCGGTTGGGGCCAGGTAAGATCTTACCGGGTTTATAGAGACATTGAGGCCCTCAGCTTCCTCAGTGAGTTAGAGATGAGGGCGGGGCTAGGAACTCATCCCTACTTATGTGCCTTCTCACTTTAACTAAGCCCTGCTCCGTCTAGGGGTCAGTCCCAGGCCCTGCATTGTCCCTCCGGCTTGCCTGATCCTTTTGCCACTGCATCTTTTGTCCCACGCTGCCCCCTCATCACCCCAAACAGCCTACCCGTCTTCCCTTTTACAAGTGTTTCCAAATGGGCCCCCCAGAGGAGGTCCCTGTGGACCCCCTTTGTCTCTGGTCTCCCTGCTGCCACCTTTAGCTAGTACCCGGCCTCCCTCCTGATCCTCACAGGGCCCAAGCTTTGTTTACCCAGCCCAATCCTGAGACAGTGGAGAGGTCCCCCTTATCTGGGAAAATCTCCTCTTCCACCAGGGCTCTAATATGCCTAATCCCAGCAGGTATACGGAGTGCTGCTTGACACCCCCTCCATGCCTCCCAGGCCTACCTCCACCTTTTTGCCAGCTGACCCCCACCTCTGGGAGCCTCACACTTGGGATCCACAGCCCTGAGTTTGCGTCTAGCACTACCACTTAGAAGCTGCAGAACTTGGGCAAGTCACTGAGCTCAGGTCTCTTTAACTGTGAAAGAGGACTTGGTAGCAGGCGCCTCACTAATCAGCCTGTGAGGCTGTGCATGTGAAACACCTCCAACCATTAAGCACTAAACCATACAGACCCTGGAGCCAGACTGCCAGGGTTCAAATCCCAGCTCCACCACACACTAGCTGTTTGACCTTAGGTAAGTTACTGAACCTCTCCAAGCCTCAGTTTCCTCATCTGTAAAATGGGGGTAATAGTTACCTACCTCATAGGGTTATCATGAGGGTTAAATAAATGATTTGACATTTGTAAAGTAGTTAGAGCAGACCCTGGCTGCTAGTAAGTGTTTGCCGTTATAATTACGGTGGGTGTTATTGTCCTCCTGTTGCAGTGCCCACAAGAACTCACTGCTGCCTGTGCTCCTCCCCCTCAGGACAGTCGAGCAGGGTCCCAGCACCCCCTCCCACCTGGACTGGCCTCTGCTCCCCTCCAGTTCCTCACCTGGGTGGTGGTGTAGGCATCTCCATTGCGGTATCGGGTGACCTGGCGGGTGCGGCGGACATAGTGGTAGCTGATGGCCTTCCACCAGATACATGGCGTGGCCTGCTGCATGCGGCCCACACGCTCCCGCACGCTGCTCACATCCACGCGGTGCTGCAGCTCATGGCGGGCTTGGCAATGCCAGCACTCCACCAGGTAGACAGCGTACAGCATGAGCAGGAAAGCCAGGGGGATGTAGACATAGCCGTTGGAGCAGGGGCTGTCGTGGTACATGAGGCTGTTGCCCTGGTAGGCGCTGCTGAAGGTGAGGCGGGTCACCGTGGTGACGTGGCACCAGGCCACGGCCCCCAGGCAGCCGTACATGAGCAGCGAGAGGAGCAGGCACTTCCAGTGGGACTCACGGCAGAGGGACTTGGTGAAAGAGGGCTGGATGGGACGCTGCTGCTCAGAAGGGCAGGCAAAGGGGCCAAGATGAGTGCGGAGTGAGACGGAGTGGCAAGGCCCAGCACAGAGATGGATGGCGGGCCAGAGGCCGACACCGGCGATGACAGGCAGAGACAGACAGGAATGTGCAGAGAGAGTCAGACCAAGATGGGAGGCCAGGACCAGAGATTAACACAGAAGTAACCCAGAGTGAGCCATGAGGACAGGAAAGAGGGACGGAATACCAGTACAGAGAAGTGCAGAGGCAGAGGGATCAGAGCCAGAGATGGAGGGAGAAGGCCCAGGTGGCAGAGAAGACACAGATGGATAGGATGGCACCCAGAGAAACAGAGTCCAAAGACAGACACAGAGATGGCAATGAAACAGGAGAAGGTGTGCATAGGGAAGACAGGGAGGACAGATAGGCATCAGAGAAGGCAGGTCCCCAGCCTGGACCCCTTCCAGGTATTCCAGGAAAGGGGAGAGGGGCCCACTGACATCACCTTCCCACTTCACAGGTGGGGCTCTCCCTTCTTCCAGAACCTAGGAGGAGCCAATTCCTCTGACCCATCCACCTCCCGGTCCCTCACAGACAATTAGCCTCATACCTCCCAGGAAACCCCAAGCCCTGTCTCCTTCCCCATACTCTGGACCCCAGGTCCCCTGTGAGTCTCCCTAACATCTACCCCTGTTCTAAGATAAAAGGCAGGGGGGTTTGTGTCCCTGAGCAGCAAGTGGTCCAGGAGGATATATCCAGAAGGGCAGAGGCATGTGGCTGGGGAGAGGGGATGTGGGACAGGGGTGGGCGGGGCAGGGAGGGAGATGTTTGCAGCCCAGCCATTTGTCAAGAGAAAACGATTTTTGGTGCGGGGGTCTATTAAAGCACTGATCACGCTCTGGCCCCCAGTTGTCCCGGTGAGTTATTTACGTGTGTGGCTCCTCCACTAGACTGGGTGCTCCTGAGGGCAGGGCCTCATTCCCTGTGCATCCTGGGTGCTGGCACCCACAGCCGCTCAGTGATGAGTACTGAGTCGGATTTCTGGCGGCAGCCTGGGCTTTCCCTCTCCTCCCCGCACTGTCTAGCTTTAGGAACCCTCCACACACCCTCCTGCTGAGATCCTGACTTTTTCTTTCAATTCCCCAGGCCGGACCTGGAGGCTAGCCAAGGGAAGGGAGAGAAAGGTGGAGAGGAAGGGCACAGTAACAGACAGCAGGCCCTGGACCCGGTGTGAAATCCGAGGAAAGATCTGGAAGTACAGATAGGTAGGTGCGCTGGGAAACAGTACTCAGCACATGCAAACAAGATTAGGGGACGTGTGCCTTTCAGAGAGCCTTGTCCTGCGAGGGGAGCATATGTGCCCCTTGGTGTGCCTGAGTGTGCACTTGTCCCAGTGAGAAGGCGTGTGGAAGGGGCTCTGCCTGCGGGTCCTGCCTGTGTGCTTCTGCCCCAGTGCCGTGTGCAATGTGTGCACGAGTGTGCATGGGAGATGGAGGAGCCCCTGGTACTCTCCTCCATTTCTTTTGTCTCCAGATTCAGAGGACTGAAGAGTAGGACCCCCAACAAGGGATGTGCTGGTTACCAAAACTGGGAAGGACTCCTGGGCTCAGGGCCCCCTGGAGGGGGGCCTGCATGGATATGGGGAGAGAGAGGCGCACATCCCCCACGCACACACTCCCAGTGACTCCAGGGGGGAGATCGCCTCTGCACACATTTGACCTTTTTAGGGCCCCAACTCACGTTAACACTACCATTTCCCCCGTGAACTGGCAGGTACTCTCCTGCCTCCGCAGCCCCTACAAGTCACCCTGCCTGGCCTTCGAGATAGCATCCCCTCCGCGAAATGGGATCCCGGACACCATCCCCACCCCCACCAGCCCGGGATCCGCGAGGCTCCGCCCCTAGGCCCCTCCCCCTGCCCGGGACCCCCCGAGCCCCGCCCCCGGCGCGGCCCCTTCCCTGCCACCGCGGACAGCTCCGGCCGCCGGGTGGGGGCAGCGAGGCGGGACTGCGGCTGCGGCGGCCGGCTCGGGGTGCGGGGCGCCGGCCGCGCTGCGGCGGAACCGGCGGGGGCCGCGCGCGGCGGGGGATGGGGGTCAGGCTGCGGCCGCGCCGGGGGAAGGGGCGCCGCCGGCTCTCACCTCCTCTCGGGCGGGGCCCTCGTCCGCCGCCGCCGCCGTGGGCTCCTCCGGGACCCCGGGGCCACCGCCGCCGCCGCCGCCGCCGCCGCCGCTCTCGCCCGCGGCCGAGCCAGGGGGGGACATGGCGTAGAGGGGGCGCGTCGAGCTCAGGGCCTCCCGGGGGGCTGCCGGGGGCCGGGGGCATCCTGCGCCGGCTCTGGGGAAGGGGCGGGAGGGGGCGGGGCCCTCGCTGCTCCCCACCCCCCGCCGGGGGGAGGGGGCCGGGAAAGGGCACCACGGGTAAGGGGCTCGGGGATGGGGATGGGGAGGCGGGCTGGGGGGCCGGGCCGGGGGGGGCCGGGGCCGGGGGTGGGTGTCACCTTGAGGCCCTCGCGGCGCCGCTCCGCCTCCCGCCCGCTCCCGCCGCCGCCTTTTGTCTGAGCCGAGCTGGAGCCAGCGCGCCCCCCCTTCCTCCCAGCGCAAGAGCCCCGCCCCCGGCCCCCCAAACTCCGCCTTCCCCAAGCCTACCTAATGGCCACACCAAAGGGGAAAAGCAACAGGGGCTCCGCGCACCCCTTCCCCACTCCCAGCCCTGCTCACCACACGCACACGCACCATCCCCATCCCAGGAAGATCTAAGCCGAAACTCCTCTCGGTCTGTTTGTGGAGGGGGCGCCAGCGGTTCAACCAACATCCCTCCCCATCTTTGGTTCCCGCAAGTTCCCGGGGCTGAGAGTGGGGAAAGGAAATTGAGTCTTGGAACCCTAGGGAACAGCCTTATTCCCAGTTGGATGGTAAAGGGTTAAGGCAGGAGCCAGACTTCAGAGGCCAGACCCATCTGAACAAGGATGGGATAGGGTGAAAAGGAAAGGATTAGAGCTAAATGTGAGAAGGGACTAACAGAGGGCAGAAGAGGGGACTTTGAAACCAGCCTTCACTGAATCATCTTCCTACCCTAGGACAACAGCCCCAGAGAAGCAATGAAGTGTGTACATAGCCCTAGGCTGGAGATCAGGAAACCTGAGTACAGATTCTTAATCCTGGCTCTCTCATTAGCTGTGTGACCTTGGGCGAGTGCCTTCCCCTCTCTGAGCCTTAGTTTCCTCATCTGGGCAGTGAGAAAGTTGACTGGACAATCTCTAAGGCTCTGACTTTCTTCTGTGGGTGTAGGAGGCAAAGTCACAGGCCACAGGCCAGGCTGAGTGACTGCAGGTCGCCTGTCCCTTCATGCCATCCACCCACAGTGTTTTTCCCTGTCCCGCTTAGGGGCAGAAAGGAAACCGCCATTCATTCATTCCTGAATGCATCCATTCAATAAACAGGTATTAAGGGACTTCCCCAGTGGTCCAGTGGGTAAGATTCCATGCTCCCAATGCAGGGGGTCTGGGTTCGATCCCTAGTTTGGGAACTAGATCCCGCATGCATGCCACAACTAAGAATCCACATGCCTCAACTAAAGATCCCGTATGTCCTGATGAAGACCCGGCGCAGCCTCAATTAATAAATAAAATAAATATATATTTTTAAAAAATCACATTTACCTTAAAAAAAAAAAGGTATTAAATACCTACTGTGTGCCCTGTACAGAAATGCAAACATACAATTTCCTGTCCTCAAGGAGCACAAAGTCTAATGGGGAAGGAGGACATGGAAACCAATCATTATGATAGAATAGGATAAAGGCTACACTTGATCAATCTATGTGTGCACAGTCACTGCGGAATCCTGTTGTGTGTCATGTGTTACATTAAAGTCTTTGACATATAGTGACTTCCCCCATTTACCCACAAGAAACCAAGGCAGAAGGAGGGTTAGTGACTTATTCAAGGTCACTTGCTAGTACTCAAAGAGTGGTCCTAGAATCCAGACCTTTCCATAGGGATCTTTGGGGGTCAGAAGTCAGCTTGAGGCAAAGCCTGGATATCTGATCTTTGGGAATAGAGGAAAAGGCCACTGATGGTCCTACCTCTCCTCTGGGACAGAACAGCCTCTGCCTCCACCCACACACCCACCTCCCACTCCTGGTCCTGCCTCCATTTTCCTACTCTTCCCTTTCCAGGGAAGGTGAAGGGGGCTCAGCCTGACTGTCACTTCAGAACTATCCAGCCTACATGATCCTCCCCAGCTCAGTGAGTCCATCCTCCCTGCCAAAACAGAGGGAGGGTGTGGTCCCAAAAGGCATGGTTCTCCTTCATCCCCATGGCAGAGGAAGAATCTCACTTGATGGCTCATTCCAGTGTCTCTCTCCTACCCATGATTTTTGGGAAGTCCTGCCTACAGCTAACTCCAACCCTTCTTCTGGTATCAGTTCACTCCACCTAGTTCAGTGCTTACTGCAGATGGAGAGCAGAGGTCCTAACCCTGGCGTTTCCTAACCCAGATGGGATCTTCACATTCACCATTTAGTTGTTCTAATCTTCCTCCTGTCCCCCAGCCCCACTGCCTTCCTGACTCCATTTCAGGGGGCTTTGGAAGAGAGGTAGCCCAAGTTCTTTTGGCCAACCCCAGAGCTCCCAAGAGATAAAAGACCACCTCCCCTTTCTCCATACACACACATGCCCCCTCCTTGGAAGCCCCGAGAAAAGAGGGGTGAAAGGAGGGGGCTGTGGAAGGAGCCAGCTAACCGGCTGGTCACCTTGGCAACTGGGCCTGTTTCCTGAAGATGAGCCTGGCTGGAGTGGGCATAGATGGGAAGTGAGAGCACCACAGAGGGAACCAGAAAACAGAGAAGAGGACTGGAGGGGCCCAGCCTTGAAGATTGGAGCTGAGGGAGTGAAGTCAGGACCCTGACCATGCTGTGACCTGAGTCAAAGTCCCCAGGTCATCTTTCCAGATGACACTGCCATGGTCCCTGTTCCCATTCCTAAATTTTCCCCACAAGGGCTTCCTGTCCTAGTACAGGCTACATTCTGGAAGTAGTCAGTGACTCAATGCTGACCTCATGTGGCCAGAAAAGGGGCTGCCAAACACCTGTTACGGTTTAGAGCCAGACACTGGACTGGATTGAGGTATGTTTTTCCTTAAAATCAGCCTCTGTACGTATGAGAGAGGCGGTCCCTGCACACTCCTGAGTTCCTGTGTCCTTGCAGAGAGCTCAGATGTCCCCAACCCCTTAGACCTTCAAAAAGAAAAGAAAGTTTCACTGAAAACATTTTTAAAGTTTTGGATTAGGAACAGGAAAACGCAGCTCTACACTTTCAGATTGTTTGACCTTGGGCAAGCCAACTCACCTCTCTGGGACTCAGCTTGCAACTTTAAAATGGAGGTGATTTTGAACCCAAGTGGTTAGGGTTGTACTTTTTGCTCCAGCCTTTGAGGTTGGGAGAGGAACAGGTCAGGGGAGGAAGTTGAGAACATCTGAAGTCACACTGACTCCAAGGGAAGGAGATGCCTCAATTTCCTTGGGCTTTCCCCTCACGGCTCCTCACTGCCTCATGCTCAACACATCCTCCCCACTCTGGTCGTCGGTGGGGATGGAGAGCAGTGGGTCATCTCCTCCCTTCTGCCCTTCCCCCTCCCTTCTCCATCCACTCACGCCCTCCCCAAACAGAGACTAGGTACTTCTCCCAGCCCACTTCCCTTCCCATCTCCAGTTCAAATGGAACCTCCCCTTCCTCTCACCCCACTGGGTAGTTGGCCCCATGCTGTGCCTCTCTAGCACCCTGTTTTCACTCCTATCTTAGCCCAATCACTCTGTGTTGTAACTTTGAGGGGGCTTTTTGAAGGCTGGAACCATGGGAAAATTTTTTTGTTGGGGAGGGGTGTTGTTGGTTATTACTGTTACTGTGATACTCGGTTTTGCTTCCAGCAGAGAGAACGATGTCAGGCATTTAGGAGAATCTCCATACATGTTTTTCAAGTGAATGAATAAAATGAGGTTTCATGGGGATGGTGGTAGGGAAGCTGCTTAGCAGCTGCCCGTGCACACCCCAGCTTCCTTCCCCCAATGCCAGAGATGGAAAAGGGAGATGTTTTCTTGGGGATGACCTTCTCAGTGCATTGCTGGAACTTGGGGTAGGGGATAAATCATGGGGCAGTGATCACCACGTGAGTGGGGTTTGCCTACATCCTCCTTAGCCCCAGGGAAAGTAGGGATGGGGAAGGAGGAAAGATGTGCTGGGGCTGGGGCTGCCGAGGGAACCTCAGCAGAGTGCTGCCCAGCATATCTCGGGCCTCCCCATCCTGGTCCCACAATAAGGAACTAAACTTCCCTAACCCGATGTCACCACCCGAGGCCACTGTTTCATCCCTGTGAGGAATGACCCCTCTGCTTTTTTAGACAACAGTTTTCCTGAAAAAAATCACTTTCAAAAAGCACATCCTGGGCTTTCCTGGTGGTGCAGTGGTTAAGAATCCACCTGCCAATGCAGGGGACACGGGTTTGAGCCCTGGTCGGGGAAGATCCCACATGCCCCGGTGCAACTAAGCCCGTGGGCCACAGCTACTGAGCCCGCGCACTTAGAGCCTAGTGCTCCACAAGAGAAGCCACCGCAATGAGAGGCCTGCGCACCGCACCGCAACGAAGAGTAACCCCTGCTCGCCGCAACTAAAAAGCCTGCGTGCAGCACAAGACACAACGCAGCCAAAAATAAATAAATTTTTTTTTTAAAAAAAGCACATCCTCATGTCCGATTCTATGTGATCTGGGAAGTTGACACAGGAGACTCTCTATCCAGGACCCAAAGGGAGAAGTTCTCCTTTAAAGACATGGGTGTCCCCTTTGTCTCCTGGAAAAGCAAGAGAAATTGAGAGCAATGGTCAGGAGACAGGTAGCAACGCTTCCCCGTCCCACCTCCCACGTGCCCTCCCCAGAGGATGCCCAGCTTGTGCAGATGATTAATAAATATTCCTTTAAAAACAAACTAATGGGGTCTTACCTGGTGGTCCAATGGGTAAGACTATGTGCTCCTAATGCAGGGGGCCCAGTTCGATCCCTGGTTGGGGAACTAGATCCCGCATGCATGCCTCAACTAAGAAGCCCGCATACAGTCGGCATGCCCCAACTAAGAGCCCGCATGCTGCAACTAAAGACCCCGAGTGCCACAACGAAGATCCCGCGCGCCGCCACTAAGACGCGGTGCAGCCTAAATAAATAAATAATTAATTTAAAAAAAGATCCTAGGAAGCATTTAAAAAAAAAAGAATAAATGAATGAATGAGAAAAATGAATGAAGAAACAGGAAGTGAAGGAAAGAAAGAATGCATGGAATTAACAAATGGAATGAAGAAGGAAGGGGGAAAGAATGAATGGATGGTTGGATAAATGAATGAATGAATGAATGGGTGAATTAACGCACGAGTGAGTCAGGACCGGGGAACCCCTGACTCGGAGCCAACGCAGAGGGCGGGGTAAGGGGGATTCCGAAGGGCGGGGCCTCGGTCCGGAAGCGCGGCGCCTGCCGGGGGCGGGGCCTGAGGGCGGGGCGAGCGAGCGCCTCAGACTGGGCTACCCAGCTGCCCGGAGTAGCGGATGCCGAGGACCCCGCCAGCGTTCCAAGCCTCTCCACGCTTCTCGCCGACCCCTCGGGCCCCCGCAGCCCGGGAAGAAGGCCACTCCGGGCCCAGCACCCGCTCTGCAAGGCGGACCTGCAACCCGGAAAGGCGGCGCGGAGTCGGATTCTGCTCGGACCGGGCCCCGGCGGGCCGGCGCCGCGGGGATGTCTGAGGCGCGGAAGGGGCCGGACGAGACTGATGAGAGCCAGTATGACTCGGGCATCGAGTCTCTGCGCTCTCTGCGCTCTCTCCGCTCTCTGCCCGAGCCCACCCCGGCCCCAGCCTCTGGGCCCTCAGACGGAGGGGGCCCCCAGCCCTGGACTCATCCTCCGGGAACCGCCAAGGAGCCAGAGGAGAAGGAAGATACAGATGGGGAGCGGGCTGACTCTACCTATGGCTCCTCATCGCTCACTGAGCCCCTGTCCTTGTTGGGGGACCCCAAGACCGAGGACCCAGCCCCAGACTCGCGGCTTCCCGCCGCGGGGGCGCTGAGCCCTCAGCAGCTGGAAGCACTCACTTACATCTCCGAGGACGGAGACACGTGAGTATGGGGGCTAGGCTAAGGTAGGATCCCTTCCTCCCTCCCAATGCTAACTCGGGATCTCCCCCAGGAGCCGCAACCCCCTATGTGAGAATCCCTCAAGGCACCAGCCCTGGAAGGGGCCGTCCCCACTCTCTCTTTCAAACTTAACTCTCAACCCACTTTCTGTAGCCAGGACCAGTCCGGAGGACCTGGCATCATCTGCATGCCCCACCTTTTGGCAGGGCCCTTACCAGGCACCTGGAAACACAGCTAGCATCTTGGAAATCTATCAGTAACCCATCCCTAGGAAGAGAAAATTCCCCTGACCAGCCCAGTTTTGTTTTGTTTTGTTTTTTCCTTACTGGGGGACAGGGCGTCCTTGTTTGCTCAATATCTGGGATTCCCGGCCTCTGACCGCAGAATGCCCTGTTTCAAGGAACAAGAGGGGCCAGTTACAGGCTGCCAGTGGGCCCAGGAAGCTGGGGTTGGGGGTGCTGCCAGGGTGCATTGCTGAGTCTGGCCCTAAGGAGGAGGAGGTGAGCCAGGCTGGGGCACCCTTGCCCCAGCAGACAGACAGGCGGCTGGCTGCCCCAGCTAACTTCCTCCTCTGCTGAGAAAGGGGAAGTGAGGGCTAGAGTCAGCCTTACCGACACTCTCCACCTCCTGAGCCCCACAAGTCCCCCTCACTGTCCTGTGTGACCCCTTTACTTCATCCTTCCTCCCCAGGCCCAGGTGGAGCTTGGTGGAGACTGGGCTGGGGGGCAGTTGAAGTAAGAGACAGTTATGTGGCAGGGACTGGCCAGTTGAGGATTTGCCCCTCGGGGAGAAGAAAACACCGACAGGAGAGGGGGTGGCTGGGATTTGGGGGGGTGAGAAACAGAGTGGAGGGGAGCTGGGGTCCCAGATCTGGGATGCTGGAATGAACGGGGCTGAGGAGGCAGGAGATATCTGTCTTGACCTGCTTTTTTGGAGATGCAAGCGTCCTGGGTGGCCTTTGAGAAAGATAGTCTCTTGACCCAGTGGGTGACCCTAGGCCTTTTTGTACTCTGTGTCCAGATCACCAGCCCTCAGGCCCACAACCAAGATTGTGCGAGCTCCGTGCAGAATACCTATGGCTGACCTTTGACCCAGGGAGTGGCAGTTTCTGAGCCCGCCCTCCTTTGTTAACCTCCCAGCCCCTGCCTTGACCATCTCTAGTAGAGACAGATGTGGTGTCTAGACCCAAGGGAGGTTGGGGGGAGAGGTGTCAAGACTCCCCTGGGGGTTCCCTGAGAGGAGGGGGCACCTTCTTCCCTCCAGAGGTGTCTGGGCTGTGGGACATATGGAAATGGGAAGAGGAAGTGGGAGGAGGGGAGACTGAGGGAGAGAGGGAGGTGGCTGCAGGAATGTGACCAGAGAGCAGGCCCTGGCCGAGGGGATTTCCATCGCGGTTCCTCCCTCCCTCCGTCACTCTCTCCTGGGCCTCGCCTGCCACCAGAGCCAGCGCCCCTCCCACCCGAGCAGCCCCCTCCCCAGCCCAGACGGGCCTTTCAGCTGAGCTACCCGCCTGTCGAATGCCCTGAGGCAGCTGTCCCTGGCCTAGACCCTCCAGCTCCGGCTTTCATTTTCCCCACCTGATGTGGGGAAACCCCAAGGCTGGAACTTCCCCTCCTAGCCACCCCCCGCCCCCCAGGTTACGGCTCTTTATCCCCCACCAAGCACACATTTTCTGCACTGCCAGACCTCCCCTCGGAGGCGCGCACGGGAGCGGGGGCCCTAGGTCAGGCCCCTCCCACGCCCCGCCGTCTGAAGAGTGGCCCTCTGGCCGCCCCGTGGAGGGCAGCAGGATAGGGTTCTGCCCTGCTTCCTGCTCCTCTGCCAAGAGCTTCTGTCTCTTGGAATGTGTTTCTGAGGGGGGAGGGGAGTGATCCCACCCCTGCCCTCTCTGTCCTCCCCGCTGAGGCGGGCAGAGATGGGGAGCCCAGCCCTGGAAACCCCCTCTGCACCACCCCAGCAGCTTTCAGTTTGGCTTTGAGCCTGCAGCTGCCCGGCAGAGCCCTGGAGCCAGAGGGGAGCGGGGTGTGGGCAGGCTGGACAGGAAGGACCTTGTCCCGTCAGCACCCTGCCCGCACTTTCCCTCAGCCAAGGCCCTCCTGAAGGCCAGAGATGGGAACTTGGAGCTCCCACCCCCGGGATCCTGGCTTCCCGCACCAACCCTCACTTCCTGGCCCAAACTCTCACTTCCCGCACCTCCCGTATGGGTGGCAGCTTAGACATTGATGTGTTCCTTCTAACCCCAGGACCCCAGCCCACTCTCTGTGGCCTGGGCCCTGACCCCAAACCTTGGCTCTTCCTCCCAGGCTGATCCACCTGGCGGTGATTCATGAGGCCCCGGCTGTGCTGCTCTATTGCCTGGCTTTGCTGCCTCAGGAGGTCCTGGACATTCAGAACAACCTTTACCAGGTGGGTGGAAAGAGTGGGCTGAGCCCGGATACCTGTGTCTGTCCCAGCAGCCATCCCCAGCAGCAGCACAGCATCCTTAGGCTGCTCTCTCAGGAAATCATATGCCAGACACTGGGCTAGAAGCTGAGGATGCAGAGAGGAGTAAGAAACAGCCTCTGCCCACAAGGTGCTCAAGCCTGGGCTAGGGGACTCGTGTCAATACCTAATTACACAGCATGGTGACAAGAGTTGTGATGGAGATGCGTGCCAGCTGCTGTGGGAACCAACGTCTGTGGGAAGCAGCCAGGGAAGGCTTAATATGAGAGGTGACTCTTCATAGAGCATTCAAGGAGGAGTTTGCCAGGTGGAGACTGCCTGGTGCCTCTGTCTCCTCCCCCCAACCTCTCCCCATCACCTAAGGTAACAGAGGTCTCCCCAGAAGGTGAGATACTAGACACTGCCCCCCACTCCATCCTTTCTCCAGGGGCTTAAGCGACCTAAAAGGAGAGCAGGGGGCCACTCCCCTCACCTTGCCTCCAGAATTGGGGTCCCAAGAACTTGGTGGGGGGTAACAGAAGGAAGACCAGGACCATAGCCTTTATAAGCAGTCCTCAAAGAAGGTGCTGGCCTCTGGCAATTTCTGTGCCCACGCTAGCATGTTCCTGGAAGTGGGAGCATGCTGCAGTGGCCCTGTGACCCTCTCTCTGTGCCTGCAGACAGCACTCCATCTGGCCGTACATCTGGACCAGCCAGGTGCAGTTCGGGCCCTGGTGCTGAAGGGGGCCAGCCGGGTGCTACAGGACCGACACGGCGACACGGCCCTGCATGTGGCCTGCCAGCGCCAGCACCTGGCCTGTGCCCGCTGCCTGCTGGAAGGGCAGCCAGAGCTAGGCAGAGGACCGCCTCACTCCCTGGACCTCCAGCTGCAAAACTGGCAAGGTGCGGGCAGCCTCAGGGCCCATGAGATGAGGAGGGGACAGGAGACAGGGACCCCACTCTTGGGGAAGGGAGGGTCACAGCTTGTCCATTGATGATGCATCTCCAGTTCTAAGCACATAGGTACTCAGAATACCTTTGCTTAAAGAAAGAATGAATGGACAAATGAGTGAATGAATGGGTTCTATTTCGAATTTATTGAGAACTTACTGTATGCTAAGCAGAGAGCTAAACTTTTCCCTCAAGATATTCAGTTTAATAGAGATTAGATGAACTCATTAATTTATTCAACAAAAATGTACTGAGGGCTTTCTATGTGCCAGACACTTGTAGGAGCCAGGCTTGCATCTGTGAGAAAAACAGAGAATGTCTGAGGCAAACAATAAACATAAGAAGTGAGTCCTCTAGGAGGTTAACGGGCAGTCACTGCTGTGGAGACAGTAGAGCCGAGTGAGGGGACTGGAGTGGCGGGGGGTGATGTGATTTTTAAACAGGGTGGTCAGGGAAACCCTCGTGGAGCCCGGACATTTGAGCAGAGATTTGAAAGAGGTGAGGGGTGTGAATCTGAATCTACTTCTCTAAGCAGAGAGGGGCCCAGGCCAGAAAGGAGCTAGCAAAAAGGCTAGGGGAGCTCATGGGAGGAGGTGGCCCCTGGGGAGGGGCTGGGGGCCTGAGGATCCAGAGAGCTCTCAAGAAGGTGGCTTTTGGATGCGGCCTGAAGGCAGGTAGAGTTTTAGGAAAAGTGAGTGAGTGAGTGAGTGTGTGTGTGTGTGGGGGGGGGAGGGAAGTGTGTGTATGGGGGTGTGGGGGGGCAGGGGGGTGTGTTGGGGAGGGTGTATGGGGGAGGGTGTGTGTGTATGGGGGGGAGTATGCGTTGGGGGAGTGTGTGTGTGCATGGGGGAGGGTGTGTGTGTTGGGGAGGGTGTGTGCATGGGAGAGGGGGTGTGTGTTGGGGGAGAGTGTGTGTGTGTATGGGGGAAGGGAGTATGTGTTGAGGGAGTGTGTGCATGGGGAGGGGGTGTGTGTTGGGGGAGTGTGTGTGCATGGGGGAGGGTGTGTGTGTTGGGGGAGTGTGTGTGCATGGGGGAGGGTGTGTGTGTTGGGGGACGGTGTGTGTGGGGGGGTGTCACTCAGCAACCTGACCCCTGAAGCGTGAAAGTTTCAATAACATGACACTGAAAAGGTGGAAACTTTGAGTTCCTTTCCCCCCAGACTTTTGAGGGGGTTTTTGGGTTTGTGTTTTAACAGTCCTGTGATCAGAGGCACTGAGTGGGCAGGGAGTCCCTTGGGACTGAGGGGTAAGGGAGGCCCCTGAAGAAAGGGAGAGAGAGCTAGCTGGTGGATGCAGCCCCCACCCTCACCCCATCCCAGGTCTGGCCTGTCTCCACATCGCCACCCTGCAGAGGAACTGGCCACTTATGGAACTGCTGCTGCAGAACGGAGCTGACATCAACGCACAGGTGAGGCAGCCAATCAAGGTGCTGCCCAGCCCAGGGCCCAGGCCCGGGATGCTTTCTCTTGAGGGCCTTGGCTGACACCCTTCTTCCCCGCCAGGAGGGCACGAGCGGGAAGACAGCGCTGCATCTGGCCGTGGAGACCCACGAGCGGGGTCTGGTGCAGTTCCTTCTCCAGGCTGGGGCCCGGGTGGACGCCCGCATGCTCAACGGGTGCACACCCCTGCACCTCGCCGCGGGCCGGGGCCTCAGAAGCATCTCATCTACCCTGTGCGAGGCAGGTGCCGACTCCCTGCTGAGAAACGTGGAGGACGAGACTCCCCAGGACCTGGCTGAGGATGTAAGAGGCAGACACTCGGCTCTGCTGTCCAGGACCTCCCTTGTGGAGACAGGCGCTGTAATAGCTGAAAGGGTCAAGGAGTTAGGAGCCCAGGGTGTAAATCACGGCTCTGCCGCTCACCAGCTGTGGGACCTTGGGCAAGCCTCTGCCCCTCTCGCAGTCTGTGTTCTTAATTGGTCAGGACCAGGGGCCCAAACTTGGACTCCTACAGGAGCCGTGCAGCTAAAGCGCATCAGAGAAGCAGGCTGGGTGTAAGAGAGCCAGGTGGTGGGGCCTGCGGGAGACCAGACAGTCTTTTGTCTGAAGGTCACTCTACTCAACTTCAGCAGATACTTGTAGAGGAGGAATGTGGGCCCAATATTCCCAGGTCTTGGAATTTTTTAAGACAGATGAAACCTAGGTTTTCTGTAGAATCTTTCCCATTTTTAAATGTTTGATTTAAAAAAATATTCAAAATGTTTTGTGAGTACCCTTTACCAACACCCTCCTCCCAAAACAAAAACAGGCCCTAGAAGCCCTGGGGGACCACTGTTTTGGGGGTTAGTAGGAAGATTTGTTCCCTGATGTCCTTCAACGACACTTGGTGGGGAGGAAAGGGCCCAATAGGTCTCCCAGCCCCCTTCCCCCACCACTGCCTTTGTCCACAGGCCCTGATCTTGCTTCTCTCCATCCTCTTCCTCAGCCCTTTGCCCTTTTGCCCTTTGATGACCTGAAGATCTCCGGGAAGCCACTGCTGTGTGCTGACTGAAGCCGGGACAGGCTCTAGGGCCCCGGACGCTCCTCCCCTTCCCATCTGAAAGCTGGAGCCACAGCTGCTACAGTCTGGGCCCAGGCCATGTGCCCTGGGGACTGCTGAGGCCAGAGCCTGGGGCCAGCACAGTCCCGAGCTGAGAGGAGGGACCGCAAATAAGAGAGCCAGTCTGGAAGGAAGAGCTTCCAGGTGGATGGAAGGACCCCCAAAGCCCCAGGCAACCTGGGCGAAGCCTGTTTACCTCTGTTGAAGATGGCGGGGCTCTTGCCTCTACCCACGTGGGGTCAGCTTGAAGCTGCCAGCCGGTAGGCAACATGGACTCTCCTGAGTGAGGAGAGACACTGAACTGTGAGTGAGCAGGGCCCTAAAGGGTTCCATCTCACTGCTGAGGAGGACTTTGAAACACTGTTGTTTAAAGACTTCACACAGAAGGCCCTGAACTGAGCCTTTGGGGATGGGGAAGTTTCAAGAACATGACACTAAAACAGCAGAGACTTAAACACACACCCCCCGCCCCACTCCCGCCCCGAGTTGTTTTGTGCGTGTGCCTGTTTGTGTGCATTGGGGATTTTGAGACAGGCCTGCCCTGTGACCTTGTGGTGGAGGCAGAGAGAAGGAAATTGTCACTTGAGCAAGGTAGGGCCTTGTAGGGAGGATAGGGAGCCTAATGGTCCTCAGGCCTCTCTGTCCAGCACAGTCCCTTGCCCTTTCTGTGGAAATGCAGTTGGATGGAGGAAGAGAAAGAGGAGTGAGAAGATGCAAGTGGGAGGCCTCACCACGGCCCTGGAAGACCCTGGAGAGAAGGGCTAGCCTGTGGAGGGTGACACGAGGGAGCGTGGCTTCGTATGTTGTTTTCTCTCATTCCACATATGTTTGAGGCACCTGTTAGGTCAGGCCTATGCTGGGATAGAATATGTGGGAATAAAACCGTTTCTGGCCCCTTGGAGACCTAGTCTAGTGAGGCAGCCATTAAAATCATAAACATCCAAATAAATATGTAATTGCAAGTCGCGATGGAAGGCAAAGAATCGTGGGAGGGAGAGCAGTGGAGTGGGTGTAGGGCCATACTTTGGGTGGTCAGGGGAGGCCTGAGTAGGGGTTTAGGGGAGAGCTTTCAGGGGAAGGCTTTTGGTGAATTAGAAGAACTGAGAGCAGTGGGGCTCTGCAAGGTGGGTGAGGGGGCAAGGTAGACGGGGGCCAGGTCACGCAGAAAGAACCTCCGAAGGTCATGAGGATGCGGGGACAGAACTGCTGCCCAGCCCCCGAAGGAAGGAGACATCTTCCTGCCAGAAAACGGGGAAATGGTAACATAAGGGGATGTGCCTGGGATGCAGAAGCTGTGTCCCCGTTCCTAGGATGGCAGTGGTCACCACCACCTCCGGGCCGGTGGTGAGGGCTAAGGGCGATGACGAAGCAGGGGCGGCACCGGGCTGGAGCTCCCACTCCCCCGACCCCACCCGCCCACAGAGGCAGCCTGCCTCCTGCGCGCCGAGCCGCGTCTCCCGCCGGGCCGCGAGGGGGCGCTGTGGCCCGGCGGCGGCCCGGGGCGCTGCGTGGTCGCGGCCGGGGGCGGAGGGGCGGCCGCGGGCAGGGAGGCGGGAAGAGCGCGGCATTTCCGCTAGCCGGCCCCTCGGCTTCTGCTCCTGGAGGCGACAGCGGGAGTGGTGGGAGCGCGCGGCCCGGGGACCCGCATTCCCCGGCCCCGCTCCGCCCCACGCGGCCGGGACCATGGACGCCAGGTGGGGGGCTAGGGGGAGTGGCGAGCCCACGTGACCGAGCCCCGCGCCACGTGACCGCCGCTCCTCAGCGCGGGGGGACGGGTGGGGTCCCATATGCCCAGCAGGAGGCCAGTCTAGCGCTGCCCGGACCCGGCGTGGGGGCGGGGGGTGGTGGTGGAGGCGGGCGCCGTGGCGTTGTGCTCTTCGGGGGCTCCGGGAGTGTCGGGCGAAGAAATCGGGGGACCCTGGGTCTCCGCGAGCCCCGAGGGCGGGGTCAGGGAGCGCTGGAGGGAACAGAGAGAACCTGTGTGGCCGGAGGGGCGGGTCCGCTCTCGGGGATGGAGGGATTCCTGCCTGGCTCGCGCCGGCCACCCCAGGAGAGAGAGAGGCTCTTTGTCCGCGCCGGGCTGCAGCTGAGGGGGGCGGGGAGGAACTCCGGGCCCTTCTCCAGTGTCGTCCCCTCCGGAGGGCCCAGAGGGTGAGGAGCTGGACCCTGATCCTTCTGCCCGCGGTCCCCGCAGGTGGTGGGCAGTGGTGCTGCTGGCTGCGCTCCCCTCCCTCGGGGCAGGTGGAGAGAACCCCGAAGGCCCTCTGGAGTCATGGACCCAGCTATGGTTCTTCCGCTTTTTGGTGAACGCGGCTGGCTATGCGAGCTTTATGGTACCTGGCTACCTGCTGGTGCAGTACTTCAGGCGGAAGAACTACCTGGAGACAGGTGTGTGGGGAAGTTTGCTCAGTCTGTATTACGAGTGTTGGCCAGCAGTGCAAAGGGGAGGTGGCGTGGCACGGGAGGAAGGGCGGCCAGCAGGGCGGGCTGGCAGCTGTGGGAGAGATGAGGTGCTAGGGAGAAGTTTGGGGTTTCACCTTGTGTGCTTTCTCCAGGCAGGGGTCTCTGCTTCCCCCTGGTGAAAACTTGTGTGTTTGGCAACGAGCCCAAGGCCCCGGATGAGGTTCCTCTGGCTCCCCGGGCAGAACCAGCAGAGACCAGTCCCACTTGGCAGGCCCTGAAGCTGCTCTTTTGTGCTGCGGGGCTCCAGGTAAGTAGGCAGGCTCTGCGGCTGTTCCTGGGTCGGTCCCCGCGGACAGGGACTTTGTGGAACCAGAGCTTTCACCCCGCCGGTCCCAACAGTTTGCTGGTGGTTGTGTTGTGTGTCCTCCTCCTCCCCGAGGCACACCATCTTCTTGGGGGTGGTTGGAGGAAACGCTGTCTTTTCTGTCCTCCTGTCTCTACCCTCTGTGATTTCTCCCATCCCCTTGTAATGATGTCTCATATACCATAAACCCACTGTTAAAAGTTTCAGCCTTACCCACTACTGCGTGTGAGAGGGGTGCTTAGATGCTGACCTCATGGCATTTTGGAGTGGGCACTTCTGGTTCCACCTAGTGTACCATGTTGAACTAACAGGTGTGCAGTCTTCTTTAAGAACTCTTCCTCCCATGGGCTTCCCTGGTGGCGCAGTGGTTGGGAGTCCGCCTGCTGATGCAGGGGGCGCGGGTTCGTGTCGCGGTACAGAAGGATCCCGCATGCCGCGGAGCGGCTGGGCCCGTGAGCCATGGCCGCTGGGCCTGCGCGTCCGGAGCCTGTGCTCCGCAGCGGGAGAGGCCGCGGCAGTGAGAGGCCCGCGTACTGCAAAAAAAAAAAAAAGAACTCTTCCCCCCACAGTTGGTTGAAAATAGAGAAGAAAATACTTGGGATGGAGTCGGCTCTAACATCCCTACTGTGGGGACAGACAGGGTCTGGTCAGTCCTAAAGCATTTGTTGTTGGCGTTTCACACACACTTGATTGCCTGCAAGATGAATCCAGATTTGGGAGAGAAGAGGAAAGTAACTTCTAGTTACTACAGATATTTACGCTGTCCATCCTCATCATTTTCGATATCATCCTGAGGAAGGAGGAGCTTGTTGCGCTTTTTGGCCTGCCTTTTCCTTCTCTTGCTTATCTCCTCTCCCTCCGCCCTTCCCCATCCAGGTGTCTTATCTGACGTGGGGAGTGCTGCAGGAAAGAGTGATGACCCGCAGCTACGGGGCCACGGCCACATTGCCAGGTGAGCGCTTCTCGGACTCACAGTTCCTGGTGCTAATGAACCGCGTGCTGGCACTGATGGTGTCTGGCCTCTACTGCATCTTATGCAAGCAGCCCCGGCATGGGGCACCCATGTACCGGTACTCCTTTGCCAGCCTGTCGAATGTGCTCAGCAGCTGGTGCCAGTATGAAGCTCTCAAGTTCGTCAGCTTCCCCACCCAGGTGCTGGCCAAGGCCTCCAAGGTGATCCCTGTTATGCTGATGGGAAAATTGGTGTCTCGGCGCAGCTATGAGCACTGGGAATATCTGACCGCCGGCCTCGTCTCCATCGGGGTCAGCATGTTTCTCCTGTCCAGCGGACCGGAGCCCCACAGCTCCCCGGCCACCACGCTCTCAGGCCTCATCCTGTTGGCAGGTTACATTGCCTTTGACAGCTTCACCTCCAACTGGCAGGATGCCCTGTTTGCCTATAAGATGTCATCGGTGCAGATGATGTTTGGGGTCAACTTCTTCTCCTGCCTCTTCACAGTGGGCTCCCTGCTAGAGCAGGGGGCTCTCCTGGAGGGCGTCCGCTTCATGGGGCGACACAGCGAGTTTGCCGCCCACACCCTGCTGCTGTCCATCTGCTCTGCATGTGGCCAGCTCTTCATCTTCTACACCATTGGGCAGTTTGGGGCTGCCGTCTTCACCATCATCATGACCCTCCGCCAGGCTTTTGCCATCCTCCTCTCCTGCCTTCTCTACGGCCACACTGTCACTGTGGTGGGGGGCCTGGGGGTGGCTGTGGTCTTTGCTGCCCTCCTGCTCCGAGTCTACGCCCGGGGCCGTCTAAAGCAGCGGGGAAAGAAGGTCGTGCCAGTCGAGTCATCTGTGCAGAAGGTTTGAGGGGCCTGAGCGATGAAGTGAATAGGACCCTCTCACTGTACCAGTTTTCCTGTCCTACTGTAACTTCTCGGAGGCGGCAGGCTCTAGGGCAAAATGCAGGTTTCTCAGTATCACAGACCAGCTCTGCAGTTGGGGGTAGGGAGCCCAGGAGGCAGCCTTCCCCTTTGCCTTAAGTCCCCCATCCTCTAGTGGGCAGGATTCTTCCCAGGGTGGCAATGACAGTGGGAAGGGGCAGGGGGCAGTATTGAGAAGGCAGAGGCACCTTCCAAAGCCCCTCCCTCCTCCAATTCCCTGAAGTCTTGCCCTGTAGGCTCGGCCAACGCCTCACCTGTGCTTGTCCTCTACCTTGAATACCCACCCTTTCAGACTCTGAGGGACCTGCGTTTCTTACTCTGGAGAGAGAAGCACAAGTGTTGTAGGCTCCAAATGCTGCTTTCCCAGGAGAGTAAGTGAAAGACGGTGCTGTGCTGCGGGAGGGTGTGGGGAGTCCCGCCCAGCACCACCCCCGCCCTCTGCTCCTGGATCCCTAGGCTCTGCTCCATGAGCCAGTTGCAGGTTTTGGTACTTTGGAAATGTAACTTTTGCTCTTATAATTTTATTTTATTAAATTAAATTGCTGCAGCGGGCTCGGTCCTGTGTTTTGGTTGACTGAAGTACAGACTTTCAACTTCAGATGGGCTATGTCCGATAAACCCATCAGAAGCTGAAAATGTGTTTAATACACCTGACATAGCTTACCCTACCTAAAACTTCCATCAGCTCAAAACATCCTACAGTTGCTGTTTAACAGGCGTCAAATATCTCATTTAACTTGTTTAATAGTGGAAACGAAAAGACAGTGGTGGTTACGTCTACCACTTGTTTGTGGCCAGGTGGCTGGGAACTGCAGCTCAGCACCCAGCCACACCAGTGAAGGTACCTCATACTGTCAGGCCAGGAAAAGATCAAAAGTAGTTCCTACTGCATGTGTGTGCTTTTGTTTCACCACAGTAAGTCAAAAAACTTTGAGTGGAAGACCCTCTACGTGCTTTAGGAAAGGGACTTTTTAAAGTGTTATATGGTAGTTCAAAGATACCATTTATACCTTCAGCGTTTTTCTTTTAATCAATATTTTTTAAAATTGAAGTATAGTTGATTTACAGTGTTAATTTCTGCTGTACAGGAAAGTGATTGTTACATTTTTTTAAAGAAGTACTGTTTTCCATTATGGTTTATCGTAAGATACTGAATATAATTGTGCACTATACAGTAGGACCTTGTTCATCCATTCTTGTTCATATAAAAGCTTCCATCTGCTAACCCCAACCTCCCATTCCATGCCTCCCTCATCCCCCTTGGCAACCACCGGTCTGTTCTCTCCTTGATTTGATTCAGAGGTTTATTTGTGTCATATTTTACATTCCACATGTGATTATCATATGGTATTTTTTACTTAGCATGGTAATCTCTAATTGCATCCATGTTGCTGCAAATGGCATGATTTCATTCTTTTTTATGGCTGAGTAGTATTCCCTTGTATATATGCACCACATCTTATCATCTGTCAACAGACGTTTGTTTCCATGTCTTGGCTATTGTTAGTGCTGCTGCAGACATAGGGGTGCATCTATTTGAATTAGTTTTGTCTGGATACATGCCCAGGAGTGGATTACTGGATATGTAATTCTATTCTTAGTTTTCTGAGGAACCTCCATACTGTTTTCCTCGGTGGCTGCACCAACCTGCATTCCCACCAACAGTGTAGGAGGGTTCCCTTTTCTCCACACCCTCTCCAAGCTTTTACTTGCAGACTTGTTTGGTTTTGGTTTTTGACCACGCAGCATGCAAGGATCTTAGTTCCTGAACCTGTGCCCACTGCAGTAGCAGCAGTCTTAATCGCTGGACTGCCAGGAAGTCCTGTTATTTGCTTACTTTTTAATGTGAGGCGGTACCTCATCATCATTTTGATTTGCATTTCTCCACTATGTTGAACATCTTTTCATGTGCCTATTGGCCATGTGTATGTCTTCTTTGGAGAGAGGTCTATTTAGGTCTTCTGCCCATTTTTTAACTGGATTTTTTTTTAATTAACTTGTATGAGCTGTTTGTGTTATTTTGGAAATTAAGCCCTTGTCGGTCACATCATTTGCAAATATTTTCTCCCATTCTGTAGGTTTTCTTTTTGTTTTATGGTTTCAAGTTTCATTAGATCCCATTTGTGTGACTTCTAAACTTATCAGTAACCTTTTAAAAACTTTTAAAGTCCTACCATGTATCGCGTTATCTATACTCGGGAAGATGGCAGGTTAAGACTTGGGAAACAGAAACTAGGGAAACTCCAAAGGCAGCATTATACATACTTGGCGGGGCGGGGGGGGGCGTCCACATGATTTGAGAAAGAAGCGTATAAAAAACCTGCATCATCTTTATTTTGCATACTTTAATTTCAGAACAAAACAAACAAAAAAAACACAATACACAACATTCAAACCCCATGTCAAATGTGGAAAGGAATAGGGCTTGAGGCCCTTATATCCTGCCTTAGAAGAACAGAAATAAAACCTCTAGACATCAGCAGAAAGAACCAAGTGGGCCAAGGCCACTGGGGCTGCTGCTGGGGGAGCCATGGGGACACTATACAGAGGGAACAAAGTCTGCAGGTAGAAATTCCTAATCTACTTCTTCCATGCGAGAGGCATCCTCATCACCCTCAAGGGGGGGGATCTCATCAGGAACAGCAGTACTGGGCTCCTCTGCTGTCACTTCATCTTCATCAATGCCTAAAAGTAGGAAGAATGCCACTTGAGATCTGACCCAAAAAGCAGTCCAATCTACCCACCAGACCAGTTCCTCCTCTCCTTGCCACACTCAAGAGGACAAGAGTACTCACCCAAGCCTAGCTTGATCATGCGGTAGATGCGGTTGGAGTGGGTCTGGGGGTCCTCAAGCGAGAAGCCGGAAGACAGCAGTGCAGTTTCGAACAGCAGCACCACCAGGTCCTTGACGGCCTTGTCATTCTTGTCTGCCTCTGCCTTCTGCCGCAGGGTCTCCACAATGGGGTGGTCAGGATTGATCTCCAGGTGCTTTTTGGCCATCATGTAGCCCATGGTCGAGTTGTCCCGAAGTGCCTGGGCTTTCATGATGCGCTCCATGTTGGCAGTCCAGCCATAGGTGCTTGTCACGATGCAGCAGGGTGAAGACACAAGCCTATTGGAGATTGTCACCTGTGGACAGTCACAAAAACCTTGGGTTCACATTAAATCAAATTGCTACCTTGAGGCAAACGTGATACTTGAAGTTCTGTTCTTGGGGGAAAAAAAATACCTCATCTTTGGTAAGTTTAATAGAAATAGCAACCTTAAAATCTGCCTGGTCAAGAAAACAAAGGGTAGGATTGGCGCTAAACAAATTATGCTGCCCCAAACCACTAATTGTATAGCAACCAGAGACTGAGGTAAATAGCCCTGAAGGCATCTGTTACAAGTAACTTAGTTCCAGAGTTGCTTACCTTC
Source organism: Orcinus orca (assembly GCF_937001465.1). NCBI lineage: Eukaryota > Metazoa > Chordata > Mammalia > Artiodactyla > Delphinidae > Orcinus > Orcinus orca. The sequence continues at coordinate 74,962,739 of NC_064568.1, read as the reverse complement.
TCCACCTTCTTATCCAAGATCTCTTTCATGAGTTTGCAGAGGTTCTCAAACTTAGCCTTGCTCTCCTCCATCTTCTTCTTCTCCTCCTCATCCTCAGGCAGCTCCAAGCCCTCCTTGGTAACTGAGACCAGACTCTTCCCATCAAACTCCTTGAGCTGTTGCACACAGTACTCATCTATCGGCTCTGTCATGTACACCACCTCGAAGCCCCGCTTCCGCACTCGCTCCACAAATGCAGAGTTGGCAACCTGCTCTTTGCTCTCACCTGTAGGATTACTTAGTGTGACTCAAGGGCCAGAATGCCTCAACCTGCCAGTTCCCAGGTATCCTCGAGTGCCCTCCCCTTCTCCCCACACCTCTAAGGAGAGGCTTTGATCATTGATCAGATGCAGACTCCAACGCACCAGTGATGTAATAGATGGACTTCTGGGTCTCCTTCATGCGAGACACGTATTCTGAGAGAGAAGTCATCTCATCTCCAGACTGGGAGGTGTGATAGCGCAGCAGCTCAGAAAGGCGTCGCCGGTTAGTGGAGTCCTCATGGATTCCAAGCTTTAAGGGTGGAAAGAAAAATACAATCTTGCTAAGAAATCATTTATCCTCTATGTGAGTAAAAAATAATCCATCATAATTATTAAGTAAAAAAGTACTTGCTGCCTCTTTACCTTTAGGTTCTTAGAGAACGCCTCATAGAATTTCCTGTAGTTCTCCTTGTCTTCTGCCAGCTCCGAGAAGAGCTCAAGGCACTTCTTAACAATGTTTTTGCGAATGACCTTCAAGATTTTGCTCTGCTGGAGCATTTCTCGGGAGATGTTCAGGGGAAGGTCTTCAGAGTCAACCACACCACGGATGAAGTCTGAAATCAAGTACGTAAGCTCAGTTTAAAAAAGGGGAGTGGAGAGGATAAAGATAAAGGTATATACACAGGGTTATCTGGATCCAACAGGACCAATTTTCTCACTGAACCTTCACTTGTTATGTTGCAGAGGATCCTTAATCTAAGATAAAGACTTCAGTCCCCTTGAGAATGCTGAACGCAAGTACATTAGGCCAAAAAGATACTCACTGAGATATTCTGGTATTAATTCATCACAGCTGTCCATGATAAACACACGGCGGACATAGAGTTTAATGTTGTTCTTCTTCTTTTTGTTCTCAAAGAGGTCAAAAGGAGCCCGACGAGGGATGAACAGCAATGCTCTGAATTCCAACTGACCTTCTACAGAGAAGTGCTGAAAGAAATCCAAGATAATCCAACTGTGTATTTCAAAATAAGGGTGGCTTTTTGTCCCAACCCCAAACTACCCAATATTTGGAACTAAAATCTTCCCCCTAAGCACCAGGAATAGAGTGGACACTAAGGCAACTGTTGAGAAAATTTAAGCTCTAACGCCCTAAATGAACCCAACGTGGTACAAGCTCTGTATAATCCCTGGGTCAATGAGGAAATCGTCAAATCAGGACCCCAGATGGGTAAAGCTGCCACAGAACAAGTGAGGTAACTGGGAAAAATGTCATTTCTCCACCCTGGAAGGGTCCATTAGCAAGTGAACTCATGGCATTCACAGCTCCCAGCTACCAACCAGTTGGGTAAGTTGCATTTGCCCATTATTGGCTCCTCCTATTGAGCCAGCAAGCAAGGCTTCTTACCTTCACTGCCAAGTGATCTTCCCAGTCATTGGTGAGGCTCTTATAGAACTCTCCATATTCCTCCTGGGTGATGTCATCAGGGTTTCTGGTCCAAATGGGCTTGGTCTTGTTCAGTTCTTCCTGATCAATATATTTCTCCTTGATCTTCTTCGTCTTCTTTTTCTTATCTTTGCCACTATCATCCTCCTCATCTGAGCCCACATCCTCAATCTTGGGCTTCTCCTCATCATCTTTATCTTCCTCTTCTTTCTCACCTTTCTCTTCTTCTGCCTCATCATCACTGATTTCCTTCTCGCGTTCCTTCTCCAGCTAAAAGTATTAAAGATGATAAATGCAGAATACAGAAAGCAAAAAATCAAAGTTCCATTTAGATTCTCTAAAGTATCTTCACTTGAGTTACCAGTCCATACTTACATAGAGTGTGATGGGATAACCTATGAACTGTGAGTGCTTCTTCACCACTTCTTTGACCCGCCTTTCTTCTAAGTACTCTGTCTGGTCTTCCTTAAGGTGGAGAATCACTTTGGTACCCCGCCCAATGGGCTCACCTAGAAAAAAATCAATCCAAATGGAATAAAAAATGAAACTAAACGCAAAACTATAAAAACAACTGCTTTACAGATAAAATGCTCAAGATCTTTGTTACTGTTTCCCCAGAATTCTCACCCAGACACCTTAAGAGGAAAGCTAACTTACCATGGTCAGCACGTACAGTGAAGGAACCCCCAGCAGAAGACTCCCAGGCATACTGTTCGTCATCATTGTGCTTTGTGATCACAACCACTTTCTCTGCCACTAGGTAGGCAGAATAGAAACCAACACCAAATTGCCCAATCATGGAAATGTCTGCACCAGCCTGCCAAAAAGTTTAAGGAAGTCGAATGCAAGTTTCAAAGAAACAGCAAACCAAATACCAAAAAAAAAAATACGAATGGAGTGTGCCCAGCTAAAATACCACATACCTGAAGAGCCTCCATAAATGCTTTAGTACCAGACTTGGCAATAGTTCCCAAATTATTTACAAGATCAGCTTTGGTCATGCCAATGCCAGTGTCTACCAGAGTCAGGGTGCGCTCCTGGGGGTTGGGGATGATGTCAATTTTCAACTCTTTACCACTGTCCAATTTGGAAGGGTCTGTCAGGCTCTCATAACGAATCTTGTCCAAGGCCTGGAAATACAAATTTCAATTTTACAATTCTGCTTCCTTAAAGCCCATTTCACCCAAAAGAGAAAACTTTTTTTTAATTCCCAAATACCCTCAATCTGATTACCCATTTAACTCGTAGTTTGACCACCACATCAAACTATAGTCTCTATCCACCTACCCACCATGGAATAAAGCAAACCTTTTTGTAACTGCAGCAAATTTATATCCCCTTCAACACTGAACACCACAAAATGCCAAACCACCCCTTCTCCTTTTTTGTGTGTGGACTACTTGAAAAACAAGAAACAAACGCCAATGAAAACACCCAAGGCACTCACATCAGAAGCATTACTGATCAACTCCCGAAGAAAAATTTCCTTGTTGGAATAGAAGGTATTGATAATAAGAGACATGAGTTGGGCAATTTCTGCCTGGAAAGCAAAAGTCTCCACCTCCTCCTCTCCATGGTGCACTTCCTCAGGCATCTAAAATAAGAAAACTCAAAAATTTAAGACTACTAGAGTTCACCCCGGTTACAGTAAAAACATTAAGAGATTCAATTCAAACTCTTTTGAGCTGTGTACTGAGACAAAATCCTTTCCTGCAAAAATTTCAGGCTGCATCCTTAGACGGAAAACAATGGGGAGAGAGGGTGCGCCTAACACACTCGATTAAACGTGTTAAGGTTTCTTGTACTTTGGAACCAAACCACTGTTAAAATGATCCCTGGGTCAGCATCACCTGGTAATTTGTTAGGCATGCAGAGTATCGCCCCTAACCCAGGTATATCGAATGCAAGTAATAACCCCGGTTAATTCACACACACACTTAAATATGCAAATCACTACAGTTCTACCATTTTGGGTGGGGGGGACCTCCAACATGACTAATTTTACGTTAAAGGGCAATGACTTGAAACTGCTCTCCCATGAGGCATCTCCAAGCAGATGTAGGATTACTGCCTCACGTGGTAGGGAAAGCTAACTCGATAGATCGGTGGGATGCCCACCCAGGGTGGCTATTAAGACAAAGAACCGATAAAGCAAAAGCTCCTCCTTGACCCCTGAGCACACGTGAGTGAAATGCAGGTCCAAACCAAACACAACTAACATGGTGGCCGTAATCGGCTGGGGCGACTCTAAGTCCTTGCCGGACATGCGTCGGCCAGGACCGCGCGGGAAGGGGGCGCCACCGCGCAGCCTCCCGTCGCCCCAGCATCCGGGCACCAGGGCGGGGCACTGGGCTCCAGAAGCTTCCAGAACAATCTCAGCTCTCGAGAAGGGGCGGGGGAGGAATAAACCCATGAATCCCAGAGCCTGCCCCCTCCCCTCTCCCATCCCTCCTCCTGCACCAAGACCGCGGGCCAGAGGCGACGGAAAACATCTCTCGCCGCAGACGCTCCCGGAAGGCACCCCAAAAAACTTAAAAACCGCGTCCAACAGAAGAGATGGCAAATCCTGATCAGGACCGGGCTATACTGAGTCACACCGAGCGCGCACACCCACAACCCTTGGGGACCCTCCGGCGCCCCGTAGCCGCGTCCGGAAGTGGAGAGACAAACATGGCAGCGTCCCGGGCCGGCGCGGCCACCACGTGCAGCTGCCCACTAGCCCAGACCCACTCCGCGGCCCACCTCGCCCATGGCTAATACCTGCCTAGAAGCAGCCCCGCCACCAACACAGAAAAGAGGCTGAACTCAACAGCTCCCTCCCACCCTCAACAAAAAATGGGAGCGTTATCCCAAAAGCCGCCCCAACACAACAAAATGTGGGAGTCGGAAAGGACACGAGAGACGAAAACAACTCGGAAGACCAATCTAACCCGAAAAGCCCGAAGACTGCAGCCTTACCTTGAAGAATAAGAATCGCAGACAGTAGAGAGCTGAGCGGGCAAGGACTGCCTCAACCGCACACGCCGCAACAAGGGCGCACGGGGGTGACTCAAGAGAACGGCTGTGCGCCCCCCAGTCGCCTTATATAAGACGAAGCACAGCCTAGCTGCCCGCCTCCGGATCCCTCCGCCTTAAAGGAGGATGCCTGTCAGCACCGCACCTGCCGCCGCCCGCCCACCTTGACGTCATGGTCCAAAATAGGGGAGGGGCGGTGAAGAACGGGAGCAGCCGGCCTTAGTCTGCACGGGGAGCGCACTCGTTTTCATAGCCCCGTCTCTGCGCTTCCAAGACAGGACACCATCAAAAATAGATGTTGGGAATGCTCTCATGACGTAAGCGGCGGATCAGGGGCGAGGATCCCCACTGACCTCCGTAGAAACCTGTAGTGCAGGCGTCTCCACACCCAAGAGTCCCGGCCTCGAAGGACGTCTAAAAAGTGGCCAAACACTCCCACCTACGCTCCCAGGCTCGATCTCCCTTTAGAATCTTCGCTACACATTCCAACAGACCGATAAGGGGAAGGGGGTCTTTTCCGCGGGCGGTGCGGAATCGGAAGCCCAACTCGGGGCAGCCCGGGGCAGCCCGGGGAATCCCGGTCCTCCCGGGGGCAGGGCCAGCGTTTCGCCGCGGGCCGTGGCTCCGGCTGCTGGAAGGTTGCCGGCTCCGGCTGGCGGGGGACTCTTTCCCTGCATGCGGCGGAAGGAGCCACGGCGGCGGTACTGCGATGCTTCCAGCAGGTTCCAGGCCCGCCTAGGCGGTCCCGCCCCGCCCCCTTCCCTCGAGGCTCCGCCCCTCCCTCTGCGGCCTGGGCTGTGCCTCTGCGGCGGCTCCGCCCCGCGACCGTTCTGCTAGGATCCTGGGGTTGAAGTTGGCTGCTCTAATCCCGTTTACTGTAGGAAACTGCAGGGGGCACCCTTTACCCCACCTGCCAGGCCCAGCTGGCCCAGCTAGACCAGCACTGCGTCTGGGGTTGGGATTGACCCCACTTCTACCCCATCAATCACACGGGCTCTTGGGGCAGCTCTAAGGGCGCCGCCTTCAGAGAGCGGAAACTAGGGATGGGGTCGCTACGCGACGGACCCTCCCCAGCTTCTGCAGCCTCCCACAGGTGTGGAGCGCAGAGACGTGCACATCGAGTTCTCAGTCTGGTTTCTTTTCTTTTTTTTCCCCCCACTCTTCTTTCTGCAGCTGCTTAGATCTGGGGAGGGTCTGGTCTCCAAGGACCCCTCTGCAGGGTGGCAGAAGTTCTTGGAAGCAGCATGAAGACTCTGGCCAGAGTGTAGCCCGCTCCAGGCGGTTGGAACCACGTCGTTCCCCTTCAGCGGTGGCGCCGGAAGCTCCAAGCCATGGGCCTGCCCAGCGAGCTGCGGGACGCCGTGCCTCTTCTGGTTCTGCCCCTTTTGCGTTTCCTCCGGCTGGTGAGCTGTCCTTGCCTTTCCAAGGCCTCATCTTGGAAGCCTACTGGACCCACAGACCCTCCAGGAGAGAATGGCCACCCCCTACGCTGTGACCTTGTGGATGTCCAGCAACTCCCTTCGTGGCCCACTTTGTCGGCCCCTGGCTTGCTGTGGAGGGCTTCCCCCACTACCACCCGCGGACCTCCCTCAGCAGCCCTGGTGCCCAGTCTTATTCTTTCGTATCTTCTTGGTTTATGTGTTCAGTTTCAAGGAACAAAGGACCCTTGCTTTCTTTTTCCTCGTCCCACACTCCAGACCTCATCAACCCTGCCATCACTACCTCAATTTCCTCTCCTTACACTTCCACTCCCCTTCTTTATGGTCTGGGAGGAGTCAGTGAGTGGGGGAAGGGCCGTGGTGCTGCTGCTAGGAGGCCCCCCGGATGCTGTGTTCCTGATGGAAACCTCAAACCAGGAGCGTCACCCCCCAACACACCCTCCCTCCGCCTGGGCAGAAGGGGGCTAGTTAATTAAACACCTGCTCCCTGGTTCACAAAGAGGATTCACAACATCTCACAGTCCTGTGAAGAGGTGGGAGTGAATCTGCACATTTTAGAAACTGGGCGAGGAAGGCTTCAGTGAGTACCCCAGGATGGGTCAGCTCAGAGCCTTTGCTCCACTAACTCCCTTGCTCCCTGATCCAGAAATGGAGTGGGAATGCTGTTTCTTCTCCCAGGACTCAAGCCCAAAGCAGAGCAAGAATCACTCCTGTGGACCAGTGTCAGGACCAGAGATTCCTTGGGGGTTTCCTAATGGGAAAATCTCAAATCTCGCACCAGCACAGAAATTCTGCTTTCTCTTCCAGAAATCTTCAGGATGACTTCTCCAGCTCATTGACACTCACTAATCCCCTGTGAGCCTTGTCTGAGGATACAGAGATGCATAAACAGGACAAGGAGCCCTTAGCCCACTAGGGGGAGCTGCAGCAGACCAAGTGCGAATCAGAGCAGCTGGCAGCGAGGGAGAAGCCTCAGTTTCCCAGCTCAGCCTGGGCAAGGGGGCAGGCTCAGGGCTGCGTGGCACAGGTCTACTCCCCAGCAAAGGGAGAGCATGGGAAAGGCACAGCCCTGCCAGAGGGACCACAGCCCAGGAACCCTCAAGGGAGGCAGGAGTCACTGAAAGTGGCCCTGCAGGCAGGGATTAGGTCACAGAGGGCCACAATGCCATGCTAAGTAGTTCTGACCTTCACTTAGGGTCAGGGAAGCCACTGAAGGCTATTAAAGATGACTTAACCCCCCCGTGAATCCCCAGAAGCCTATTCCCAGCAGCATTTGCAACCCTTGATGTTCCCAAGATACCCTTTATTCCCGACCAGGCCTCAAAGACCCAGCCCAACCTTCTGCTGTTTGGAGGGCAGCCGGGTGAAGCAAGGACTCATAAACTATGGCCTGCAGTTGGTGGGCTGATCACTTGTTTTTGTATGGCCTGTGGATAAGAATGGTTTTTACATTGTTTAATGGTTGAAAAAACATCAAAGGGAAGATCATATTCTGGCATGTGAAAAGTATAGGAAATTTGAATTTACGTCCATAAAGTTTTACTGAAACAAGCTCTACTTATTTGTTTACACGTTGTCTTTGGCTGGTTTCACACTGTAATGAGGGAGTTGATAGTTGTGACAGAGACCATATAGCTTGCAAAGTCTAAAATATTTACCCCCTTACCTTTTACAGAAAAGCTTTGCAGACCTCTGATCTAGCTAAAGCTAAGTAGGGCCTCGGAGGGAGCACAGACTCAGCCTGGACAGAGAGGCCTCCGGCTGCCGCTCGGACTGGGACTTCTAGTTAGGAAGCACCACTGGCCTTTCAAGGAGGTCAGGGGGCCACTGAGGGGAGCTTAGATAAGGGGCCATGGATGAATCAAGCAACCGGAGGCATCAGGACGTCAGGGCCTATTTAAGCATGGGGAGTAGCTCTGGCTCCTTAACCCCCAGAACAAGCAGCCTTCCAAGCTCAGCGCCTGCCAGGCGTGCCCTGTCAGTTCTGGTCTTCCCAGTTCCACCAGGCTTACATCTCTGAATTCCTGAGCTGACATCCTCCTGGGCCAACAGACCTGACGTTCAGATATGTTGGACAGCTGAGCAGGTCTGCGTGGCCAACCAGGGCTCCATCTCTTTGCCTCAGTTTCCATGTTCTACGGGGACATGTCTCTCTGCACCACTTTTGCTCATTTGATTGTTAGTATGTTATTTTTTGATGCAATGGCACATGGAAATTTGCCTTCATTTTCTGTTTCCTGGAGAGTTTGAAAAACGATTGTTGTGTATCGATCCCACAACTTGGTAGGCTACCTTACTAATTTTTAATTTGTCTGTCAGTCTTTTGTTGTTTTCTGGTACAACCCTAGCTATCATCTGAGAACAATGATAGCTTGGTTTCTGCCTTTCTAACCCTTGTATCTCAGATTTCTTGTTACACTGCAGCAGCTAGGACCAGGAGAACAATGACGTGTGGAAACAGTGATTCTGGGCATCCCTGTCTTTCTGATCGGAAAAGGAACACTTCATCATTGAGCATATTTTCTTTCTGCTCCTAACTTGTTATACATCTTAATCTGAATGGGTGTCAAAATTATTTTCTGCATCTATTGAGAATATTGTTTTTAAAATTTCCTTAATCTATTTGTGTTTAATTTGTTAATAGACTAACATTAGACTGAAATTATCCATTTCTTTAAAGTTTTGTAGAACTCACCTATAAAAATGCCTGTTTCTGTTGTTTCCTATATGAAAATATTTTAACTAGGAACTCAAATTTTTTAATGGCATAGGTCCATTCAGGTTTTCTACTACTCCTTGAGTGAATTTTAATAATTTTTCTGGATGTTCCTTGAAAGCTTTAAAGATTATGGCATACTATTTCCTTTGACTATCTTTTTAGTCTCTGTTCTATCTCAAGTATGTCCCCTTTTTTCACTCCTAAAATTGTTTTTCATGTCTTTTCCCTTTTTTCCTGATCAGTTTCACCAACGATTTATCTATTTTATTACATAATTTGTTTTCTGCTTCTTTAATTACTTTATTCCTTTCTTTTTTTTTAATTTCTGCTAAACTTTTTCTCATTATTTCTACTTTTTGAGGGTCAGGTCTGTTGTTCTTTTTCTATTTTCTTAACTTTAATACTTAGCACATTAAATTTCATCCTTTCCCCTTTTCAGACATAAGGATTTAAGACTATAAATTTCTTTTCAAGTACTATTTTAGCTATATCCCACAAGTTTCAATATGTAGAATTTTTTATTATAATTCAGTTTTAAGGTTTTGATTCCCCTTATGGTATCTCTGTTGATCAGAGATCAGTGGTATCTGTTTAAAATGTTCAGTTATTTTTATATTATCTTTTCATTATGTTGTAGACATACAATGGTGTGTATGATACTGAACTTTTGTATTTGAGACATCCTTTGTAATCTAGGATGTGGTTAATATTTATAAACACCCCATGTGCGCTTGAGAAAAATATCTATTGATATTACCTAGTTGTTGGATAGCTCTAAATATGTTAAATCTATTAAATCAAGCCAGTTAATTGTGTTGTTCCAAACAAACAAAAATCCCACTTGGAGACTCCCCGGGACGAAGTTTGGAGAAGGGAGAGGCTGGAGGTGTGGAGCTCACACAGGGGTGGGGAGGCACGGTGTACACATTCTCTGAGGTAGGATGATAAAAGTGGGGCTGAGGGGAGGGGAGGACCACTCTGGGCTGGAGGGGTCAAGAAGTCTGTTTTAGGCATTGTGGGGCACCAAGGAGAGATGTCCAGGAGGCAGAGGCTGATGGCTGAAGTCATGGGCAAGAACAAAATCTCTCAGGGGAGTAGGGTGAGAAAGCCAGAAATTGTGGTCTAAGCCATTCCGGAATTGTAAATGGAGCACCTTTGGTAACCTCCTCTTTAATACCCATATCAGCGTTCTTGACTCTCTAATGGCATAGTATCTGTGGCCTGGGGGTGTGACTGAGTCCTGCCTACCTGCCGTTGTCAGCCCAGCCCAGAAATGTCTGTCCTCCTCCTGCCGTCACACCCACCAGGCAGCGCTTTCTGTCTTGGGTGTTATTTAGTGTTCCAGGCCCCCTTTGACTAAGAAGCTAAAACGTAACCCTAAATTGGTTCAGCCCAGAGCAGATTATAGGCAGAAAAAGGTGCAGGGGGCGGGTGACACCACAAACAACCCTGACCTACTTAACTGTTCTGCCTGCCACCTGTCCTGCCCGAGGCACAAGTCACTGCTCAATGTGCAGGTCTCAACTGGCTGGATTTCTAGGTCATCCACTGGGCCCAGTGCCTGCCTGGCCCACCTGCACCAGATAAAGGACCGGTAGGGCTGTGGTACTTACTGCTGGTGGGTGGTGAGGAACTCACGAACAGGAGGCACTGAGGTTACACATCAGGAAGGACCTTGCTGGTTTCAGCTGGGAAGGATGTCAAGCGAGTTCAGGATCCTAGGAGGCTGGGATGTGAAAAGAGAAGATGCCTCTCTGGAATGTTCTGGAGGCTGGGAGGCAGGTGCACCAAGCCTGCATTACATGCCCCCCTATCTCATGTACCTTTCCATGCTCTTCACTGCCTGGGAAGTCGTGTGTGTGTGTGTGTGTGTGTGTGTGTGTGTGTGTGTGACAGAGAGAGGGAGGGAGGGAGTGTGTGTGTGAGAGAGAGAGAGGAGGGAGGGGTGTGTGTGTGTGGGGTGTGTGTGTGTGTGTGTGTGTGAGAGAGACAGTGGGAGGGAGGGAGGGAGACGGAGAGGGAGAAAGACGAGGACCGAGACACACAGAGAAACAGAGACTTAAACTTACCTGGTGCTTTGCAGTTTACAAAATATTTTTCTATCCTTTAAACTTTTCAGCCTCGGTTTTCTGGAGTAAAACAGGCATGGCAATAGTCAGCACTCCATAGGATTATTAGATCAGTGGAGTCAGTATATGTACGAGGAGCGACAGGTGAACGTTATTCATTAACTCAGTGGAGTTTCACAACCGGGAGAGGTAGGCAAGGCAAGTAGTATTACCCCTGCTTTACAATTAAGCGGCTCCGAGATGGAAAGTGCCTGGCTCAAGGTCACCCGGACTTAAGGGTCAGTAGAGTCTGGACCCCCATCTGCCAGGGGTCAGATGAGAGGGGCTGCGTGGATAGAGGCTGCGCTCCGGCCAGGGGGAGCGCGCGTCACGGGTGACGTCACTTCCCCCTCTAGCGGCGGGCGGGGCTGAGCAGAACCCAGGTTCCCCTCGTTCGCGCCCCGGTCCTGAGGTTCTCGGCTGTCCCGCCCGAAGGCTGTGGCCGTTCGCACTTGGCTGGGGTGAAGGAAATGAGGCCTGGTTCTCGAAGCTTCGGGGGCTGAAGATGCGGGGGAGGGGGCTGAACGGCATGCAAGGGGAGCAGCGAGCCCACCAGGCTGAGGTCATCCTAATGACTCTTGGCACCACGTGTCTCTAGGGTCCTCATCTCCTGCACCCAGGCTCTGCCGCAGACCCCCTTAATTTCCTTAGCAAGCCGTACATGTTACCCCGTTTAAAGAACAAGGGATCTGGGCCACAGAGGATATAGGTGGCTCGTGCAAGGTGACACAACTGGTACTTGGCAGGCCCAAAATGGAATCCCAGGCTCTGAATCTGAACCATCACCCAACCCGCAGGAAGGCATGGGAGGGGGTAGCTGTCATGAGCAGAAGCCCCTGCTTTGTGGGGTCCCGCTGACTCATTTAGCACTTGCCCGGCTGTCTGGAGCCAGAACGTCAGGGGCTGACTGGCAGGTAGCACCAGGACCGCCGAAGCTGTGAGGGGCTCTAGTGAGCACATGTTCTCCCAGAGGGCACCCGAGCAGGAAGCCAGGTCGGGCGGAGATGAGCTGGAGAAGCCAAGCTGCGACAAAGGCCCCTGATGCGTTGGGGGGCGGAGCAGGGGGAACGCCGGCTTTGCCCATCTCCACACTCACTGCCGACCTGCCCCAAGAACCAGCCTGGCCCCTCTCCCTCCGACTGCCACTCTTCCAGTGTCAGGACTTGGGTTTCAGGCGGGGCCTGCCGGCCACAGCCGGGCTATCTCTTTAAGGTGACTCTGCACTTCTCTGCTCACATCCATTTTGAATCCCTATCAGAGTTTAACATCCTGAGGATAATTTTCCCAATAATTGGGGGTTTCCTGTCAAGCACCTGCTCCCACCATACTCTTTCCATGTTCACCCCAAAGAATACAAACACAGGTATATTGCAATTCATCCGTTACACCCGACGCTTCACTTCTATTTTTAAGGACGACTGCTAATTTTACTGGGGCTCTTAGCTTTTCAAGTTTGAAGCTGCAACAATTCACCATATTAAGATTAAACAAGAGGGAAATTTGTGTTGCAGTGGCAGCCACTCCAGGGAATACAGCCGCCCAATACATGGGGCAGAAATGTCGCACGGGAGGAAGGTGACGACCAGCACAAGTTTAGCCCTTGCCCACCTTACAGGGGAAAAGTGGTGAGGCCCCAGAGCGGCCTGCTTCCCACAGGCGGTGTTGTCTGCAGAGCGCCCCCCTGTGGCCGGGGGCTATCACTGCAGTTGGGTCGGCAGGAGCTACTTTTTTTTTTTTTTTTTTTTTGCGGTACGCCGGCCTCTCACTGCTGTGGCCTCTCCCGTTGCGGAGCACAGGCTCCGGACGCGCAGGCTCAGCGGCCATGGCTCACGGCCCCAGCCGCTCCGCGGCATGTGGGATCCTCCCGGACCGGGGCACGAACCCGTGACCCCTGCATCGGCAGGTGGACTCTCAACCACTGCGCCACCAGGGAAGCCCTGGCTGGAGCTACTTTTCCTAACCCCTCAGAGCTCCCCATTCTCAGGTGAGGACACTGAGGGCGTGAGTGACACGAGTGAGACTCATATTTTTTGGCATTTGCATTAGAAAAAAAAATTGGAAGAGTCTAGTCACTTTCTTCATCAATTCCAGTTCAGAAAGATGCGACTGTAATCTAAATTTGTCCTTCAAGCCATTGCTGGAGTTGTGAGAAACCTACTTAACACCCATCTCTATCTCATGGGAACAGGCATTGAAATGAGTGCTACCACACAGCTGGAATCTGGCCTGTGAAGACTGTGAGGCTGGACAAACAGATGCAAGGAAGCAAACATCTTCGAGTACGTCTGGGAGCTTAAAGAGTGAAAACAGAGAATGTAGACCCAAACCTGAAAAACATGACAGTCTGGTAACTGGAGTTAAGAGCATAGTCACAGTTACAAAAGTTCTGAGGTGCAGAGGGAGAAGCAATGGTAGAAACTGGCTGTCGCTGGTGGTGGTAATCAGGAAATGTTTGGCGCGCCCCAGGGAGAGACCCGCCTGTGACTAAATACGTTTTCAGCTTATTCTGCTGCCGTGTGTGGGATGGGCTGCAGGAGACCTGGCAGGAGTCCTGAAAGGCCAGGCAGGAGGCAAGAAGCGACCCAGGGAAGAAGCACAGGGTCCCTGAGGGGCTGTGGTGCTGAGGAAGGAACCCAGTAGGACTCTCGGAAGTTGAGATGGAGTGAGAGGGAGCAGAGCAAGGGTGCAGTTTTCTCTCCGCCTCGTGGGCAAAGGGCACCGCAGGGACGAGAGAACACTCAGGGCACCCTCTGCTTTTGAAACTGATAGGAAAGAACACCTTGTTTTCCACCAACCTCAGATTCTGTACCCTGGTTTGGCGTGTACCCTGGGGTATTTCTGTGGACTCCAGTTCCCCCTATGATGATATATTTAACTCCCCTGTTAGGACTTCAGAGCTCATCAAAAGCCCTTAAAAATGTGCTAACAGCCCTTAATGAAGCCTGACGCCTTCAATTAAACTGTCAGAAATAAAGCCCGGACAGCAGTGCCAAGGGTGTGGGGGGTGGGGGCGGTGGCAGCCCAGAGGCCAGAGCTCCGGTTTCATTTCCTATCTGCAAGAGTCCTTTTTGAGAAGGGGGACCCAGCAGTATGGCCCCCTCCACCGATGCCTCTCATGGTCCCGAGCCACCGCACACCTCCCTTGGCCAAAGTTTGGGAAGAGAAAGGGGGCCCAGCTTCCCTGAGGACACACAGGCCCCTTGTTCGCCAAGAAGTCTGCCTTGACTTCGGTGTCAGGGCCGAGTGCCAGGCAGGGCAGAACCTTTGGGCTGCAGCCTCTTCCTGCTGGCAAGGTGGGAGCGCAGCCAGGAGCTTGGGGGGACAGGGTGGTAGAGCTGGTCATTTGTAGAGAACTCAGTCCCCGGGCTGCAGGGTGAGGACAGAGTAGAGGGGGTGACACTGAAGACAAAAGGAAGATGGGGCACTGTCTCCACCCCCAGGCCTATGAAACAAGGGATGAACCGGCAAAGGAAAATGGCCTTCCTCTGTCTCGGCCAACAGTCTGGGTGTCCTGGCTCCAGGCCTGTCCCTCCTCTGCGGCCCCAGCAGGAGGTACTGTAGTCACTCTGAAACTAAGAAGACCAAGACCCACCCTCACCCCCCTGTCTTGGACCCCGGCCCAGTGCTGGCCAAGGCCCATCTGGGTCAGGCTCATCCCCCCAGACTCTCCAGGGCATGAAGCCATGGCTGGAGCACACAGGGAGCCATGGAGAGGGAAAAAAAAAAAAAAAAGAGTTTATTTAATCAGAGAGCCTTTGAAGGCACCTGGTTTGAGTGTAAAAAAAAAAAGTCAGTAAAATGGCGACTGTACAGGGTTCATGATGGGCAAGAACATGGGGAGGTGGAGGGAAGAGGCACATGGGGAGAAGGGGGCAGAAGTATCAGATAAGACTTCAGAACAAGCAGTCCTGACCCCTAGCCACCCCTGGTACAGGCAAACAGGTAGACACATGACACACACTGAGACTAGGAGCCTCTGCCGCTCTGCCAGGCAGGGATTGATCAGAGCCAAGTGCGGGGGCGGGTGGGGGGAGCACATGAGCAGACACAGAGGCCGTGTCCCCTCCCTCAACTCTGACTCTCAGGCCCACAGTGTCCCCACCGTCCATCCTCAGAGGCTCTCTCCTCCAGGCCTGGATGCTGGGCCCAGCACAGGCCGTGAGACAGCAGAAGTCGGCTAGGAAAGAAAACCTCCAGAGGACCCCTGCCCATCCCTGAAGGAGAAGGAGGGCAGGAGCAGGCGGCCGGTGCCATCCTTCCGTCCATCCTCGGTCACACGATTGCCCGGAACAGGAAGGAGAAGACAGCCCCCAGCGCCAGGCCCAGAGACAAAAAGAAGGCCATGATGGCTCCGGCCGTCTCTGCCTCGGCTGGCTTCACTTTCCTAAAGGAGGGAGGGTGAGCCTACCTTAGGATGGCCCCTACCCCAGCTCCACCCAGAGCATCTAATTCTGCTTACCCACCTGTCGTACTTCCCCTCTTGGGGGGATGTGTACTGGGGCTGTCTCTACCTTTCCCTGGGAGCCCCTCCCTCACCCGACCCCTCTCCTACCCACCACTGCCTGGGACCCTAGGGCCAGCGGGCTCCTCTCTCAGCCTGGAAACCCTGAGCTCCAGGATCAGGAATCTTCTTTTGCCCTCTCTCCCTCTACTGAGTGTCCCCCATTGGAGCACCAGCCCCCTCCTGAGACCACCACACTCCCCACTCACTTGGGCCCAAAGCACATGCAGAGACTGGCGAGATAGCCGTTGGAGAAGGCGAAGGCAGCCATGAAGAAGATGAACCAGGCATCGTGCTCAAAGACCACGGCCAGGTTGTGGCGGGGATGGACGTTACACAGCAGCAGCAGAGGCACGAAGGCTAGCCGGGCCAGCACCAGGATCGGCAGCCAGCGGCTGTCCTTCCCAGGCTGCGGAGACCAGGCAGTGTCTCAGTCA
The DNA here is from genome assembly GCF_937001465.1 of Orcinus orca. Lineage (NCBI taxonomy): Eukaryota > Metazoa > Chordata > Mammalia > Artiodactyla > Delphinidae > Orcinus > Orcinus orca. The sequence goes on along the minus strand of NC_064568.1, from coordinate 74,946,831 downwards.
GGCTGCGCCAGCCCCCAGGGCACACCCAGGCCCCCAACCAAGGCCCCCAGGGCTCCATTTGGGGTCCCTCAGGATCTGAACTGAAATCTCAAAGCCTAGTTACCCTTCAGGGGTACTGCCTGGGAGGGGGCATGACAGAGCCTTCTAGAGTGCTGGCCATGTTCTATATCTTGACCTGGGTGGTGCTTATCAGGGGGGTGTGTATGTTTGCTTGTGTGTGTATATACAGTCATTAAACTGTACACCTACAACTTGTACGCCTTACTGTACGTAGATTGTGTCTTGGTTTTTAAAAAAGCATGGTCGCCTTTCCACCATACTTTCTTGGTTCCCTCTCTGGGTCTCAAGCTGGATTCTCCCCTCTCACAGGGTCTTGGTGCCCCCTTCCTTCACTTACCCACATGGTGAAGGCTGTGAGGCTCCGGCCCAGCCAGTCAAAGATATTGAAAGTCAGGAAACAGGACACAGGAATGAAGTAGTCTCCTGGAAGAGAAAGAGTAGATTAGGGAACGGTTAGCAGGTCCAAGAGAGGCAGACTCTACAACCCTGACCCTCACTGGGACTCAGTTTTCCCAGCTATAAAATGGAGAAGATGCTTCCAGCCCAGGGAAGGGCAAATGGACCAGGAGAGCCTGGCTGGGGAGACAGCAGTCCAAGCTCCCCTTCCCTGGAGTCCTAGCCCTGCTGGAGCCCCTGTCCTTCCCCATCCTGGGAACCCATAGGGTCCTCACTCCAGGCGCTGGTGCCCGCAATGCTGGACTTGACCTCGGCAGCCACGGCAGGAAACATCCCAATAGTGATGGTGAAGACGAAGCAGATGGAGAGAGCCGGGACTAAGATCTGGAGGAAAGGGACTCAGGTCTGTGTCTTCATGGCGGTTGTGCGTCATGAAAGAACCAAGATTCCCCAACACACACACAGACACACAGACACACAGACACACACACAGACACACAGACACACACACACACACACAGACACACACACACACACACGATAATCCAGGAAAGTGGCCAGTCTCCAGTCAGAAAGGGAGGGGATGGGGTCTTCCCAGGTGGTCCAGTGTGTAAGACTCCGCGCTCCCAATGCAGGGGGTCCGGGTTCCATCCCTGGTCGGGGAACTAGATCCCGCATGCATGATGCAACTAAGAAGCCTGCATGATGCAACAAAGATCCCATGTGCCGCAACTAAGACCCGGAGCAGCCAAAATAAATAAATAATTAATAAATTAAAAAAAAAAAAGAAAGGGAGAGGATGGGCAGTGCTGGGAAGGGGGAGGGTGGGGTGGGGAAAGGAACAAAAGGAGAGAAAGAGGGTGAGGGGTAGAAGGCAGGATGCCCAAGCCCCACATACGTTTTTGAGGATGGCGCAGACAGAGTGGCTTCCGTCGGCGGGCTGAGAGTTGGGGGCTGAAACTCCGGCCTCCTCTTGGCCTGCTTTTGACTTCTCTCCTGGGGGGTGACAGGTGGTGGAAGGATCTTCAAGTTGTGGGAAGGACAGAGCAACAGATGACACAATCCCCGAAAGGGCTGGGGTCAGCTGAGGGTGGACATTCCCTTAACCAGTGCACAGCCGCGCCCTGACACTTAGCCCAGACGGCCTTCGAACTCCCACTGTGCAAGTCCCCTGACCTCTCCCAGGAGCCTCAGGTCAGGTTACGCCCTGTCCGAGAATCTGAAATTGCTTCCCAATGTCCTCAGGCGTTCAAGGCCACCCAGGATCTCCCCCCAGCTTCTCTATCCCAGCCCCTATTTACTACTGTGACCCCTCACCCCATCCCTGATCCCTCTCGCCTCTGGCATCACTGCAGCACGCTCATTCTTGCCCTCAGCTCATGCTGCCTCCCTGCTGGGCAGACTGTCCTCCACCCCAGCTTCCTCAGTCTCTTCAGACCTTTGCTAATGAGGTCCAGCTTGGTCTCCTGCTCCCCGGGCCCTTCGAGCTTGAGTTGCTGGTAATAGCGGTAGAATTCCTATCAAGTGAGGGAGACCAGGAAGGTGGATTCAGAAGCGGAATATCCAGAATCTCCACCTCCCCCAGGTTTCACACCCATAACACCCTTGATCTGGAGTCCTGGACCCACCCTAGACCCCAAACCCAGTGTTCTCCAAGAGCTCACCAGCCTCGGCAGGCCCAGATAACAGGCGATCGTCAAAATGATAACCCCACAGGCTGTGATAAAATAGCCAAAGGCACTTTCCGACAGCTCCGAGCCACCTGGGGTGGAGGGTGTCAGCGATCAGAGACAGGGCCCCTCCCTTCTCCCCACAACAACAACCAGGGCGACAGGCAGACAGATGGCAAGACTTACTGGCGATGGCGCAGATCATGGCCACAGAGGCAAAGAAGCCTGCCAGGCCCTGACCACTCATGATGGGGGCTGTGTAGCTGGCGGGCAGGAGGCCGGCCAGGCCAAACAGGCTGCCCTGCAGGATGGCACCGAACGCTGGGGAACAGGGTGGGCATCAGCAGGGGAGGGAGGAGCCGGGTGGGTGGCCGGGGCCCCTGCAATTCCTGCTTTACTCCCAGTAAGTCTTGACGCTGAGCGGCCCTTCTCTCCCCACTCCCAGGGCCTCCTCTCCCACACCTGGTCCATGCCCGCTCAGGCTTCTGAATCCTGACCACCCAGAGGGAGGAAGAGATTTCTCTCTGGCCAACTGTGGGTGTGAAAGAAAGGGGCAGGTATGTGGGAAGATCTCTGCCCCAGGTCCCCACCCAGCCCGGCTTACAATTAATGAGCATGATCTTCATCATGGTGACGACAAAGAAGGGCAGAGCATCCATGGGCACCTTCACCAGGATGGCAGTGATCAGGAACACCAACAGGATGGCCACCAGGCTGCCCAGGATCCGCACAGCCTGGGGGATCCTGCCAGAGAGGCCACGACGGCAGAGACGGGTGGTAAAGCCAGGGGCTCAGCCCAGGGAGGGCACGAGGCAGCGAGCGGTCAGGGTGGGGGCCCGGGCACTCACCTCTGATGCAGGAAGGAGTTGAGGCAGGTGAACAGCAGTAGGGGCAGCATGGCACATAAGGTCATGACGTTGTTGAAGATGGCGCTGAGATTGTTGCGCTCTGGCAAGGGTGCTGAGGGGCCGGCCGAAGCCTGGACGTCCTTGCTCGGTTCAGCAGGGACCAAGGACGCGTTCTGGGACATGTCCAGGCGGTTTGTGAAATACTGTGAGGGTTGCACAGAGGAGTGTTAGAACCTCTCTCCCCGTGCCCACAGCACAGATCCAGGCCCTACGTGCCCAGTGGACATGCCCCTGGGAGCCCATCCCCCACATCTCACCGCAGTGGCTGTCATGAAAAAATTCCAGGGCAGCAGCGTCCCCAGACCCAGCATGAAGAAGATAAGCCAGACGGCTTTGTACCTGGGGATGGGAGAGGAAAGTGAGGCCAGGTGACTCACCATCCCACCCTCCTTCCCAAATCAAACCTGGGGCAGCCCCCTCCCCTTCCATCTCTCCAGCTGTCCCAGGGCACAGGGCATGCGTCCTCCTATTTGTGTATGTATGTGGAGCGAGAGGTGGCCTGGGATGGGGGAGAGGGCACAGATGAGTCCCGAGAGGGAAGGGGACCAGGGACATAGGACCGAAGGGCATGGCCCAAAGGACCATTCTCAGCCCCAAAGACTCAGGGGACGCTGCAGGCTTGGGAACCAGTGTGACCCACACATCCGGAGGTGGTTTTGGAAATCCTGCTAAAGGCTAGGGGTGGGAGGGTGAGTGAGAAAGCAAACACAATTCTTCCACCCCCGCCAGGCAGGCTGGAAGTGATTACACTGTCAGGGCAGGGCTGCGTGGCTCTCCAAAGAGGATTCTGAGGTCAGGAAACTCCCAGACCATTCTGGATCTAGGAGGGCAGGCAGGCAGGGAGCCTTGGGACATCTGGGAAGTGAGGGAGCTGTTTTTTCCTGGCCTAGACAGGACCAGCTTTGTAGTTTGCACCACGTAGGAGAGGCCAGGAGGGACCAGGCCACTGGACATCATCTGGGCCCCCAAGGGTAAATAAGCACCACCCAGCCTAGGCCAGGTCACTGCCCCAAGCCCCACCCCTCAGGGCCTGTTTGCGAAGGGACAGCTTTCCCCAGACAGCCCTGGGCGCTCCCACTGTGGTCTCCACCTGTGTCTGCCATACTTTCCCCAGAGCCCACACCCGCTTTCTTCACAGAGCTGGCAGGGACAAGCCCAAGGCAACGAGCAGACGGGTCTAGCCAGAGCGCAGGGCCTGGCCGCACCAGCTGGAGGCCTGGGTAGGCACCCCAAGTGGGCAGGTCTGAGCCCTGACAAGTTCAGCCCCCCCAACTCCCTCATATATTCCCCACCTTGAGGAAGAGAGGTGAGGCCTTGATCGAGAGGCCCAAAGGAAGGGAGCATTCCCAGCCAAGGTCCCAGAGGACAGAGGGCCAGAGTGGGGCTGGGTGAGTGCCACAAGGCCAGTGGAGAAGGGGAAGGGGTTCAGAGAGCTGCCACCAGATGGGGGTGCTGGGATAGGGCGGCAGGCAGCCTGGGAACAAAAGACACTGCGGAGGGAATCAACCAAACAGCTTGGGGCCTGTACTTACTATGTGTCCTTAAATTCCCTCCCACCCAAGTAAACCTCACGTCTCTTTTACAGGTGGGAGATGGTTTCAGAGACATAAAGCTAAGTGCCCAAGGTCCCACAGCTAGAAGTGGCCTAGTTCCATGGCCTTTGGCACAGGGGGACAGGATGGGCAGGGGAGCGGTGATGGGATTGGGGGGCCCGGGTGGAAGGCTGTTTTGGACCCCAGGCACGGCTTCATCAACTTTTTGGGGGCCTAGACTCCTGGGAGAACTTGCATCCAGCTACAGCCTCTTCCCCCAAAACACACATGCGTGATCATGGATGCAGGTCTAACCGGAGGGAACTCCTCGGCTCCGGAGGTGGGGAAGTGAAAGGGAGGTCAGAGTGAGGATCAGGGTGAGGCAGAGGCCAGCTCAGAAACGAGGGGTGCTGCCAGATGTCTCCCCACGGTGCTGGCAGGAGCTGGAAGCTGCTGAGCACTGGAAACTCTGACAGGCCAGGGAGGGGCTGCTGCCCCCATCAGCACCCATCAGCACCCAGCCACAGCACGAAGGGCCCCCACCCCTGATGCAGACCCGACTCAGCTACCTCATAGCCGGAAGGCCCGCCAGTGGTGGCAACCCCAAATTCCAAGGCATATGGCATCCAGCCTCCTGGAGACCCCTTTCCACTCCCCTGGATTCACAGCCCAGGTCCCCCAGTACCTGTCCTGAGGCTGGTGACTGGTTGTCATGGTGACGGTGTTCTTGGTTATGCCTGGCTGATAGCCTCCTCCCTCGGTGCTTGCTGGGGGCAGAAGCAGTGTGAGGTCCTGTCTCGGCCCTGCTTCCCCACAGGCCTCTTCAGACTCTTGGTTGGGGGGTGAGGAGGGCAGGGCAGACAGAACGGGCAGGCTGAAGAGTCCGGAAAGCCCCACTCCCGGCCCTGCCTCTCAGGACTGCTCCCTCTGACCCCTTGGGCCTGGCCCGCTGGGCCCCCCTGCCTGCTCAGGCTCTACCTGGCTCCCGGCCTGGCCTGGCCACTGCCACCGCTATTTTTATCCAGCAGTTGAAGCAGTTTGTAAGCAGGGAAACAGGAGGGTGGAGCGCAGGAGGGAAGGAGGAGGAGGTATGGTTGAGAGGGAGAGAAGAACAGCTAAACGCAGGGGAGACAGCGGGAGGGGTCAGGGACAGTGATGACAATGAAGTGGGGACAGAAGGAGGGAAACAGAAAGGAGATAAGAGCGAGAGGATAGGGGGAGGGAAGAGGGAGGACACAAAACAAACAGATCCGCAGAAGCAGCAGCCTCAGGGGTGACGACCGAGGCCAAACCAGCGACCGAGGCCAAACCAGCGAGGCCTCCCTCCCCAGCTCTCTCTGCAAGTCTGACCTCTCTGCACTCCCAGGGAGCCCCTGGGCTCATGGTTAGGGTGGGATTTGGAGAGCCTGTCCCCTCCTGGGGGCACCCCAGACTCCAGCCTCTCTGCTCGTGGCACCCTAACCATCCTTTCCAGCCACTGCCCAGAGGCTCCCTGGTTCCTGGCCAGTCTTCCAGGAACATACTTCAGGATGTGTGTGGGGACCCAGCCTCTCCCCTGACCCCCAGTCCTGGCCACAGGGTCATCCCATCCCCCCCGGATTCCTCTCTGACTCACTCCCATGTCCTCTTCCCCTTTCTGAGAACAAAGTTGGAGGGAAGACTGGAGGGATGGGAGCAGAGGCTGCCTAGTCCCCAGGCATCCAGCCTCCTCCCTCAGTATCCCTTCCCTGCTCAGGCAGGGAGAGGCTCCCTGGCACCAGCAGAGGAAACAGCTTTCCCTCGGATGGCATAGAAAGCCAGGCAGGCGTGTGCTGGTGTGTCCCCAACGTGTGGGCCTAGCTCTGGAGCCACCTCTACCGTTCTGGGCGAGGACTGGCTTCCTTGCCCACCAGGACCAGCACTCAGACTTGCCCAGACTTGCCAGCAGAAGGGTGGGGGCAGAGGGGGCCCGGGTGGTCTGTGGGAGGTGGTCCTAGCTCAGGCTCAGGCAGCAGGCCTTGTCCATGGGCTCCTCCAGAGTAAGGGTCTAGAATGAACGTGGCGGCACAGGGCATATCAGGAGAGAACCCCCCAGGCCTCACTGTGGGAGGGAGCAGCCCCATTCTGAGAAGCCTCCCCACAAACACAACCAGGGAGATAAAACCCAGCCCTGTAGCTTGGGAGATAAGACAGCCAGCAGTCTCGGCAGGGAGCTGAGGGGGTGGGTCAACTCACAGGTGCAGCCAGTGCTCCAGGCCCCAGCCTGAGACCACAGCCCTGGGGACCCCAAGAAAGGACCGCGATGGGCCTTTCTACCCCCCCCTCCAATAATTCCTCTCAACCCCTCCCTGGGTAAACTGCAGCCTCTCCAAGGCCTTCCTCAGCCCCACAGCCCACATCTGGGCCATAGGACAAGGAGGGGAGGGGCAGACCCACATAGCTCCAGATGGAGGCGCTCTTCCTTTTCACAAATATTTACCGAAGACCTCTGCATGCCAGCCAGGCACTGTTCTAGGCACTTGGGACAGTGGTGAATGACAGTTTATACATTTTCCAGAAGGATGGGGACGAGAGGGCTCTACACTGGGGTGTGGGCAGAGGAAGTGAGGGGAATCCCCAGCTTCTCACCTCACCCTAACCTGTGCTCCATCCTCACCCTCCACAGGCAAGATTCCTGGCAGTAAAGAGCACGTGCAGCTTCAACGCGCAGGCGGGAGATGGGGGGGGTGCGGAGAATAGAGTATCTCCCCTTCCTCAGTAAAATCTCTCTAGGCTCAGAGGAGTATTTCTTTCTGCTACACCCCTGCTCTCTGTTCTCAACTGTCCTCACCCCAGTCCTGGGCACAATTCAACTCCAGGGGCAGCCCGCTGCCCCTGCCCACATCCTGACGTTCAGCCCACCAGCCCAGGTATTTTGTTTTTGTCTGCCTTTGCCCGGCAGCAATTGGGGATTTGAGACCAGCTCAGAGCATCTGGTGCTCCTCAGCCATGCCTTGGCCTGCCGAGATGAGGCCTTGACAGCAGCCACCAAACTGAGCACCTCCCCAACCCCAGGCCCCAAACACCTCTCATGACCCCAGCTTCCAGAGACACCCGTGTGGTGGCATCAAATTCACCACCTCCTTGGATCCCACATGGGGCCACCACCTGCAGATACCTTCTCCTGCCCTCGGCTGCCCTTGCAACCACCACAAGCTAGTACAAGACTGTCTCCACGAGAACAGACGAGGACAGCTGAAGTTCACAGAGGTTGAGTCATTTGCCAAAGATAACAGAGCTAGTGAATGGGTGAGCTGGAATTCAAACTCAATGTGCAGCTTACTCTAGGCTCCTTCCTGGGTGGGGAGGAAGGTATAAAGGCTGTTTCCCAGCCAGCCTCTTATACTGGGAGACAGGGTAACTCTACTCCAAGTAAGGGATTAAAAATAAGGTAGGGGTCGAGGTCACCTCCAGCCTGAACTAAGTGTCAGCTGTAGGGCACTCCCCCACCCCATTACACACACATCCTGGCAAGGAGAGCTTACACTGGCAGGAGGACAAGGCAGGAAGGTCTGGAGGTGATTGAGAGGAATGGGCAAAGGGACGGCCCCAAGAGGGGTGAGGGGCAGGGGTGGGACCAGCCCTCCTCCACCACAGCTCTCCCCTGGGAAGAAAATCTGGGGTATGTCTTTGTTCTTTCTCTGAGTGAAGCAAGGGTCCTCTCTCCGGGAATAAATGAGGACGCGCCCAGGAAGGGAGGCCAGGTACACGAGTTCGGCCAATAGAAGGCGGTGGTTAAAGAGACAGCTCCTCCACTCCCATTCCCTGCACCCAACGCAGTTAACGGCGCGGCCCCTCCCCAGTACCAACGACAAGAATTGATCGAGATTAACCTTCAACTCGCCCGCCCCTTGCAGAGGTCAGCTCCGCGACAACCGGTTTCAGGCCCGGGAGCCAAGTCGTCCACGCCCGCTCGGGTCCGGGTCCCCGCAAGGTGCCCCGGCGCCCGTGCCTCGGCGCGCCACGTGCTGCGCGGCTCCGCACGCTCAGCGCGGGGGCGGGGTGAGGCTCAGGTGGGGCCCACCCCGCGTCCCCTCCCCCGGCCGCTCAGCTGCCAGGCCCGGCCTCCCTGCTCTCGTGGCAGGCGGCAAGCGGCGCCTTCCACCCCGGCGACCCCCGGCCCCCGGTTCCCCGGCCCCCAGTCCCCGGGTAGCACCTGCTGGGAAGGAGTCCTCCCGCGTGGAGGTTTGCGCGCTTTCCCTGCCACTTCCCGCGCCCGCCTGAGCACATTCAAACCCGCCGTCCGTTCGCCCCGCCCCGGCCCGCCCCGGCCCGCCCCGGCCCGCGCCCGCTCTCCGGCGTCCAACGAGGCCCCGGCCCCGCCCCCGCCCCCGCCCCCCGCACGCCGGCTGCCGGCTCAGAGGGACCCCCGACCCGAGACCCTCCGCCGCCTGGCCTACACCTTGCACTATTTCTGTAGATAGGACCTCTGGGGGCGCTGCCACGCCAAACCCTGCCCCATCACGGAGCACGTGGGTCTGGAGGGTATAGCAGCACACTGGGTACCCCCGGTCTCCGCGCTGGGGTTACACAAACTCCTACACAGCTGTCTCGAGACACTCCCAGCGACAAACCCGCTCAGACAGATCCGGACGGCCTCCGCATCGCCCCTACACCATCTCAGACGTTCTGTTATGGCTCCCCAAGCCCCCTCCCACACCATCTCTTTCACACTGCACCTTTTTCCTTTCCAGCGTCCCCTTCCCTTTTCAGTGCCACTTTCTTCGAGTCAGACTTTCCTTTCCTCTCCCCAGACCCCACGCCGGGGATCCCTCCGACGGAATCAGCATGATGTGTGACCTGGGTTTTCCCACACAGATCCGCTCACCGACAACTTTGACTTAGCGATGTGTGTGGCGTGGTGGGGGGAGCCACAGCCCTGTAGCCCTCTCATGATTCACCCTTTCTAAATCCAGAACATTGGAAAAGCTGAGGCACAGCTGGCAACGGGAAGAGAAAAAGCCCGTAACAGCTTTATAGCCTGAGTGAATCCTATGGTCCTGATACTCAGAGGTGGAAGCCTTGCGGAGCCCCATGTCCTCCCTGGCTGAGGAGGAAGGGGGTGGGCATGCTGAGGAATGATCAGTCCTTCTTGTACCTCCAAGGGAGGGGGAAGGATTCCCTCCTTTTTCGTTGGTCAGTAAATCTAGGGGATGGGGGGATCACTGCCCCTACAGCAGCCCTCACTATAGGAGAACAATCCAAAGGCTAGAGAGATGCTGAGGACAGAAAATCCAATTCACCCCCCACACCCTTGCCCCAGTTACCCAAGAGGCCTGTACCCTGGAGAAGCCATAGGCACTAATTAACAATTAGCAGTACTAACATCGTAGGGATAAGGCAGAGTCACGCCTTCTCTGCAGAGAACAGACTGGGCTCTGACGGGAAGGGTAGTTTTTCTACTTAGGATTGATCCGTGGATGCACCCCAAGATACTCAGAAGGGCTGTTCCCAGCCTACTGGCTCAGGGACCCACAGAGACATGACATACCAACATCTCCTGGTCTTAACCAAACAGAGGGCAGGAAGAGGGGTATGAGTGGTATTTTTCTAGGCACTGCCCCATGCCTTGAGGGCAGCTTCATGTCTGGGTCTCCCTCCCCCCATTCCTACCCTGTGTTTGTCCAGCCTCTCTCTTCCTCTCCTGGCCCTCTTCTCCCCTTTTGCTCGGCCCCTGTCTCTCTCCCCATCCTCACTTCCCGTCTCTAAGTCTGTGGAGGTGGCAGGCCTTCGTGGTCAAATGGATCCCCCAGGCTGGTGGCCATTGGCTGCAGCTGTGTGCAAAGGGGGCTGGAAGTGGAAAGAAACTGGAGGGAAGTGGTGAGGGTCACAGGCCAGACAGCGGAAGGCTGGTTTCCCTCCCCACCCCCGCTGAAGCTCAGCCTGCTCACTAGATGGCAACAGCCAGGGCTGTTATTGCTGGACAGAAGCCTGTCTGGCACTCTCCCTGCCTGGGCCCCCAGCCAGCACCCACACCCCTCCAGAGCCACCTCCCTACGCAGAGATGGTTGCTGGGTGCCAGGGCCCTCTGCTGGACAGCCTCGGAGCCCGACTCACAGTGGCCTGTGCCCTCCAGGCCCAGCCAGTCCTTGTCACCCTCTGCCCAATCTTTTGGCTCCCTCAGGTCCCGGGTACAGGGGTAGGGTGTGAAGGGCTGATCCAGCTGCACCCCACCCCCACCGGATACCCCACCTATTTGAGCCTGTGGCTTGCCCTGATTCCCTCCTCCCCCTTCCAGGCCCCAAGCCTTCCTCATCACCTCACACAACCAGTCCTATCCTTCCCCAGCCCTGCCTCCATCTGTGTTTGCTGGAAGTGGATTTGCTTGGCTCCGCAGTTTGTCACCAACTCGTCTCGTGACTGTTATGTTCTTAGTCCTGTTTGCGACTCTATCTCTGTGGCCCTCTGGCAGGCTGGGACTAGGGAGAGGCCAGAGAGGCAACTTGCCTGAGTTGCAATATTTAAGGGGGCGCCCAAGTATTCCAGAATCCAGATAAATAATGTTTAAAGGCAATATTTTTTTAAATCAAAGTTAATACAAAAAAAAAGAGAAAAAAATCCATGATGAACAAAACATCAACTAAACTAAAGCCAGAATCCGGCCCTCTCAGGGTCGGACACCCTGAAGTCCCTCACCTTTCTTGTGGGTGTGTACGGGGATCAGGGTTCAGGAAGACTGGGCTTGGTTTTCCAGCTTCATTTCTCAGACCTCTGCCCCTATCCTCTGCTCTGGGAAAGTCTCCGACCTTGGAGACAACTGAATGTGGTTAGGGTAGGGTAGTCATCTCACCACGGCCTCCAAAGTCTGGGAAAATGATCTCCTCCGCCACAAACCGCAGTTGCAGACTCCGTTGATTTCCCCCCCCACACACGCGCAGACCCCCGCCCCCTCGCCGCGGCCCCGCCTCTGCTCCCAGCGCACCTGCAGGGACTGCGGAGGGCTCATCCGGAGTCCGGGAGCGCGGACGGAAATTCACAGGCCTCCATTTGGCCTCCTCACTTCGGGACTGGGGCCGTCGTCGTGGCCGGAAACCGCAGTCCGCGCCGCGTCTGACCGGTCTATACCGCCGGGCGGCAAAGGGGCTGCAACGGGCGATCCCGGCGCCCGCCCCGCGCCTCGCGGCTGGCTCGGTCCCGCCGGCGCCGCTCGGGAGTGAGAAGCGCTCCGGAAGGCCAGCGGGAGGGGAGGCCCGGAGCGGGCGAAATAAATAAAGGCGCCCGTGACCCTGGAGGGGACCAGGGGTTCGAATCCCCTTCACCCCGCCCCTCCCCCGGGCCACCTTCCCGAAGGGGTCGAGCACGTGCACTGGCTTTTCAGGACTCCGGGAGGAAGCAGATGGTGCCGGGGTGTGGGGAGGCGGGGGTCTGGCGGAAAAGCCCGCTGGGCCGGCTTGGGGGCCCACAGCTCTGGTCTCGGTTCTTCCCCCAGGCCAACCTTCTGAGGGGTATGCTAACGGGGTGAGGGCCCTGAAAGGAGCCTGTACTCCTCACTTTCCCACTTTGAACCGAGAGCCCAGGACTCGCTGGAGGAGGGTGGGAGGGAGGAGTATTGCATGGGAACCGTAAGCAAATTATCCGGAGGCTGGCATGCAAATACCTCTGACAGCTCTTATTTGATCCCCGAGGGGCCTCCCACTGGGGAGGGGAAATAGGTGAATTCCTCAGATCACACCCCACCCACCCGCTACCCCTTAGATCCCATCATGAGCAGAGGACCCCTCAGGGGTATGCATTTCTACACTGCTCCTCTGGGCGGCTGCCCACAGGGTCCCTCAGCAAACAAATCTCCCTCTTCCCACACCACTAGCTGCGAAGAGTGTCCACGCTTGCTGGAGGACGTTTACCTCCTTACCCTGAGCTGGCCAGGCAGACCCAAGACTGCTGGTTTACAGTGTAATATACTCAAATTAGGCAAGTGGACGTACAAACCGAGAGGGACAATGGAATAGGTAGCAAAAGGAAGCCTTGAATTGTTTCCCCATCCCACCCTCTGGACAGGTTCGACTGTCATGCAGTGCAGGAGTGTGACAAAGACTGTCAAAGACATCCCAGGCATTCAAAGCAACAAATATTTATTGAGCACCTGCAGTATGTATGCTGGGCTTTGGAGGCAGGACTGACTCCCTAGGGAACCAAGGTCTTACTACTTGGTAAATCACGAGTCAAAGACAGACAGTCTGGATTAGCTAGGTTAAGCATTGTCCCTCATTGGACCTCATGTCCCCATTTGCCTGCGGGTGGGGGTGGCGGAGGGAGGAGAGTCAGTTCCTCTCCCCTCACAGGCCAGAGGTAATTAGAAACGTTCTTGGAAAAAAAATTAAAAAGATGGGACTTCCCTGGCGGTCCAGTGGTTTAAGAGTCTGCACTTCCAATGCAGGGGGTGCAGATTCGATCCCTGGTCCGAAACTAAGATCCCACATGCTGTGCGGCCAAAAAAAAAAGAAAAGAAAAGTTCTTGGGAAGAATGCAGGGGCAGGGAGGGAGGGATAATGATGGGTTTTCTGCTAAATGCAGAGCATCCTTCCAATCATCTCTGCTGGGAGTCGGGGGCGTGGGGAGGCATGTCCTGGCCGGACCCCTCTCATGCTCTGTCCCCCACCATGTCTTCTGCCCACTGGGCAGGCTGCAGTCAGTGATGGGGCCAGGACTGTCTTACTCCAAAAGAAAGCGTTTCAGTGGATACAGCTGCTACCAGGATTCATGGCCTCATTTTTGGGAGGCTAGCCTGTCCCTCCTCTCCAGGCGGGCCACTCTGGAGGCCTCCCCAGCATCCGGCGGGTGTCTCTGGCTGAGGACAAACAACAGACAGCCCAGCAAAGCCTCTCGCATATCCTGAGAGCCCAGGCGGTGGACCAGCCGGCGCAGCAGGGGCAGGAAGTGCCGGCGGGCAAGGCGGGCAGCAGGCAGCAGCAGGCGGGCCAGCAGCGTCCGCAGCAGCAGCGGGAGCAGCAGAGTGGGCATGGCCAGTGACTTCCAAGGCGATCTAGACTCTAGGCTTGCCTTTCCTGCTCCCTCCTCACCTGGCAAAGACATGAGGTGGGCAGGATTTAACCCCCGCTTCAGTTTATACCCTCCTGCCCCCAGATACCAATTCACGGGTCATTTTTGCTTTCCAGATGCCCTTGCTTTGGGAAGGGTGGCTGGGTCAGGAGGACACTCACCATAGCCCAGATGGAGACAAACAGCGAAGGCAAGAGTAAATTCGGGGCTGGGACCTACAGCTCTCCATTCCCAGCCTCCAGGGGCTCTTACTGTCCCTTAAACCCTCCCTTCCTCTAGTCACCCCCTCCTCCTGTGCACTCTCAGTCACCTGACATTCCCTAACCCCTCTCCCTCAATCCAACAGGAGTTCTTCCCTGGGCAATTCTAAGTTTTCTTTTCAAGGACCTTGATCCACCCAAACCAGACACTTCCTACCCTCCCAGTGCCCCACCGCCCACAGCAGCCCAGCTCTCACCAGCAGGGACTGCCACTTAGCATCAGTGTCCAGCTGAATTTGCCTGCAGGGGCTACAGTCTCACTGGACACTACCCAGGGCGGCCCCACCCAGCTCGGCCCCACCCAGCTCAGCCCCACCCAGGACAGCTTGCCTGGGTTGGGGGAGCAAGGAAGAGACAGCTGTGTTCTGGCACCTGGTATGTGGAGGGATGGGGGCAGCTGGGCTGGAAGAAGTGATGCAGGAATTCCTCCTGCTGGGTGCAGACCTCAGAGTCTGCACTGCACTTTCTAATGGTGTGATCTGAGGCACGTTGATTCTTCTGGGTTCCAGTCCCCTCGTCTGTTACCTCAGTAATTGGGAGGAGTGACTGGAATGGGACAATGTATGAGACCCACTGACCCAAACCTCAGAAGCAGTAAGGTTGCAACCCACACACCGGGCATGCTCAGAGTGGCCGAGATGGAGAATGGACCGGGGCAGGCATTGTGGGCCCTCTCCTGGAATAGAGGCGTGAGGTCACAGTCCATATCATAGCTGGACACAGCTGGGCAGCACTCCCACTCAGGGACGGGAAGAGAGATACCCACGTCAGGACCCTCTTCACCCACGTTTTCTCCCGAAGATTAAATGGAGTTCCATGAGATAGTGAGGGAGAGATGGCCCAGGTTTGTTTTATTTTGTTTTTAAATACCTCATTCTGACATGTACACACTGCTATATTTAAAATAGATAACCAGGGACTTCCCTGGCAGTCCAGTGGTTAAGACCCTGCGTTTCCAATACAGGGGGCACGGGTTCGATCCCTGGTCGGGGAACAAGGATCCCACATGCCACACAGTACATCAATCAATCAATCAATCAATATTTTAAAATAAAACAAAATAAAATAGATAACCAGCAAGGACCTACTGTATAGCACAGGGAACTCTGCTCAATATTCTGTAATAACCTAAATGGGAAAAGAATTTGAAAAAGAGTGGGTACATGTATACGTATAAATGAACCACTTTGCTGTACACCTGAAACTAACACAACATTGTTTATCAACTATACTCCAATATAATATAAAAATTTAAAAAAATAAATAAATTTTAAAAAATACCTCTTTTTTTTGTTTGTTTGTTTTTGGCCGCCCAGCATGTGGGATCCAAGTTCCCTGACCAGGGATCAAACCCGCACCCCCTGCATTGGAAGCACAGAGTCTTAACCACACCCTCATTCTTCTACTTCATAAAATGGGTATAATTTCTGCCTTGATGGACTCACATGAGATAATGGCCATGAAAGGGTTTTATAAGAATAAGGACATGGGAATATGATCGTTTATCATCAACCCACCACCATCCCCCATTAGCATCATCACCATCTCCTAAACCATCAAAGGCCTTGAAGAAAGAAAACTTCCAATTTTGTCGAAAAGGTCTGTCCCCCTTCTTCCTGGAGGAAGCTGGGCCGGGAGAGGAACCAAAGTACAGATGTGTAGGTTTGGTCTTCCTTTCCCTCCTGTCCCTTCCTGAGGAGCTGTGATGGTCATCCCTGGGCTGTGGGTGGAACGTGTATTGAGTATGTATGTGCGTCACGCCTGTGAGTTCATGATCTCACTCAATTCTCACCATCACTCTGCAGGGGAATGATTATTATGACCTTTGTACAGATAAGGAAACTGAGGTTTAGAGGGGTTAAGCAACTTACCCAGAATTACAGCAAATAAATGGCCGAGTCTCCCCCTCAGACCTGCCCCTCCCTCAGGCTTTCCCCTTATCTGTAAGTGGCAACTGCCTCTTTCTAGTTACTTCTGGCCCAAATCCTGGAACTTATCCTTGACCTCTCTCTTCTTATCACGGTTCACTACCCACATTCGTAAATCCTGGTGGCTCTGCTTTCAAAATATTCAGAATCTCCCCACTTCTCACGAGTGCTGCCCTGACTACCCTCGACTGAGCATTTGTCATCTTTCATCTGAATTATTGTAGTAGCCTCCTAATTGGTGCTCCTGTTTCCCTTTTCCACCCAGTGACCAGAATGATCTTTCTAAAACATGAGTCAGATCCTGTCCTTTTGGCTCCCTTTTCATTCAGAGTTAAAGCCAAAGGCTTTAATTGTGACCTGTAAGGCCCTCGGTGTCTGACCTCCCCCTGGCTTCCTGATTCAACTTCTAGTCCTTTCCTCTCTCACCCTGCCTGCCCCGCTGGCCTCCTGCTGCTCTTAACTGTGCCAGACGTATTTCCGCCTCAGGGCCTTTGCACGTACTATTGCTCCTGCCTACAAAGCTCTTTTTCCAGGTATCCACATGTGGCTCCACCTCTCACCTCCTTTAAGTCTTCGCCCAGATGTTACCCATCCATCCTATTTAACAGTACATTCCCTCCACCCCATCTCCTGCTGCCTTCTCTCCATCCCCTCCTCTGCTTTATTTATCTCCTCAGCAAATCCTTCTGACAGGCTATGTATCTTCCTTCCTTACCTTGCTGATTATCTGCCTCCCTCACTAGAATGTAAACTCCATGAGAGTAGGGACTTATGTCTATTTTGTCTGCTGCTCTGTCCCTAGTGCTCGGCAATAAACATTCCTTGTTGGAATAAATAAATAAATAAAGGTTCTGTGATGGGATCCAAACCCAGGCCTGCTTGTCCTAGAGCCTGTGCTACTGAGCCCCAGAACTCTGTGGATCCAAACACATTCCTAGGATGTGTGTGAGTCCTGTGGGCCACAGTCAGCTGGAGAGAGGCATTTGGAGAGGAGGAACTGACCACCACACTGAGCCTAAGGGAGGGGAAGTCAGGTTCCCCCTGGGAACCTACAAAGTATGTAATCTCGAGAGAACCGCGGAGGCCCGCCCAAGTGCTGACCCAGATCTGCAATGCTGTGACCTTGGGTAAGTTGCACCCCATACCTCCCAGGTCAGTTTCCATTGCTGTGAGATCTTCCAGCTGTGAGATCCTTGGACTCTGCGTCTGGGGCCAGACCTCTGTCCCACCCCTGCTCCCTGAGACAGTAGGGGACGCCAGGGGCCTGGGACAGTAAGGCAGGTAAAGGAAACAGGATGTCGTCTCTGGTAACAATAGGAAACCCCAGAGGGAGTTGGGAAGGGAGGTGGGGGAGGGGCAGCGGCTGTGTCCAGGGCCTGGATCTGGTTTTAGTTTATTCTCTACCCCTCGTCCCCCCCTGGGATTAACTCACTTCTTCATCTCCTTCCCACCTTCACCTGGGATTAATCCCATCCCCCGGCCCGCCCCAAGGCAGAAAAGGATTTCCTCAGCCTTTGCTGGAAAGATAACCATCCCTTCCGGCAACAAAGCTACCAGAGAGCAGCAGTTCCTTCTAGTTCCTGACTTAGCCTCGTGTAATGGATCTTTCACCACGGTTCTGAGCCCTGCCTCCAACACTCTGCTGGCCAGGGAGGAAACTGGTCAAACCTCCTGTTCCTCAAAGGCAATTAAAAAAAAAAATGTGTTTGGGTGCCAACTTGTGAAGTTGAGGCCTGTGGGCTGAGCAGTAAGTGACCCCTGAGGTCCTCCTTCATGGTCCTCTCCCCAGATCCTCAGGGCCGCACAGAGGTGTCCTGGGGACCCCCCCTCCATACATAGACATCATTTAATTGGGTCATTCATGTCAACAACAAGTGTGTACCTGGTGACGAGGACACAGGACTCACACACCAGCAGTCAGCAGCGTGACAGACAAACAGATGGGCAAACAGGAGGCGGTGGTGAGAGCTGTTAATAGAGCTAATGGGTTCTCGGGAGACCTGAGAACACTGGGCCTTCCACTCCTCCCACCCCTTTCTGCTGTCTCCATCCAGGGGTTCAAACCATTGTACCGCACAGCCACTCACTCTGCCTGGACCCAAGCAGGGAGGTGAAGAGTGCTTCTCATGGTCACTCCAATCTGGATTCACGTGCCAGCTCTGCGACCCTCTCCGGGCTACTCTGGAGGCTGGAGCACAGACTGCACGCTGCGCAACTGGGGGCAGGAGTGACCCCCCTGGAGTTGTGCTGTGCAGCGGGCCTCCTCCCTAGAATGCGAATCATCATAGAACCTGCCTCTGACAGGATCAAGAGATGGGAGATTACCAAGTCCAGAGCTTGGCTTCTAGAAAGTGTTCAATAAACAAGAGTTTCCTTCCTGATTGGGAGTTTGGGATTAGCAGATGCAAACTATTATATATAGGATGGATAAACAACAAGGTCCTACCGTATAGCACAGGGGACTATATTCACTATCCTGTGATAAACCATAAAGGAAAAGAATATGAAAAAGAATATATGTATATGTACTGTATAACTGAATCGCTTTGCTGTACAGCAGAAATGAACACAATGTAAATCAACTATATTTCCATAATTTTTTTTTTTTTTTTTTTGCCACACTAAGATGTGGGATCTTAGTTCCCCAACCAGGGATCGAACTCACACCCCCTGCATTGGAAGTGTGGGGTCTTAACCACTGGACTGCCAGGGAAATCCCAAAGATTTTTTAAAAATTTACAAAAAACAAGTTGCCTTCCTTCCATATTTTTGGGTTGTCCCTCCCAGCACATCCTATGTCTGAGCCCAGCCCTACTGGCTGCTCCTTGAAGACCTGCTATGAGGCACCCTGACACTCATGAACAGCTACTGAGAGTGGGTGCTGGGGCTCAGTTAACGCCTGAAGAAGCAATGGAGGTGTGCGTTCTGGCTCTGCCATGTTCCAGTGCCCTGTCATCACCCCTGGGGGATCAGCACTGGCCTGCAGCCCTTCCCTGTTGTGGGAGGTTGAGGGCAGTGCTGACCCCCAAACAAAGTTTCTGAGAAGAGGCCAGGGAGGCCTCATCCAGGGCAGGCAGCGCTGCGGGGAGCAGGTGCCGGGGAGCAGGTGTGGAGGCCAGCCAGGTATAGAACGTGTCTGTGGGGAAGGGCAGAGTGCCAGCCCTATCACCACACCTCTCTCCCTGGGACTGTAGTCATTAATCTACCTGAGTGGGGCAATTTTAGGATTTGAGGCCTGAACATGGTGACAACTAAGAGAAAACTGAGGGAACGGCAGGTCCTCTGAGGTTAGAGAGGGACGGTCCCTTCCCATGACCACCATTCCGCTGCCCACCAGTTCCAGGCAACG
Organism: Orcinus orca; assembly: GCF_937001465.1. Taxonomy (NCBI): domain Eukaryota; kingdom Metazoa; phylum Chordata; class Mammalia; order Artiodactyla; family Delphinidae; genus Orcinus; species Orcinus orca. Next base: position 74,927,710 of record NC_064568.1, on the reverse strand, counting down.
ACAGACCCATGAACAGGCAATTGGGCCGTAAGACGCACACTAGACAGGCTCATAAGACACAAAGAAAAGGGGTCAGGGAGTTGGATGTTGCCTGAAAGAGTAACTAGAGCTGACAGGTGGGGCCCTTCCTTATCCACAAGAACAGCTGCTCTGGCCGGGGAGAGGGAAACCCAGAGAGGGGCCCGGACAGAATGGAGCTCATTGACCCCACGGAAACAACTGTGCCTTGCCCCAGACTCAGCTGACGGGCCCCGAGGTGGGAGGTGGGAGCCGTGTCCACTTTGCAAGCCCTCACAGAACTAGTCAGCTGTTGGAGCAGGACAGCTGCCCCCTGGACAGTGGGAGGGGAGGGCGTGGACCAAGGGGCAGGGGTAGGGGGTGAGGACAGACGCGCCTGGCACGGTGAAGGGGGAGAGCAGTAAACCCCCCAGGCCCCAGGAACAAATCTAACAAAGACTGAGCAAAACCCTCATGGAGAAAACAGATACAAATTCTTACATAGGGACCAAAAAAGAAGACCCCGTACATGGACGTGCCAAGGTAATGGTCAGGAAGGTATTGGGTTAAAAAGATGTTGGTTCTCCCCCAGATGAATCTGGAAATTCGACACGATTCCAACTAACCCAACAGTGTTGTGTTTTTCCTTTCTGGAGTTGGGTGAGCTGATCATAAAATTTATATGGGAAGAAAAAGGGCCAAGAAGAGCCACGTGATGTGAAGAAGGAAAAGAAGGGATACCAATTTGGCCTGAGAGGTACTACTCTGGCCAATCTGGTAATATGGGAATTAAAACTGTGGCAAAATGTAAGAATCGACGCAGTGACTAAGGAACAGAATAGAGAGCATAGAAACAGACCTAAGGATATACGGTGCAGAGGAGAAATTTCTGGTCAGAGGAGAAATTTCTGGTCAGAGGAGAAGGGACATACAGGATCAGAAATAGAACTGGGACAGTTGGCCATCTATGAGGGAAAGATAATATTTGATTCTCTGGTACACCAACTACAAAAATAAATTCCAGTGGCATTAGAGACCTGAATGTGGAAAGTAAAACTATGAAATATAGGACATGATCTTTAGGAATTTGGGATGATAGAGAATTATTTGTTCTATAGATTTTTACAAATCTTTTTGTTAGGGTAATTTTCAAAATTATACAAAAATAGAGATAAGAGTATAATGAACCCCTATGTGTCAATCACCCAGCTTCAGTAATAATTAAAAACTTTTAAATAACAAAAGACACCACAGAGTGAAAGACAGTCCCCCACAGACTGGGAGAAGAGATTTGCAATCCACATAACTGAAAAAGATTCAGTATCAATCATAAATAAAGTAATGTTATGATCAGTAAGAAAAGGACACACACACCCCCCCCCCACAGAAAAGTGAACGGAAGATATGGGCAGGTCATTTCCTGAAGAGGAAACATGAGTGGTCCATAAATGTGAAAAGCTACTTATCCACATTAGCTCATGGGAAAGTGCAAATATATCCAGAAAGAGCTCTCATTTCACACCCCTCAGAAGCAGAAATTCATGGAGTATTGGACACAATTGTTTTAGAGGGCAATTTGGCAATATCTGGTAAAGCTGGAAACACACATTTCCTTTGGAACTCGGCAATTCTACTTCTAGGTGTGACTCTAGTGGAATTCTCACAGATGTGCACAGGGAGACATGTATGAGGATGTCCCTTCATGGTTTTTGTAATAACAACAACAAAAACTGGAAACAACTTCAATGTCTACCTACAGGAGAACAGAAATGCAAACGTAATCAAAGTGGAGTACTATACAGCAGATAAAATGAATGCACTAACTCATGTAACAACAGGGATATGTTTCAAAAATGTGATGTTAAAAAAAAATGTGATGTTAGGGTAAAACCAAGTGGCAAAAGAATATAGGTCAAATCATACCAGGTATGTAAAAATGCAGGACACGTGAGCAATAGGATATATTCTTGTGGGTACATACCTACGTATGCCCATGTAGTAAAAGTAAAAACATAGATGGGAGAGACAGGACTCCAGAGGAATAGCTCCCTCTAAGGGAGAAGGGACAGGAAATGATAGGTGTGGGGAGGGGATTATAGCAGTGTCTCTAATGTATTATCTCTTTAAAAAAAAAAAAATGAGGAAAACTAGGGACTTCTGTGGCGGTCCAGTGATTGAGACTCTTCGCTTCCACTGCAGGGGGCATGGGTTCGAGCCCGGGTCAGGAAACTAAGAGCCTGCATGCTGCACAGTGCGGCCAATAAATAAATAAACAAACAAAAATTTAAAAATGAAGAAAGCTAAAGGAAATATGGCAAAATGTTAACACTGTCTAATCTTGGTGGTGAGTACATGGATGAATTCTGTTACACTACAGAATTGCTGTCCTCTGCATCTTTTTTTATTCTCCATATCTATCATTTAATAATGGAACATACATTGGTCCCCTTCACCTCTACCCTTTTTCTCTGGACCTCTCTAAGTCTCTTCCATCTTTTGCCCTCTCTTTCCCCCCCAACCTCCCACAAGTTTCTGGCCCCCCAGAAGTAAAGGCTGTGCGTCCTGGCAGTTAGGGGGCATGGTGCCAGGAGGCAGGCCTCTTGCTTCTAGCTGTCCCCTGGGGGCGGGCATCCTCTTTTCTGTCCTCAGTCTCTCCTTGGGTATCCAGCGCTGGGCTCTTTCTGCCCCCTCTCCTTTCTCTGGCTCCCATAGTGCTTTGTGTCAAGGATGAGGCTGGCATCAGGGGAGGGGGAACAGGGCCAGGGAAACTATGTACATGGATGTGACCTTGCTATGCCCGCCCCCCCAAGGCAGTCCAGGGGAGCAGAGCCTGTCCCCTGAGCCACAGACACAGAAGGATCTACCAAAACTCTGTCTCTCTTCTCCTGTACCCAGGGTGGCCTCTTCCCTCCCCTTCTTCATCCCCATCTCTCTCTTGGTGAGGAGATTCTGAAAACAAGGGAAGGGAATGGAAACCTCATCCTCAGAATGCTTGGAGGGCCTGGAATGGTGGGATTGGGGATATATATCTGTCAGTACCACTGAAGGTAAGTCCATGTCAAGTATGACAAAACAGATGCCTTTAAACTTCTCTGTGTTTAATTCAGCTGATGAGTATTTATTCTATTTGAATCTGATAATACAAATGTCAAACAAAAAATATGGGCGTGATTCTTTTTTTTTTGGCCGCACCGTGGAACATGTGGGAGTTCCCCGACCAGGGATCTAACCCACGCCCCTTGCAGTGGAAGTACAGAATCTTAACCACTGGACTGCCAGGGAAGCCCCTAGGCATGGTGCTTTTTAAAGAGCTACATTTTGAACATGTCTCCATCCTTGGGAGATAAGTGGTTATCTACACAAAAATCTACCTACAGATTTACCATTGGAGTTAGAATCATGCTCGAGAACGTGGTTGTATGTTTGGGTCACAAAACCCAATTAATTAATGAATTGAATAGGGCAGCTGTCAGACCAAATGATACTATTATTTAATAGACAGACAATATAGGGTGGTAGTTAGGCAAGTGGAGCTATGTGGTCTGGATTCAAATCCCAGCTGCTCTACTGCCAGTGTGGAATCCTAGGCAAATAAGTCATTAACCGCTCTGTGCCTCTGTATACTTCTCTATGAAAGGGGAGCTAATTTGTTTGCATGAAAGGCATTAATAGTTAGATGTTAGAACAGTGCCTGGTATAGAAAACACGCTGAGTGAATGGTAGCACTCTTTTTTATGATGTACCCACACCTCGTATTCATTCCTCACTTGCCATTTACAAAGTATGTCATTCACTTGGTCCTCACAGTTTTCCCGAGTGTTCTCTTCTCTAGACAGATGAGTAAACTGAGGTTCAGAGATGGCCTCGGTGACAATCAGAAAAGGGTGATAGAAGACTGTCAGTCGAGATGGAGGAGTTTGCACATCAGACCTAAGAGGATGCCAATTCCAGCTGGGCCACGTTGGCGCTCCAGGAGGCACCCTGGATGGAGAGCTTTGAAGGTTCAATGTGGGAGCGGTCACATTAGCTGGGAGAGCCATTCCTTTCCTTGGTCAACAAACTTATTTAATGTTCATACGTGCGGGCATTCAAAATGCGTCAATGAAAATGACAGTCCTGCCCCCAGTGTATGGTCAGTAGGAATAAACAGGAAATGACAATAGAGATAAATGGTCTGCCAGGGGAAGTGACTGGCACCTTGGGAGTCCGGGGCACCCGGCCAGCAAGTGGCCTGGGTGTGTGCGTGCAGCTTCTCAGAGGAGGCCTCCTGGAACACAGAGCCAGGGAAGGGGGGGGACTGCAGGGGGAGACTCAGGAGGGAAGGGAAGGCGGGGCTGCGCTGGGGCAGAGGATGGGCAGAATGTGACGAACAGGTCGTGGGGAGACCGGCTGCAGGAAGGGGATGGCGAGGAAGAGCACGAGTAAAGACAGGAGACCAAACAGAGCACGGCGAATTCGGGAAATGTTTGGTGCATGCGAGACAAGACGTGGGCCGGAAACAATGCTTGGGGGAGTCTTGGACGTTCCACTTGGCTGGTTTCACCAGCAGAAGGAGGGAAACTAGCATCTTTTGGGGTGATGGGGTGATGATCCGAGGTTTCCACCAAGGTGGGTCTGAAGACCCGATGAGACCAGGAATTTGACGTCTCTGGCAGGAGTGAGGGCAGTGGTTAAGCTTGGAGGGGGTGGGGGATGGGGCAGGAGAAACGTGGCCAGGGGTCCAGGAGAGAGAGTGAGGCTGCTGTGGGGATGGGCAGGAGGGAAAAGTTCCCCCCACGTCAGCTCCTCGAGCTTACCTCCTTGTGGAGACAGAATAGGGACAAGGAGATATCCAAGAGGGAGGGAAGTGCGGTTATACACTCCCAAAGGAACTGGGTAAATGTAAGAAATTTATTTTGTAAATAAATAAACATATACGCAATTAAAAACATGCATAGGCACTGATAAACAGGAAGTGGTTATCCTAAGGGATGGAATATAAGGTGTTTTGATTTTCTCCTGTGTGCTTTTCTGTGTTTTCTACGTTCTACTGAGAATGTGTAACCCCTAAAGTCGATAAAGGACAGAATAAATGTTATTTACACACAAGAGGAGTCTTCAGTATAGAGTCAGATGTCACCAAGAGGTCAGATGTCACCTGGAAGAGTGAGGAACTAGAGGGGCTTCGGGATGTGGCTGTGAGAGGGGGCAGGTGGCCTGGAGAGGGAGGTTCTGCTGGGGCGAAGGGCAGAGTCTATGGGCAAGCGTTAAAAACCTAGTGGAAACACAGATGACAAAGGAAAATATTTGCAGCCCCTATGCAGAGAAAGGTCAAATCTTCCTAAAATATAAATAGCTCCTAGAATTTTATAAGGAAAAAACACAAAAGCCCAGTATAAAAATGAGCAAAGAATATGAAGTGCTCACAGAAAATGAAATGAAAGGAAAACATGAATATTTGCTCAGCTTCAAATGCAAAAAAAGAAATGCAAATTACAAGGACAGTCAGAAACCATTTTTCTTCTATCACATTATAAATATGCAAAAGTTTGACGATACGCTGCCTTGATGGGGAAATAGACACTCTTATATTGCTAGTGGGAGCGTAAATTGGGATTACCTTTATGGGGGGGAATTTAGTATGTATCTGAATTACTGATGTATATACTCTTTAGCTCAATATCCCACTTTCAGAAATGTATCCTATAGAAATATTTCCACTATATGAGATGACATATGTGCAGTGTTATTCACTCTAGCATTGCTTATAGTAGTAAAAGATTGGAAACAACTCAATAAAGAGCTCATAAATAAATGTCGAGACTTCGCTGCAGTGGAATACTCTGCAGCTATAACAAATCATAAGGAAGCTCTCTGTATACTAATAGAAAAATATCTCCAAGGTATGTATATCCCCTTTCTACCCTCTAGCAACCACCTGTTTGTCCTCTGTATCTATACATCTGTTTCTGTTTTGTTATGCTTGTTCATTTGTTTTATTGTTTACATTCCACGTATAAGTGAACTCATGCAGTGTTTGTCTTTCTCTGTGTGACTTGTTGCACTTAGCGTAATACCCTCTAAGTTCATCCATGTTGTCGCAAATGGCCAGATTTCATTCTTTTTTGTGACTCAGTAATATTCCACTGTGTGTGTGTGTGTATACACATACACACACACACACATATATATATATATACACACACACACATATATATATATCACATCTTCTTTATCCATTCATTTATTGATTGGCACTTGGGTTGCTTTTAATTACTTTTTAAAATAAACTATTTATTTTCAAATAGTTTTAAATTTACAGAAAATTGTGAAGATAGCCCAGAGAATTTCTGTATATCCACAGCCAATTTCCCCTGTAATTAATATCATATCTTAGTACAGTATATTTGTTACAATTAAGGAACCAATATGGATACAATAATATTACCTAAAACCCACACTTACTGAGATTTCCTTAGTTTTTACTTAATGTCCCTTTTTCTGTTCCAGGATCCCACCCAGAACACCGCATTACACTTAATTGTCTTACCTCCTTAGGCTCCTCTTGGCTGTGACAGTTTCTCAGACTTTCCTTGTTTTTGATGACCTTGACAGTTTTGAGGCGTATTGGTCAGGAGTTTTGTATAATGTCCCTCAAGTGGGATTTGTCTGATGTTTTTCTTATGATTAGACTGGAGTTTGGGGTTTTGGGGAAGGAAACCACAGAAGTAAAATGCCATTCTCATCACATCATACCAAGGGTATATTCTATCCACATGGTTTATCTCTCTTGTGTTAACCTTGATCACCTGCCTGAAGTCGTGTTTGTCAGGTTTCTCTACTTTTTCTTTTTTTTGGCCACACCGCGCAGCTTGTAGGACCTTAGTTCCCTGACCAGGGATTGGACTCGGTCCCTCAGCTTTCACTGCTTGTGGAGTCCTAAGCACTGGACCACCAGGCAATTCCCAGGTTTCTCTGTCTTGAAGCTACTCTTTTCTCTCGATTTCCACACTGTCCTCTTTGGAAGGAAGTCACTATGTGCTACCCACACTTAAGGGGAGAGGAATTACACTCCACCTTTGACATACTCTCATCGTGCTTTTTGTTTTTGCTACTTTTTTTCTTAGCATTTCCGTACTTTCTGGCACTACAAGACGCTCCAGGTTCATCCCGTATATTTCTTGCCCCAGTCCTAGATTCAGACATTTCCTTCTCATTTTTCTTGTGATGAGAACTTTTAAGATCTACAGCCTTAGCAACTTTCAAATATGCAAAACAGTATTATTAACTATAGTCACTGTGCCACATACATTACATCCCCATGACTTCTTTTGTTGTTGTTGTTTTTGGCCACACCACGCAGCTTGTGGGATTTTAGTTCCTTGAGCAGGGATTGAACCCAGGCCCATGGCAGTGGAAGCGCGAAATTCTAACCACTGGACTGCCAGGGAATTCCCCCCATGACTTATCACTGGAAGTTTGTTCCTTTTGACCACTTTCACATATTCCACTCAGCCCTCACCACCACCTCTGGCAACCACCAATCTGTCCTCTGTATCTATGAGTTGTTCTTTTAAATTAATTAATTAATTAATTATTTTTGGCTGCGTTGGGTCTTCGTTGCTGCACGCGGGCTTTCTCTAGTTGTGGCGAGCGGGCGCTACTCTTCATTTGTGGTGCAAGGGCTTCTCATTGCGGTGGCTCGTCTTGTTGCAGAGCACGGGCTCTAGGCGCGTGGGTTTCAGTAGTTCGGGCACGTGGGCTCAGTAGTTGTAGCTCGCAGGCTCTAGAGCGCAGGCTTAGTAGTTGTGGCGCACGGGCTTCGTTGCTCTGCGGCATGTGGGAGCTTCCCGGACCAGGGCTCGAACCCGTGTCCCCTGCATTGGCAGGCGGATTCTTAACCACTGGGCCACCAGGGAAGTCCTATGAGTTGTTTTTAAATTATTAAAAAAATTTTTTTAGATTCCACTTGTGAGATCATAGAGTGTTTGTCTTTCTCTGTCTGAGTTATTTCATTTAGCATAGCGCCCTCAGGGTCCATCCATCTTGTTGCAAATGGCAAGATTTCTAGCACATTTTGACCCCACTTTCTCAGAGACCAGAGGACGAAGCTCTGGAGCTATGTATTCTAAGGGACCTCCGTTCCCTGATGTGGCCTCGTCTTTGCAGTGCAGTTGGAGGGTGTAGAGAGGGGTCTAAAGGAAACGGGGGCAGCTGCTGTGGGGAGTGGCAGTGAGTCATCCAGAGGTGAGCTCTAGATTACCATGTGACCTCAGTCAAGGGCACCTAGGTTGTGTTGTGCACGGTGCAGGCAGCATGGTCTAGGGCCCTTCCCCAGCAGAACCCCACCTCTGTGAACAGAGGAAATGCCGCATGCTGAGGACCAGAAGAGCAGAGCAGAAAATGTGGTTACACACCACTGGGAGACGGCAAGGACGTCACGAGAAAGGTCTCCCAGGCATTAGGCTGGGGAAGGAGGCAAGTGAAGTTGAACGAGATTGAGTCGGAAGGGGCTGGTGAGGGTGTGTGTGCAGAGAGCAGACTTGACAGGCAGGAGCAGGGAGCAGCCAGGCCTGGCTGTAGCTGGGGGGAACTTTTGTTTTAGCGTTTGGATGTGGAGGAATGTGATGTAGGCATGTTTGCATACATGGTGGATGCATGCATGAAGTAGATATGTTTATTAAGTGTATGCTAGTTCATCTCACTTTTCCAATACAGGGCAGTCACGTGCTAAAATCCTGGGATGCCCCTCACATCGTAATCTGGGTGAATGATGCCCCTTTTAGTTGTTCAGAGCACAAACTATACATGGGGCTCTGCTAAGTGTGGTGACGGTATAAGCAGAAAGGGTAGGGGGATCCAGATATAGTTTTTTTTTTCTTAAGATTTTATTTTTATTCATTTATTTATTTATTTTGGCTGCGCAGGATCTTATTTTGGCACGCGGGACCTTTTAGTGGCAGCGTGCAGACTTCTTAGTTGCGGCATGCGGACTCCCAGTTGCGGCATGCATGCAGGATCTAGTTCCCCGACCAGGGATCGAACCCGGGCCCCCTGCATTGGGAGCGCGGAGTGTTACCCACCGGCCCACCAGGGAAGTCCCCAGATATAGTTTTTGGACGTCAGAGAAGCCATTTAAGCCTAAACCGTTTTGTGATCTAAGCCTGGCCACGATGCTTGCCCTTGAACAGGTCTCAGTAATAATGATCGTGAGGGAACAGAGGAACGGAATGACTTAGGCAAGAGAAGTAAGAATGGCAGAGATAATAAATCAGTTGTAGACTCCCAGTTCTGGTTCAGGGGTAGAGATTAGCCTGAAGCACTCAACCACCAGCTCCACTGGAACTTAAGAGATGGTGATGTTGACCTTTTCTGGCCCTTGTGACTTCAGTCAACTGAAGCTTGGCCTCTGTTGACTTTTGCCCAAATTCCATGCTGAATTCTCCTCTGCTCAAGCCCCGTCATGAATATGCATGTACCCTTAGTTTAGAACGTCCCCAGTGTGGCTGTTGGGGACACACTGCTTTGGGAAAGATCTCCAGGGTCCTCCTTACTCGCTGCAAGTAATAAATCGTCCCTTCTCCTGCTCTTTGGCTTGGTTGTGTCTTCTGGTTCGACACCCAACAAGAGGGGAACCCAATTTTTAGGTAACAGTAATGAGTTTACCATCTGTGGGAAGCACAGTACTTCACCCTCATAACCTCAGTCGTCCATACAGCAGCCCTCTGAGACAGGCACAGTCACCCCCATTTTTTTTTGGCCGAGCCATACGGCTTGTGGGATATCTCAGTTCCCCGGCCAGGGCTTGAACCTGGGCCATGGTAGTGAAAGCCCAGAATCCTAACCTCTAGGCCACCAGTGAACTCCCTGTCACCCCCAACTGACAGATGAGAAAAAGGAAACTCTGTTAGAGAAATAAAATAATTTGCCCAAGGCCATCCAGCCAGAAGTTGGCAGCATCTTCCGCTAGGGCAAGGGACAAGGATGGGGTGGGGTCAGCATCTTGCTGGGCTCCCCAGAACCAACTGGGCACTGCTGGGTTCTCTCAAAACTCAAAGGACCTGCTAGTTTTCTGGCCTCTCCCAAAGGATCCATGACCCACCCAGGGACCTTTGCTCCTTCGCTGCTCTGAGGAGAAAAGGTGGTGGTAGAAAATTAGGGTGGAGGAATCAGTCTTAAGACCCTCATTAACAGAGTGTGACCTTCTCTCTCAGACAAGACTGCAGAGGGGAGAGGATGGGAGAAGAGAGTGGCAGGGCAGGAAATGATTCCTCGGGAGGTGGTGGGGGAGGCAATGGAGTGACAGTGATGGGCAGTTGTCACAGAGGAGGCAGGGGGCAGGGCTAGTGCAGGGAATCAGTCACCAGACCCAGGAAGGCTGGAAGCCCCCCACGCCCCCAAGCATAAGAGGAATGGGCGTGTTTAGTGCAAATAGAAGGAAGTCTTGGAGTCCTTACTGCAGGAGGAAACGAAGCTAGCTACGCTGGGAAGCTGAAAGTACACAGACCCAGGACGGATCCCAATTCTTTTGGGGTTTAGATTTATTCGACACTAATCTAAGGGAATTTGGAAGCGGTCTGTATGCAAGAGGCTGAAAAGCTCGCAGGCACAGTTCCCCAGAGCGGGAAGCCACGGAGCGATCTGGAAGGACAGGAGAAGTGCAGTTGGGGGACACTGCTGGTGGTCTCAGTTTTCGCACTGCAGCAGGAGGCTGGGGGCTGGAAACAGGGGGCATCTGAGGCAGAGACTCCAAGGTCAAGGACTGGTGAACCAAGGATCCCTCCACCCTTCCGGTGAGGACCATAGCCTGGCAGTCAGCAGTTTTTTAACAGTAAGAATGATTTGAATCTGAACACCTTTAAGGCAGGAATGAACTCACCCACGGCCACTGTCCCCCACCCCTCCCAGCCACACATCTAAGAGGGCCAGTTCCTTTCTATGACTGGCTGACTCCTGCCGGTGCAGGATTTTTGACTTTTGCTAGACCAGCAGTGTCACCTTTGGAGACTCCAGTTTGAGGAAGGAGATGGGAGGGGCGGTTCTGGGTCCTGCGGCTCAGCCCTCCCGTCGGATGCTGCTCTGGGTACCGCGCTGTGTACAGTTCACAGACAGGGACTCTTATGCCTTTAGCATCCCAGCCGCTGCCCATAAATGACACCAGCGCCCTCTAGCTTCTGTGACAACCACACATTTCCAAATGCTCCCTGGATAGGGGGTGGTATCACCCCAACTGAGAGCTCCTGGGTGTCCCCTCTTTGGTACTGAGGAAATGACTTACACCCCTGCCAGTCTTTTTCTGGCATAGAAACACAAGAGACACAGAAGCCAGTGGCATGTGTTGTTCATTATAATAATGCCCTTGAGTGGGGGGGAGAAGGGAGGAGCCATGAAACAGGCCAGCGTTGAGTAGGGTAGGAAACGTGGACAGTCTCCCCAGCCGGGGACACCGCAGAAGTGTCACTTAATGTTTAGTGAAATGTACTCAGAGAGGGAGGGAGACTGTGGGGGAAAAACTCTTTGCGCTGGGAGGGTGGGCCTGGAGGTCCTGCTGCTGGAATAAGCACGGCATCTCGGCCGTTCCATCAGCAGAGACCGCAGAGTTGAGCGCCACAAGGAGCACCCCGGCCCCCAGGCCAGAACCCGGCGGGGTGGTGGTGGGGCGGGGCGGGGCAGGGGGCGGGGCCGATGGCGGTAGGAAGCCAGGGTCCCGCAGTGACTAACCCCACATGGTTATCTGCAGCCACTGTGGGGCAAGAAGAACATCAGAGGATGGGTGAGGTGGTGGTGGGGCATGACGTCTGGGGAAAGGGAAGGGCCAGTGGAGCCGCGGGGGTGGGGGTGGGTGCCTGAGTACTGGCTGAGTAAGGCTGGGTACATCCTTTCCATGTACCTGGTTCAGGTTCAAGCAAATCTGGCCAGTATTGTTAGGGTCCATGGTTAGAAAGTACGCTGTTTCAAGGAGGAGACAAGGGAGAAGGGTTGGGAGCTGAGTCAGTGGTCTGCAAGACCCCTTCCCGACTAGGGAGGATGTCAGAAAGGGTGTAAGAAGCCGTTCCTTCCCTCTTCCCAGCCGAACCCCCAGCCCAGCAGGGAATTAATGGTAAGGACTCCTACAGCCTTGCTCTGAACCAGGGCCTGTTCTGAGTGCTCTCCAAATACTATCTCATTTAATCTCCGCCTCCATTCTATGCAGGCTGTACTGTTATCTATATTTATAGGT